>NC_060270.1:123514758-124115923 GCF_021613505.1 Equus quagga | reverse complement strand
CATCTATGGACAGCTTATCTTTGACAAAGGAGCTGAGGGCATACAATGGAGAAAAGAAAGTCTTTTCAACAAATGGTGCTGGGAAAACTGGAAAGCCACATGTAAAAGAATGAAAATTGACCATTCTTTTTCACCATTCACCAAAATAAACTCAAAATGGATTAAAGACCTAAAGGTGAGACCTGAAACCATAAGGCTTCTGGAAGAAAACGTAGGCAGTACACTCTTTGACATCAGTATTAAAAGGATCTTTTTGGACACCATGCCTTCTCAGAGAAGGGAAACAATAGAAAGAATAAACAAATGGGACTTCATCAGATTAAAGAGCTTCTTCAAGGCAAATGAAAACAGGATTGAAACAAAAAAACAACCCACTAACTGGGAAAAAATATTTGCAAGTCATATATCTGACAAAGGCTTAATATCCATAATATATAAAGAACTCTCACAACTCAACAACAAAACATCAAACAACCCAATCAAAAAATGGGCTGGAGACATGAACAGACATTTCTCCAAAGAAGATATACTGATGGCCAATAGGCACATGAAAAGATGCTCATCATCGCTGATCATCAGGGAAATGCAAATCAAAACTACACTAAGATATCACCTTACACCTGTTAGAATGACAAAAATATCTAAAACTAATAGCAACAAATGTTGGAGAGGTTGCGGAGAAAAAGGAACCCTCATACACTGCTGGTAGGAATGCAAACTGGTGCAGCCACTATGGAAAACAGTGTGGAGATCCCTCAAAAAATTAAAAATAGAACTACCATACGATCCAGCCATCCCACTACTGGGTATTTATCCAAAGAGCCTGAAGTCAGCAATCCCAAAAGTCCTGTGCACCCCAATGTTTATTGCAGCACTGTTTACAATAGCCAAGACGTGGAAGCAACCTAAGTGTCCATCAACAGACGAATGGATAAAGAAGATGTGGTACATATATACAATGGAATACTACTCAGCTGCAAAACAGAACAAAATCATTCCATTTGCAATAACATGGATGGACCTTGAGAGAATTATGTTAAGTGAAATAAGCCAGCGAGAGAAGGATAATCTGTGTATGACTCCACTCATATGAGGAATTTAAAATTATGGACTAAGAACAGTTTAGTGGATACCAGGGGAAAGGTGGGGTAGGGGGTCGGCACAAAGGGTGAAGTGGTGCACCTACAACACGACTGACGAACATTAATGTACAACTGAAATTTCACAAGATTGTAACCTATCAATAACTCAATTAAAAAAAAAAATAGTGGCAGAGCCAGAATTCAAACTCAAGCTACTGGGCTCCAGAGCTCATCATTTAAAATGACCTTAAATTGTCTCTCTACGATAATATTACCATATGCAAGGATTAAAGGAGATAACGCAGGTACATAGCTTAGCACATAGTAAGCCTTCTGCAGATAGCAGTTATGCTTATTGACATATTAACAATTCAATCTTACTTTTTAGTTCCATTAGCAGCAACTGATAAGTCTGCATTTTTATTTAATGCTAAAAATGATGAATTGGAAATTGATCATGATAAATTTGGCCCTAAAAGGCTTAGTATTCATACATGCACAGCATTAGACCATGTCCAATTAATCCAGTTCAATTAAATCTTAATAATTTAAATGAAAAACATAAGTCAAAGCATGCATTGGTTCTATGTTAAACTTTTCCCCTTTTCTGTAATGTAACAACATCAAAACGTAGTATCTCAAACAATTTGAATTTTGAGTTTTACAAGTATTTCAACTGCCAGGCAGTGTTGAAAAGCATAACTGCCCCTCTAAAATTACTACTATGAAGTCTTTCCAAAGTTGATTTCAGCAATGGGTTAGAATTAGAAGGTTCATGTTATTTGAGGTTAGAGGTGAGATAATCACACTCGGATGGCTCATTGAAAAACAAGTGTGGCTGGACGCGCAACAGGAGAGGGAGCGTTCTTCAGGCACATTACCAAACTCCCAGGAGAAATCAAGCAAGCCAATAGCCTCATCGAAGATAATTGCAGCCTGGAGTCGCTGCCCAGAAGAGTTTTATTCCCACACTCACAGGGTGTGCCCTCTTGGAACAGAATATATGTAAGCAAAGGGCAGAAATAGCACCAGGAATCCCTTTCACAAAATTTCTATGGTAGGAAGGAAGATATGGGAGATGGAAGTGTTACTACAGTCTCAAATTCAAACTCCTGACTGCACTGAGTAGCTGCAATCAGATTATCAGCACTGTCTCAGAGATCAAAAGCAAAACAGTTCAAAATATTTTATGTAACAGAAGATACACAGAGTAATCAGTTATTGTATGAACAGTATATAAATAAATCTTCATCTAGAAACAAGTTAATTGTAGATAAAAACAATAAACTACTGGAAGAGTTGTATAAAGATTTTGAGTTGTTTTAAATTTTCTTTTCTTTTTTTTTTTTTTTTTTTGGAGGAAGATTAGCCCTGAGCTAACTACTGCCAGTCCTCCTCTTTTTGCTGAGGAAGCCTGGCCCTGAGCTAACATCGTGCCCATCTTCCTCTACTTTATATGTGGGATGCCTACCACAGCATGGCGTGCCAAGGGGTGCCATGTCCGCACCCGAGATCCGAACCGGCGAACCCTGGGCCGCCGAGAATCGGAACATGGAACTTAACCGCTGCGGCACCAGGCCAGCCCCTTGAGTTGTTTTAGACTAACGTTATTAAAAATGGGAGCGAACATTTAAACAGTTCCAGGTCATTTATTAAATATAAAGATTATCAAAGCCAGACTGGTTATATAGTTTAAACAAAAATTGTATAAAGCAAATGGAAATAGGCAGTTCATAAGGTAGCAAGGCAGCAAATTTTGATTGGAAAAGACAGTGAAGCAGAAGTCAGGGGGATGGCCCCGTGGCCAAGTGAGTGGTTAAGTTCCTGTTCTGCTCCGCAGCCCAGGGTTTCGCTGGTTCAAATCCTGGGCATGGACATGGCACTGCTCATCAAGCCATGCTGAGGCAGCATCCCACAGGCCACAACTAGACGGACCCACAACTAAAAAAAAAATACACAACTATGGGAAAAAAAAAAAAGAAGAAGACAGGCCACATGGATTTTGATCCCAGCTGTGTCACTTAAAAGTCTATATCCCATCCTTAAGTGACAAAGCATACTTTTTCTCTCCACTTTTTGCCACTTAAAATGAACTAAATATTATCCTATGATTTTAATGTAAAATTCACATTCAATAAATTACAGTGTGATGACAAATGCTTATTTTGAAGGCCTGGCTAAATAACTTTCAAATGAATAAATGGTGCTCTCATGGGTGGTAAGAGAAGATCTAAGCTCTCCATTTATCACTCATGGTTGTTCTTATCCCATTTTTGCCATTCTGTTCCACATTGCTCAATGTAATTGGAGAAGAAAGGCAAAAATGCCAAAAATATTCAGTTATTTGAAAGTCATAAATATAATACAACTTAAGAATATCCTTTTGAATTTCATAGGTTTACTATTAAAAAAATTAATTTTCTAACCTGAAATATTCTCCTATCGTATCTTAGTCGGTGGTGCCATCATCAATCTATTTACTCAAATAAGCCAGAAACACAAAGGAATCATCAACTCTCTCCCTCTCCATCATCCCTCACAACCAAGCAGTCATCAGCTTGTCATCTTATATCCTAATTTTCAGATAGATTTCTTTCTCACTCTCCTTATTTCCACTGCCTTCGTTAATGTCTTTACCATATCTCAACTGTATTACAGCAGCAGCTGCCCCACAAGTAAATTCTCTTCTCTGAATAGGTCCGCCTTACACAATCATCACAGTAATTCATCTAAAACACGAGCCTGACCCACTCAAATCCCTGACTAAACTAATGTGAATGGCTTCCCACTGCCGACAGGATAAATTACAACCTCTTTAATGTGCCACTAAAGGCGTCCACGATCTAATCCCAGACTGACTCTCCATGATGGCAGATACTGTTTACATATGGTTCCCCATGGCATCCAGTGTCCAGAAAAGTTTCTGATGAATAATAAACATAACTTGATAATAAACAAATTAGATAATAAATATCAGTTAATAAACTTTGTTGACTAAATAGATACATAAATGAATAACTCTGTTGGTCTCATTTCTGCCACCCCCTGTTTAGCAATTTGCTCTCCACAAGACCAAAGGGCATCTCATTCCCCACGCAATCCAGGCTGTTCTCCCCTGGTTCCTTCCCCTTCTTCTTTGTCTGGTCATCTCCCACTCTTCCACTGACATGCAGCTGGCACACTGGCTACTCCTCGAAGCTTTCCCCAAATCCTTCTGCCTTCATCTGGGTTTCCGAAATACCCTGTGAGAAATCTTTAGAATTAAACTGAAGATGACATGAAGTTATAAATCATGTTCCTGTTCCCAGCACTCGTCTCATATTGAGCATGCAGAGGGTGACCAATAGCTATTAGGTAATAAACGAATGAGTAGTTCTAGTCCAAATGTCATATATATGTCTATGTCACTTATTCAGTTCAATTCAAATCAGCTAAAAAGTCACAAAATCTGTTTCTTCATAAAATTGCAGCATTCTGTAAAACATAATCAAATGCACAAATTCTGATTTGACATCTTCAAAAACAGGTCTCTAGGCTTTGATTTACCATAGTCAAATGTGAACCAAAAGCTTACCTTCTCCATTTTGGTCAGTATTTTCTGAACAACCTATCTATGAGGCAATTATATCATTTAAAAAAAAGATAATTTTAAAAGTGCTATAAAATAAAGGCAGTATATTAAATTATTATTGCTATTAAATAATTAATATGTCATTCATATATGCAATTTGTGGGTGTGACTTGTATTTGGCTGCTCTGCTACGATTATTTCAGTTGCTAACCACTGCTTAACCTGGACACAGATTAAGATATACATGGAATACTACCAAATTAATCCGAGTTTGGAATCATATTGAAGTCTCTTAATTTTATAGTAAGCTGATAATGTTTGAAATGTCTACGTACATATATACTTATAAACACACTATAGTGACAGGCATGGAAATGACGGACTTTATAGGGTATTTTCACAAATATGTAAAAGAACACATGATTTTTCTAGTAAATCTAAATTTTCATAAGTACTCACCAAACATAAAACTAGTAAGGGAATTTTGTTATATACTTAATAAACATATTTTTGCAATAGAAAATTAAAGAGCATAAAGGCATTTTGATATTTTTTCAACACGCCTACTAACAGGAAGGTTAAAGGAGCATTGCGTTGTTTAACCAGCTGAATTCATTTACCCTATGCTTTTTACAAGTATTTCTGAGCACATGTTACGTACAAGGCATTGGAGCAGACAGTGAAAATAGGAAAAATACAAAGATTATCTTTTTAAGTAATATATGTTCTCAAAAATGTTTATAGATTTTAGGGATATTGTTTGTGGTCTGATCATATCAAGAATTAAATAGAGAGTAAGAAGCTCAAATTTATTTTGTAACAAATTTTAAACCATGGATCATTTGTGAGCTTTAGTCCAATGAATATCTAGAAGGAATATAGACAATAGTTTGAAGGCGACAAGACCAGACAGGAGATACTGCACTAGTATGAGGCCCTATGGCTACGGAATTAAATATTAAACATGGGAAGAATATAACCTATAAAACATTTTTTCGTCATTGTATGTCATTAAATAGGACCAAATATCTTTTATTTATCCAAAGAACATGAAATCAACAATTCAAAGAGACTTATGCACCCTTATGTTTACTGCAGCGTTATTCACAATAGCCAAGATGTGGAAGCAACCCAAGCGCCCATCAATAGATGAATGGATAAAGAAGATGTGGTATATATGTATACAGTGGAATACACTCAGCCATAAAAAAAGACAAAATCATCCCATTTGCAACAACAGGGATGGAACTTGAGGGTATTATATTAAGGGAAATAAGCCAGACAGAGAAAAACAAACACCACAGGCACTCATATGTGGAACATCAAATAAACACATGAACAAAGAGAGGAGATTAATGGTTACCAGAGGGGAAGGGGGCTGAGGGTAGGCGAAAGGGGTAAAGGGGCACATATGTATGGTGATGGATAAAAACCAGACTACTGGTGGTGAGCACGATGGGGTCTATACAGAAACTGAAATGTAATAATGTACACCTGAAATTGCACGATGTTATAAACCAATATGACCTTAGTAAAATAATTTTTTAAAAAATCTTCTAATTCCTCATTGGAGACATTTTCTCTGGCAGGATCTTTTGCACCCACAATACTTTGACTTTACCTGTATCATAAAACTTACTGTGTTGCATTTTAATTATATATTTACATGCCTATCTCCTTGGCTAAATCACAACTCCCCTGAGAGCATGGACTGGGTCAAATCATCTTTGAAAGCCCGTGCTTAACAAGCGACGGCGAGGAAGTAGTAACTCACTGTAAAAACGTTGTTGAGGGCAGTGTTTATCAACCGACAGAGTGTTGTCTCTACGAGAAACCAAAGGAGAAATACCATTTTCTCTGCTCTCAATATCACAAATAGTTGTGCTTTTTAGAGAAGTTAGATTATTTTTATCTTGAGGAATAAAAATTTCTGTTTGTGTTTCCTTCTTTCCCACTGGCTGTTGGAAAATGAAAAAAAAAAAGTTATGCTCTCCAGAAACAAGTGTATAGAATGCCATTTTATTTTGTGTAAAATACTTACTTCCTGTTTCCATCTTATTTTTTGCTTCCTTATTTCTACTTGCTTCATCTCTTTTACTAATTTCAAATTATTTTCTCTTCTTCAATTATTTACGTTTACGTAAGTCGCCTTAAACCCATTTTTAAACAAACTGGATTAAAATGATTAAGCAAATGGCAGGTGTTCAACAAACATCTTTCCAGTAATTGAAGAATGGATTCTTGAATTTAAAATTAGATTGAATTCAGACATATACGTCTCTTTTAAAATTCTCTTCTCTTACATTAGGTAAATTTTACATGTTCTTTAACCTTCTATCATCAATACAAGTTCAATAATAGAAGTTATAGATAGGACAAACACTAAGTGCTAGAAGCACTCTATACAGGTCTTCTCTTCCACATTTGTAATATAATACATGTAATGAAACTCTTTCCAGAAGATAGTTCTAGCAATTCGCTAAATAATATGAGACTTTAGAATTGTGCTATTAAGATAAAAGTATAACTTGTATTCTTCCATGTAAAATAACTATGATCTAACTGCTCTGAAATTTTTATTTAAAGTCATTTCTTTTGAATTTTTATTACAAATGACCCTTAGTAGTCATACTTTAGTAAGTTTAAGCCACATGAGGAAAAAAAACTATGGGAAACTTTAGGAGCAATGGGTGGAGTGGGAAAGCCCTGTGTTTCTCCAGGATTCCCAGAAGTTTGCATGGACTGAGCTGAAACGTGTCATAGCTAAGGCATTAAAAACAATAACAAGGGCTTCTTTCTCAGTTTGTGGTTCCGACTGCAAAAGTAAAGTTTACAGATGAAAAGTAGGCCGCAAAATCCTTTAGGTAAAATGACACAGCCCAGACCCACATTTTTTTTTAACAGTTTTCACAGATATTCCAAAAACAAAATTTCTAGGCCATTTAATACCTGTATATTTAGCCAAAAATAAGGAAGGATTAATATATTAAGCTACATAATTTATTTCATATTAGTAAATATCTTGCTCTCCAGTCGTTATCTTTGTGAGAATTTCAGGTTGGAAAAAAACCTATAGCTTATATTAAACCTAAAAACATTTGTACAGCATCAGTTTATCATAATACCTGTTCTATATTCATCAAGCACAGCTTATACATGACCCATACCATATTAAGTTTGGGAATTCTTTCCTTAAATAGCTACTAGATACTTGGGTACTCTTATTTATATCTAAGTAGGAAGAAGCAATCTTTAGGGGAAATTATATTCATCCTGTTAAGGAATATAAGACAGACATTCACGTGAACTTTTGAAGACCTCCTCTCCTGAAGAGGAGATTATACAAATTTTTGTTTGTTAAGAACCTTTTCAAAGGTCATCAGTGTTGCACTTTCCAAGGAGATATTTCAGACTTTTACTCCAAAAACTGCCGAATGATCTGTGGAATACCAAGGTACATGAAATGATTGGGTGCACCTCAGCACATAGCTTTTCAAAGAAAACAATAAAGTCAGAAGAGCAAACAGCACGTTGTGATAAATTACAGACATCCTCAGAAGGGAATTTCAGATTTTCCCCTAAAAGATTATTTTCCACTTTTGCAACGTATTTCATCATTCTGTTGCATCATTATCAATAAAACACAGCTTTGTGTGCAATCACTTACATGTTGAAAACATGACAGCTAACTCAGGGATATTACTCAAACAGTATAAAAATTACTTTCAGATCTTTTCAGACCATTTGCAAAATGATCCTTTATTGAACATAAAGATTCTAACATTTTTATGAATTTAGCTTTTATCGTTTGGATACAATGTCATGTCAGTTCAAAATTAAGAACTAATAAAGGAGTTCCTAGATAGATTAGGGAAAAGAGAAATCATTTTCTCATTAGAACTCAAGGGGATTGTTTTCACACAACTTATCTTGGAAAAAGTTTGAAAATATATAATATTTAGTAGGCTTCTTACTCCCTCTTGTGACAGATAAATGAAATGTAAATGCTACATAACAGTTTCAACAGGGTTTTTAGTGAAATTCCCCAACTCTGGTTAGATCATAAATGTTCATTAGAATTTTAATATCTAATATTTTACATGTCTAAAAAGAATTCATTGAAAAGTTCTTTGTGACAGTGACATTAAAAATTTACCTTTTTTGTGATT
The DNA here is from genome assembly GCF_021613505.1 of Equus quagga. Taxonomy (NCBI): domain Eukaryota; kingdom Metazoa; phylum Chordata; class Mammalia; order Perissodactyla; family Equidae; genus Equus; species Equus quagga. Next base: position 124,107,101 of record NC_060270.1, on the reverse strand, counting down.
TCTGTTTATTTCAAGATACATATCTTTAAATGTCTAAATTCCTTGCTAAATAAAACAAAATTAGCATGCCAGATCAAAAGTAGGCAGCAAAATTCTTCAGGTGAATTTAAACAGAAATGACTTGTAGCCAAGGCCCATCTTTTTATCGAATAGTTTCCGCAGATATTTGTACTGTGATATAGCCAGAGAGGTGGCAGAAGAAAGGACTTGTCCTGAGAATGTCAAAAGACTCACAGAAATGCTCCAGTATGCGCAGATCTGGATCCTTAGCATAACTGTGTCCTTTCAGTTCTCAGAGAACAGCTGAGAAAAACCAGTTAAAACTGCCCCAAGTTAAAATATAAGGAGGTGGGAGCTTATCTGAGATGCACTCTTCCCTGTTCCACAGAACTGCTCCTAAGCCTCAGCATTCAGCCTTTATCTCCTCTTTTCCAAGAATCCAAAGTTCTCTAGGGGCCGAGGACCAACATGCATGCTTAAACCTCCCATACTCTATGTCCTGTATTCCATACCATCTCACCATTCCTCATACCTGTCGAAAGTCCATAAGCACCCCATCTATTCCTTTCACGATTGATTCTTTGTGTTCTATTACTTTAGAGATGAGATTAGATAGATAGATACACTCACATACACCCATCCTATATTTGCATTTAACAGGGGTTCCCGGAGATATGATCCTTTAACCCAAAATAGTACAGCATTTTAGGCACCACTGTATATGAAGGAAAAGCATGGAGCACCTGTTTTAGGAGGTACTACATTTGGCACTTTACATACATTATCACATTCAAACTTCATGATATTCCTGTGATGCAAGCTTAATTATCTTCAGTTTATAGGTGAAAAAATAAGACAAGAAGTAACTTACTCAAGGTTACATGTTTAGTAACCAACTAAACGGATCCAAGTTTGACACCCATGTTGTCTGGCTCCTCAGTCTATGTTGCTTACATTTAGCAAATAAGGACATAATTTTGGCCCAGAAGATTTTTCAGGTGATTTTCAGACCTCAAATATAGGTTGTTGTCTTCTTTATCTACATCTAGTGATCTTCCAGCTAAGATGTGAATCACGCTCAGTGCATCAAATATGGGAAAGTTCTCAAAACTAAAGTATGAATATGAGATCACTAAACTAAAATCCGCTCAAATCCCAGGATTTTCATTATTATTATTTATAGTCCTCTAATGGGTGCTTTATTGCATTACGAAATTCAGTGGGGTTCTAGCTGAACTTTATTATGCACCATTAAAAGCATTTGAACATTCACTTGAATTTGTCTACCCATCATTTCTTGAAACTTATTATGATTGAAACCTATTATATATTATATGAGATTATATTTTATATTATATTAAAACCTATTATAATGTGAACACAGTTGTCATGGTCCCTGCCCTTACAGTTTAGCGGGGAATACATATAAGAAAACAAACCTTCAAAGCAGTGGGCTAAGTGCTATGATAGACGTAGGAGAGCAAAGAAGAATGAAGTCAGGTAGTGGACACGGGTCCCGGGCAACATTAGAGACTGGCTTTCCAGGGAAAATGATGCCAAACTGAACCAATGAAAGAGAGGAAGTAACAATGTTCCAGGCCAAGGGAACAGCACTGAAAAGTGGACAAATATTTAAGATTTGTAAGCAACAGGATTTTGCGAGACCTTTGATATAAAGCAGCAGAGAAAGATGAAGGACAGACTGTGGAAGGCCTTTAAATTCAGGCATTTGGACTTGAGCCTAAGGGTAAAGCTGACAAAGTGACAAGCAAAGGAGAGACACAATCTGATAGGCTTTTAGAGGTATCATTCCAGAGAAGAGCTTGGAAAGAGGCCAGACTTGAGGCAGGGAGCCCTACTGGAGACTGTTTCAGCAATCAAGAAGAGAGTAAGTGGTTGCTTGGCCTAAGGTTATAGTTGCAGCGATACTGAGAAGTAGACGTATTTTTAAAATATATAAGCCACAGAATCTTTTATGTATTTGATATAAGGAGGGAGAGAAAGAAGGATTCAAAGGAGACGTTCATATTTCTGCCAATTGAATGAAAATACCATTTGTGAAATATAAAGCAATAAGGAAGAAAGTTTAGCCAAAGGGAGGAAAAACAAGAACATTTCATATTTCAGGAGAAATGAAGTTAGTTTGAATTCTTAAATCTAGATAGTTTGTAATTTGAGAAAAGTGAAGCATGTTTTAAATAAGCGCTGTGGAGAATGGGAGCATGAAATGACTAGAAAAATAAGGAAGGTTTGTCCGGCATCCTGAGAACCCAGGTGCAAGTGACAAGGAAGAACCAGTGCTGGCAGCATCCTGACCAGTGATGTGATTTCCACCCCCAGTGCTCAGCCGTCCCCCTCTGGGGCATGGAGGGGACCATCGGGTTGACCCAAGATTGATGCTGTGCTAGGGAATGAAACAAAATGTCAATGGGGCGAGGAACGGTTGGGGGGAAACGTGGACTGGACACAGCTGAGGAGTCAATGTTTCAAAACCAGATGAAGTGGAGTAACTGAATGGGAGTTAAAACTGGTTCTCAGCCTTGACAGCATATTGGCATTACCTGGGGAGTTTTAAGATCTACTAATTCTTGGATTGCACCTCTAGAGATTCCGGAAATTCTGATTTTATTAATCAAGGATGTGGCCTAGCCTGGGCATCAGGATTCTTAAAATTTCTCCAGGCAACTGTAATGTGCAGCCAAGGCTGAGAAACATGCCTTGAGCTATAAGGATAGGAGATTGAGAACTGGTTGTTTGACTTTAACATCTGAAAGGGGGAGAAGCAGTGAGTGACAACAAGGTCCAGGATGTGGCCAAGGGAATGGCTGACCAGAGTGCTACGGAAGTAAAGGTCACTAAAGATTTGGAAAGAAAGGACCTGCACACAGAGCCAGATGGACTCTAACACTACCCAGGGAGATGGCAAGACCTAGAGCAGAGAAGGTTGTGAGTCAAAGGCTTAATTTAAGCTAATCTTAGATTTAAAAGACAAGTATAAACCAGGTGTTGATGATTCACTTTACAAAGTATACAACATAACTCCTGAAGTAAACCTAAAAATTATTTTATATCTACTTATAAAATATTTATAGTTCATCTTTTTATGTATAAAATACAAAATAAGATCCGTAACACTAAACTTGTGGTATTAATAAAATAAATTCAGATGACTTAATTGACCTTTCCAGGAGGAGAAAATATATTATTGTATCAGTGACCTATAAAACATAGTATATGGAAGAAAGCAGCCTTCTGTTTCAGCAAACGTCCTTTTATGGGAGTGGATTTTAACACGAATGAATGTGCCTACCCTCTTTTCAGAGCTTATATTCATCTAATAAGAATCTATTCCTCTTCCCTGATGTTTATCTACCTCAAGCCACTTATCAAGGTTCGCAGCGAGAAGGCAGAAAATTTCTAGCAATTTTTACCTGGTTCCAAAATATACCCTCCTAGTTCCCAGCAGTTGGTCCAAAGGAGAAAAAATATATAACACTACAAATTATTTGACAGTGTTATAATAGCAACGGCGCCTAGTTAGGCTGGAATCTAACTATGTGGCTGCTGACAGGACCATTCCATTCAGCATGACTATCATAAGGAGCCCCTTTAGGCTTTTCAGTAAACAAATTCCTTTGGTTGCAGTTCAAAACTGATTCATCTTACAGCAAAATATTTATGTAGTTGACATAATTTTGGAATTTTCTCTTTAAATTTCAGAGAATTGTACCCGTTGGAATTATGCTAGATATGTGATGTATGCTTTGTTTTCTAAACTACACATGTTGCATTTGTTTTCTGACATAACGTGAATATTTTTTCCCTCTCTTCAGAATTTCTTGGTAGTTTTGTCAATTCTGATATGTCTATACATTCACTGATAGCTTGTAGACTTGACTAGCTGGGAACACGGCATTAACAGTAATTGGAGAGTCTAATTTCCCAAGTACGTGTTCACTGTGTAGATATAGTTGTTAAGAACTAAATCAAGACAAATCTTCCCCTGCAGGGGTCAAATGCAGCTTTTGATCTAATATTCACCATAAATTGGAATATCATTTAAAGAAGCTCCAAAAAAGAATAAATTGTAACTAGAGTAAAAGTATTTTAAAAATACAAAGAAAAAAATGTGTAAATCATGAAGAGTATATCAGCAACAGAATCAGAAAGGCAAGTGCTGGCACTGGCCTATCTAAGCAGTGTTGAGTAGAACTTATTTCTATTGTAGAAATGCTGATAAACCCTCAGATCAAATATGTCACTTATTCTGATTCCATGTGAACCAAATATAGTTCTGGAAATTGTGGGAAAAAACACTCTGGCCAGAGGACAAGAGTGTTGGGTTATGTTGGTTATTATATTTCTTATTGTCAAATAACTCACTAGCTTTCTGATTTATATACTTCAATCTCTTGTGAGTTTAGTCAGTGTGACTCATCCAACACATCTGACTAATTGTAAAGTATTGGCAAGATTGAGTCTCTGAATCTTTTAAACTGGACTAGAGTGAAATCACCAATGTTGTAATTCTACCTTGTGAGGCCTCTCGGCCTCTTGAAATTGGACCAGCTGGCCTCCCCAACCTCAACACTTCCAAACCTCCAAAATGGATTTCTTTGTTTATAAGAAGAGATTAGATATAACACAAATAATAGATAGGTTCTCCTGTCAATTAAAGTGCCTCAATGTGATGGACATATGAACACTATAATTGAACATTTATATCAAGACTTTCTCTTCCCATGATTCATTTACACAGAAAATGTGTTTTCTAAAAATGAAAACATTTCAATCATGATAAAAAGGGGGAGACTATATAGCACATTTTGAAGCAAAGTTGTTAAGCTATTTTCATAGTATTATTGCACATATTCAGGAATGGACAGAGCCTGCACAGCATCCTTCCTCCCTGGGTTGGGAGGCAGGAGGGGAACAAGGGAATCAACACAAGGACAAGAGGAGAACGAGAAGCAAGGGATGCTTTACTAATATCAGAGCAAGCACAGGATCACTCAGAGCTGTGCCCTCCTCGTGAGATCAGGAATAAGACCTATGAGAAGCCACGGACAATCCACTTTTCCCTACGGTGATCTTCATCTTCCATCCACTCCACTTACACAAACAAACAGGAATATAAAGTTTGGGATCTTACCACTTTCTGGATAGCTGTATGGACAAAGAAAGGTGAGAAAAGGAGGTGTCAGCCCTGGATGCAATTACTATACAGCTTTATAAAGTGGAAAACCAGAAAGAGCCAGGCTGGTGCCTTTTCAGGTACGGGGACCCTCCCCACTTAATTGTGGCCAAACAAGGTGTGAAAGTAAAGAGTGGTCAGAAGGCCCGGTGGTCAAGGGAGGAGGTAGAGGCAGGTTTGGCTCAGAGTGGAGGAGCTGGAAGTTCCCCTAAGGCTACAGCATAAAGGGAAAAACCACAGGCCCTGGTATCAGATAAACCTGAGTTCAGTATCAGTTCATCCCTAATTAGCTTTATCATTTCTATATGATACTCAATTTCTAGTTTGTGAAGTGTAGACAGTAATTTCTACTAGAGATATTATGAAGATTAAACAAATGACTAAAAATAGTGACTGGCACAGAGTAAGTACTCAATAAATGACAGCTTTGATTATTAAATGCTATGTTTGTAGACTATTCATACTTTATTTAAGGGAGAGTTTATCTAAAAGATAAAGAGCCAGGTCTCTTTAATTTATTATGCTTGGTAATCATTTATTGAGCATTTTCATTTATACCAAAAAGAGCTTTAAAATATCTCTGTTAAGAATAATTTTGTTTGTGTGACTTACTATCATAATCGTCCAAAATAATAAGAACTTCATTTCTAATTATCCAGAGACTGAATTGTTCTCTCACATACATTCATTTCTATCAACACTTAAGAGTTTCTAAGAATCTTTGTTTGGGATCAATCTAGACAATCCAGACATAAATCTCTGTTCAATGTACTGCATTCATTTAGATAAATATTCTCAATCTTGGTCACTAGATCATTTATTTCCTTGTCTAGGAAATATATACAGGCCTTTTTTCATTTTCTAAAAATTAATTTTATTCAACATCGCCACCCCCTGGGATTTAAAGTCATGCCAAAGGTTGCATAGCATCAGATTATTTCATCATGGAATTGTGAAATAAAAAAATTGTTCTGCCAAAGGCATTTGGTAGACAGTAAAAGGTGAAACTCAATATGCTCTTACTAACGTATGTCCTTAGCAGCTTGTTTTTAAGACAGCAGTACAGAAGGTCACTATGTGATTAAACTTGAGTAAACTTTAATTCACAGTTAAATTTTACCTCCCTTCTTCTTTTTGTAACTTATTTATATTGAGATATAATTGACATATAGCATTGCGTAAGTCTAAGGTATGTACAACATATTGATTTGATACATTTGTATACTGCAATCTGATTACCGCTGTAGAATTAGCTAACATCTCTATTACATTACATAAATATCATTTCTTTTTTGTGGGGGGAATAATTAAGATCTACTCTCTTGGCAACTTTGAAGTTAAAATACAATATTGTTGTGTATACTCACTATGCTGTGCATTAGATCTCCAGGACTTATTTACTAGTTGCAACTTTCTACCCTTAAACAACATGTCCCCAGTAACCCAACCCCTCAGCCCCTGGTAATCCCCATTCTTTGTTTTTCTGAGTTCAGCTTTTTAGATTCCACATATAAACGAGATCAAACAGTATTTGTCTTTCTCTGTCTGACATTTCACTTAGCACAATGCTCCCAAGGTCCATCTGTGTTGTCACAAATGGCAGAACTTCCTTCTTTCTCGTGACTGAATAATATTCTTTTGTATACATACACCTCATCTTTTTTATCCGTTCATCTGTTGACAGACACTTGGGTTGTTTCCATATCTTGGCTATAAATGCTGCAATAAACGAAGTGCATATACCTCTTCAATATTCTATTTTCATTTCCTTTGGATGTATACCCAGAAGTGGAATTGCTGGGTAATATGCTAGTTCTACTTTTAATTTTTTGAAGAACTTCCATTCTGTTTTCCGTAGTGGCTGAAAAAATTTACATTCCCACCAACAGTCTACAAGGGTTCCCTTTTCTCTATATCCTCACTGACAATTTGTTAACTCTTGTCTTTTCCATGATAGTCATTCTAACAGGTGTGAGATGATATCTTATTGTGGTTCTGATCTGCATTTCCTTGATGATTAGTGATATCGAGCATCTTTTCATATACCCATTGGCCATTTGGAAAAGTTGTATGAGTTCTTTATATATTTTAGATATTAACCCCTTATCCAATATATGGTTTGCAAATATTTTCTCCCATTCTGTAGGTTGCCTTTTTATTTTGTTGATTATTTCTTTTGCTGTACTTTTTAATTTGATGTTGGCCCACTTGTTGATTTTTGCTTTTGTTGCTTGCGCTTTTGGTGTCATATCCAAAAAAATCATTGCCCAGACCAATATCAAGGAGATTCTTCCACAAGTTTTCTTCTAGCAATTTTACAGTATCAGGTCTTGTGTTTAAGTTCTTGATCCATTTTGACTTAGTTTTTTGTGAGTGGTGTAAGGAGTCCAATTTCATTTTTCTAATGTGGTTATCCAGTTTTCCCATAGCCATTTTTTGAAGAGACTGCCCTTTTCCCATTGAGTATTCGTGGCTCCCTTATCAAATATTAGTTGACCTTATAGGCAGGGATTTATTTCTGAACTCTATTCTGTTCCATTGGTCCATGTGTCTATATTCATGTCAGTACAACACTGTTTTAATTACTATAGCTTTGTAGCATAGTTTGAAATTAGCAAGTGTGATGCCACCAGCTTCGTTAGTCTTACTCATGATTTCTTTCACTATTTAGAGTATTTTGTGGTTCCATACAAATTTTAGGGAATTTTTTTCTATTTCTGTGAAAAATGCCATTGTATTTTTGATAGAGATTGCACTGAATCTATAGATGGCTTTGGGTAGTATGGAAATTTTCACCGTATTAATTCTTCCAATGCATGAACATGAAATCTCTTTCCATTTGTTTGTGTCTCCTTCAATTTCTTTCATCAAGGTATTATAGTTTTCATTGTACAAATCTTTCACTTCCGTGGTTAAATTTATTTCTAAGTATTTTATTGTTTTTGCTAAATGGAATATAATTGACATATAACATTATATTAGTTTTAGGTGTACAACTTAATGATTTGATATATGTATATATTTTGAAATGATTACCACAGTAAGTTTAGTTATCTATTACCACATGTAGTTACATTTCTTTTTCTTGTGATGAGAACTTTCAAAACCTACTCTCTTAGCAACTTTCAAATATACAATACAGTGTTGTTAGCTATAGTCACCATGTTGTACATTACATCCCAGGACTTATAAATCTTATAACTGGAAAAAATTTGTAACTTTTGAGCATCTTAACCTATTTTGCCCATCTCCCACACCCTGCCTCTGGCAACCACCAATCTATTCTCTATAAGTTCAGGTGGTTTTTTGATTGCACACGTAAATATCACACAGTATTTGTCTTTCTGTCTGATTTATTTCATTTAGCATAATTCCCTAGATCCGTCCATGTGGTCACAAACAGCAAGATTCCTTCCATTTTATGGCTGCATAACATTCCAGTGTGTGTGGAATATATGTATACACCACATTTTCTTTATCCACTCATGTGTTGATGGACATTTAGGTCATTTCCACATCTTGGCTGTTGTAAATAATGCTGCAGTGAACATGGGGGTGTAGATGTCTTTTCAAGATAGTGATTTGGTTTTCTTCAGATAAGTACCCAGAAGCAGAATTGCTGGATTGTATAGTAGCTCTTTTTTAATTTTGGGGGGAACCTCCATACTGTTTTCCATAGTGGCTGAACCAATCTACAATCCCACCCACAGTGCACAAGGATTCCCTTTTCTCCACATTCTCACCAATACTTGTCATTTCTCATCTTTCTTATAATACCCATTTTAACAGGTATGAGGTGATATCTCATTGTGGTTTTGATTTGCATTTCCCTGATGATTAGTAATGTTGAACACCTTTTCATGTACCCATTGGCCATTTGTATAGCTCCTTTGGAAAAATGTCTTCAGATCTCTCCCAAGTTTTAATTGGATTCTTCATTTTTTGCTATTGAATTGTATGAGTACTTTATATATATTGGATATTAACCCTTTATCAGATATACGGTTTTCAAATATTTTCTCTCAGTTGGTAGGTTGCCTTTTCATTTTGTTGATGATTTTCTTTGCTGTGCAGTAGCTTTGCAGTTTCATATAGTCTCATTTGTAGATTTTTGCTTTTGTTTTGGTGTCAAACCCAAAAAGTCATTGTCATAAGGACAAAAAATCATTGTCATCACAAAGGAGCTTACCTTCTATTTTTTCTTCTAGGACTTTTATGGTTTCATGTCTTATGTATAAATCTTTAATCCACTTGGAGTTGACTTGTGTGAATTGATGTAAAAAAAAAGTGATCCAGTTTCATTCTTTGGGCATGTGGCAGTCTAATTTTCCCAGTACCATTCGTTGAAGAGACTCTCCTTTCCCCATTGTATATTTTTGGCTCCTTTGTCCATATTGACCACATATGAATGAGTTTATTTCTGGGCTATCTATTCTGTTCCACTGGTCTGTGTGTCAGCTTTTATACCAATACCAATACCAATACTATTTTGAATGCTGTAGCTTTGTAACATAGTGTGAAATCAGGAAGTGTGATGCCTCCAGCTTCGTTCTCCTATCCCAACATTGCTGTGATTCTTCGGGGTTTGTAGTTCCAGACAAATTTTAGGCTTGTTTGTTCTATTTCCATGTAAAATGCGGTTGGAATTTTGATAGGGATTGCATTGAATCTGTAGATTTCTTTGGATAGTATGGACATTTTAACAATATTAATTCTTCAAATCCATGAGCATGGAACATTTTTCCATTTATTTCTGTCTTCTCAATTTCTTTCATCAATGTCTTATACTTTTCAGTATACAATCTTTTGCCTTCTTGGTTGAATTTATTCTTAGGTATTTTATTCTTTTTGATGTGATTGTAAATGGGATTGTTTTCTTAATTTCTCCTTCTGATATTTCATTATTACTGTATAGAAATGCATCAGATTTTTGTACATTGATTTAGTATCTTGCAACTTACAGAATTCATTTATTAGTTCTTCCAGTTTTTTGGTGTAGTCTTTAGGGTTTTCCATATAGAATATCATATCTTCTGCAAATAGTGACAATTTTAATTTTCCTTTCCTTTTTGGATAACTTTTATTTCCTTTTTTTCTTTTTTTTTTTTTGTCTAATTTCTCTGTCTAGGACTTCCAATACTATGTTGAAAAAAAGTGGTGAGACTGGGCATCCCTGTCTTGTTCTTATTCTTAGAGGAAAAGTTTCAGCTTTAAACCATTTAGTATAATGTTTGCTATAGGCTTGTCATATATGCCTTTATTATGTTGAGGTACATTCCTTCTATACCCATGTTGTTGAGGGTTTCTATCCTAAATTGATGTTGAATTTTGTCAAATGTTTTTTCTGCATCTATTAAGATGATCATATGATTTTTATCCTTCATTTTGTTAATGTGGTGAATCACGTTACTTGATTAAGGATATCAAACCAGGGGACAGCCCGGTGGCACAGCACTTAAGTTCACACGTTCTGCTTCTCAGTGGCCCGGGGTTCGCCAGTTCAGACCCTGGGTGCGGACATGGCACCGCTTGGCACGCCATGCTGTGGTAGTCGTCCCACATAGAAAGTAGAGGAAGATGGGCATGGATGTTAGCTCACGGCCAGCCTTCCTCAGCAAAAAGAGGCGGACTGGCAGTAGTTAGCTCAGGGGCTAATCTTCCCCCCCCCAAAAAAAAAAGGATATCAAACCATCTTTGCATCCCCAGGATAAAATCCTCTTGGTCATGGTGTATTTTTTTAAAGTATTGTTGAATTCTGTTTGCTAATATTTTGTTGAGGATTTTTGCTTCTATGTTCCGCAGGGATATTGACCTGTAATTGTCTTTTTATTATTGTTTTAACCTCCTTACTCACTATTTGTCCGTTCAGAGATTCTCTTTCTTCCTGATTTGGTCTTGGTATGTTGTATATATCTAGGAATTTACCCATTTCTTCTGGGTTGTCCAATTTGTTGGCATATAGTTGTTCATGGCAGTCTCTTATGATCCTTTGTATTTCTGTACTATCAGTTATAATGTCTGTTCTTTCACTTCTGACTTTACTTATTGGAATCCTCTCTTTTTTCTGAGTTAGTCTAGCCAGTTTTTTCAATTTTTTTTACAGTCTCTATTTCTACTCTGATCTTTGTTATTTCCTTCTTTCTGCTAACTTTAAGCTTTATGTGTTCTTTTTCTAGTTCCTTGAAGTGGAAAGTTAGGTTATTTATTTGAAATTTTTCTATTTTCTTGATATATCCATTTAGTACTATAAACTTCCATCCCAGAATTGCTCTTGCAGCATTCCATAGGTTTTGGTATGTTGTGTTTCTATTTTCACTTATTTAAATATTTTTTACGTCACTTTTGATTTCTTCTTTGACCCACTGATTGTTTGGGAGTGTGTTGTTTATTTACACATAGTTGAAGATTTTTCAGCTTTCCTCCTGATGATTTCTTGTTTCATATCATTGTGGTGTGAAAAGATACTTCATATGATTTTGATATTCTTAAATTTGCTAAGTCTTGTTTTGTGTCCTATCATATGATCTATCCTGGAGAATGTTCCATGTGTGCTTGAGAAGAATGTACATTCTGCAGCTGTTGGATGGGATGTTCTATATATGTCTGTTAGGTCCATTTGGTCTAATGTATAGTTCAAGTCCAAGATTTCCCTTTTGATTTTTGGTCTGGATGATCTATCCATTGCTGAAAGTGGGGTATTGAAGTCCCCTCTATTATTGTATTGTCTATTTCTCCCATCAGATTTATTAGTATTTGCTTTAGGTGCTCTGATATTGGGTGCATATCTATTTATGATTGTTATATCTTCTTGATGTACAGACCCCTAGATCATTATATAATGACATTTTGTCTCTTGTTACTGTTTTTGTCTTAGTCTGTTTTCACTGTTTATAGGTATAGTTATCTCTGCTTTCTTTTGGTTTCCACTTGCATGGAATATCTTATTCCATCTCTTCACTTTGAGCCTATGTGTGCTCTTAAAGCAAGGTGAGTCTCTTGTTGGCAGCATATAGTTGGGTCTTTTTTTTTTAATCAATCCATCCACTGTGCCTTTTGATTGATAAATTTGATCTATTTTTGTTAGGAGTTATTATTGATATGTAAGGTCTTACTCATGCTATCTCATTAATTACTTTCTGATTGTTTTGTATTTCTATTGTTTCTTTTCCTCTCTGTTTCTGTCTACCTTTGTAAATCAGTAATTTTCTGTAGTGGAATGCTCTGCTTCCCCTTTCTTTGACTTTTGTAAATCTATTGTAGAATTTTGTTTTGTGGTTACCATGAGGCTTACATAAAACATCTCATAGACAAACAGCCCATTTTAAGTTGATAGCAATTTAACTTCAATATCCTACAGAAGCTTCATGCTTTTACTCCCCCTTCTTAGATTTTTATGTCATTATTTACCTCTTTTTGTATTGTGTATTTGTTAACAAATTATAGTAGCTATAATTATTTTTAATACTCTTCCTCTTTACTTTTACACTAGAGTTCAGTGGTTAACAAATTATCCTATTACAAAATAAAAGTTTTCCAAATCTGGCTGTATATTTACTTTTACCAGTGTGTCATATACTTTTGTATGTTTTCATGTCATTGATTAGAGTCTTTTCATTTCAACTTGGAGAATTTCTATCATTTCTTGCAAGATAGATCTAGCATTAGTGATCTTTCTCAGGTTTTGTTTGTCTGGGAAAGTCTTTATTTTTCCTTTGTATCTGAGTATAACTTTGCTGAATAGAGTATTTCTTGGCTGGCAATTTTTTCTTTCAACACTTTGAATATGTCATGCCATTCTCTCCTGGGCTTTAAGGTTTCTGCTGAGAAATCCACATAGCCTAATGAGGGATCCTTTGTAGGTTTTAGTACTTTTCTCTCTGGCTGCTTTTAGGAGTCTCTATTTATCTTTAATTTTTGACAGTTTCATTATAATGTGTCTTTGAGAAGGTCTTTTTGCATTGATATAATAGGGTGATCTATTAGCTTCATGAACTTGGATGTCCAAGTCTCTCCTCAGATTTGGGACATTCTCATCTCTCATGTCTTTAAATAAACTTTCTGTCCCTCTCGCCCCCTCTTCTCCCTGTGGAACCTTGATTATTCTAATTTTTTTAATGGAATCCCACACATCATGTTGGCTTTCTTTGGTATTTTTCATTCTTTTTTCTTTTTTCTGCTCTGACTGGATTATTTCACAATTCTTGTCCTCTAGCTCACTTATTCTGTCTTCCATTTGTTCTACTCTGATGCAGATGTTCTCTGTTAAATTTTTCATTCCATTCACTAAATTTTTCAGCTCCAGAATTTCTGTTTGGTGCTTTATGATTACTATCTCTTTGGTAAATATCTCATTTTGTTCATGTATTTTTTTTCTAATGTCATTGATTTGTCCTTCTAAGTTTTCTTGTAACTCATTGATTTTCTTCAAAACAGCTATTTTGAATTTTCTATCAACTAGATCTCAAAATTCCATGACTTTGAACTTAGTTTATTAAAACATTTTTTATGTTGACATGTTGCCCTGATTTTTCATGTTCCTTGTAGTTTTGCATTGTTGCTTTTGCATTTGATGTATCAGACACCTCCTTAAATCTTTATTAATTGTGTTCAGATTGGGTATACTGTTCACTGGTGCTGTTATATCTAGGGTTTTCTCTGCCTTCTGGGTTTTCCAGAAAGTGACTCTATAGCTCATGTTTATGGTTTCTCCTTTACCCACAGATCCTGTTCTTTTTTTCTGATAGCACTCCATTCACAGAACTTTCTTTCACTGCTGCACTCAGAATCATGCACAAGGGAATGGTCACAGAGTGGAGGAAGGTGTGGGTTTAGCACTCAGGGTGTTAGGTGTGCCTGTGGACCTGGTGGGGAGATCCTCAGGGAAGGTACTCCCAGATGCTCGTGGGTGAACTTCCTGCCGAAGTCCTGACTCAGTCAGCAGGAAACATGTCCCCTTAATGCCCTTTGGTATTCTCATCTGCATCTTTCCTGATCTTCTCCCTCTTCCCAGTCATGGAGCTCTGCCTCACTACTGAGTGCTGCTGGAGAGAAATTGGTTTTTCCAGCCACGTCCTACACAACTGGGACAGCTGAGCACTCACTCACCACTCTCCTTCTCCCCCAAGGGAAAAGTTACCACTCAATAGATAGTTCCATCCCATGCAGTGTTGCCTTGGGGGTGGGGAAGGGCAGTGCAGGGGAAAATGTTTATCATCTCCATTGCTACCAAATTCATTTTTTTTTCTCCAGCGGTGTGCTGGAATCTCCCCTTTGGAAGTCTGGACTTCCGCAAATTCTCTCTTGTCTAAGGGTATCTACCCAGGTCAGCACTCTCCAGATATTTCCCCCCACTGCAGCAAGAGAAGCTGGGTCAGGCTGGCTGCCTCCACTGGCCCTGCAGCCCATGCAGAGTCTGTCTGCCTATCACCAGAGGCACAGGTGGGCGAGACTTCCTCCAGTTTCCCTGGCATATGGTGCCAGATCCCACAACTCCCACAAAGGTGCTTCTGTCTGTGAAGGGATCTCTAATTTGTTGTTATAAAGGGGAGACAAAGGAGGAATGTCCTGCCACAGTGATGCTAATGTTGCTCCCCTGCCACCCTCTATCACTGTCATTTCTCACATTTATGTTTATGTACAGAGAGATCCCAAAAGAAAAGATAAAGTCTGTATAGTGGGAAGAAAAGGTCACAGGATTTATAATTTTAAAATGTGAGATTCACTTTCTGGTTCCAACAAATTCTAGCCATGTGACTTTGGGTAAGTTACTTGAATAATACTCAGCTTCAACTTCTCAACTGCAAAATCTAAAAACTATATACCTTCCAGGGCTGTAGGGAGAATTCAGCGATAGATTTGTAAAGAGCCTAGCCTAAAATAGGTACTAAAAACTTAATGAACAATTGAAAGTAAAAGTGCTTGGTAAATTGTGTTACACAAATACACATGCACAAATATTCACTATATCCTTAAGAAGTCAAGGAGTAAATCTGTTTGGATGAATCTTCCCCCTCATCTGTTTCCCTTTTGGTTTGACTTCAATAAATTAACAGAAAATGAAAAATTACCTTAAATTATATACACAGGTTCAAGTGAGCAGACGTTATCAGTAATGAAATAAATTTTTAAGTAGCATTCTGGAAACACAATTGTAGGAACTTTTTCCATTTATCAGTGACAAGAATACATTAATGGAACATGAATTGCTAGAAGAATAGCTAAAGCTTGGCTTATGGTTATAAAATTAGAATTCTATTAGATTAAATCATGTCCACTACAATAGTTTCATAAATGTCATTGATTTTCCTGTTAAGTTTTTTATTATTATTGCAATACACTACTCTTCCTGGTGAAAGACATTGGAAACTCAATAGCATCATTGCTTGTGAAATTTTTAATCTGCTTATCAAATCTCTTCCTTGACTAGGAGGAGGAGATGGGACGGGGAGAAGGAGGAGGCTAGCAGACTCAGCAATAATAAGGATAATGTCTCTGGAGCCAAGAGGGCGCAGAATAATATTCCTGGGGCCCATGATAGCTACTCTGTAACAAACTATTCCTTGAACTTGTGAGATTAACTTTGTCCTAAGGATCAAGTCCTTCTTTAAGCATGCTGAAACAGCTGCTCCATAATTCAAAGAAAGTCAGTGGCAAGTACAATTAGGAGTGTTTCAAAATGCATTTTTAAATAAAGAATAATATGGGGCTTTTTTAACAATTACAATAATCAATACTCTAATGAAGTATCTGTAAAACTTTAAATTTAAAAATTAATATTGCAGAAAATGTAGACTTTTTTAAACTGACAACTAAATTTGAGATTCTTCTTTGATATAAAACTGTTGATGTAACATTCATCATTAGATTTCGAAAAGCAAGTGAAACATTTTTCAAAGTGTCTGACAGCTATGAACGATGTATGTGAAATACCAAGAAAAGGCAAGCCCTATTTTAACATTTAGGGGAAACAGATCAGGTTAGCAACTCACCTCAAGGGATCACTTCTAAACTTTCTCAGAGTGGGGGCGGGGGAAGAAACAGCGTAGCCTTACGGGCACCCAGCAGACCAAGAGCTGTGAGTAGAAGTACTCCACCCACACACAGCTGCATGGCCCAGTTTAAGCATGTGATCTTGAGAGGGAAAAGTTGGAAAAAAACAGAGTCAGAGATTGCACAATTCAGGAGATTTTTGCCAAAGTGCTCCCCAGCTTGCCTAAGACACTCTGTATCTGGCTCTGAGACGTGCTGAAAGGGCTTTCCTTGATCTCCACAAGGCCAGAAGCAGGACTCTCTAGCAGCCAATTGATTCTCCTGGGTCAGTTGGACCCAAGTTCAACAGCCTCATAACATCTGGGCTGCAGCAGAGAAAGACTCTTCTCTTTGTTATTGTGTCCAGCATCAACCCAACACAAAACTAAATAGCTGAAGAATATTCTTTCTTTCTTTTGCTATTTTCATGTGTGATTTTCCTAAATAAAAATAAGGCAGAGTTTGTTTATTAATCAAGCTGTGGTAGTAGGCGTCTCTTTTCTTTCTATCGTGGTTTTCCAGAAAAATTATTTGGGAAAAAAAATCAAATATACTTATTCAATGATAAACTATTTGAAAACATGGCCATAAAAAAGAAAAATGGAATTCTTCAAAGTGAAAATCTGATAAGGTCAATAGAAAGTTACAGTTATAAATAGAATTATTAAAAACATTGATATTCCCATCAAGAAAAAAATGACAATTTATCCCATGTTATATTCTGTATGGCAAAAGATACTCTATAGCTTGAATATATTTGATTTTTTAAAAATATGGATGTCAAGTCCTCTCCTTTTAACAAAGAGAGAGTGAGTGGGGGGAGAGAAAAGAAACAAAAAAATTAGGAAGAAAAAATAGAAAGAAAGTCTAAAGAAATAATAAAATTTCCCTTCTTTAGTGTGAGAGGACATATAGTAAGGTTCCTAGAGACAATGATAAGCACTCTCTGATAAAGTGTGGTATGCATTAGGACTTCCGTGTTTGATTCTTCACAAGCAATAGTCAGAGAAGACAATCAATGTATGACTATTAAAATTTTCCTGGGGTCCTAAGAGCAAAAATGCACAACCAGCAGTTTTTCCAACACAAATAGGTATGTAGATATCACATATGGCCCTAGTGTGGTTAGTAACACATCCGAACACAAAAATGCACTTTAAGACACTTTTTCCATACTATTTTTTCTTATTAACCCTGGTGTTGTCTCAAGCACGAGTCTTCTCGGTGTGGACTCTGGCAGGGGACCACCATCATTCTGCTGTAACTGACACCTGGATGATAGATATTTTAAGCTTCTTTAGCAGTCTACAACCTCGTTCTGCTTGAATCCAAACTAAATGGCTCCTGTATTTGGACAGAATCACGACACTACCTATGCAGCACCATTAACTATCCTCTGGAAATGGTTAACTTCATATTTTAATATTAACTTTAATATTTAATTACTTTATGCTAAGGGCATGTGCATTACAATAGGTCTGCTCATCGAATAGTCAGTCCAATAGTTGGTGGGCCTTCTTGATCATGGCCATAAGAAGATACAAGATAAAGGGAGGCTGCCCCTAACATAACCATAAGATTTGAAAGAGGTCAATAAAGAAAGATATTTGCAGATCCCACACACTTGTTCACCCAATAAATAAATTATGCCTTCTTCAATCAATGAAACCTTATGCAGCCATTAAAAATGAAGATTATGAAGAATAAAAAACCTGAAAATGTATATATTAATTTTGATATTAAATATTATTTATATTTATATTTATATTATATATTATGCAAATATATACACACAGACATATCACTGCAATCTTAAAAATATGTTGAAAAATATACATGGAAAGAAAATGAATCAAAATGTTCACAGTGATTGTGTCAAAGTAGAAGACTATACATTATTATCTTTGTTTCTCTTCTACTCTTCAGAAGTTTCTGTAATTCATTTTGTTTTCAATCTCTTTTAAAGGAAATTACTTGTAAATCATTGTGAAAAACTTCTTCAGATTATTTTCTTAGCAAATCCAATATGGCACATAAATGTACATTGGCAGATATCTGCAGAACATATCCACCATGACTAAGGTAACTTTCTAAAACCAGATGCACAACCCAATTAAAATACACAAAATAAAATCCCTGAATGAAATGAGGTCTTTAGTTTCCAAAAGGCACAAATTTTTTATTTATGACAAAACTTTAGCCACAAAATGGAAATCCCTTTTCTTTTGAAATAAGAGAATACAATTGGAATTTTTACCATACAAAACAGAGGAGAGCAATTTTTAAATTATTAAGAAATTCCTTAATTGTAAGTTTTGAGAAATTGCATTGTTTCCTGACATAACTGTTTTTAATTTCACTATTTTCCTATTTTTAAAAAATGAGGTCATCATTCCAAAGAGAGAAAGATAAATGGCTGCTTTTTATACCGTTTTTAAATGTTTAAGGATTTCTAAGTATTTCATGCTGAAACCTAATCACATATCTCCAGTTCTGCCTGTAATATTATTAGCATAATATTCTCTCAGCACAGCTCCACCAGCTTTTAACCTGCCTGACACTTTTCCTGTATTTGTGCTCTGTCTAACACAAGCAAGCCCGCAGCTTCCTGCGTGATGATGATAACATATGCCTGGCTTTGTTGTTGGCTGCTGGAGTGAAAGAGAAGACAATGCCCTCTAACCTGTGCAGAGTAGAATAAAGCTTATCAGATCCTCCCCAGATATCATTAAAGGAAATGGGCCGAGAAGGCTGCCTCTGGTAGGAAACATATATTTTAGCAAACTGTCACTGCTAATCTTTTTTCTTATGGCACTAGAAAATCACTTCTGCAAATTTCAGTCCTTCCAGACAATGAAACCCTACTGAGATAAACTGAAGAAAGTAATAAGAAAAGCATAACAAGCAATAAATTATCCTCTTGCAATCACTATGGCAAATGCTCTTCACCAAAAGAATTTATTCACTATGTTTATTGGAAATTGAGTCTAAAATCCATTCAGTGTTTAAAAAGTAAGAACTAATGCAAAACTTTATAAACTTGTTTATAAAATACAAACATATCATTTTACCTACATTTAAGTTGCAATAGCTTTATTCCCAACTAAGTTTATTCAGTCTCTCAGGAGATTCCATTAGGCAGAATAGTGATGGTCGCACATTCAGTTCTCCTTGCCCCTCCTACTCTCTACCTTCACATGGACAAGAAAATTGTTAGATCTAATAAGTGAATTTAGTAAAGTTGTAGAATACAAAATCAACATACAAAAGTCAGCTGTGTTTCTATACACTAAGAACAAGCAATCTGAAAGGAAGTTAAGAAAGCAATCCTATTCACAATAGTATCAAAAAAGAATAAAATACTTAGGAATAAACCTAACCAAGGAGGTGAAAGACTTGTATACTGAAAATTACAAAACATTAATGAGTGAAATTAAAAGAGACACAAATAGAAAGACATCCCATGTTCATAGATTGGAAGGTACAGTATTGTTAAAATGTCTATACTACCCAAGCAATCTACAGAATCAATGCAATCCTGTCAAAATCCCAATGGCATTTTTACAGAAATAGAAAAAACAATCCTAAAACTTGTATAGAACCACAAGGGACCCCAAATAACCAGAATAACATTGAGAAAGAAAAAAGCTGGAGGCCTCACACTTCCTGATTTCCAAACATTACAAAGCTACAGTAATCAAAACAGCATGGCATTGGCATAAAGACAGATGTATAAACCAACGGAACAGAATAGAAAGCCTAGAAATAAACCCATGCATATATAGTCAACTGATCTTCAAGAAGGGTGCCAAGAGTACACAATGGGGAAAAGATAGAGTCTTCAACAAATGGTGTTGGGAAAACTAGATATCCACCTGCAAAAGAATGAAATTGAACGCTTATTTTACACTATACACAGAAATGAACTCCAAATGGATTACAAACTTATATGTAAGACCTGAAATTATAAAACTCCTAGAAGAAGACATGGGGGAAAGTACTCATGACATTGGTCTTGGTGATGATTTCTTGGATATGACACCAAAGGCACAGGCAACACAAGCAAAAATAGACAAGGTTGGTGTGTGGGGGCTGCCCCGTGGCTGAGTGGTTAAAGTTCCACACACTCCACTTCAGCAGCATGGGTTCACAGGTTCGGATCCTGGGCGTGGACCCACTCCACTCAACAGCCATGCTGTGGAGGCATCCCACATACAAAATAGAGGAAGACTGGCACAGATGTTAGCTCAGGGCTAATCTCCCTCAAGCAAAAAGAAAAGAGGAAGATTGGCAACACATGTTAGCTTAGGGCAAATCTTCCTCATCAAAAAAAAAAAAAAGACAAGTGGGACTACATCAAACTAAAAAGCTTCTGCACAGCAAAGGAAACAACAAAGTGAAAAGACAACCTATGAAATGGAGAAAATATTTGCAAACCATCTATCTGATAAAGGGTTAATCACCAAACTATATAAGGAACTCCTACAACTCAATAGCAAAAAAAAAATAAGTAACCTGATTTTTAAAATGGGCTAAAGACTTGAGTAGATATTTCTCCAAAGAAGACACACAAATGGCCAACAGGTATACAAAAAGTTACTCAACATCACTTATCATCAAGGAAATGCAAATTAAAACCACAATGAGGTATCACCTCACACCTCTTCAGATGGCTATTATCAAAAAAAAAAAACCCAGAAAATAACAAATGTTGATGAGGATGTAGAGAGATTGAAACCCTTGTGCACTGTTGAGGGGAATATAAAATGGTGCGGCCACTGTGGAGGACAATATGGAAGATCCTCAAAAAATTAAAAATATAATTACCATGGGATCCAGCAATCCTACTTTTGTGTATTTATCCAAAAGAATTGAAATCAGGATCTCAAAGAGTTATCCATACTTCCATGTTCGTTACGGCATTGTTCACAATAGCTAAGAGGTGGAAACAACATAAATGTTCATCAACAGATGAATGGATAAAGAAAATGTGGTATATGCCTACCATAAAAAAGAAGGAAATCCTGTTATATGCTGCAGCATGGATGAACCTTGATGATATTATGCTAAGTGAAATAAGCCAGTCACAGAAGAGCAAATACCGCAGGATTCCACTTCTATGAAGTATCTAGATTAGTCAAACTTATCAAAGCAGAAAGTAGAATGGTGGTCGCCAGGTGCTGGGGGGAGGAAGAAACGTGGAGTTGCTGTTCAACGGGTAAAAAGCTTTAGTGACGCAAGATGAAAGTTCTAGAGATCTTCTGTACAGCATTGTACTTGTAGTTAACAATACTGTACTGTACACTTCAAAAATTAAGAGGATTAAAAAAAGAGTACTATACTTGGGTAGCACATAAATCACTTCCTTGATGATATGGTTGCAATTCAAAGATATAATTCAAAGAATAATCAATGCAATAGCATTTGCATCAACTTGTCCATTTTTTCTTAAAAAGAATTACTCAGGTAAAACATAATACTCTCTGTGTCATGCAATATATAGAACTCAATGTAATTTGACCAACTTACAAGTGTCAAATAATAGTGCAGCCCTCTTTTATTGGAAACTTCCTACAACAGACACCTCACTCCCCCCTCAGCTCTTGGATCCCAGCACAGTTTCAAATTCTGAGCCCTAATCTGTCTCACATGCATTTTCAGAATTTCTAGATTTTCAATATGATCAAGTTACCCACAGATCTGTATTCTCTTCCTCTTTGCATTGTTTCTGTAATCCATACAGCTTACCTCCAGCTGGAGATGGCATTGTTTAAACACTACCCTGTCTGTATTTTGTACACTGTGTAAAAAGCTCCCATAGCCTGTTGGCAAACCTCTCTGCAGTCTCTGTTCTCAGCTCCTGGTTTCCCAACATTTAGTAAAGGCTTTTTTTTGTTTAAGGAACAAATTGAGCTCATGTAAAAAGGTGGAAAAAGAGGTATATGGGGAACCTCATAGAACCCCAAAGCATGAAGAACACACAGCCTTTATGGAAAACTAGACCTGGAAACTACAAAATTATTAATATCATTTGCTCTCCAAATCTCTGCTTCTCCCACTGCTTAGGAATGTGGGCCCTGAGTCAGACTACCTAAGTCTAGAATCTTGTTCCACCATTTGCTAGCTATATGACTTTGAACAAACTAATACATCTAATCCTGATTTTCCCCATCTCAAAAAATGGGGGTCTAAAAAGTACCTTTCTAATAAAAATATGGTGACATCAGAGATGTAAAGTTCTTAGAACAATACTTGTAGTATGTAGTAAGTGTTCCATATGTGTCAGGTATCACTTTATTGTCTTGCTTCTTTCTTTGTCTACACTGAATCACTCGCGCTCAACGTGGCTGCTGCCCAAACTCTACAATCACCACCACCTTGTCCTTCTTCAAAACTGACTCATCATCCTATTTGAGCCATGCAACACAAACAATGGTGTAGTTAATATTAAGTCAACTGTCCTCTGTGGCTAAAATAATTGTTGCCCACAACCAGAATTTTGAGACATGAAGGGTAGCCCTATCCAGGAGATGAGAGTATACTAAATTCACACAGGCAATGGGATATGTCTCAGACACTGTGTCCTGAATCTATAAACTACTTACTGTTGGTAAGTTAATGGTCACAGTCCCAGTCCTTTTTCTGCTGTGTTTCTAACAAATTGGTGGCACATACAGGGCTAGATCCAAAGGGAACTAATTTCTACTCGAGGATTTTTTTCCTCTACTCTCTGCCTCTAAATAGCTATTTTATACTAAACAATTCTTTCATCTCTCTGACCACTGGTTTTCTCAACCGTATCATGCAATTTATATAGGTCAGTGTTTCTCAAACTCTATTTCCATGCAGCCACGGCAGATGGCAGCTCACAGGCACGACACTCTCCTGTGGATTGTACCACAGATGAGATGGACAATAGATTACGGGCAATTTGTGGTACTTTCTCTGTATCTTCACCCCTTTCCTCCAACTCAAAAAAATATATACAGATCAGTGGGTAAATCAGGGCACTTGAAACAACATAAATAGATGATCTCTAAAACCTCTTCCGTTCTAACAGTTACAACTCTAAGAAAGCTCAAGACAAATTCAAAGATCCTTCAGATCATCTAAAGTAATATAAATTTGCTACATTTCTCTAGTCATCTAGGAGCCTTATTACATTAAATGAACAAAGGTTTGGGTAAGTATTCTCAGGAATGAATGTTTCAGATGTACTGGAAAAAAGCAAAGTAGTTGTTCCTTAGACTGGTTGAAGGGCTAATAAAATCATAAAGCTGTTCCTTGTCAACTAACATTTACAGAATTATTTTATGAAATATTGACAAAGATACACAGAGTTTATGATTCAGTCCCAAAATTAGCCTACTTTCTTATTCTTAGCACTAACGCAAGAAATAATTCGTATAATATATAAAAGAATAATTTATTTCTAACATCTTTCAAGTTTATTTTTGGGTTGTAGTTAATGTGGGCACTTCCTTCAGTCAAAAACTTTGGCCCTCTTTGCAAAAGAGTTTAACATAAGGTAGACAAATCTAAAATTATCTTCCGTCTAAATTATTAGGATAAAAATGTTTCATTAACAAAAACATTCCATAGTTTTATATTATCTTATTCCAATATTTCTGCAGGGCCAGTTGCCCTCTCAGGCTATTCCCACTGGGCACATTCCTGCATTAATGGCAGAAAGAACAATTCTTTAAGCACAGGATTTCCTTTTCAGTGGCTGCAAAGTTACAAAGATCTTGGTTTGGAATACCTTTGAGCCAAGTACTTGATAGCAAGTGATAATAGCATGTATTTGACAGACCCCAGATAAAAATGTGGATCTACCTTCAGAAATAATTTTCATTCATTTTCTATTTTGTATTAGAGACATTAACTTATGTTCCTTCAATTCTCCAAAGTAAATGATATATTCTATTATTTACTTTAAGATTATATATGCCTAACCTAATGTAATAAAATGTACCAGCTGAGCAACTCTACATTAACAGTTATGTGACTACAGTTATGAGTAGCGTGGGCAATAGGTTCCTATCAAGACATTAGATTTTCTGATTAATTCTTTCCTTTTTTTTTAGAGAATAATCTGAAAATCATGCTTACATTTGGTTCTAGAAGAGAATTGCAATATCTTAATCAGTGAACAATATAGTTTTCACAGTTATGCAACCAGTCCAGAAAATATCAGAGCAAGTCTACGAAAAGGATCCCAAGGCGAATCATAAAGGTGTAGAATTGTAATCATTTAAGTGAACTAATAGGTTGGAATTCCCCAGGACAATGTTTAGGTGCCAATCCATTTCATGGACAACATGAAGTTACTGTCAGGAGTAGCAGTGGAGATTTGCAACTATAGTAGTCAGAATTCTAAAACTGTGAGCCCCAATTCCAACCTGAACTGGCTTCTAGGCTGGATGACACTTTCTCAGCAAGGAATGCCATCTACTGCGAATAAAATAAAATGGCTTAAATAACAAACACATTCAGTTATCTCACATAATAAGAAACCTGAAAGTGGGCAGTTTCGGGTTTTGTTGACAATCTAATGATGACAATGTTCTGGGACTTTATCTCTGCAGTTCTTTTGGCCTTTCTTACCTTCATGCTTGCAGGATGGCTGCCATAGCTCCGTATATCTTTTGTCTAAAGGCAGGAATCTGGAAGGGGAGGGAGCAACCAGCGAAACTAAAGTAGGAAAAATTTGTGATCCTCCCACCTTTTTATAAGAGAGGGAAAAATATTTTCTAAATGTTCTCCAACTTATTACTCCTTACTTTTCATTTGTCTGAACAGTCATATGGCCATTCCTGGGTGCAAAGGATTATGGGAAAGGGACTACTTGTCTAAGGAAAATATGATTGCCATGGTTGGCTCAGACCACTTTTGAGTCTGCACAAATAAGTTTGGGATTTTGTTAGCATTAAAAGAGGGTAAGTGTCAGAAAAAAAAAAAAAAGGAATAAACTACTGATACATGCAATAACATGGATAAATCTCAAAGGCATTACGCTAAGTGAAAGAAGTCGGACTCAAAAGGCTACATACTGTATGATTCAATTTATGACATTCTAAAAAAGGCAAAACTGTAAGGACAGAAATCAGATCAGTGGTTTTCAGCGGCTGGTGTTAGGGGAAAGGGATTGACTACAAAGAGCCATGAAGGAGATTTTTCAGGTACTGGAAATGTTCTCTATCTTGATTGTGGTGATAAACTACTATATAAATTTATCAAAATTCATAGAACTGTACACCTAAAAAGGGTTAGTTTTACTATATGTAAATTATCCTTGAATAAACAAAAAATGTTTGCAATTTCTCTTGCAAAGGCAATTAGCAGTATATAACTCCCTCTGTTAATATTTCTCCCTGAGACCCTTAGGATATTCTAAAACTCCACATGGAGATCTAGAATTAAATCAATTATTTTAAGACCCTACCTCAAAAGTAGCCTAGGCCTGGAAAATCATTTCAGCAGAGACTATTCAATTAAGAATTAAAAAATCCAGGTGTGCCAGAAAGTTCCTGGAATAATCTCAGCTTTTGTTTTGGCCAAAATCTATTTCCCATGGTCAGTGACAACATGTGGAGCCAGAATTGGCCAGAAAATAGTCCTCTGGCTGCGTTCTCTGTGCACAGCATTCAGAATCTTATGTGCCTTTAGAGGAGGACTCATTAATATAAAAATGTGATCAGTTACACATGAGTGGTCTCATTTCAGGATAAAAACTTTTAGAAAATGTTAATCTTACAAAATTTCTTTAAACAGAAATTTCTTACACAGAAAACCTTAAGTTTAAGGTATTAGCCTCTTTATACTTCTTTGATTAAATCATTAAAACTCTAGTTCAAGAAAATAAAATATAAAATACTAAATATTCTCTTACAATAGTAAAGCCCCAGTACTTAATCTTGTTAAAAGAGACACGTTTGCTTCTCATTTTTATTTTAGATGATGCCTCTGAGTTAATAACCAAAGTTGTATTGGTAAAAATTCTAGACACATTTCCAAGTCAGTATTAGCCACTGGTCTAAAGCTTAAATGAAAATAGTGTCGGCACAGTGAGAATTGAGCAGTGCAGTCACTAAAACTAGGCAACAGGCCTGGAAGGCTTATAAATGACTCCCTGCAACATTACTCCTTTTGGTTGGTTCACATCACCGTGTTTTTCACAAAGTTACTAACATGCCAAATATACACAATAGTGAGTTTGAATAAAATCTGAAGAAGTCGATCATTTCCATTACTTTAAAAATCCAGATGTCTAAATCACAGAGCCCAAACATTCAAACATTTGAATATTGCTTCTTCATTTTCTCCAGATGTTTGGAGATTTTAGAGGAAAATTAGGAGTGAGAAATAGTGAGACAAAAACGGACCAAGTAGAATTTTTATTTTGAATAAATTCTGAGAAAGAGTTGATAGCCATTTGAATGACTATTTGTGCTTTTTGAAACAATGGACAATCTCCAATATCTATTCTAAAATTTGAACAGTGATTTGCTACTACCTTGCATCCATTCTCTTGATGTGGTTAATCTTGAGAGGTCATTCAGAGATCAAGAGCTCTCCATTAGTGTAGCTTTAAAGAGTGCAGAAACTCCCACTAAGTTTGCCAAGCTTCTCTACAGTGGGATCTGTGTTTCCTAGTTGAAGATTCAGACATAATACCCTTATAAACACAGCAGTTCTGCTGAGTAACCAAACTTAACCTCTCAAAACAAAGCATTTCTATTAAAATAACTTGTTTGGCACATCATTAGGGTTGTACTATTATTAGTTCTAGACAAACAGATGTCTTCCTGGATGAAATCCAAGCCAGGCATCTTTTTTTTTTCTTTTGGCAAGCGAGTGATATGTTAAATTATACTTTTTCCAGTTCAGTAAGCTTTTAGCATTACAAAGAGTTGCAATCTTGCAATTCCCTTTCACTTGAACTTTTAATCTACTCTTTTACAGTAGATATTACAATAACTTGATTCTTTACAAAAGCAATACAGTAAATTTCATGTTTTCTAAAAATGTAGATATACTGACCGATGACTTTATATAAAAAGTTCAAGAACAAAACATTTATAATCCTTTTGAAAGCATCAATATCTATTCTTTTAAAATGAAAAATAGGCATTAATATTTCTAAAATGTGCATGGTAATGTCAAAAATTAAAGCATCTTTCAATGGTACCATCATTTGTGAAGGACTTTAAAATGTACTAAACACTAAACATTGCAACTTTTTCTTTTAATATAGAAGCAGAAATCCTCTTTTCAATTTTCCCACATAAAAATACATTTTAGTAGTGTTTTCCATAATAAAGAATTTTTTTTAATTTGCTCTGTTTGTACGCCTAAAAGTTGAACGAAGTAAATGTTGCAGAGGCAAGTAATTGTTCCATTACACATTCTCACTTTCTTCCTTTTAGTAACAGAATCCCCCTGAGTTTTAGCTCAACACATGGTTGTCTAGCTAGATGTCATATTTCCCAGGCTTCTATGCCACCAGGAATGGTCATATAAATATGATCTGGCCAATGGGATATGAATGTAAGTGATGAGTGCCACTTCTGGATCCTTTCCTTCAACAGAAAGTCCTTCCTTTTTTTTCTTCTTCCTCTGTGTCCTCTTTCTCCCCTCCTGTGGGCTGCTGCCAAGGAGCTGGATTCAGCACTAGGGAACAAGAAACAGCAGGACAGAAGGAACCTTAAATTCTGATTGACATTAAGGAAAAGAGCCACCTACATTCCCTGAACTGCTTACTTACTTCTGGAATGTTCTTAGAGAGACAGTTTTGTCTGAGCCACTGTTCATTTAATTGTTTTTGTTACAGTCGCTTATCCTAGCTGATGCATCAATTTTTATAATGTGGTTAATCAGCACAAATATAACACATGAAGATGTTTTAGAGGTCGTATTATTTTGTCTGCTAACAATCTATTTGGGGGGATGTTCAATCCGTGTTGTTCAGGGAGGAATGCCTCTATCACCAGACTTTTCTACAGAGGTACAAAGAACCCAGATCTGGTCACTCAGAGTATTGCATTGTGCTGACTGTATGAATGTTTCATGACTGGACGCATGGCCCATGCCAGGCCCATGAAAGCCTTCCCAGCTTTTTTGGTTAAAACTATCAGCAGAAAGACTCATCTTCTCCGTCAGAGTTTACAGGTATTAAGTACCAACAAAACCTGGATTCTTGAGGCTCTCTTCGGCACCAAGTGGTGAAAATCTACCTAGAAATAAAAGCAACACAAAAGAAAACAAAGCCAAGAGAGGAAGAAAGAGGGGGTTCTTGATGCCATTGTGTAAGCTCCCGCATCCAGCAATGCTACAGCTATGTTCATCCTGGGCTTCCCACTTTTATAGGCCAATAAATTCCCACTTTTGGTTAAAACTAATTAAAGTTGGATTTCTATAATTTGCAATTAAATGACTAGACTAAAACAGTTGTTAATTATAGTCATTTTAATTGACAGAAAATATCATCAAGACTTTTCATCTAAATATAGGTCTTCACTTCAAAGTCATCCCCATGTTCCCAGCAATGTCAGCTGGAGATTGTTGCTAGTCTTCTTATTTTACATGATTATTGTGGCTTATTAAAAGCTAAATCTGTGACATTTTCAACTCCATGACACCAAGTCTGATGAGCAATTTTAGCCTATTATTTCTCTGCTGTCATCCAAACACATAAATGCTCTTTAACACATATAATTTAATTATGATATATAGAATGTAATTTAATAACATTATCATTTGAATTATACTTTTTTTTGGTAATATGTAGCATCTTTATCTCTTCTTTGAGGTAATGAAAGAGATATGTGATTTATTTGGAAGAGAACTTTCAAACTGAATTATATAAATATAAATATATAATTAGACCTATTTTTGTTCCATTCTATGTGGAGTAAACAAATAATACATAAATTTAAATAGGGTCTATTACAAATTGGCGACTCACATTTGTTCCACTAGGTGAAAACTTGGGAGTCTTGGCTACCTCCAGTCACTCCCGGTTCATTCAATGGAAAATATTTGAGCCAAACAGGCAGGGTTCTAAGCACTGAAAATACCGCATTGAAGAAAACAGTCAGCTCTTATTCCATAACAGGTGAGTTCTCTTAGATGTATTGAATCTCCTCGCACCACCTTATGGGAGGGTTCTCTTCAGTATCCACCCAATCACAGTCGTCATTGTCTTGAATGTCTTTCTAAAAGTCATAAATCCTGAGGAAAAATTAGAGTCACAGACAGTTGGTCTCATTGGACAGCTGAGATCACCTGTAGCTTCTGTCTACATTTCCTTAGAACCTTCACCCCTGGAGGCATTAATCCCATTTTGTCTCTGTTTATCCAGCATAAATACAAGCCCCTTAGGACTCTTCCTGTCATATGTTCTCATTCCGTACCACCCAATGCTTCTTCAACCCTCAATGCTAATGCGCTTCTTTCCCAATCCTGTCCTTTGTACTCTCTGGAATTCTTTTTCATTGTTTAACTTTGTTTTTTAATTAGTTTATGTTAGAATGAATAAATATCACTTGTGATAAAAGACAGTGTTCAGCATGGATTTAATTTTCACTTTGTTGTGTTTTTTAATACTGAGCAAAATCGTTCACGTAACAACGTGGGATGGGCCAGATGGTAACAGAAGTTTGGTATTAGCAATACAACTCAACTATCTGAACTCTTTTCAAGTTATATGCCAAAAATCACATAATGATCTATTATCAAAAAGTGTATTTTAATGATCTGTCAGCTCCTTCAATTGTTTTGAAAGCAAAGAATTAGAAATGCTTTGACTTTCAAAAGGATTTGTTTCTGAGCCATTAGAGATATTCACTGTCCTATCATCAACACAAATTTTCCTTTTGTTTGATGTCCCAGTGATTTTCACACCCTGGGGTGATGGACACCAGATTGTTTGTAAGATATGATTTTGTTTTCTAAAGTGAGAGAAGTATGGTTACAAAAAGAAAGCAGGAAAAGAAGACAAGCATGATGTTTTAACCAAAGTTCTCAGCCTGATTAATATTAAGAGAATGAATATGGAATTTGCGGATGTGGACGTTGACTCTTCTAAAATTATTGCAAGGCTACAACTTTGTAAAGTCTTTGTGGACTTTAAGAAGTGCGCATATCTCAGTCTAAACACTGCTGATCCACTGCCACATAAAATCTCACCCTTGGGTTGGCTGGCTTTAGTGACATTAAGTGCCGTGTTCTCTTTCTCCCTTTCTTTGAATATACATATTCCATCAAAATATAAGTCTGTATTCACTATCTTCACTTTCTTACCTCCTACTTATCCCTGAATCATACTGTAAATGGTAATCCATTTTCTTAACTCCACTGAATCAGCTCATGTAAGAGTCACTGACAATTTCCTAATTTACAAGTCCATTAACCTCTTTTACTGCTCAAATGGCTGGACTTATTTGCAGCATTTGACCCTGTGACCACTCCATTGTTTTGGATTTTTTTTTTTTGAAAGTCACTACTCTCTACACCTATCCCGCTTTATTCCTCTCTTTCCAAGGCCCCCTTTCACTGTCAATCCTAAAATGTTGTTCTTCTGTAAGGTTTCTGCCATTGGCCTTTTTCCTTCCTCACTGAACAGCTCTGCCTGGATGACCTACCCGACTTCTCTGCCCCCTCCTATATCAGGATGATATCTGTATCTCCAGCTCAAACATTTCCACCTAATGCACATGCTTTGCACCTAATGTCTGCCAGACAGCTTCACTTTGCTCTCTGCTACACGGCCTCAAAAAGGCAAAATCTGAACTCATTATCTTTCCTGCCAAACTTGTGCCTCTTTCTGGAGTCTCAAATTTTAACGAATGCCATTACCAAGGGCTTCTAAATTAGAAACCCCAAAAGTCTTTCTTAAGTCCCCAACCTTCTGCTTCCATAGTGACCAAGTCTAATGATCAAATCTCTTAACACATGTATCTTCTCTATACAGGTCTTCATTAATCTATTCTTTTAACAAATATTTATTGCATATCTACTATGTTCCAGGTACTGTTCTAATCATAAATAACAGAAGATAAAAACAGACACGCTTTTGCGTCAGCCCCACAGCACTGTGGTTAAGTTCAGTGCACACTGCTTTGGTGGCCCAGGTTTGCAGGTTCAGATCCTGGTCGCAGATCTACACCACTCGGCAGCCATGCTACGGCAGCAACCTACATATAAAAGTAGAGGAAGATTGGCACAGATCTTAGCTCAGGGCTAGAATTCCTCAGAAAAAAAAAAAAAAAAAAAAAAAACATATACATGTTTCTTGTATATATATTCACACACACACATATATATGTATTACATGTGTCTGTGTACATACACACAGAAAACTCCATCTTAAGAGTTTTAATATAAAAATAAAACTTCTTTTATTTTGAAAATAAAACTCCATATAAAATTTCTTCAATCCAAATTTTCAAAAGATTATTTTGCCAAAAAAAATCAGACCTGTAGATATAGCAATTTACCTAACATTTCTCTTTCTCTACAATATGGAACAATTTAATATTCCAAAATTTCTGTAGTTACACTATTTGATATTGGCATTTTATTATGTAATTGGTTAATATTGTGAGTAAATTAACATTGAAAATAAGTCTGTTACTATGAAAAAATAGCACGGAGGGGTGGAATTTCCTGTGAATCTTAAGAAAAAATTTCAAAGAAAAACTACAAGATTATAACTAAAAATTAACTAATTAATGAGAGATTTACAATACTTCCTTAAATTCAGAATACATTGCCACTGAGTATCTCCCTATCCCCTGCAGCTGATCACTTATTAAAATGTTGACCACATTAAAAAAAAGTGTCCAAAGCAGCACACTTTAGGGCATTTTTATGTACTGTTACTTGAAAAATACTTCAGCATGTTATTTTTTTTCCTTTAAAGTGTAGTAACAGTTGTTTTAAGCAAAATGACAAAATTTTTGCATATGAGGGAAAACAGAACTCAGTATGAAATAACTTTCACAAATATTCAGCTGTTTCTGGCCTATGAAGATAGTACCTACAGCACATTTTCACTATTTAATGGAAGTTGAAGCTAATGTTCAGATGAATTAAGGTCAACACAAAGCCAAAGCCAACGATGCCACACTGGGTAGTCAGAGTGGGAAAAAATAAGTTAAAAATATCTAACTCATGAAGTACCCAGCACGTCCTCTTAACAAGAAAGCTTATCAGTCAGCATGACACTAAGCTGGTCAATTATTGCTCATATCCTTTAAGGCATATTTATAAACTAGATAACGGAAGGGGAAAATGTTACACTTTTGATCTTCTCTATTGGCCAAAAGTTTTTCATAACCTATTGAAGAAAAAAGCCACTGACTGAAAACCCAAAATACAGATGCAGGAAACATGCTTGTGACTGTCATTCCTGTGTGTGCTTGTTTTCTTTCTCCATTCCTTTGATGTAGATTAGCACAAAGTTTAACTAATTAAGTGACTGATGTTAATTTGAATAGGTAAAATAAAAATGAACATTTGGGTAGAGAATAATTATGATAATACACAAGCTAATTACATTAGTAAATCTACATTTCACAGCATCATCCTTGGAAAGATAAATAAAAACCTGAGTGTGAACAAGCAGTGATTTAATAATTGTTCGCCTAGTAACATTCAGATTCATAGTGCTAGGCTGACACCTAGTGGAAGAAAAACAGGATCCCAGGGCTGCCAAGGAATCTGTTTTTAAGCTTTTCACACTTAAATTAACCAATAGAATAAATAATACAGACACAGACGCAGACAAGATACACATATCATAAATATATGCCAAAACGTAATATGGCCTTGGGGCCAATTTAGTAGGAAATTACTTGAAAGCAATTGGAAGCAGATGCTTTCGGATCTCAAATAATAATACCTCACCAAATACTATGAAAACTAGATTATTTAAAAACAGCCGTGGGGTTTTCTTTATTTTTATTTTAATCAAAGTTTTAAATGAACATAGTTTAAAGAATCAATGTTTGTTAAGACCAAAAATGGATCCTGCCCCCTCTACAACCCATTTTCTTCCCCAGAGGCAAATACTTTGAATTATTTTAGTTGATTCTTTCTATTTTTATGTCTATATCTTCAAACAACTTCTTAATTTTTCCATTTACTTCCCACTATGAAAGTTAAGGGGTTAGCTTTTTCTCACCCCTACCCCACCACACACATTTGCCCTTCCCATCCTCTCATTCTCCCAAAAGAGTTCCATCATACTTTTAGTTAGGTCATTATTCAATATGTTAAAATGTGATGAATATAACGCTAATCAGAATAAAGCCATGTAGTAAACTAAGATTATGTTTTGCATTTCTGTACAATGTTTTTTCTCCTAGAACTAATAATTGTTGAGGAAGGGTGTGTTTGGCCCTAAGCCTGGGCTCCCTAGAAAATAGAGCCTAAGGTAAAACTCGGATGTGAGAATTTCACTGGGAGGTGGAAACCCAGGGGCGCAGGATAAAGAAAGGAGACGAGGCAGGAAAATCGTGCACGCAGATACCAGGCGGTGAGTTCTTGAAGTTATCTCCGCTCGGGATCCAGCGCAGCTGATTGCTCCATCTTGCAGGACCAACTCAGAGTCTGTATTTCAGGACAGTCCGGAGTGGCGGCAGTGAAACAACTTCTCCACCAGTCCCCGTATCCCATTAGTCTCCTCGGGGATGTTAAATTCCCAGCATTTCTGAGCCTCAGTCCTACTTGTTTGGCCGTAGTTTCATCGGGTTCAGTATGGAAAGTCCAGCTTCCCAGGCACTGCCCTCAGACCGGGCAAGCCAGGACGGTTGGTCATCTGAGGGACATCTCACACCCAACAGCAACAGGTGCGCCGGGGGAAAGTAAGGCCGGAGACTGGAGCCCCAGCACGAGAGGAGGCGCGGTCAGATTGGACCCCCATAAGGAAACAAGTGCCTAAAGGCCACCAAACGAGTTGTGACTAAAATAACCTGAGGTGGCATATAAGAGGTCTGATACAGTTTGTTTCTTAATTTTATGTCCTTGTCACTGATTCAGCCAGAATCTCTGAAAATTATACTAAAAACATCCTCTCAAACCTTTTAGACACATCACATATTCTATCAATTTCATCTTCTTGTAAAAACAAATCTCCTGGACTTTTCTGAACTGCTCCAGTCTGGACGTTTTTCCTTCTGTTCCTTGTGCACAGTTGTCATCCTAGGCATTCCCTCCACCTATATCTTCTGTTAGATTTCCCCTCTGCGGTAGCCTGTGTCTTTCTCTTCACTGGTTTACTTCTGTGTTTTGGTAGAGCACATACTCCAGAAGCTTCCTGAGGAAAAAAAAATTTGATGGGAGGTAAATATTCTAACACCTTGCACGTCTGAAAATGTTTTTATTCTATCTGCATAATACTAAGTTTTGCTAGGCATAGAACTCTAGGTTTGAAATCACTTTTCTTTAGAATTTTGAAGGCATTACTCCATATCTTATAGCTTCAGTGTTGTTGATGAGAAGTTAAAAAGCAATTCTGATTCCAGATCCTTCAGTCTCTCTCTCTCTCTCTTTCCCTCACACACATACACACACACACTGTAGAACTTTCTCTTTGTCCCCATGATGATGAAATTTTACATTCATGGGCCTCGGAACTGGGCACTCAGGGCCGCCGCATACAGCACACAGGTGTGTGCTCCAAACTCCTCGGCTTATGCATACGGGGTGCCCTCTTGGAGACGTTCAGTGCCCAACCTATACAACCACCTCAGCAGACGTGTTTTTATACTTGATAAACTCTTTTCAATCGGTTAACTCTTGCCTTTCATTTCGAGCAAATTTTTTTGAATCATTTCTTTATTTTCTCCTCCTTTCTTTTCTTTGGTCTTTTTCTGGAACTTCTATTAATTGCGTTTAGACCTCTTGTACGGTCTTAAAATATTTTCTCACTTAAATTCTGGTTTTTTGTTTGTTATTGGTGGTGGTTAGTTGGGTTTTGTTGTTTTGTTATGTTGATTTTATTTGGGGGGGACAGTCCCTCAGCTTTTAACAATCCTCTTGAGTTTTCTTGTGTCATATTTTAAACTGCTAAAAGCTCTCCTGTGTTCTCTTAATATTTCTTAATTACAGCATTCTGTTCTTTCTTATGGTTTCAATAGACTTACCTCTCTGAAAAGATTATGCAGAATTTTTCATATTTTCTTCTCCCTGCTGAATCTCTGTTTCTTCCTCAAAGTTGTTTGCTTTTAGCTACTTGATCTCTATCTTTTGTGGTAAAGGTCTCCCTTAGGTTTCTATTCCTTGGTTTACAGCTCATATTTAAGAGCGGGTGATAGAAAACCCCAGTTTGAAACTCTGAGTGCACAGGTGGGGCTTGCTGACCAGAAGCATCACAGCAGGTGGTCTGGCCAGGCCATGTCGCCGTCATTGGGGAGCCCCTCTTGTAGATGTTAGGTCTTTCATCTTGGAGCAGATTCCTAGAGAAGACTCTTCCTTTCTTCTTCTTGGAAAGTGAATGCCTGACAACCAGCGATCTAGTGAATAGAGCAAGGGGCTGGGATTCAGCCTCTAAAATGCCTACACTTACTTAGTGCCCTGTTTTCAGTACGATACCACCACCCTTGATTATGCTTGGGATTCCTCAGTGTAAAGCCCTTCTGTTTTAGCTCCTCCAGAGAAGAAATCTCTGCTGATTCACCTGGGTGGGGTCTGTTGTCTAAATGTTCAGAATGAGGAAAGGGAACTAAGGTTATAACTCCTCCCTAAGCAGCTTTCGATCAACTTTCCTTATTTTAGAATATCATCCCCCTGCACCCTCCAACTGCCAGAGGTAGCTGATCCGGTAAATCCTTAGGCTCTTTATTCTTCGAGGTAAACTGGACTGGTTCTCACCTTTTGCAACACAAGTTCAGTACACGGC
This sequence comes from Equus quagga, assembly GCF_021613505.1. Classification (NCBI taxonomy): domain Eukaryota; kingdom Metazoa; phylum Chordata; class Mammalia; order Perissodactyla; family Equidae; genus Equus; species Equus quagga. The sequence goes on along the minus strand of NC_060270.1, from coordinate 124,070,973 downwards.
CCTCATCACTTTGCTATGACACCACTCATCAGTCATTCCATTTTTCAAAGTTACATTACTGTTGTCGCTGCTTTCCTCCTTTTGTATCGTGTGGGTTCGTGCCTTTTAACATATTCCTTTGCGGTAGCTTCCGTGGGATTTTGGAAGGTATCTTAATTAGATTCATATGTTTAATTTACCAAGATGCAACTTTTTATCTCCATCAGCCTATAGTTTTTTTGTTGTTGTTTTGTTTTTTGCCACTTGGGGCACTGAGAAGGAAAGCCAAAATATACCACAGATATCAGTTTATAAGTGTTTCAGTGCAACAAAACCAAAGATGGTATCTACAGAGTCCACCTGTCCGCCTCCACATCTGAATTCCCTTAGATTCCTCAAGTTTGTGCCTCTAGAAACACATTTTATAGCTGGCTCATAATTGCTCAGCCCTGTGGCAACTAGGTCACACTAACAAAAAAATTCAAAAAGGACTGCTGTATAAAAAAAAGACTATAATTTATTGATATAAAGTAAGAAATACACTATCACATGAATAAAATACTCAAATTTTATGAATGCAATTCTGTGCTCAAAGAAAGCCAAAATATTAATAATAAGGTTATATTAAAAGAATGAAACCTTAATCATTAATGGTATGATGCTACATTAGTTTGACACACTGTGTCAATTTGCCAGTCAAACCATTGTCAAAACTCTTAATGACAAATAATTCAATATAAAATAAGTTTCAAAACAATTAAGGCTTATTTCCAGGGGGAAATAGAGATATTGCATTAAGATAAGTCCAAACTGATATATCCAACTCTTTTTTTTTTTTTTTTTGTGAGGGGATGGGCTCTGAGCTAACATCTGTTGCTCATCTTCCTCCGTTGTTTTTTTTTTCCTTTCTCCCCAAAGCCCCAGCACAGTTGTATATCCTAGTTGTAGGTCATTCTCGTTCCTCTGTGTGGGATGCTGCCATAAGTGGCACATAGGTGCGCACCCAGGATCCAAACCAGCAAACCAGGCCGCTGAAGCAGAGTGCATGAACCTAACCACCTGGCCGTTGGGCCAGCCCCCCAACTTTTTAATATGCGTCTCCTTTGAAAGCCCCACAGGCACCACAATCTTAGCATGTTTAAACCTGGATTCAACATCTTCCTGCCCAACCCTGTTCTTCTGTGTTACCTATCCAGGGGTTTGAGACTCATCTCTAACTTTTCTCTCTCCCTATCATGCATATCCCATTGGCTTCTAAGGCATTTTCATGGACCTGAGACCCATTCTTTCTTCTGTATCTCTATAATCATGAAGTTAATGGAGAGCCTCATTTTAGTTACTCATTTGGTCGCAAAAAGCCAGAGATTCACGCAAGCCAATTCCAGCAAAGAGGTTTTATTGCAACAAGCGTTAAAAGATAAATCAAGACACATTAAAATTTTCAAGAGTTTATTTCAGCATCTATCCATTCAAATCAGGCAGTGCCAAACCAAAGGTGATTAGGAACACTCCACTAACAAGAGCTAGGTGAGAGGGTTTTATAGAGAAAATGAGGAAGCAAAGCAAGGAAATTATTTGATGGGCTACAGCTTAGTAGTTGCTTTATTTGGAAAGTTTGCTCTTTATGATTAGTTGTTCTTAAGTTTAATTTTCTCAGATTTGAGTGCATTGACTCTGGTTTAGGTTTTGGTTTGCTCATATAGGCTACCAAGGCATTAGAGCCACCTCAGTCTGATGGCCTCCTTGTTTGGTTACTTTAATATAAGTAAGTGGGGAATCACACCATAATCTGGAAGGAGGGACTATAATCAGGATGGTCCTCGGTGATGTTAGAGCCAGAGAATTGTTTAGATTCATGGTAGCTCTGGGGACTTTGGCAGCAGGAGTCCACAAAGCTTTACTCTAGTGCTCTGCCATGTTGTGACCATGTGGCACTTTACAGGTCTGCTTATTACTATCCCCCTAAGTCTAAGTATCCCAAGTGTTAGTTCAGTCTCCAATAAAGGAAGCCTACATCATCTTCATGAGCCAGGCCACTGAAGTCAGACCGGTCTACAAACCCTTGTTGAAGGTAGTCTCCACTCCTGGTCCAAATAGCTGTAAATAGAGGTACAGTGATGCGTGCTACCTCCCATGCACTGGAGAATCTAGAAAGGAGAGTCACGAGAGGTAGACATGGGTGTGCAGTAGAACCTTCTTTTTTTTCTTCTTTGCCTTACTTATGCCAACATTGCCTAGACCTATCTAGAACTATACCAGTGGAGTTCAAGAAACAACCTTTGGAAATCAAGAGATGAGACAATATTCACACAGATATCCATTCCAGAGCATCATCTTATTTTGATATTTCCCACAGGGTTATGTCAAAGTACCATATTTTTTAGCTGACGCTGAAAACACACACACACACACACACACATTTCTGTTCCTTTTGCTTAGGGAATGCAATATTTTTCTACTTATAATATTTATATAGCTCTACCCTGAGAATTTCAGGTGTTGTCATTTCTTATAAAGGCAATGTTCAATAGTATATTGAAATTATAGATGAGCTAAATTCAGTTCTTGTTGTGCAGTTAATAGTGCCAAATAACATTTAAAAAATCACCATCTGGAGGGTACAGAGACAAGACAGACAATGTTTTTTTCAACTTAATGATAAACAAGACAAAACAAGATGCTACTTTAAAATTAATTTAATTTTTTTGATTTACCTAGACCTTAATGTCAAATATTTACAGTGATGATCTTATGACCCATGAGGCCCACAAGAAAGATTCTTCAATGAATAAGATGCTTATATTTATACATAGAATACTGGAAGTTGTGTACATGTTTAGAGAACACTCAAAATGTTTTCATGTTGATTTTCTTTCAGTATAGTAACTAAGATAATATTTCCATATGTCACATTTATAGCAAAGATTCATGAATGCTACTGAAACTGTATCATAAATCTTAAATTACACATTGCTTCTATGGCAAGTGAACAGTGAGAGGCAGCTGGTTTAAATAAGTTTTCAAACAACATTAATCTACATAGTTATAGACTCTTAAGGTTAAAATGTCCCTTAGAGGATGTTTGGGACAATCTCTCACCTGTGCAAGAAAACCTTCCACAGTATCCCTGAAATATGCCCAGTCAGGATGCCCTTAAATGTCTTCTGTGATGGAAATCTCCAAACATCATAAGAGAGCTAGTTCATTTTGGATGGCTGAAATCATCTAAAATTTTCTTGTTATCATGAGCTAAAGTCTGCCTCTCTAACACACCAAGTCCTCCAGAATAATATAGATCAAATGTTAACCTTTGACATGTGTGCCTTTTAAAACAGTATTTCTTCTTAAGTGTTCTAGAAACCCTTCATAAGATGTAGTGCCGAAAGGCGTCTGGATGCAGTTGGAAGCTAAAACAAAGGAGTCTGCCTGTGCTTGATTCCTTTATGGCATAAAGATTAAATAACTGCAAAACAATAGGAGAAAATCTGGAGCGCTGATCTGGCATATTTGAAGAGAACTGTGCCAGAGGAACCAGGGAGATGTACCGTGTAGACCGTGCTGCTAATCGAGGAACTTGTCTACAAAAATCAGTGACTAACCCTGACCTCATCAGCCGTGGCAACAGCAGGGAAAGCAAAACGATTTCAAGAACAGTGTCAGGAGATCTAGAGGCAAAGAAAGCACACAAAATAAAACATTAGTGGCATTAGGAAGGAGTTTCTCCCTTTAACATCAGGCCTCTTCTCTGACGCCGTAGGCAACCAACTTAGAAAGGAGCTTGACCACACTGAGTAAAGCCCCTAAAAAAATAATTGTTTCACAAAATACGTGAAGAAACCTCACAGAGACAAGTTCCCCTAGTGGTATTGACCACAGTCCTAGCTTCTTCCTGTTCCTGGATCACTGAAATATGAACCACCCACCAGCCTAAAATGTTGCAAGAGGATTCTAACAATTCCAAGTAGATATTGATGCAAAATAAGAGGACTCCATTGGCCCCTGCTTAGGGGCAAATACCAAGCCTAGAAGATATTACCACCATCAAGATGAATAAAAAGAATGAGGCAACTTAGAAAAGATCAACAAAAAAGGCACACCTCTTAAGAAGCAGAGAAAGGATGTGCTTTTAAAAAAGAAATTGCAAATGTTAGATAGCATCTATTTTAATGCTTGGTTAAATTCACGAAAACATGGTCTCATGGTTTCATAAACAAAGAAACAAAATTAAGGGTGATAAGATACCTGTCTGTAATCAAAGGAGAAGCGGCTGAGACAAAAGGAGAACTGTATGAAAAATTGGCAGAAACAGCAAATGAACTAGATTTTTTTAAAGTGTTGTGAATTAAACATGCAGTGACATAATTTTCAAATGCTTTAGGACAAAGAGGGAAAATATGAAAACTTCTCTCAGAAAGCACAAGAAAAGACTGAGGAAAGAATGATGAAAGAGTAATTAATAGATAAGAATGACCAAAAATAAGCAAATAAAATCAGACACAAAATACAGATAATTTGTGTTCCTTAAAAAGAATCTGAAGCATTAGAACCGAAGCAATAATCCATAACATCATAGACCAAGCCACTTGGTTGATCAAGTGCCAGAAAAATTTAATGAATAACAACTCATGAAATGATCCTGATTGAAGCCTTAAATACAAAGAGTTTTTAAGCTTCAGGAATAAAAATGTTACCAACACACAGAGGATGAAAAATTAGGCTGGCCTCAGATGTATACTGTCCATATTATGGATCACCTGCACAATATACAGCAATATCTTTAGAATTGAAGAAGAAAGATTTTAGTCCAAGTATTTTATAACCAGCCAAATTGTCATTCACCTGTGAAAGCAATTTTAAGACAATTTAGGTTGTTCAAGACTACAGAAAGCATGCAATTCACATTCTCTCCCTGCAAAAAGTATTCAAAAAGTTATTTAAACCAAACAAGAAATGAATCAACTAAATAAAGAGAATAGAGAAGCTATGATATAAAAGGACAGATGGTAATTAATAGGAATCATTTAAACATAAGATTAAACAACTCTGGTTTTTCTAGTATGTATCCTCTGGTGCCTTACTCATTAATCATGCATGGGAGATAAGCCTTCTGGATCCTACGTGTCGGAAAATGACTTTATTTTGTCCTTACACTTGTTTGATAACTTAGCTAGACATAAAATTCTAATGTCAATGTCATTTTCCCTCAGAACTTCTCCAAGTCTTTCAGCCTCTGATGCAAATGAAAAATGTGACCCTTATCCAATGTTTGTCTCTTTAAACCTACTTTTCCATTCTGTAAAATGTTAGGTTTTTCTCATTCTCTTCAATGTTCTGAAATTTATTAACCATTTATCTAGATATGAATCATTCACTCTACTCAGCACTTGATAAGCTCCCTCCATTTGAAATATAGCTCTCCCCTTTGTTGTAGACTTCTTCTATTCTATCTTTGATAATTTCCTCACCTCCATTCTGTCCTTTGGAAGTCTTTTTGTTTTTATTTTTATTTTTAAGATTGGCACCTGAGCTAACAAATGTTGCCAGTCTTCTTCTCTTTTTTTCTTCTTCTTCTCCCCAAAGACCCCCAGCACATAGCTGTATATTTTAGCTGTAGGTCCTTCTGGTTGTGCTTCGTGGGACGTCACCTCAGCATGGCCTGATGAGTGATGCCATGTCTGCTCCCGGGATCCAAACCGGCAAAGCCCCAGGCCACCAAAGTAGAGTGTGCAAACTTAACCACTTGGCCATGAGGCCAGCCCCGCTTTGGGAATCTTAATAGTCTGAATTTGTCTATCTTAGATTAACTCTCTCTCTTTCTTTCTTTCTTTTTAATATTTTGCACCTTGCTTCTTTTTTACTCTATATTCTAGATCCTTGACTTCATCTTTCAAAACTTCTACTGAGTTTTTTTAATCTGACAATCGTTTTTAAAACCAAAAAGCTCTTTCTTATTCTCTGATTGTTCCTTTTGGCTGGCCAAACTGCTTTAACCTCCCCTCTCTTACCCATTTTGATAGCTCTCCAATTTGTTAATATCACCTTCACATATTCTTCAGATTTGGGGGAGGCCCCTCTAGACTGTAAACACATGGCTAGCTTCTGCCAAGACTTGAAAGGCAGAAGTGAAGTTCTCCAGACCATGCAGCCCAACTAGCAACCACAGGAAGGAAGTCCTTTGGTTTCTCTGCAGCAACAGTAGTTGAGGTACCGATGTCTAGTCCCTAACTTCTTGAGTGACACAGAGGGATTTCCAGTGGAAAAATCTCCCAGTATGCGTGAAGGACTTTGTCAAGTGCCTCACTTTAGTGTGGGATCAAAGATTGATTCTGTGGCCTTTCTAGACACTCTACAAGCTAACCTATGTCCCATAATAAATTCCTTTATACTTGGAACCAACAAGAGTGATTCTATTGTCCAACCCAATGCTGGCAGATAACAAGGAGTAAACTGTTTCATACTCATACCCTCACTTATTCCCCCTTTCATCAGTCAGCTCTTTCTATCCATATTTTGTTCTAGTAGTCTGTTGAAATTTGCCAATAGCCCCAGATTCATTCACCAATGGCCCCAGATTCATTTTCTATTGCTATGGAAATACTACCATAAACTTAGTGGCTTAAAATGACACCCATCTATTAGCTGGCAGGTCTGTAGGTCAGAAGTCAAGGCAGGCCTGACTGGTTTCTCTGCTCAGAGTATTACAAGGCTGAAACCAAGGTATCTTATCTGCAAGCTCTGGGAAGGAATCTGATTTCAACCTCATTCAAGTTGCTGACAAAATCCAGGTCCTTATAGCTATAGGTCTAAGCTCTCCATTTCCCTTCTGGCTTTCAGTCAGAGGCTGCTTTCTTCTTCCAGAGGCCCAGCATTCCTTGTCACCCAGGCCCCTCAATCTTCAAAGCCAGCAAGAGAATCATGCTTCAATTCTGACTTCTCCTTCTGCCACCAGCCAGAGAAAACTCTCTGCTTTTAAAAGATTTGTGTGATTAGATTAGGGCGACCCAAATTATCTCCTTTTTAGTTAACTCCATCAACTGATTAGTAACCTTAATACATCTGCAGAATCTTGACTTGTAACATGATATATTCACCGAGGAGAGAATTAATAAGGGCAAAAGTCATTGGGGTCATTCTTAGAATTCTACCTACCTCAGCCCTTTCTCTTCAACGTCAGAGGTTAAAACTTTTTGAATTTTTTTGTTATTTTCAGAGGCTTTTCAGATGGAAGAGGAACTAACATTATCTACTCAGTCTGGCATATTAAACTAAAAGTCCCAATCACACTCGTAGTGAGTTGCAAATTTATTTATATTACACTTGGGTGTGCAAATTATTGAAGTATGTTTTCTTTATACATGATTCAATCACCCGTGCTAGCTGCTGTGTCCCTTGATCACAGCAGGGGGAAAAAACCTTAGTAAACTGTAAGTTTCGTCTGATTTAATGATTAAAGTCTTTTTAGATAAATGGTGTCTATTGTCAAAGAAAAATTGCACTGGACAGACTTAAATAGGCAAGCAATTCAAGACACTAGCAGTAGGGGAGAGATTGACCTCAACGACGCTGAAACTAGAGGCAGAGGTTTTGAAGCCTGGGGTGAGCTAGTGGGAAAGTACTGGAGGACGTCAGGGGCAGATTGGTCAGTGTTATTAGGACATCTGTGCTTACTAACTGGTGATTACTGAAGTTAGACTCCATGCTGCCACAAAGACTGGGAGAAAGGGGCATTATCTTTCTTGATGATTCCATTTCAAAGGGGATGGCTCACAGGTCCTTGAGAAAGATATTATTGGCAGGAGGCTGGCAAGATTTACATCTCAAACGGGTAGAGAAGAATTTACAATTGAAAGTTTTCTAAAGTAAATGCTCTAAAAATAAAGGGAGGTCCTGGTCCTACAGTCAGGAAGAAACCTGTCTAGAGTTTAGTCAAGCTAAGGGGAATGATAATGCCGCCTTGGTCACTATTACGGATAAAAATGCTTAGCATTTCAGATTTTCTCCCATCCCCTATTTCTCTCCAAAAAGGTATATGAGTGTAGGAGGAAAATGAAGTTTATGTAACCACGTGTCTGATGACAAAAATGAGGACCTTGAACCCATAAAATGTCCGCTGGATACTTGCTGGTCACTTCCGCACTATGGCCAGTTTGAACTGCTCCCTGTTGGTAATCACTGGGTTTTGACTGGCCCTATTTGACTTTTTTTTAAAATGGAAGGTGTCATGTTGGCATCTCCCCCTGGAGTCCTTGGTTCTATTTGCTTCCAGTCTTGAAATCGTTGAGTTCTGCATCCTCTCTGTCAGACCCTAACTAGTATTCTGCCTTTCTTTTGTGTTCATTCTCTAGAGGTAAACACAAACTCTTATATGCACTGCATGTCTTTAATCCTTGAGAGCCAAGGCATTACATCCATTTCACTTACCTGTCTTCCACTGGCGTCTCTGCATACTGCTCATCCTGTGTTAGGCTTCCTGGGAGCCTGCACCTCCCTAACACTATTCCAGAAGTAAGCATACTGCCCACACACACATGTTCCAGGTGTTCTCAGTCTTTCCAAACTCATCTCAATGTTTCAATCCATCCCTCCACCTACTCCCACCCTCACCCCAACACACACACACCCAGGTTGAGATTGGCAGCTGACTTCTTCCACTGACTTCTGTTACTCTTCTCCCCATGACCCCCACCCCTAGGCCATTCTCTTCCATACAATTCCAAGGTCTAGGCCCAGCTTTTTATATCTTAATCTGGAGCTATAGTAATTTATGAATTCCTATTTTACATGACCAAATTGTATTGTTAAAGATGCTAAAACTTAACTCATGAAATTCAAAGCTTATCAATGACTTATTTCTAGCTCTAAGCACTTCCCTCTTCCCTGGGGCAGCATGCTTCAAAACGTAACTTGGAGGGGAATGCTGTGAATTTAAGGGAGAAATCTAATTCCCTGATTTAATATTTGTAAAATATTACCCCTGTCACAAACTCTTAAGAGATGAAGCAAACATATGGGATAGTCACCTGGCTATAAAAATGTTTTTAAAGTCTTAATTGACAGATACAAAAACAAATGTCTTTCAGCTAGACTAAAGTTCTGTTTAGCAATCTGTGCTTTCTCTTTTTAATTTCCATGAAAGCATGAATATTGTTACTTTTATCATCCCCCAAAATGGAATTTATGAACCTATATTCAGTTCACATAATGAATATTGTGTCTTAAACATGTGACCCTTATGAAAATGGTGTTATCACACACAGAGCAAGTATCATTATCTAATTATAATAAATAAAACACAACAGTTTTAATTATTCACTATTGTTTTTTTTTAAAGTTCTCTTCAGGTAATGTTTAAATAATTATATATACATAATGCATATATAATATATATGGAGATATATATTACGTGTATATATATATGTGGAGAGAGAGAAAGAGAGGGAATGGTGTTTGACTAAAGTGCCTTCACTCTGAAACCCAACTCACTTGTTAAATAGAAAGTGTAGATTGTCATTAATTTATTTTGGGTTTTTTAATTATAAGTATTAATAAACTAAGAGAATTCAATTTATAATCTCTTTTGGTTTCAGTATGAGGTTTTTTCCTAATGTATAATGTTTTAACATCTGACACCATTAAATTGATGATAAAGTTGGGAGTATAGTAGTATGTATATTAGTTATTAGAATAGGAGACTAGAAATGAAATTTAGTAAGTTAGAACCTTAGACCTAGGACCAGACAGTGTTTATCCAAATATCTCACATGTGAAAGCTGCCACTTCCATCATCTTTCATACTGTGGCCTTTGCCATTTTCTCCTCTCCTGTTCTTGACATAACCTAGTTGTGGCTTCCTCCCACGATAAAACGGGACATATATCCTCCATCTCTGCTTATGTCACTGGACTATCAAGTGGCTCTTTCCTGATTTCAACTTCCTGAAGAGATTCCAGTAATAGGGCTTCTTTACTTGAGTCATATCTTAACTTGTTACAGCTCTCCCCTAGAACCTGGTAACAAAGCTCACAGGCAATTTGAAGTATTGGGTCAACACTGCAGACCTTGGAAATCTTATTCCTTAGAACAGGGGTCTGTTAAACTAGAGGGCACAGTTAATGGGCCCTACCCAACATGCAATTTAGAGATGATCTCTTCGCTTTAAGACCACACACACACACACACACACACCCCGATTTAAGGATCTAGCTTCCTAGGGTTAGACCTCCTGTCTTCTACATCTTTGCTCTTCCCCAGCAGCTCGCTCGGATTATGCACGTAGTGACCAATTGGAAAATGTTTGTGGAATACTGCTGAAAGTAAACATCACTCTGGGCTTTCCGATAAAGATGATGAATCATCACAGGATAACTTTAGCATCCAGGGCCCACACAGAAACTTGGCTGCGAGACTGTCCTAACACAGATTTCATGAGCCCTGCCTGCGAGGATGCCGCTGAAGGAACGCGAGAGAGTTGACAGCTCCGCTTTAGGCCGCCAGCTTTTCAATCGGCCAGCCGGTTATCAGAAAAACTCCTGAGAGAGGAGCATTGCTTCCGGAAGGAGTGGAGGCGGCTGCGAGCTGTGGAATCCACACCCGCCCGCACCTTCGCCGCCAGCCAGCCGGAGCTCTGCGCAAGGCACGCTGGGACCCGCGGATCTCAACCACCGTCACCAAGGCAACCGGCGAGCGCGCGGTCGTCACGGAGACCGGCTAGCGCCTCGGGGAGCGTCGGCCGGCGGCAGCCTTCGCCCGCAGCCCAGGCAGGATGCTTCGCCGGGGCTCTAAGGCCTCTGAAAGGCGAAGGCACTTGAGCGACCGCGTCAGCTGGCAACAAGAGCAGGCGCTGAGCAGCAGCATCTACCTCCTACGAGAGATGGGCCCCACCGGCTTCCTGCTGAGGGAGGAGGAGCCGGAACCCAGGGATTTCCGAGTAACCACCGCCCCCTCCTGGCCACGCTCCCGCCCTGCCGCCGGGCCCCCGGGGCCGCCCTTGTATCAGGCCCCCCGCAATCCCTGCAGCCGCTCGCTGCCGCACCCCACCTGCCAGTGTTCCAGACTCCAAAGCTATGCAAGTTACAGGGAACTCGAATTTGTTAGAAAAGTTTCATTATTGAAAGTTAGGAGTCCAAATTGAATCCAGCTCTTGGACGATGATGACCCTTAATCTTTAGGCTTGAGAAACTGAGACGTTCTATATGAATATATGGTTTGCATTACAGGCGTTCTTGGATCAGTTGTTAGCAGTCACTAGCCCTGTAACGCAAACGAAATGAAAATCCTTCAATCTGTTTACGTATCGTAAATATTTGCTAAATAAGATAAATCGGTTTTTCTTTACTCTTTAGTAACTTTCAAGCTATAACAAGAGCCCTTTAAAGTATTGTTTAAATGCCGATGCCTTGGAAAGGTCTTAATGAATAAAAATTCTTTTTAATTTTATTGAAAGACCGCAGATATTTCATATTCGTATATCCCACTCACCGCTCAAAAATCAGCCTCTGCACCACCTCCCAGGAGTTAACTTGGAAAATTTTAATTTAGTGTCATGCATTTTAGGTACTGAATACAGATTACTAGCCGGTGCTTATTTAAGGCATCCTTCTTTTATTTTGTTGCTTACAAAATATTGTATTTAATAAATTGTTTAGTCAATATAGTCTTGGTGAATAAAATTAGTTTCCCTGAATAAAATTAAAGTCAAACAAAAGTACAAAGTACAAAAGTACAAAACAAACAGAAGTCCAAGATGAGCTGTCTTACAAAAGGTTTTTATGGCCATTGCAAGATAGCATTTCCTTTCAGTAAGAAATTTAGAGGTTTTTTTTTTCTAACTTATAAAATTAGATTTCTTTTCACCCACCTGAGTGCAGGTCACTGAAAAAGTCTTAACTGATAATGCAAGTTGTTGACTGAGGCAAAGAATATGGAAGTGAAAAACCAGCCTAGAGGCTCGTGTCAAGACTTTAGATGTCCCAGTAGACTATTCAACATTTTGGAGTCACCTAAACTGAATTGAATTCTCTCTTGAAATCTCTTTTAATCCTGTTATCTATTAACTTAGGTTTACTCTAGCTCTAAAAATTAACTGGAGTGTTTTTTTTTTTTAACAATACATTTTTCCCTTAAAGGTTTTTCTAGGAAATCCTCATATTTGTAACTGTTCCACGTTTCTGAAAGGAGGGGAGCTTTGTAAGCATATATGCTGGTGAGTAACTTTGTAATGAAGGTCTTCCACAAAGAAACATCTTGGTATATAAGATGTTTTGCCTTTTTCATGGTTTGAGTACTGCAAGATTAAAGAAATTTGATGTTGGGAGAGTATAAAGGTCAAATGGTCATAGTTTATCAATATACTTGTGGATATTTTATTTCATTCTGAAATTGAGTAAGGTTTAAGTTGAGAAACATACTACCACCTCTGTATGTTTGCAATGTTAATGTTTTTAATAAGAAAAAAATCAACTTTTAGACTCTCATTAGGTACAAATGTGAAATCTAACTACAAAACAGAAAAAAACTCCCTGATTCACATCACTGATGAAAATTATGTGGCTCATTATGATGTTTGTTTAATTTATTTTCTAAAATAAACATTTGACTATGAATCTTTCAAGATATGAGTAGCACTCTACTGAAGATTACTTCTATCGAATCTGAAATTTTTCTTCTAGTGTCAGGACCTATTTGTAGAAGAGTCCTAGAAATGAAAAACAAATTCTTTCCATTTAAAGCCAAATCAACTCATTTTGTTTACCTAAAGTTATACCAATAAATCATTAATTCTATTATTATAGAAAACTTGTAATTGATATTTGAGGGAAAAAAATTAAACAAGAAATTGAGAAAAGAGTATGTGTCTCATATTTCTAATGCTTTTCTTTTTGGCAAAAAAATGGTTATGTAGCTGTTATTTCTAATGCTTTTATTTACCAAGTGTTTTGTTTTGCTTTGATCAGTTTTTATTGAGCATCTACTAACATATGTCATTAGCTCTAGTTAGCATAAAGATATAAAACATAGTCCTTTAAAACTTGCAATTTGGTTTTGTTATACTTAAAATAGGCTTTTTCTATTTTTATTTTATACCAGTTTCCTCAGGGCAAGGGCATTCTGTTTTAGTTTTTATGTAATGTAACTCATTTTTTACAGTATATTAAACCATAAACTGAATGGAAATATACTCCAAGTATTTAATATACTAAAGTATATTTAATATGGTTAAGTAAGAATTTAATATATATTTTCCACTTTAAAAGGAAGCCATATTTCATCTTAATTGGTGATATTTTAAAATATTTTTTCTGTATACATTAAAGTGGTCTATGTAGAAAGTCATTTGGTACTCTACCCAGAAAATTGTTCCATTTCCAAAACTTCCAGGGAAGTTTAAAGGAAGTGCTATGAATACCTGAATGCCCTCACTAGCCTCTCTCTGTGAATGACTGTGTCATAAAAAAATTCATGGACTCACTCTGGCAAATCTCTTTACTGCAAATATCTTTTGTTTCCATTTAGTATACTTTTCTCACATATGCTTATTTTAAAAGATGAATTTAACGACTAACAGAAAACTAATGAAGTTTTAAGTTTATTCATAATACTTTCAGCAATATAAATTCTATAATGTTATTCCTATTCTGAAATTAAAACAAAATAATATCTTTTGAGATTATGTCAGAAGTAAATGTTTTATTTTTCTACTTGTGAATTTTAGGATCTTGTTGAAAAAATTCAAGCTTCCAAGGAATCATGAATGTAAGTTGTATTTTTACTAATTTGAAGTTAGGAAATTTAATCTTTTCTTTATACACATATTCTAAATTTAGACATTTTTCTAGACAATCTGACAACTCTCTGTATCCCCATTTGTTACACTTAAGACAGATGGAACATTTTTCTTTATTAATAAAAAATGTAAATTTATGTATCGTTTTCAAATTTAAAAGAACTTAATAAAAAAAGGAGTGAAACAACGGCCAGTTATTCAGTAGAAAAAATCTCTCTCATGTGTTCTAAGCAAAGACTCACAGTAGTTTCTGTATCTAAAATTATTTTAATTCTGAGAAAAATCACAGACGTAACTTTTTAAATCCCAGAAATAGAAGTTGACATGACACAATAATTTCATTCAAAAGTGTTTACTGACTGACATTTTTATGCAAGAAAAAATATATTTTTTAGAGTAAAATAGTTTTTATGTCAGTACTTAACTTGAGTTTAGAGTCAGGCATATAGTTGTGTAACTTTAAATTCTAGCGTCCTCAAAAATAAAAAAGAAAGGAAAATAATTTTATTACAGGCCATTTGGATTTGTACATTTTATAATAAAGAAACATCATTAGGGAAGTGTTCCCTGCCCTCAAGGAGTCATTTGACCTAAATAAGCCCTAGACCTATCTAAGAACTGCTGTGGCACTTTTAAATTTATTAATAAATGTCCATAATATTCATAAAGAATTAAAGTAATAATCAGTTTTTAATTTTTTTCAGAGTATTGGCTCTATTTAGGCAAGTTCATTTCCCCCCAACTATTAAATAAGTATAATCACAATAGGCATTTAAAAGTTATACTAGATAATAATATTAGTTTCGTAGGGATTTTTCTTTTGTGTTCTTCTCTCACTCTACACATTCCCTGAGAAATGTCTCCCATTTTCTGTGTCTCCAGCTGTTACCTCTATGCCAGTGATTTCCATGTCTTAGCAGACCGGTATTTCCATCTGCCTTCTGGGCAGCTAATTTTGAAGGTCCCGCAGGCATTTTAAATACCAAATTTCACCCATATGTGCTCCACTCTTATATTCCCGACCTCACGTATTGGCTTTCTTTTTTCTTTAGTCTCCAAAACTAGAAACCTTAGCATTCTCCTTGATTCCCACCCCCTTCTTCTTCTCTCATATATCTGCTCATTCCACAAAGTCTGTTTGTATGACATCCTACTTACTTCTCAACAGTATCCTCATCTCTCCATCCTCATTCTCACCTTTGTTCAAACTTCATCAGCCCTTAGTACTCTTCTTTCCAGCCTCCTTATTCTCAGTGCCTGCACTTTGTTGCTCCCTCCTTCACACTGTAGACAAAAGATTCTTTCTGAAAGGTCACTTCTCTCTACTTTGTGCTCTCTGTTAATCCCTTCATACGCAACGATTAGGTTGTATGATTTCATACATGTTGTTTTCTTCTCTATTTCTCCATTTTACCCACCTGAATTTAAATGTTTACATCCTTTCCAAAATCTTAGTTGTTCTGTACACTATTTTCCATATCATTTTCAAAAGCTTTTATGCTGGGGCTGTCCGTTAGAAATATGTGAGCCACATATGTAATTTTCTAGTAGCCATATTATAAAAAGTAAAAAGAAACAGGGGAAATTAATTTTAATAATATATTTTAATTTAACCCAATACATCAAAATGTTATGTCAACAGATAATCAATATGAAAATTATGAGATATTTTGTGTGTTTTTTTAATTGTCTTCAAAATCTAGTGTGTGTTTTACACTTAACAGCATATCTCAACTCAGACACTATACTTTCATTGGAAATTCTTGATCTTCATTTAAACTTCATAAAATTTTCAGTTGAAAAATAGTTCACATAGTACCCAAATTGTTACAAACATACTTATAAATGTTCCAATAACTACAGATTATCAGTTTTCAATTTCAATTTAAATGAAACAAAATTTAAAACTCAGTTTCTCACTCACGTTGGCCATATTTCAAGTGCTCAATA
The DNA here is from genome assembly GCF_021613505.1 of Equus quagga. NCBI lineage: Eukaryota > Metazoa > Chordata > Mammalia > Perissodactyla > Equidae > Equus > Equus quagga. The sequence continues at coordinate 124,055,261 of NC_060270.1, read as the reverse complement.
GCCACGTGTGACTAATGGCTATCATATTGGACAGTGCAGCTCTACTCAGTTAAATTCAACAATATTTACTGTACTGCGTATCTACTAGGTGCTTTTTATAAATTGAATCATATGAATTGCTAATATTTGGATTTTTTTTCATCCACCAAAACAACAATTTCATATGGATCACCCTAATACTTCATATTGTTTTATCCTGTGTACTTCTTAAAGGCAGAAGCCATGTCTTTTGAAAATGAAAACCATGAATTTTGAAAATTCATGCTTCCTACTAAAATAAAGATTTTCCATATCTCCTGTATTTAAAACTTTTAGTTAGTCAACATTGAGGAAATTGGATATGCACAAATATTCAAAGAAAAAACAAGTCTTAGTGACCTTGAAATTTATCACTTAAATGAAAGCTAGAACAAAAATACATGAAAATTAAAATAATTCAAAGAACGCTATAAACAATTATTTATTAGGATTATGTAAAATATGTACATAAGTGTGGAGGAGATGATTACTAGTAATGAAGGAGGAGTGTTTTAAACGTCATTCGTAGATTCTTTTCTAAAACAAATCTGGAAACAATTATTTGCACCCTGGTGTTATATATCAGAAACCCGAACTCTTTTATTTTTGAAGACCTGTAATCATGATCACGCAGAAATTTTATATAAAGATATCAGTTTTTGGACACTGAACATTCTTTTACCCATCGCCCAACAAAAGTTTCCCAGCAAAACCTAGATTTATTACCTACTGGTTTCTTCTAAATACAATGTCTAGTTAATGCCATCTGTTCCTTTTTCAATTAAATATTTACAAATAAAATTAAAACCACATTAAAGGAATTTTTTTTAAATTCCCACCACTAAGATATACTCAACTTTTTTATTTTCTATTTTCCTTTTTGACTTTATGTATGCCTAACAGTCTGTGGGAATTCTATGTTCTGCTTTTATCACAACTGTTACCGTATGAATATTTTCAATGCTACGTAATCTCTGTAATTAAAGTCATCAATGGCTAACATATTTCACTGAATATAGTATATCATAATTTATTTAACATTATTCCATTGTTAAGCATTTATTTCTAACTACTTGTTATCTTTTTGTACTTGAAGATTTTTATTCTTTCAATTATTTCTTTAGCCTAAAGTCTCATTAACTAGATTTTAAAGTAAAAATATTAATATTTTTGTGTCTGCCCCCTATATGTACTGTCAAACTCGTCTTTAAAATACTTTCACGATTTCTAATTTCAGCAATATATCAAAGTTCTGCTAGTTTTGTTAGTTTTTCGATTTATGTTTTAGACACATTTGACCACGTTACCGAAGCATGTAATGAAAGACATTAACAGCATAAAGTCCCCAAAGAAAATAATTAAAGATACATAGAACTATTTTGTAATGTTGATAATATTTCTATAATATTATTTAAAAAGATGAAGTCACACAAAACGGGAAAAAATGCCAGATACAAAGTTCATAATAACCTATTCATTCCTAGTAAATTAAATAAGAAAATAGTTTAAATTCTCCTATACATCTAACATATCCTTAGAAGATCTAAAATGCTTGCAAATAACTTTTTAAATACAAAATACAATATACTTTTGCATTTTTAAATACAAAAATAAATAACATAAAGCAAACAAAACATAATCTACTTCTTTATTATCGCTTATTTAGTGTTTTATTCTGTGTCTGTGCCTCATTCTCATGTTGACTCACTTTTCTTTGATGTTAATGAAATTGAATACCTCCTACTGCCTTGTTTCCTATTTGTACTTCTTGTATGAATTATACTTTGGCTATTTATTTATTGGGATAAAACTACAAACTCTTCCTAAATATAGTGATTACCCCTCTTTGCAAATGTTTTCCTAATATTGTAATACACTTTTATATGGCTTTATTAAATTTTGTTATACATATGGATTTTTTGTGTCTTGTTAAAGCTATCTTTTCCTTTCATATGTATTGTTTCAATTCTTTAAAAGCTATCTTTCTTCCATACTATTGATAAAGAGCCCTTTGGAGGTTTTTTCCGCTAGTTTTCTATTTTATTTTTATTTCTCATTATAGCATCCATGTGTAGTTGTGTTGGTGTAAATTGGATGTTGGTATTTGGTTTCAATTAATTAAATTTTCTCCATATTGCCACTCAGTCATCTCAATAACAGTTATTGAATAGTGCTTCTTTATATCTTTGTTTCATAATATTTAGTACTTAGTGAATTCTTATATACTATTTATAGTTTTTTTATAATACATTGTGATGTCCGATAAGGTTAGCTACCTTGTTCTTCCATATAAAAGAATATTCTTTCATAGTCTCATGCGTTCATTTTTCCAAATTAATTTCAGAAGAATTTGTTTCTCCCTTTTATTTTCCAATTCATGTTATACCACATGGAACAGTTTATGGCCAGCTCTTTTTATGAACTTTTATGTTTCAGTATTTCTGCTGCCCTAAAAAATCTTTATTCCCAAAAGCACATCTTTTGTTCTTCATTTTCCTCCCCCTTTTTTTAGAGAGCATATGCTGCTGTGTCTCTGTGACAAATAGCCCTTATCCTCCAAAGTAATGGTCAATTAAAGTATGATACCCTCCCACGTCCCACCTGCCACCCCACCTCAGACAAGGAACAGAGATTTCTGTATTGAAATGTATCTATGATATTTTCAGTGTTTAATTGGGAGTCTTTCTAGTAAAATGGAGCTTTTCATTATCTGGCAAATAATTCTTTAACCTATATGTATTAAAGAATATATAAAGTGAATAGAACTCAGGGGGACCAATAACACCTGGCATTTAAATTACGGCAGGTTAAGGAGAAGGAGCATGGGGACAGGCAAGGAATAAAGAATTTAGGATGCCCTGATCAAAACAATATCTACTTAGAACACAATTTCTTGTAAGGACAGTAGGATGGAGAAAATTTAGCATTCAAAGAATGCACATACAAGGGTACAGACGATATAGCTTCTAATAGATTGTCCTGAGGAATACTGACCAAATCACTGAAGGACGCTTGTAGACACGTGAAACTGAGACAGGAAAATAGGCACAATTATTTGAGTCTTGCTCTCCCATTATCCATTCATTCATTTACTTATCTAACAAATATTAATTACACTAATTACTCAAACATGCTTGTTTCCCCTTGATGTATTTGCACCTATTTGTTTTAATACTCGTGTATCTTGATAAAATATTTGTTTATGGACAAGTTGAACAGATCAAAATGTAAGACATGATTATAACACCAACCCAAGGATGAACACTATCATATAATAATCCAAAACTCTTCTAATGCATTGTTTGCACTGACTTTTCAGTAACAAGAAAAAAAAGAGAGAATTTCCATTCTTTTTATAAATGACTCTTCCCTGACTTTTTGGCTCTGAAAGAAATACAAAAGTGGTAAAAGTCAGTGTAATAATTCAACCAAAACCATCTTTCTGATCTTTGAAAGAAAATTCTAACTTTCAGCATAAGTTGTTACATTTCTATATCTCCAATTTGCCACTGAATTTTCGTACTTGGGGATTTTTCCCTAGCTGCGTTGCAGTTAGGTCTTGTGGAAGGAGAAATCAATGATCTGCTTCGGGGGATACACCGAGTTCAAACTCCTCAACGAGGAACGAATGACACAAATGCACATATTGAAGAAGATGGGTACATTAAACAGAAAGAAATTGCTTCAGATGATATCTGCTCTATTTGTCAAGAAGTACTTTTGGAGAAAAAGCTCCCTGTCACCTTTTGCAGGTGACATGTTTTTTTTCTTTAGATTCTAAAAACTTATGAAAAAATTCTAATTTAATAAATTTGTAATTGATTGTGTTATAAGACATGTTGATAGAGAAACAATATATGTTTAAACAATTATATTTAATTGGCCTTCTTTTGTTTCCTAATGTGTATGTTGTGAGATGTCCTGTTCTTACGCTAAATATTTCTGGGCTACATTGTAAAGGGTGAACATTAAAACAACGCCACTTAATTCCCCTTTCCACTTTAAGTTATTAAAATGGGATAATTTTTACTTTTTTGTTTTATAGACGTGAATAAATGCCATAACTTCGAGGAGTTACAAAGAGTTTTCTGAAAGTAAAGATTAATTTACCTTAAAATTATAAAAATTCTTTTTGCTTTTTCAAACTTCTATCTTTAAACTTAAATAGTTCAAAATTTCACTTATAGACAAATGTTTATTGAGAGTGTAATATTTATATTATTCTTCAAGGCACTGTAAAGTTGGACTTGGAAAATTTGGGTAATCATTTGCTACTAAGCTTTTTTATTCTTTTTTTCACCTGATTATTTGCCCAAATTCTCATCCACGTTGTAGTTTTTTATATGGTTATGCTTCTATTGCATATTTTAAAATTATTAACTATTTCCACAAATATTATTTCTCTCAGATATTTACTGAGTACTACCACATATTGTGTGATTTCTAGAAAAATGAGGTGACATCTCTGCTTTCTGTGATGCCTTCTATTTAAAAAATAATTATTATTGTTACCGTTTTTTGTTTTGTCAAGACTGTATTCATTCTCACTTTTAAAATAAAAAATAATTTAATAACACAAAATATTTTACCACCATTTCATTGGACTGGAGGATTTGTTTGGAGTTCTGATGTACTAAATTTAAGATGATAGATTTATTGTGTTCCGATAAGATAAATAGATAGATAGATGGATAAAGAAATAATAAAATAGAATAAATAAAAATAGAATAAAAATAAAATAGAATAATAAGATAGAAAGATGGAAATAGATAGATAGATAGATAAAGATAGATAGATGGATAACTTTGCTGTATACAAATTGGTAAACAAATTTTATTTCTAACAGGTTTGGCTGTGGCAATAGTATTCATATAAAATGCATGAAGATCTTAGCTGATTATCAGGATATATCGAACACTTCCATGCTGAAATGTCCTCTGTGTAGGCATGAGTTTGCACCCTTAAAACTTATTTTAGAGGAATTCAAAAACTCTAGCAAACTTGTAACTGCAGCTGAGAAAGAACGACTGGACAAACACCTTGGAATTCCCTGTAATATCTGTAAACAATTTCCAATTGAGGGGACATGTTACAAGTAAGTGTCATCAGTGAAATTATAAACACGTATTCCTTTTTTTTAACTTTAGGAAACTCTGAGCGTTAGAGCACCAGTATTCTAGGCTGCCTTCCTCCTCTGCGCAGTGTGTTTGCCTTAAGTGAGGGCTGCTTACTGGGATTTCCAGACTGGTGATCTCTGTCAGCTCAGTACCTCAAGAACTGCAGTTGTTATATTTTCTTCACTTACACCAAAGTATTGGCCATGCACTCCAGTCTAGATTGAGTCTAAAGTAGCATCCTACCCTGGAAGCTCTGGACATAGGCTTTGTTGCTTTGGCCAAGATAAGTTTCCAAGCTAAGAGCTCTGCTAGACCTCTCACTCCTGTAACTTTCTTTGAACCACCAATGAGATCATGGCCAGAAGCTCCTAGGATTGAGCCAGAGGGATATTGACTAGATTGACTAAATATTTAATCGAATTCTCCCTACTCCATATTGCAATGAGTACATTTTGTTTTCTTTCCTATCTTATACCTCAACAAAAACAACAACAAGATGCAGGTATTTCTCATTTTATTGCACTTCACTTTATTGAGCTTTGCAGATACTGCGTTTTTTACAAATTGAAGGGCTATGGCAACCCTGCATCGAGCAGATCTATCGGTGCCATTTTTCCAACAACATTTGTTTACTTCGTGTCTCTGTGTCACATTTTAGTAAGATATGTTCATTGTTGTTTTAGATATAATGCTATTGAACACTTAAAAGACTACAGTATGGTATAAACATAACTTTCATATGAACTGAGAAAACAAAAACATTGTGTGACTTGATTTATTGCAATATTCGCTTATTGCAGTGGTCTAGAGCAGAACCTGCGGTATCCCCAAGGTGTGTCTGTACTTATTACAGAAAACAATTTTCATTACTTTTGTGAGTAATCTCCAAACTTTCCCACAATTGCCACAATAAAACATCTATTAATTCCTATGCTTAGAAAATTCCTTTCTTAATTAAAATTTGAGTTTGACTATATGTTTAAGAAGAAAATACTTTGTTTCAATCTTAAAAAATTTTTGAAAATTTTTACTTTTCAGTCTTCTTGGAATAACATTATGATGAACCCAATTAATATATCTTTTTAAACCCTCTGATAAGACCATAAAAATTTTTTTGTCACCCCAACAGCAAATGATACCTTTCTCCTTTGAACTTTTTTAGTCCTTTGTTTTCTCTATGTGTCACATAGAAGAAAATCAGCCAGAGCACCATTAGCAAAAGTTTTCATTGGAAAATGGCTGGCCAGAGAAGGCTGCAAAGGAGCATTTAACTTGAGGGAGAAGGGCAGAATTTTCATAGAGGTTTAGGAGAAAATGTTCAGCTGGTTTCAAGAATGTTGGCTAAAGAGGGCTCTAGGAAAAGGAAAGATTTGGATCTTCAGTATTGACAGCCATTGTTCAGGCAATTTAAATTTTTTCAAGAGGGATGGATAAGAACAGCAAAGGGCTGAGGTGACAAGTGAAAGAAGGGGTTGAGAGGAGCAGCCCTGGAGGGCAAGGACATGGAAGAGCCACAGTGTAAAATTCTCAGTCCTCACAGTCATGTATTCCTCAAATTGTTCTTGTGTGGTTTTAGTAAACTATTTCAAATCTTGCTTTGAAGTATTTTGTTAATGACAGTGCACTCCTCTGTCACTCTGAGCTTTCTGACTGATCTTTCTGTCCTCGTGGATGGCTCTTCCTCGTACACCTCAGTACGGGCATCTCCACTGTTCTGCTCCCTGCCCACTGCTCTACACACGCCTTTGAGAATAATTCTCCTCTGTGATCTTGGCTCACAATTATTCACCTCTCTGTCAATCTCCTTTTACAAATTCAAGAATGCATTTCCAACGTGTGTGACTTCACCCTCCTTCCATTCCCTCAAATGCTGACATTTCAGTTATCAGCGTGCAAAACTGTTTCCACAAGTTTTATGGACAGATTGAGTAGGAAACAAGATAAACTAGAAAGCTTTTCAGTTCCTTCTTCATTCGAGTTTCACAATGTAGCTACTTATCTTTTGGGAAGTTAATTTCAAAAATATGATATATATGTTAAAATATAGAGATGGTTAACTTTTTCTAGCCCAGCATATTTTGATGTATCAAATAAACTGCACCATAGCTCTGACCAATTAATGTTAATTATTAAGAATCTTCCCTGTATGTATAGATAGCAATAATGAATAAATTAGTGCTTGCTGCTAAGATGTCTAAAAAACATATTTTCCAAAATTTCTCATGGAAATCTTCTAAATCTTTGATAACTTGAGGAAGAATATAAGTTTATTTGATTACTGCTTAAAATATTTTTTAATGAATATTGATGCAAGTAAATTAAAATTCTGTGCTGTGGCAAAATTTTTATAAATGATATAAGTTTGAGATAAGCTTCTGTGGAAAGTGAAGTTTTTTTAGATTTATCAATAGTTTTAATTGAGAACTTTTTATACATATAGCTTTTTCCATTTTGTGAGGGAAAAGAGAGAATAGAATACAATTCCTGTCTTTAAGAAGTGTTCTGCTAAGTATAACTCTAGCATTCATGAAAGAATTGGAAAACACTGGATAATCAAATGGTAGAATATCTAATAGGCTGCAGATCCTATAGAAATTTAGAGAAGGAGGTAAACAAAGGCTAAAGTACTGCAGGAAGACATCATGGAAGGGATGGATGATAGGGAAAATAATACCCTCCCAAATACATCCACATTTTTATGCTGGGAACCTGTATGTTAGGTTATCTGTCATAGGGGAATTAAGGTTGCAGAGATGGATTTAAGATTGCTAATCACCTGACCTTGAAATAAAGAGATTATCCTAGATTGCCTGGGCCCAGTATAATCAGAATGGTTCTTAAAAGTGGAAGAGGGAGGCAAGGAAGAGAGTAAGAGGGAAATGTGACTATAGAAGACAGGCACAGAGAGATGTTGCACTGCTTGCTTTGAAGATGGAGGAAAGGGCCACAAGCTAAGCTAAGGAATGTGGACAGCCTTTCCAAGATGGAAAGGGCAAGGAAACAGATCTCCAGAGCCGCCAAAAAGAAATGCAACCCCGCAGACCCCTTGATTTTAGCCTGTTGAGACCCATGTCAAACATCCATCCTACAAAATTTCTAAGATAATAAATTTGTGAAGTTTAAGCTGCTAACATTGTTGTAATTTGTTATAGTAGCAATAGGAAACAAATACAGGTTGAGATTTAAGGTAGGCTTGTCATATCTGCATAGTTCCCAGGAAATTTTGGCTAAATTTGTTTACCAAAAAAAATCAAAATAATTGGATTTTCTTCTATGTTTTGGTGTTTTTCATCTTTAGGTGTACCAAATGTATAGAATATCACTTATGCCAGGAATGTTTTGATAGCTGCTACCATCTTTCTCACCCATTTACATTTCGTGAGGTACAGTATCCATCTTGATTTCGTATAGCATTTACATTGTCCTGTTGTAAATCTGAGTAAAGTAAATCTAAGAATAATAAGAATAGATGACACTTTGAAATAGAACTGACCTGTTTTTAATAAAAACCTAAGACCATATTTTTAGGAAAGCTCCTTTTCATAGGGACTTACAAGGCAACTAGTTCTCACATTGGTAATTTACAAAATCCAGCACAATAACAAACATCTGATGACATTATACATAAATCCTAAAGATAGGAATTGCAGCCATCAAACTTGAAAGTTCATTTTTAAAAAAGATCTTGGCATTACAAATTGACTTACCATAACCTTAACAACCATTTGTGGTTTTAAAATTTCTTACATCAACAATAATGAAATTCATGGAATTCTATGCAAACTTTTGAACCATACACTTAAAAAGTAAGTATCTCCTGGTGCTAAAGAAAAATGCAACTTTCTACTTACTACGAAAGGTAAAACATCTACAGTTCCCATTATCAATTAATATTTTTACCTTAAAAAGTAATGTTGTTATAGTAGCTGTGCAATAGTATATTAGCCTCACTAATAATTTCTAAATTCTTTAATGTGGTAGAAAAATAGGTCTGTTAAAAAATGATGTCTTTATTATTCATATTATTATGTTATTGATATTCAACTTACTAATTTAAATCTACAAAATAAAAATTTCAATGATTTGCAAAGTAACATCTACTTTTTACCTATTACAGAAGAGAAATCAAAGATGGAAGTCACTAGAAGGAAGATCAGATGAAATTGTAAAAAATAGAGATGTTAAAAATGAGATAGAAGAAAAGATACCACATTTTCAAGAAAAGCAAGGGTAAGATTCTCACTGAAGTTTACATTTCTTGTATGAGTGGGGATATTTAAATGATTTTTCAGTTTGAACAAGTTTTATTCATTCCTTTATTCGATAAATATGTGTTGAGCACTTATTATACACCAGATGACACTATAATGTGCAAGTGAAGCGCGAGGCTCTAGAGTCCAGCTGTCTGAATCCAGTCCTATTTCAACCGCAAGTTGGCTATTGTGACTTTTGGCCTAATTACTTCACTTCTCTCCACCAAATATTTTTCATCTTTAAAATGGGGATAATTATAGAACCAGCCTCATAGGAATTTTGTGAGTATGTAATGAATTAATACACACAGTAAATATTCAAATAACGTCTATTATTATTATTAATTCTACCAGAGATTGTACTAGATATTAGGAAGATAGATGTTTTCCTCAGTAATTAAATGATCATCTAAATAAATGTAAAATTAAAACTGACATAAGTTATATAAAGAAAAAATATAGGGGGATTTGATATTTGCTTTGAAGTAATTGGGGTCTAGGGGAAGGAAGTCTTCTCCGCCTCATTCCCCGTCTCTTCCACCTGCCTGGAGGAAGAGAGCTGAGTGGGTTGGTTGTATTTCAGAGCACTGGGCTATTTACTAGTCGACAGGCCTCCAGACCTTGCGTCATACTCCTTATCCATTAAAGAACATTAAACATGCTATGTATTATTAACATATTAGGTACACTATAAAACATACAAAAGAGATCATTTAAAAGGATGGGATAAAATTGAAATAATTAAAAAAATGATTTCAATGAATTAACGCAAAGAAATTTTGCTTATGTATATATATATATATATATTTATTTATATGTATATTTCTATCCAACCCAGTAGATATTTAGCCTGAGGTTACTCCACCCTCTCAAGACTACCGTTCCTGTGGAGCGTAAAATGCCTTGTGGGTATAAAATGAGCCTATACAAGGGCTCTCCAGCTCCATTTCCCCTGGCCCTGGCTAGGTATCACACTTCAACCTATTAGAATGAGAAATTGTGTAACTAAGGATTTAGGAGATATTGTTGGGGGAAGCAAGAGAATATTAGGGGTAGCAGGACATTCTAGGCAGAGAAAGCAGAATAAATGAAAGAGTTTCAAGATAAAGAAAGTGGTTAACATGGGGCCGGCCCGTGGTGTAGTGGTTAAGTTTGTGCGCTCTGCTTAGGTAGCCTGGAGTTCACAGGTTTGGATCCTGGGCGTGGACCTAGCAGTGCTGGTCAAACCATGCTGTGGTGGCATCCCACATAAACTGTAGGAAGATGGGCACAGATGTTGGTTCAGCAACAGTTTTCCTCAAGCAAAAAGAGAAAGATTGGCGACAGATGTTAGCTCAGGGCCAATCCTCCTCACACACAAAAAAAAGTGGTTAACAACCTTAAATAATAATAAAAATACACAGTTTCTTTTTTTTCACTTGATAAATAGATGACTTTGGTAAAAGGAATTTCTGTAGCATGGTGGAAGTATAACTACAGAGTAATAAGAAGTGTAAACTTTTCTGAAGAATACATTTGAAATTTGTTCTGAATTACTTTTGAATAATATAGAAATGCATCTCACCTTTTAACCAAGATTTTGTTTTTAAATATTTGTTTTATCTGTTGCTAATGCATCAAATAGCAGTTAATTTACATTATATGATCTTAGCTATGTTGGTTGGTACTTTTAGATTCATATTAACGTGGTGCAACAATACTGAAGTAGCAAGTCTATACCCCAAGGGAAAATGAGTTTCCTCATAGATTATGATCTACCAATTTTCATAGTAGCCTGGAATATTTCATGTGGCTTACCGTGCACCTAACTTCCTACCAGATGGCTGAGTGAATTGGGTTGTATTTTTCTAAACACAAGCTTAAGTATTTGCTCAGACTGAAATAGTTTGAGTATATGCTTCTCTGATTTCACTGATGTGAAAAGTGCAAATCAAAAAATTTCAGGTTGGTATTTTTATTTGAAGTGACTAAATTGAATTTTGTTCTTTATGAAGTTGATGTTGAAGTTGGGTCCATCTTGTTCAGGACCAATACAATAGATTTTTTTTAACTTTACAATGTATGAGATTTATTATCTTCAGTTCAAGAAAACATTGCATGCGTTTGCATTATTTATATGGAGGTTATTACCTGTGCTATTGATTACTTCCTGATCTGTAATCACTTGTGAAAATCTGTGTCTCTCTGCTGCTTCTCATTCAGCCAGGTTTACACACCCAAACACGTGGTAAAGTCACTGCCTCTCATACTGATTACAAAGAAGAGTAAGCTGCTTGCTCCAGGTTTCCAGTGTCGGCTTTGTTTGAAGGCATTTTGTCTTGGTCAACATACAAGATTGCTACCATGTACTCACAAGGTAGAAGTCATATCCTTTTAGTTTGACTTTCCCTGTAGGGCCAGTTTTCACAAATGAAATGACAATGTACGTCTCTCCTTTTACTCTTTTAGTCGTGTTATGTGCAGAGATGTCCAAATTGAACAGTATCCATAGGAGAGTTTCAGCAGACACTATTGCAAAGGCAGCTCTGCGCACTAAGGATGGCTTCCTATTGACTAGGACTCGTTTCTGTGTATACTGTCTAGGAAAGATAAAATGGCATTTTAAATTAGATTCTTTTATCTACATTTGATATTAGTAAAAAAAAAAGCTTATAGAATACTAACTTCATGTATTTTTTTTATTCTTTGGATGGAACAGAAATGCTTAATTTGACATGGTTAATTAGTATTTCAAATGAACTTGTTACAGCACCAAGTGAGTCCTCTCCTTGGTAAAGTAAAATCAAAACCTACACCAGGAATAGTTGTCATACAAAGCAGAATTTTATTTACATCATGCAGCAAACAAAATGGAGACCATAGGGAATAATTTCACGGAGCTATGGCTCCCTGAACAAGGAGAATTCATGCCTTTTATTTGGGGTAGAGAATGAATATGCAAGAGGGAAATTTTGTTATTCCATGTAGAGGTGGGCGTGGACTGGCGCATGTGCAGTTTAAATACGTTTCCACCTACATCACACATCGTGTTAATAAGGCTGTAGCTCCTCTCGGGTCAGTGAGTCTAGTACAATAATGAAGCAAAGGTTACTTTTGTACATTTTTTCATTCTTTGGCACAGGTGTTCTTCCTGTGGTATGGTTTGGGCCAGTCTGAGCCAGTTTAAGCCGGTGGGTGGCTGTTCATCCCCCTGAAAAACAACTTTAAGGAACAATTAAATGTTGTTGGAACTTCCTTTAAGAAACTCGGGGCAGATAGCTGGTGACAGACTCACTGGAATCAAAGTCTAGCATTGCTTGATCTCTATATAGTTGGTAACCTGTACAGTAAACTGTGTAGTGTATTTTCTGAGATAAAGTTGTTTCAGTAAATAAACATTTGTAGCTTTAGAATCACCCTTGCTTAAAATGTCTGAAAGTTTTTCTTCCCAAGAATGTGGTTTGTTCTTTTGTATCTTACCATCATCAGATCCATTTTCAACTCCAGTTAGTTATGACTGTTTTTATTACTTAATAATTTTCATTCATTAGAAAGCAACAGTGAAAGTAATGGCTTGAGTAAGTAGTGAGTTTTTAACAAAATTACAAAAATGATTATCTGTGGAAAGCTTTCCATTTTAATGTTGAAAATGGAGATCAGCCCATAACCAATTGTATTTTTAAAAGAATCTCTTCAAAATATTTCCAATAAACTTGATAAATTATAATTACCTTCCAATTTAGCTAAATAGTTGTAATAGTAACACAATAATGAAAGTGGGGAAAATTTACATAGGCAATATACATTATAAACATGATAATTATATCTCTGATTAACATAACTTTTTTTTTTAAGTTTCATAGGAAATGTATTGACAGTTGGTTATTCCAAAAGTGCAATTCATGCCCTATTGATGGACAAGTTATATATAATCCTTTAATCTGGAACAATACAGCAGTGAATGGACACGCACATCAGTCTGTTTCAAACACAGACATCACTCATCTGTCAAAGCAGCAAGAATCAGAACTTTTTATTCCTGGTACTGGATTAGTCTTAAAACAAAATAGACTTGGAATTTTACCTGGCATACCTGAATGTAATTCTGAAAAGTTAAATACACCTCAAAGTCCGACAGATACCTATCAGAATATAACAGTTGATGATCTATTCTCTATCAAATTAGATGATTCAAATTCAAGAAAATTAATCTATGAATATAAAATTAGCCAGCATTTCCCCAGGTATCTTCAAGATTTACCGTCTGGATCCTTTGGGAAAATATCATCTCAAACATTTCTTCCTTCCATTGCTCACAAGAATATTATATGTCCCGCTGGAATGGAAATCCCGTGTATCAATGAAAAATACCACACTCGTCAAAGCCAGAAGATGACCAAAGACTGTAAACATATTAAGCACAATCCAAAGAAAACTCTTGGTACTAAAATAAGAGAGAACAACACGAGATCAAATTCTTTCCTTCCAGAAGATTTAAATCATATTGCCAACTGGGATACAACTAAACCTAATTTGTCTAAAAGGTATAATAATTGTACGGGGAAAATTAGACAAAAATGTAGTCATCTATCAAGAAGGCCTATATCTCACCCTTTAAATACAAAAAGTACTGAGCTATCTTTAATACTGGAGGGAATTCAGTTATAAAAATGTATTTTTGATTAACATCAGAAAATATTTGAATATGGAACATAAGAATGTTTTATGTAGAACATAAAAAACACTACATACTCGTGACAAATGTATAGAAAATTCTCTGTTGTTATTTTCCCTACTCGTCTCTGAATAATGACACTTAAAGGAAATGACCCCATTCCTTATAAAACTTAGAGCATCAGGTGTCTTGATGAAAATGTTCAGGATGTTTTGAATTATAAATAATTTTTGGAACTTTTATATCTGATTTTACACTAATTAAAATAATTACTTTTGCTAAAACTAAGAAAATAGGTTTTCCTTGTGTTGAGTCACTGTTTTCAAGCATTCCACTTGGTAGCATATAACATGCAGGGATTCTTTCCAGGTACTTAGATGTTTTTTGCATTTTCGTGCACTAATAATCACCACAAACTTAGAGATAAGTCCAGATGGTAGTTTTCTTTTTTATTTTATTTCCTTAAAGAAGTCTTCTTATATGTAAAATGAAATAAAAAATACTTATAATGCTATAAGCTATGCCAAGTTAATAACGGTTTTACTATTTTATTTTCAAGAAACTTAGAAGTACTACTAAATTTCTTGATACAATCAATATTAAAGGATCTGTTTTTTGGAACTAGCTCTATTTTGAAAATAACTAACATTGTTCCAAAATGTCGATTTGAAAAATGTAACCCTTAGGTTCTTATTTTGTCTATTTTTAAATGTTGTGGGTCAGTAGCTACTTAAATTTTATTTTTTTAAAAAACTGATAATTTCATTGATTTTTATTATCTGTAACAAGGGAAAAAACCTCACATAATATTTGTCATGATCGTGATGGAATGCATAGTTTTATGAAACAAATCTTGAATCTGTCAAGCAGAGAAAGTTCTTTGAAAATAGCATTTGAATTTAAAGAAATAATTAATTAAGTTGAGGCTAATCACAGACAGAAAGTAATTACTAAAATGTATTTCAAACACAGTAACTGAGAGTTAATTAGAACGTGAGCTGCATTTAAAACATGAATGGAAAGTTTGGCTTGTTTCTGATGTATAAATGGAGGGCCAAATATATTTGTCAGCAATCCAGGGTTTTATCAGCCTTTTTTTTTTTTGGTAAGGTAAGGTGAAGGAAACTGAAAAATAACTTTCCAATTAATAAAATATTATTTATGTTCTAATAGATATTGCACTCTCTTTTTAAAAGAATCCTTCAAAAAAGGATAGAATATGCTTTAAAAAGCAAAACATATGAAATAGCTATAAAAGAATAATAAGAAATTGGGGTGCTAGTAGAGAAAAATAATGATGCTGGAAAATTCATTTTTCAGTTAAAAGAAAGATATAATATGGACACTATTCCTATAGTAGTCAAACTCATTAATGATCATTCTGCAATTATTATTTGTTTTATTATTGTAGTAGCATATACACAAAGTAGTCTACCCCTGATTACAAAAGGAGACTAGAGACCAACTGCTAGAGTAACAGTTTCTTGTGACTGTCTGAACAAGCTTCCCCAGCAAGAGTCAGGGATGTGGATTAGGCGACAAAGTGGGGGAAGTTAAATAGTTCTTTGGTTTGTTATTTATTAGACAAAATAAATTTCACAAAAGGAGTCTGATTTCTAAGAATAAACGTCACCCTGTTTATGAGGAAGTCTAAATGGCCTGAAATGAACGTAATACAGACCCCTGAGCAGTGGTGAATGACGTGGCAGGCTGGTCAGAGGCCTAGAAGAAGGATTGAAAGATTGCAGACAAGCAGGTTAGGTGTGGATGGACATATGGACTTCCCAAAGCTCCACGCATTGGGAGAATTTTCTGTCATTGCTGTCTTTCAAGGCCACTCCTAGTGAGGAGTTGGCCATGCATTTTCGATTTGTACTCACATATCCAGCCAACCCATCCAGAAACCAAGCCCAGGTTTTTTTCTCTGTCAGCTGGTCATAGGTATTAGCCAAAGGAGCGACACTGGTCTAACATTATCCAACTTTGCTGGATAACATCAAGGGCTGGGCTCTCTGCTCGTGTAGCTTGCCTTCTGATACTGCTCATGCTGTCTGGATGTACCACTTCCATATCATGATGGACTGCTGCTGGGCCCAAGCAACTTTATGACCTGATGGATCTGACAGATCCCAGCTCATGATGGGCATTTGTGGATACGTGATCAATCAATTGATGTCCCACGGTCAGAGACTCCAACTCTACCAGGGCATGCCATGTGTTGTTTTTCAAAAGGCAAATTTCATAGCCTTGTTCCAAAACCTCTGGAACCCACATGACATCCCTCTCTTGGGCTTGCCATCCAGTCCACAGGTCATCTTTACCCATCACCAATACCTCTAATACCATAGGGTCTTCCAGGTTGTATGGCCCAAGCAGCAGAACTGCTTACACCACTGTCTGGACCTGTGGCAGAGCTCTTTCCTGCTCTGGGTCCCACCAAAGCTGACAGCCCTTAGCGTCATCCAGCATATGGGCCACAGCAGTATTCCCAGGTGTGCATTAGTGGAATATGCTGCTCCATAACTCACAGACACCAACCGGGTGTTAAGCTTCCTTTTCTTGTTGTGGGAAATGCAAGATAGGATCATTTGGCTTTTATTTTGGAGTAGAAATCCTGGCATGCCTCTGTCCATAGGAACCCTAAAAATTTTACTAAAGTGAAGTCCCTGAATCTTTCTGGGTTTATCTCCCATCCTCAGGAGCACGTGTGTTTTACGAAGGAGCATGATAGCATTTCTTGCTTATCTGACCTAATTAACATAATGGCACTGATGTGGTGAATCGATGTAATGTTCTACAAGATGTTCAAATGAGAGCAGGAGAGTTAACAAAGCCCTCGGGCAAAAGTATAAATCTATATTATTGCCTATTCCATGTGAATGAGAACTCTTTCTGGTCCTCTTTTCTCACTGGAATAGAAAAGATGCATTCATCCTATCAATGGTTTTATACTGTGTACCTGAAGACATGTTGACCTCCTGTAGCAAAAATATCACATCTGGCATAGCTGCTGCAATTGAGACTACAACTTCATTGAATTTGCAGTTGTCTGCTGTCATCTTTCCAAGATCTTTGCAGTTTTTGCAAGGGCCATAATGGTGAATTAAATGGAGATTTGATAGGGACTGACACCTCTGCATCCTCTAGATTCTTAAGGGGGACACTAATTTCAACAATCCCCCTTGGGATGTAATATTGTTTTTGATTTTCTATCTTGGCTGAGTTTGGGGAACAGTTTTAAAAGCTTCCACTGGGGTATGATTACCTTCGTGCCACAAGCCAAGAACTCAATGTGGGGCTTGAGCTATTTACTTAGTGTATTATTCCCAATTATACTTGCAAGGACTGGGGACATAACTGCGGGATGGATCTGAATAGTGGACCCATCACAAGGCAGAAGTTTCTCAGAACTCCGTTTATTACCTGGCCCACAGATGCCTGTAATACAGAGAACATAATAATGGTTCAGGTTTCTGGGTATCACTGTCAATTCAGACTGTGTCCAACAGTCATCGAAATGTTTGGTTATTCTGCTTTCCCCAACACAGTATCAGGGTGACCAACTCATCCCAATTTGCTTAGGACTTTCCCAATTAAAAAAAATGTCCTGTGTTCCAGGAAGCCACCAAGTTCTGGGAAAACTGGGACAACTTGCCACTCTAATACTTACCCAAGTAAATGACTTTTGGGGAAGGAGTGGGAAATTCATTACTGAGTATATTTGCTATTCAATTGCAATTTCCTTCCTACTAGGGACTCGGCCTCCTCTTCAATCAGTGGGTTCTGGGTCTGAAAACTACCTCAAGTCCAGATACCTGGCACTGCATCGTGACTTTTACTTAGGGCAATTGCCCTTGGCCTCCTGATCATCCATCCTGATTTCTCATGATAGCAAGCTGAATAGAATACCCTTGTTGGACTCCCATCCATTTTGCCCCTATTGACACTCTAATTAACCATTTCTGTCTCTTAGGTCAGGCCTCCTGGCTGCTACTCTAACCCTGCCACTTATTATAATTCCATCCACATGGATTTTGGTAGGTTAGTGCTACCACCTGGCCTTTATTTGGGTCCTGTCATCCTCATTGCTATCAGTAAGCTTAGTAGTAAGAGCCTTTCCTACCACCAGCCCTGGGTTAGAGAAGAGGGCCATTACCAAACTTTTTTAGTAATGGTGGTGCCCCACACTGGCACAATGTTTATGGCTTTGGTAAAGTGTATTTTACAATCCTTCCCATGGAACATAATCCTCTGTTGGGCAACTGGCCTTACAAAGTATATTCACTCCAGCGTGACAGCTTCCATGGGTTTTTAAGTCCCTTGGTCTACTGTCTCCTATGGCATTCTGGTATTTCAACTTCATTTGGCATTGGCCATGGCTTTTTCCATGCCTCTAGGAGTCATCTCAGCAGTGAGTATGCACCATCACCTGGAGTCTTCGCCGAGCTGTTAAATCCAATATCACTAGAAGGCTCCCAAGTCAATAAACCCTCTCCCAGCCCAGTCTTGATCAGGCACTCTCAGAATGCAGACCCGCAGGGCTCTTCCAGTACTGGCCAATACACAATTGCTCCATCTTGCAGCTTCTTTAGGATATTAGGCTTCGTTAGCACCAGCACATCCCTGGCTGAGTTATGCTGTGACTTAACCCTAATTATATGCTTACTGGCCGTAACAGAAGGTTAAGGCAGATCCTGAAGGAGGCACTTGATGTTTCGTGGGGAGAAAACAAAACATTGCCTTGAAGCAAAGGGTGTAGGCAGCCTGGCCCTGGAGGAAGGGACAGCTTGCTTCTGCATTTTCCAAGAGTTCAGAAGAGTTTAGGGGCTCAAAATGTTTAGGATCATCCACCCAAATGTTCTCTTCCCAAATGTCAGGATCTCATTTTTTTCCCCATCAAGCCATGATTGTGTCGTAACTAACTTGCCTTGAGTGGGCATTTAACATTTACTGGAGCTCTGTCACCCCATTAACTCCTGGTCCTTGGCTTCCACTGCCCTCCTGCTGCAGGAGAGTGTTTCTGTAAGCCATCAGGAAGGTCCATTGGCTTTCAAGCTTCGTGTTCAATTGCCCAGACCTGATCATGATCTTTTTCTAGGGTATTAATGGGCTTAACAATGGCCATCATTGCCATTGTCCTTGTAGTTAGATTCCCCAGGACTTTTCAAAGGTCTGATACTTTATACCAGCTAAGGCAGACTGTCCTCTCCCAGTGGTATACCGTCATAAGTCAACAATAGAAAGAGTTTTAATAATTGGACATCCGCCTTATGCCCAGGGACATCTGTGTTCCACTTCCCAATGACGGGGTCCTCATTGTCAGCTAGGCTGAAAGTAACCCACTTCCCAGACTCCAATTTATCACCTACTTTCTCAGACCCTTCCCACTACCAATTGGCATAGGTTATTTCTTCCAAAAGCAGATGCTTAATAGAATTTGGTGTGCAATCTATTTATTAAGCATTAACACCTGTGGAATGGAGGCAATAGATGCTATCTTTATCAAAAATTTTGGTGTTTTGTTCATCATCTCTCCTCACCCTAGTGCCTTCCCTGGGCAAGGAAAACCAAATTTGTCAGAAGGAGCAGTATAACTGTAAAGCCTGGTCATACTCCTGCCACAATCAATCAGGGGGTGAAGGCCATCCCAGGAAGGGTGTGCTCCTGGCCTGTGGTGCTCTGCAGCTGAGGTGGACTCTGAAGAAGCTGACAGCTGCAGGCTGTCTGCGGTTTGCACTGTCAGTAGCCCAGGCAACAAGTCCTTCCTTGAAGGCTGATCTGGACAATGCATCTCCTGTGGACTGTAAGTATAGATGGAGAAAATCATTGAATTAAAGACATATTGAGGAGGTTAGTGGTAAGGGAGAGAAGGAAAAAGAAGTCTAAATTCTTTTTGTAGTAGATATTACTTATGATCACCAATATCTGTCTCCTTTCTGGGCATTTCGGAAACAACACTTGCCAGCCCCCATTGTAGTCAGGTCGAGCTCTGTGACTAGCTCAGATAAATGAAATGTGAGAAAAAGTGAAGGATGTCATTTCCAGGCAGAGACAGTGAAAAGCTCGGGCATCATCCGGTCTCTCTTCCCCAGCCACTGTATTTGGGAAGCCACATATTCCAGGGGGTACAGCAGCAAAAGAGCAGAGCCCCTGGCAGCCTGCATCCTTGAGGTAAGCACTTAAATCTTAAATAAATATGTGTGGAGCCCAGAAGAGGTTTGGGGTGAAAATATCAATTTAGGGGTCATAGAAGCTGTGTGAATACATAATGTGAATAGATAACGTCAGGCAAGGAGTGAATACAGAGTAAATTGGGGGCACTGGACAGAGCTCTGGAGAATTCCAACATTAAAAATTCAGGAGAAGATGCTCTCAAAGGAGGCTGAGAAAAGAGTGAAAAATGTTCTAGTTTGGGATCTAATCTTAACTATTCTACTTTCTTCATGGTACTTTTGAAGACAATATGAAATTACTTAATCCATCCTCCCTTAAAATATAAGGTACATGGGGCAAGGACCTTGTTTTATTCACTGTCATGTGCTCAACATACAATGCTTGACATACGTGGATGTCCTATAATATCTGCTGAACCATTGATTTACGAAGACAAGTGGCCAGAGAGAAGGGGGAGAAAAGAAAAAGTATGCGGTATTAGAAAACCAAAGAAAGTAAATGCCGTCAACTAGCAGGGATTGGTCAAGTGAGATCAGGACTGAAGAAGGAAATTTTGCTTTAGCAGGAGAGCAATAGCGAGCTTAGCGAAGAGAGTGTCAGTGGAGTAGTGGGAGCAAGATCCAGACTGGACTGCGGGTAAAGAGAGAATGGCAGGTGAGGACACGGAAACAGGGAGTATACCTAACTCAAAAAGGGAGATTATGAAGGAGAGGAGAAAGAAAAGTAGCTGGAAGAGGATATTTGTTTCAGGGGTTTTTTAAAGCTGAGATTTGAACATGCTTAAATGTCATTGAAGATACAGCTGGTATGTGATTATTGACATTATCAGATAAATACAGCTAATGTGTGTGATAAAATTGATAATAACAGAAGGATCTAGAGCACAGACGCCAGGAAAGCCTATAGTACGATGCAGGGACATATCCGCTATAATGGAAGGAAGGCCGGGGGGTTGGGGGGTGGTTATAGATATAGGCAGGTTTGGCTGTTTGCTGGCAGGAGGTGGTGAAGTTGCAATCTAGGTCAGCAGAGAGTGAGTAAAGAATGATGCCTGAGGTCATTGAAAAGGATTAAAGAACGTTTTAGTATTTTCTTCAGAGAAATGGAAAGTGAACTAAGTAGTGAAATGTGATAGAAATTCAGGCAATTTTAACGTCCTTTTAAGTTTGTTAGCTATGAATTTATATAATATTAGTAATCTGACTTATTTGAATGATTTTTAGGTGCACAAAGCAATCAACATGCGACCACAGAGAAAATGGAGAGTTGGATCATTCCTGGGCACAGTTTTGGTAGGCAATTGCAATTACAGGAAAATGAACAAGAAAGTTTGGGGCCTCAGCAAGGGAGAGATTAAAGAGCTAGACTCAAAATCTAAACTAGATAGGAAGGAACATAGGAGAAGGCTGACTCACAAGGCAAAAGAAATGAGTGAATGAATCAGAGGACCAAGAATGGTCAATAGGAGTAGTGAGGCAGGCAGACTGCAAAAATGGGAGGTTTAGGTCAGAGAAGGGATGGCTGAGGAAGAGATTTAGAGGTGGGGCACGCTTGAGTGAGGTCCCAGGTGTGGCCATAGCTTGGTGGAGGTGGCAGAGAGAAGGCGGCAAGAGTGAAAACATGAAGGAAGCTGAGAAGCGCTGGTGATGACTGAGTCAGCCTCATAGACATTAACATCCTTCTGGATAACAGGAGTCAGGGAGGAAAGAAAGGTTTGTAAACCCATTGCCAAAAATTCTCAATGAGAGAGTGTCTGCAGATGAGGGGGTGTAAAAGGAGAGGCATAAAGAAATGGTAAACCCCTCAAGGAAACAGGCATTTTTATAATAAAATCTGGAGCTGTGATCTGAAACTGACAATAAGGGGTAAAGAGAAACTGACCCCAGCCCACCATTCTGAGAAAATAAACACGATTGTCTGACAGGACCACAGCGAAGTGGAGTCCTTAGGAGGAACACAAGTTAAGGCAAGAGGGGAGGGCGGGAATGAAATATTTTATGAAAAGTTCACAGGAATAGGGAGCTCATGGTAGTGGAATCAGAAGTCCAGAGAAAAAAACGTCAGGGTTTGGGTTGGGAAGAGGAGTAAGATGTCAGCAGAGAAGAAAAAAAACAAGTATTGTAGAGATAAGAATGAGAAGAAAGCAGACGGGACTTGACGTGACCAAGAAATAGGAATTTGAGGGGCTGGCCCCGTGGCTGAGTGGTTAAGTTCGCGCGCTCCGCTGTAGGTGGCCCAGTGTTTCGTTGGTTCGAATCTTGGGCGCGGACATGGCACTGCTCATCAAACCACGCTGAGGCAGCGTCCCACGTGCCACAACTAGAAGGACCCACAACGAAGAATATACAACTATGTACCGGGGGGCTTTGGGGAGAAAAAGGAAAAAATAAAATCTTTAAAAAAAAAAAGAAATGGGAATTTGAGGCAGAGGGAACAGGCAATTTCAAAGACTAAGAGTTTTAGCCCCTGCTCAGCTGTGGCCAGGTGGAGAGACCTGCAGTTTCCTGTGAGCTTCAGCATTGTATGCTTCTTAGCCTCAGTTTCTCAGTAGCAAATTTATCGTGTTGCCAGGTGTTGTGGCAGCGAAGGCATATAGCGGCGGCAGGAGCCTAAATCACCAGGAGGCTGGTGGCCATGGGGTTTTGCAATGATGGGAAAAGCAGACACAGTGGGAGACTTGAGTGAAAGGAGCCTGGAGGCCAGGAGTTGTCTCAAACCCTCTTGGCTGCTCTCTTCATTTCCCCAAGCCCTTCATCTGCGCCGTAGAGTTTAAGAGCTGCAAGAATTTTTGGAGGAATTTTATTTTCTTTATGAAGAACATGTTTTCTTTATGAGGAAAATGAAGTTTAAAGGGCTTTAATGTCCCACCCAAGGTGAGGAGGCAAGTCTAGAGGAAAAGATCCCCATTTTCTTGCTCCTAGTCCGAGATCAATGTTCTCTGTCTCTTTCAGTCGCAATCTTTCTCGATCTCTCTCAGCTTTGCATTGAGAGAGTATTATATTATCCCATTTTAAACTAATTTTTTTGTTTATGGCTAGAGAATGTTTTCTGGAGCTTGTAAAGGCAAAATACTGTTGTTAACAATGGGGTGTGGTTAACTTATATTTATAGAATCAGTATTACACTGAGTGAATACCTTCATGAGTATTATCATGATTAGTTACTACATGTATAATGTGTTGCTTGTACATATTGTAATAAATATTTTATTCAAAGAAGCTATTATAATGAAATATTCAGAGGTACATGTTGCAGGAACCTTTCCAAAAGCAATTAGAAGATTCAAAACTGACGGAACGGCTTCTTTCTGAGTGATGACTAGTGTGAAGCAAGTTCTGCTTTTAATGTGTTCTTTGAAGAGGATGACCAATTTTTTTTAAGTTAAAATGTCATTATTATTGGCACTTTATGATGAGTGACTGTTCTTCCTGGGACGGAGGGAGCATTTTTCAAGCTTGAATGGGAAACATTGATTCACATAAAAGACAATTTGGCGTAACACAGAGGTTGAAATCACTTGGATTTCAGTCTGTAAATAAGTTGTATTATTTTGTGGCCATCTGTTTCACAATTGAAACACAGTTCCAAGTTGTATACTTGTTCAAATATTTGAAATCCTGAGAGTAAAGACTGGAAGATGTAACACTAAAGATCAAATTGTGCTTCAGACACAACTTTAAGATAGTACCGATTTACTAGTATGTTACTCTTACAGTACAGAGGAGAAAGGTAGTAAAGAAAATTTAAACATTTTAAGTAGTTGCTTTTGTTAGAAAAATGTCAATAATGGGCTAGAGGTATGTTTCAGAGATACTTCATTAACATCTGAATAAGACAATCAAGGTATACTGACAAAAATTCCTCTCTTCCCAAAAATACCACCATATGAGTTATAACTTTGGGAGAAATCTGTGCAAGCTGGAAATACTAAAATATATTCCTTTTACACTTTCTAAAACCACTAAAATATAATAAAGTTAATTTTCTAAAGTGTCACATACCCATGTCACTGATTAATTAAAATAAAAATAACAATTTGCTTCTTATTGGTTTTTCTAATTATTATAAATAATTAACGATTTTAAAATGCTAAAATTCTAAATTATAATTACAGAATTAAATAGAAAAAGAATCTAAAGGTCATGGTTTTCAAATACAAGATTTCAAAAATCAGTTATTTTTCAGAAAAATGAAAATCATTAAAATATTTTGATCCTGATTATTTAAATAAATTTTATGGTACTAATTATATAGTTACTTCAAAATAAAATGATGAAACTATTATAAATGTGGCATGGATTTTGAAAATAAAATATGGCACCAGCACAGATTTGTATTCTTTTGTTTATAAGAAAACTCCTTTCAAAAGATGTAATTTAAAAAAATCCGAGTTCCTGATTTTACTATACTGTAGGGTGCTAAGGGATTATGCACAAAAAAATAAAACAATATGATAATGATAATTCTCAAATGTAATATTTTTAAACTTCAATTGATTATTTTGACAATAGGGAGTTTTAAAATATATTACTTTGTATTGTAACCAGTGTAAAATTCACCCAAATCCCTCTGGATACTTACTGTTTTATCTGGTGTTTAAAGTGTTTTAAAATTAAATCTGAAATGCATCATATCCACATGTATTCTCTAACTTTCCAAATGCCTCCATTATTTTAAAGAATGATACAAAAAAATGACAATACCTGATTTCCTAGAAGCCAGAAAGTCCTAGACTTTAACGAGAGAATATTACATAATTTAATGGTGACAAATGTTGTCTAGAGAAAAAAATGACCAAAGGAATATGAAAGAATATATCTTTAATGTTCTGTATGGGAATTTAGCTGTACAATTCCTTGTAGTTCTCCACACAATGCATTAAAGATTGACTTTCTTATTTTTTTCAGCTTTATTGGGGTATAATTGACAAATAAAATTGTAAGATATTTAATATATACATCATCATGATTTGATATATATATATAAACTGTAAAGGATTCCTCCCATTTAATGTTTTAAATATGTGTATATATGTGAAAATTTAAGTTCTACTTTCTTAGCAAATTTCAATTATATAGTGTTATCAACTGTAGTCACCATAATATGTTATTCTTGAGGAAGCTGCATACTGTTTTCCATAGTGGTTGCAATAATTTGCAATCCCATTAACAGTGTACAAGCGTTCCCTTTTCTCCACAACTTCGCCAACACTTCTTATTTCTTCTCTTTTTGATGATAGCCATTCTAACAGGTGGGAGGTGATCTCTCATTGTGGTTTTGATTTGCAGTTCCCTGATGATTAGAGATGTTGAGGATGTATTCATGTACCTGTTGCCCATCTGTATGTCTTTAGAAAATGTCTGTTCAGATCTTCTGGCCATTTTTTCAATCGGATCGTTTGGTTTTTTGCTATTGAGTTGTATGAGTTCTTTGTATATTTTGGATATTAACCCCCTATCAGATATATGATTTGCAAATAATTTTTCCCATTCCATAGGTTCCCTTTCATTTTGTTGATGGTTTCCTTTGCTGTGCAGAAGCTTTTTAGTTTGATGCAGTGCCACTTGTTTATTTTTGCTTTTGCTGACTACTTTTGGTGTCAAATGCAAAATATCAGCAAGACTGATGTCAAGGAGCTTACAGCATATGTTTTCTTCTAGGAGTCATATGGTTTCAAGTCTTATGTTCAAGACTTTAATCCATTTTCAGTTGATTTTTGTGTATGGTGTAAAACAGTGTTGCAGTTTCATTCTTTTGCATGTGGCTGTCCAATTTTCCCAACACCATTGATTAAAGAGATTGTTCTTTCCCTATGGTGTATCCTTGGCTCCTTTGTCATGAATTAATTCACCATATATGCATGGGTTTATTTCTGGGCTCTCCATTCTGTTCCATTGACCTATATACTGTTTTGATAACTATAGCTTTGTAATATAGTTTAAAAGAAGCATGATGTATAGTTTTAAGAAGCATGATGCCTCCAGCTTCATTCTTCTTTCTCAAGATTGCTTTGGCTATTCAGGGTCTTTTGTGTTTCCATACAAGTTTTAGGATTGTTTATCCTATTTCTGTGAAAAATGCCGTTAGAATTTTGATAAGGATTACACTGACTCTGTGGAATGTGGACATTTTAATATATTCTTCCAACTCATGAGCCCAGAATATTCTTTGATTTATTTGGGTCTTTGATTTCTTTTATCAATGTCTCATAGTTTTCAGTGTTCAGTATTTTACCTCCTTGGTTAAATTTATTCCCAGGCATTTTATTCTTTTTGATGCAATTGCAAATGGGATTGTTTTCTCAATTTCTCTTTCTGATAGTTCGCTACTAGTGGATAGAAACACAAGTGATTTTTGTGTATTTATTCTATATGCTGCAATTTTACTGAATTTTTTATTAATTCTAACAGATTTTCAGTGGAATCTTTAGGGTTTTCTATATATAATACATCATCTGAAAATTAAAAGAGTTTTACTTCTTCCTTTCCAATTTGAATGCCTTTTATTTCTTTTTCTTGCATAATTGCTCTGGGTAGGACTTCCAATACTACATTGAATAAAAGTGGCAAGAGTGGGCATCCTTGTCTTGTTCCTGATCTTAGAGGGAAAGTTTTCAGCTTTGCACCATTGAGTATGATGTTGGGCTTGTCACATATGGCCTTTATTATGTTTAGGTACATTCCCTCTATACTCATGTTGTTGAGAGTTTTTATCATAAATGGATGTTAAATTTTGTCAAATGCTTTTTTTTGCATCTATTGAGATGATCATATGATTTTTATGTCTCATTTTATTAGTGTTGTGTATCACATTGATTAATTTGCACATGTCGAACCATTGTTGCATAATCCTTGGAGTAAACCCACTTAAGCATGGTGTATGATCATTTCAATGTATTGTTGAATTCAGTTTGCTAAAGATTCATTGAGGATTTTTGCATCTATATTCCTCAGAGATATTGGCCTGTAATTTTCTTTTCTTGTACCATCCTTGTCTGATTTTGGTATCAGGATAATGCTGGCCTCACAAAATGAGTTTGGATGTATTGCCTCCTCTTCTTTTCTTTGGAAGAGTTTGAGAAGGTGTGGTATTAATTCTTCTTTAAATGGGAGAATTCACCAGTGAAGCCATCTGGTCTTGGGTTTTTGTTTATTGGGAAATTTCTGATAACTGATTCAATATCCTTATTAGTAATCAGTCTTTTCAGATTTTCTATTTCTTCATGATTCATTCTTGGTAGGTTGTATATTTCTAGGAATTTATCGTTTCTTCCAGATTGTCTAATTTGTTGGCATATAATTGTTCATTCTAGGCTCTTATGATCCTTTGTACTTTTGTGGTATCAGTGGTAACATCTCTTTCATTTCTGATCTTATTTATCTGAGTCTTCTCTCTTTTTTCTTGGTGAGTCTAGCTAAAGTTTTGTCAATTTAATTTATCTTTTCAAAAAATCACCTCTTAGTTTCATTGATCTTTTCTATTGTCTTTTTAGTCTCTATTTCATTTATTTCCATTCTAGTCATTGTTTCTTTCCTTCTACTAACATCAGGCTTAGTTTCCTCTTCTTTTTCTGGTTCTTTGAAATGTAAAGTTAGGTTGTTTATTGAGATCTTTCTTGTTTCTTAAGTAGGCATTTATCACTATGAACTTCCCTCTTAGAATTGCTTTGGCTCGATCCCCTACGTTTTGGTATGTTATATTTCCATTTTCATTTCTCTCAAGGTATTTTTGACTTCTCTTTTGATTTCTTCTTTGACCTATTGATTGTCACCAGCATGTTGTTTAATCTCTATATGTTTGTGAATTTTCCAGTTTTTTTCTTGTAATTGATTTCTAGTCTTATACCATTGTGGTCAGAAAAGATGCTTGATATGATCTCAGTCTTCTTAAATTTATTAAGAATTGTTGTGTGGCCTAACATATGGTCTATCCTGGGGAATGTTCCAAGTTTGCTTGGGAAAACGTACATTCTGCTGCTGTAGGATGGAATTTTCTGTAAATGTATGTTAAGTCCATGTGATCTTAAAGCCAACATTTCCATATTGATTTTCTGTTTGGATTATTTATGCATTGATAAAAGTGAGTGTCAAAATCCTCCACTATTATTATATTGCTATCTATTTCTCCCTTCAGGTATGTTAATATTTGCTTTATTTATTTAGGTGCTCCTGTTTTGGGTGCATAAATATTTACAAATGTTATATCCTCTTCTTGGATTGACATCTTTATCATTAAATAATGACCTTATTTTTTAATAAATAAATACTTATTAACACAATATGATTAATAAGTGAGTAAAGTGGCTTGGGTCAGTTTGGAACAGAAGACGATTTGCCCAACATCACATAAATTGATTCCTGCTACCATTAAATGCCAAATAATTGGACCCATTTTATTAAGGGAAGCCAATCAATATTGAGTCAAGGTAAACAATGCAGTATTTTAGGAAGTTCAGCACACTGAAGTCTGGAGAATGAGTTGGGAAAAAAACATGAGAGACAAGAACATCAGTGAGGAGATTGTTGCTACAACCCTGGTGAGGCAAGAGTCAGAGGTGCAGCATGGTGCAATAGAACAAACCTGGCTATGGACACATGAGAGATCCTTGTTCGGATGCTCAGTCTGCCACTTATCAGCCATGTAGCTGTCAAGAAGTCACTCTTTTCTCAGATTCAATTTTCAGTTTTATAATGACCTTCTTTGCCTGTTATTAAAGTCTTTCTCTTAAAGTCTATTTTGTCTAAGTATAGCTACGTCAAGTTTCTTTTGGTTTCCATTTGCATAAAATATCTTTTTCTATCACATCATTTTCAGCCTGAGTGTGTCCTTAAAGCTGAAGTGAGTCTCTTGTAGGCAACATATAGATGATTCTTGTTATTTATCCATTCAGCCACTTTAAGTCTTTTGATTGCTTTGGGTAGTTGGACATTTTAACAATATTAATTCTTCCAATCCATGAACATGGCATACCTTTCCATTCATTTGTATTTTCTTCACGTTCTTCCACAATATCTTATAATTCTTAGCGTAGAGATCTTTTACCTCCTTGGTTAAATTTACACCTAAGTATTTCATGATTTTTGATTCTGTTGTAAAGGAATGGTATTATTTATTTCTTTTTCAGATAATTTCTTGTTAGTGTATAGAAACACTACTAATT
This sequence comes from Equus quagga, assembly GCF_021613505.1. Taxonomy (NCBI): domain Eukaryota; kingdom Metazoa; phylum Chordata; class Mammalia; order Perissodactyla; family Equidae; genus Equus; species Equus quagga. The sequence continues at coordinate 124,025,885 of NC_060270.1, read as the reverse complement.
TTTGTTTGTTACTTTGTATCCTGCAAGTTTATTGAATTCATTGATCTAACAGTTTTTTGATGGAGTCTTTAGGATTTTCTATATATGAAATTATGTCATCTGTAAATAGGGACAATTTTACTTCTCTCTTTCTAGTTCAGATACCTTTTATTTATTTTTCTTGCCTGACTGCTCTGGCTAGGACTTCCACTACTTTGTTGAATAGGAGTGATGAGAGTGGTCACCCTTGTCTTGTTCCTGATGTTTAAGGAAAAGCTTTCAACCTTTCACCGTTGAATGTGATATTAGCTTGGGCTTGTGACATATGGCTTTTGCTATTTTGAGGTATATCCCTTCTAATTATATTGTTCTTTTTTGTCTGAGAAAGATTAACCCTGAACTAACATTTGTGCCAATCTTCCTCTGCTTTACATGTGAGTTGCCGCCACAGTGTGGCTGATGAGTGGTGTAGGTCTGTGCCCAGGATCCTAACCCAAGAACCTGGGCCACCAAAGCAGAATGTGCTGAACTTAACCACTGAGTCACAGGGCTGGCCCTAAGATATGTCCCTTCTATTCATACTCTGTTAAGAGTTTTTATGATGAATGGATGTTGAATTTTGTCAAATGGTTTTTCTGCATCTATTGAGATGATCATGTGATTTTTCTTTCATTCTATTAATGTGATGTAGCACATTGATTGATCTGTGAATGTTGAACCATCCTTGTATTCCAGAGATGTGTCACTTGATTATGGTGAATGATCTTTTAAATGTGCTACTGAATTCAGCTTGCTAGTATTTTTTAAGGGTTTTGACACCTATATTCATTAGGGGTATTGGCCCATAGTTTTCTTTTCTGGTAGTGTCCTTTTCTAGTGTTGATATCAGGGTCATACTTGCTTTCAAAAATGAGTTTTGGAGTATTTTCTCCTTTTCATTTTTTGGAAGAGCTTGAGAAGGATTGGTATTAATTCATCTTTAAATGTTTGGTAAAATTCACCAGTAAAGCCATCTGGTCCAGGGTTTTCCTTCATTGGAAAATTTTTGATTATTGACTCAATCTCCTTACTAGTAATTGATCTGTTCAGATTTTCTATTTCTTTCCTATTCAGTCTGGTATGTTGTATCTTATAAGAATTTTCCCATTTCTTCTACATTGTCCAATTTGCTGGCACATATTTGTTCATAGTAGTCTCTTATAATCCTTTGTATTTCTGTGGCATCAGATGTAATGTCTCCTTTTTTCATTTATAATTTTTGTGATTAGGGTCCTTTCTCTTTTTTCCTTGGTAAGTCTAACTAAAGCTTTATCAATTTTGTTTATCTTTTCAGAGAACAAACTGTTAGTTTTGTTAATCTTTTCTATCTTCTCTCTATTGCCTATTTCAATTATTTCTGCTCTAATCTTTATCATTTACTTCCTCCTGCTAACTTTGGGCTAGGTTTGTTCTTCTTTTTCTACTTCCTTAAGCATAGAGTCAGGTTGTTTATTTATGATCTTTCTTGTTTCTTAGTGTAGGCATTTATTGCTATGACATTTTCTGTCTTAGAACTGCTTTTGCTGCATTCTGTAAGTTTTGGTTTGTTGTGTTTCCACTTTCATTTCCCCTTTTATTTCTTCTTTTCTCCATTAATTATTCAGGAGAGTGTTGTGTAATTTCCATGTGTTCATGAATTTTCAAGTTTTCCTCCTGTTATTAATTTCTAGTTTCATACCAAATGGTCAAGAGAAGATACTTGGCATGATTTCCATCTTCCTGAATTTGTTAAGACTTGTTTGTGGGCTAAGATATGGTATATCCTTTTCAGCTCTAGGATTTTTATTTGCTTGTTTTTAATGGTTTCTATTTCTTTATTGAACTCATTTTTTTCATGCACTTGAGAAGAATGTATATTCACATATTCTGCTGTTGTACGACAGAATGTTGTCTATATGTCTGTTAGGTCCATTTGGTCTACAGTGTTGTTTAAATTCACTCTTTCCTTACTGATTCTCTGTCTCGTTGATCTTTCCATTGTTTAGAGTGGGGATATTAAAGTCCACAACTATTATGATATTGCTGTTTATTTTTCCTTTTATCTCTGTTAGATTTTGTGTGATTTATTTGGGTGCTCCAATGTTGAGTGCATAAATATTTACAATTATTATGTCTTCTTGATGGATTGACTCCTTTATCATTATATAATGACCTTCTTTGTCTCTTTTTACCACTTTTAGTTTAAAGTCTATTATGTCTCATATAAGCGTAGTTATCCATGCATTTTTTTGGATAGCATTTCCTTGAAATATCCTTTTCAATCACTTCACTCTCAGTCTGTAAGTGTCTTTAAGTCTAGTGAGTCTCGTGTAGGCAGCATATTGTTGGATCTTGTTTTTAATCTCTTCAGTCATTCTCTGCCTTTTGAATGGAGAATTTAATCCATTTAAATATAAAGTAATTATTGATAGATAAGAACTTACTATTGCCATTTTGTTCATTGTTGTCTGGCTGTTTTGTAGATTCATTGTTTTTTGTTTCATATCCTGCTTACTTTTTTATTTTTGATGTCTTTTGGTATCAGTATGCTTTGATTTCTTTATCATGTTCTTTTGTGTAATTACTACAGGTTTTCCCCTGTAGTAACCATGAGGAATACATAAAATATCTTAAAATTATAACACCTTATTTTAAACTTATAACTTGAATACAATTCCTAGACTTTACACTTTACTTCTTCTCCTCCTCATATTTTAAGTGAATGATGTTAAATTTACTTATCTTTTATATTGTGTAACTAGTAAAACAGATTATTTTAGTTATGGTTATTTTTACCACATTTGTCTTTTAACTTTTAAACTAGAGTTTAAGTGACTTAAATACTACCATTACCATATTACAAAATCTAACTTTGACTATATATTTACCATTACCAGTGAGGTTTTTGCTACTTTCTTATGTTTTTGTGATGTTAGTGTATTTTTACTTTTCATTCAAAGAACTCCCTTCAACATTTCTCGTAAAGTAGATCTAGTGGTGATAAACTTTTTCAGCTTTTGTTTGCTCAGGAAAGTCTTTATCTCTATTTTTCTGAAGGACAGCTTTGTCAGGTATAGAATTCTTTGTTGACAGTTTTTCTTCCAATATTTTAAATATATTATCCCATTCTCTCCTGGCCTGAAATGTTTTTGTTGAGAAATCTGTTGATAGTCTTGTGGAGATTCCCTTGTATATAATTTCTCTTTTGTTCTTTTCCTGCTTTCAAAATTCTTTCTTTGCCTTTGACTTTTGACAATTTAATTATTATGTGTCTCACTGTAGCCCTATTTGGGTTCAACTTATTTGGGACCCTTTGGGCCTCACGCATCTAAATGTCCGTTACTGTACCTTGGTTTGGGAAGTTTTCAACCATTATTGCTTTCAGTATACTTTTTTCTCCCTTTCTCTTTCTCTTCTCCTTCTGGAATTCCAGATATCACAGATCACATTATTCCAATAATGTGGATATTGTTTCTTTTCATTGTATCCCATAAGTCCACGGGCTTTCTTCATTCTTTTTTCTTTTTTCTCTTCTGATTGGATAATTTCAAATGTCTTGTTTTCTAGGTCACCAATTCCTTCTTCTGCATGGTTGAGTCCCCTTGTGAAGCTGTATATTGAAATTCTTCATTTCAATCCTTGTATTTTTCAGCTCTAGTATTTTTATTTGTTTGTTTTTAATAGTTTCTATTTCTTTACTGAACTTATTTTTTTCATGCATTGTTTTCCTAATATTGTTTAGTTGACTCTGTGTTCTTATCGTTCACTAAACTTCTTTAAGAGGATTATTCTGAATTTCTTTGTCTGACAGTTCATAGATCTCCACTTCTTTAGGGTCACTTTATTAGTTTCCTTTGGTGGTGTCATGTTTACCAGATTTTTGTGATCATTTATTCCTTATGTTGGTATCTGTGTATTTAAGTAAGTGGTCTCCTCTTCCAGACTTAAGAGGTTCTTTGAGACTTTACAGAACTGGCAGAGACAGTTCTTCATCAATCAGCTCAGTTTCAGTTTCTGGACATGGCTGCTGGGAACATCTTTGGGCAGGAGGGACTTGCTATCAAAGTCTATTTTGGGATGAGGCAACTGCTCAAGTTCTGAGATTGAGGGGGTGGCACTGGCCTAGAAAAGTTGGATAGTACTGCTGGCTTGGTTACCTGCCTAAATGAGGCTTATGATGGGCTCTATGGTTGCCCAAATTCCCTAGTCATCATACTAGATTGTTAGGATTGGATACCATACTCAGCAGTATATGGGACTTATGAATTAGCTTCTCTGCACTTTCTGGGAAGCAGAACAAGCCCCAGGGCTTGCATCGCTCATCGTTTGGTGACCTGACCCTGGCAAAACTGTCCACTGCATTCCCTGGCCAGATGGGGCCACAAGTTTTTCTCTGCAGAAGGGGAAAGCTCTGGGCTGTGCTCTCTGTTTAAGTGCCACTTTAAGCAGGGCTGTTTGATAGACTATGCCGCTTCCCATGTGCTCGGGTTAGGTTCCCTAGCCAGGTGCACTGAAAGCTGTATGCAACAATGGATGGAGCTCTGAATTACTTTCTCTGCCTGGGCACAGTGGGAACCAGCTCCAAGGTCAGTAAGGCTCTTTGTCTGTGGTCTTGACTCAAGCCAATCCATGCCGCAAGTTCCCTGGCAAAACGGGATCACTGATTTTTCTCTGCAGATAATCAGCTCTGTCTGCTGGACTTTCTATTCAAGCATTACTGGGCTGTGCAGCTTACCATGCTTTATGGTCAGGTGGGCTGGGAACTTTAGTCAGCAGTGAATGGGGCTATGAATAAGCTTCCCTGCCTGGGCAGGGGCAGACTAGGCTCCAGGGCTAGCAATGCTCTTCATCTGGGGACCTGAATCACAGACCTGTTCTTAACTGAGTTCCCTTGTCAGACTGTGCCACCAACTTCATTCTGCAGTTGGGCAAAATTGCTGATTGAGACTACTGGTTGGGCACTGCAGGTAGGAACTCAGTCTGCCAAGATCTGAGTGCTGGTTGTTCCAAGCCCCTTTCCCCTTCTCCATTACAATCAGATTCCCAGTGGTCAAGCCCCACAGACTGACGTATAATCCCTCTGGGGCGAGACTGGAGTGGGGCTCCCAAGAAGTGACTGACCATGCTGAAGGAGCTAGATATCCACCCTGGGCCCTCTTTTCCCCCTGGACGAACTAAAGATGCAGAAGAGTCCTCTCAGCATATTGCTTCACTGGCCCTGGGGAGAGGCAATGCAGTCAGCATGTGTCCAGTCCTCTTACCCTTCTAATGCAGTCTATCTTGGTCTCTATGGTGCAGAGGGGTTCCTCAGCCTCACCCTCATGTTCTAGGATTCTCTCAGTGGTGTTTAGTCCATAAATAGTTGATAGTTGTTATTCTTGTGAGGGGAAAAAAAGTCAGGAATGACCTATTTCACCATCTCAGTGATGTCACTCTCCTATTGAGGGTTTTTGCACCTATGTTCATCAGGGATATTGGCCTGTAATTTTCTTTTCTGGTAGTGTCCTTGTCTGGTTTTTGTATCAGGATAATGCTGGTCTGGTAAAATGAATTGGAAGTGTTCCCTCCTCTACTATTCTTTGGAAGAGTTTGAGAAGTATTGGCATTGTTTCTTCTTCAAATGTTTGATAGAATTCATCAGTGTGGCTGTCATGTCCTGGACTTTTTGTTGTTGTTGTTGGGAGGTGTTTTATATTACTGATTCAATCTCCTTACTTGTTATCAGTATGTTCAAATTTTCTATTTTCTCATGATTCAGTCTTGGTAGGTTGTATGTTTCTAGGAATTTATCCATTTCTTCTAGGTTTCCCAGTTCATTGGTGAATAATTGTTCATAGCAGTCTCTTATGATCCATTGTATTTCTATGTCATCAGTTGTAAAGTCTCCTCTTTCATTACTACTAATACTTTTGACTTCTCTTTTGATTCCTCTTTTACCCATTGGTTGTTCAGTAGCATGTTGATTAATTTCCACATACATGTGAATTCTCTGTTTCTTTTCTTGTAATCGATTTCTAGTTTCATACCATTGTGGTCAGAAAAGATGCTTAATATGATTTCAATCTTCTTAAATATTAAGAATTGTTTTGTGACCTAACATATGATCTATCCTGAGAATGTTAAACGTGTGCTTGAGAAGAGTGTATATCCTGCTCCTGTTGGATGGAATGTTCTCTAAATGTTTTAAGTCCACCTGGTGTAACATGTCATTTGAGTTCAGTGTTTCCTTATTGATTTTCTGTCTGGATGAAATATCCATTGATGAAAGTGTGGTATTGATTCTCCTACTATTATTTTATTGTTGTCTATTTCTCCCTTCAGGTGTGTTAATATTTGCTTCATATATTTAGGTGCTCCTGTGTTGGGTACATAAATATTTACAAATGTTGTACACTCTTATTGGAGTCACACCTTTACCATTATATATTGACCTTCTTTGTCTCTTGTAACATTTTTTGGCTTATACTCTATTTTGTCTAATATGAGTATACCTACCCCTCCTTTCTCTAGGGTTCCATTTGCATAAAATATCTTTTTCCATCCCATGACTTTCCGTCTGTGTGTGTTCTTAAAGCAGAAGTGAGTCTCTTTTAGGCAGCATATAGTTGTATCTTATTTCTTTTTATCCATTCAGCCACTTTATTTCTTTTGATCAGAGAATTTAGCCCATTTAAATTTAAAGTAATTATTGATAGGTATGGACTTACTATTGCCATTTTATTAAATTTTTTCTGGCTCTTTTGTAATTACTTTGTTCCTTTTTCTTCTCTTGCTCTCTTCCTCTGCAATTTGATGACTTTATAGTTGTATGTTGAGATTCCTCTTTTTTTTTTTTTTTTAAGATTGGCACCTAGGCTAACAACTGTTGCCAATCTTCTTTTTTTTTTTTTCCTGCTTTATCTCCCCAAACCCCCCTGCACACAGTTGTATATCTTAGTTGCATGTCCTTCTAGTTGTGGGATGTGGGATGCCACCTCCACGTGGCCTGACGAGTGGTGCCATGTCCGCACCCAGGATCCGAACCCTGGGCCGCCACAGCGGAGCATGCGAACTTAACCACTTGGCCACGGAGCCAGCCCGAGATTCCTTTCTCTTTATGTTTTGTGTATTTAAGTTTTTGCTTCATGATTACCATGGGGCTTACATAAAACATTTTATAGCAGTATGTTTTAAGTTGATAACAGTTTAATTTTAAATGTATGCTTAACCTCTACATTTCTACTCTCCTCCCCCACACTTTATGTTTTTGATGTCACATTTTACATATTTTTACTTTGTTTATCCATGAACAAATTATTATAGTTATAGTTATTTTTAACATTTTTGTCTTTTAATCTTTATACTTGAGTTACAAGTGATTTACCCATCACCATTACAACATTGCAGTATTCTAAATTTAATTTTATACTTTCATTTACCACTGAGATTTATTGTCATATGTTAATTAGTGTCCTTCCCTTCAGTTTGAAAAACTCCCTTTAACATTTCTTCTAAGGCTTGTCTAGTTGTGATGAACTCCTTCAGTTTTTGTTTCTGGAAAACTCTTTATCTCTTCTCCAGTTCTCAAGGACAACTTTGCCAGGTAGAATATTCTTGGTTGGCAGTTTTTCATTTAGCACTTTGAATATATCATGCTACTCCCTTCTGGCCTGCAAATTTTCTGCAGAAAAATATGCTGATAGTCTTAGGAGGGTTCCCTTGTATGTAACAAGTTGTTTTTCTCTTTCTGCTTTTAAGATTCTCCCTTCGTCTTTAACTTTCACCAGTTTAAATAAGATGTGCCTTGGTGTGGGTCTCCTTGGATTTATTTCGTTTGGCAGTCTCTAGTTTCCTAGATCTGGATGTCTGTTTCCTTCCCCAGGTTAGTGATGTTTTCAGCCATTATTTCTTTAGATGAATTTTCTGCCCTTTTCTCTCTCTCCTTCTTGAATCCCATTAATGCAAATATTGTTCCACTTGATTTTGTCCCATACGTTCCTTAAGCTGTCGTCATTCTTTTTCCTTTTTGCTGCTCTGATTGGATGAATTCCACTGCCCTGTGTTCAAGTTCACTGATTCCTTTTTCTACTTCATTTAGTTTGATGTTGAATCTCTCTATTGAATTTTTCTGTTCAGTTATTGTATTCTTTCAGCTATGTAATTTCTGTTTGGTACTTTCTTATATTTTCTATGTGGTTATTGAAATTCTCACTTTGTTCATGCATTCATTGTTCTTCTTAGCTCAGTGAGTGTCCTTATGACTGCTATATTGAACTCTATCAGATAAATTACTTGTCTCCATTTCAATAAGGTTTGTTTCTAGAATTTTATCTTATTCTTTTGTTTGGAACATATTCCTTGGTTTATTCATTTTGCTTGAGTCTCTGTGTTGATTTCTGCACATTAGATAAAAGAGCCACCTCTCCCAGTTTTGAGGAACGTTCCTGTGCAAAAGATGAACCTTATCATTCATCCATGCCTGAGCTCTTGCTTGTTGCTCAATCCTTTGTGATTGTTCAAGCTGCCTTATTTGTTCTTAGCAGCTCCCAGTAGTTGAGCGTGTACCAAGACTGTCAGTGTCCCAAAGGGGAGGTCACAGTCCACACCTAGATGTAGGCTATTTGGAAGCCAGACCTTCAGGCAGAAGCTGAGAAAGTGTGTAGCTAGGCACTCTCCATGGAGAAACTGGGAGATGGGCTTTTTTGCCTTCTTCCTCTGTGCTGATCCTGAGGGTAGAGCTGCAGGGAGCAAGTGGTGCTGCTACATCCATTAAGAACTGCTTCTTTGTTTGCTACTCTCCTATGGGACCCTGAATCAATCCATGGAGGGACACCAGTTAAGAACTGTTTGTTTGCTACAGTCCTGTGTGAATCCTTGTGAATGTAAGCCTTGTTGGCTATCAGAAGCAGATGATCTAGGGATCTGTTCCTTGGTTGGCAGCCCCAAGAGCAAGGGCACCAGACATCTGTACAAGCTCCTTCCAGGAAGATGCTGATGACTTGGAATGGGCTAGATGAAGAGGGCAGAGGAATATTTGCAGGCTTTCCTCGTCTCCAGGGAGGATCACAGTCAGCCCATAGATGCATGTTAGAAGTCTGACCCTCAGGCAGCTGTTTTGGGGGTATGCAAATAGGCCTCCTTCAGGGAAAGATGGAGGTGGGCATTTTTTTACCTGCTCTTTCTATGCTGAACCCTCAGGGGATAACCACAGTGAATCCTTGTGATCCCTCTAAGAACTGTTTATTTGCTAAAGTCTTGTTGGTGTCATGAATGCAAGCTTCATTGGCTTTCAGAGCTAGGTTTTTGGGGACTTGTCCCTCAGTTGGGAGTCTTAAAAATTGGGGCACTAGCTTTAGGGTCCAAGCCTTTTGCTCCTCAGGGAAAAGCTTGGGGTTGGGAGTTCCCTCCAGATTGTATGGCTCTATGCTAGTGGTGGGGTTTACAGCTAGAGGGTGTCTCAGCCTTTCCTATCTGTTCCAGCATAGGTGATGCAGATATTGTCTCGTTGACCTGATATGTAGGAGTCACTCAGCTAGTCTCTGAATTTCTTTTTGAAGGAATTGCTCAATGTATAGCTGTAGATTTATTGGGTCCTCGCAAGGAGGTGAGCTCAGGAGGCTCCTATGTTGCCATCTTAAACTAGAACCCCAAGGACTACTTTTGTGTGTGTGTGTAGTTTTAGTTTTACAATAAAGTTGAGAGAGAGGTATAGATATACCCTCTGCCCCCACACAGGTGTGGCCTCCCCCATTATCAACATCACTCACAAGAATGATACATTTTTTATTGAGGATGAACCTATATTGACACATTATAATCACCCAACATCTATAAATCACCAAAATCCATAAAGAGTGAACTCTGGAGTTCACTCTTGGTGTTGTACATTCTATGGGTTTGGACAAATGTATTATGACATATATCCATCATTATAACGTCAAACAGAGTATTTTCACTGCCCTAAAAATCCTCTGTTCTCTGTATATTCACCCCCCCCAACAACTGATCTTTTTTACTGTCTCCTTAGTTTTGCTTTTTTATAGAACATCTTATCATTGGAATTATACAGTATATAGCCTCTTCAGATTGACTTCTTTCACTTAGTAATAAGCATTTAAGTTTCCATCATGTCTTTTCATGGCTTGATAGCTCATTTCTTTTTAGCTCTAAATAATATTCCATTGTCTGGATGTCCCACAGTTTATTTATCTATTCACCAACTGAAGGACATCTTGGTTGCTTCCAAAACTTTCTCTTTATACAAGGAGATCTTTCCAATGATTATTTTAATTAAAAAATGGGTTATTGGGGGTTATTTTATTTCTTTTAATTTTATAAAATCTTTGTTGTGGTTAGAACCCCATTATAAATTCTCAGAAATTTAAAGAGTTCCTCTTCTACAAATATTATTTCATTGAAGACGTGTCCAGAATCAGAATAAATATTTTTTTCTAAAATAATTTCCATTCAATATATCACACCAAAGTTCTATGCTTCTGACACTTAGAACCCAAGAGACTCTGTATATGTGTGTGTGTGTGTACACAGATATGTATACTTTGAAAACTTTGGGAATTCAGGAAAATGTTAGTTTCAAGAAGTAAATGAATAACTACAGAAACAATTTAAATTAAATCCAATCCAACAGTTCAGAAAAACAACTAGCCACTCACTATACTATTGAATCTCTGTTCCAAGGGACAGAGAGGGTCTTCATCCTCAAGAAGCTTAGTATCTACTGGGGAAGGCATATACGTAGGCAACCTACGTAATTTCACATAATGAGAATGAATAGAAAAAATAAGGGCTGGATGACATGATAGGAAGTGCCTGGGAATTGGGGGTTAGAAACTAACTTAGATGGGGTGAGAGAAAGTCTCAGAAATTCAGCAGAGGACTGAGTAACAATAATCAGAAATAGGAAGGAGCATTCCAAAGAGGGAAGGCCAAATGCATCATCCCCAGGCCAAGACATGCTGGAAACGTCTTGGAAGTTTCAAGGAACTGGAAAAAAAAGAGAAAACAGTGAGTCTAGAACTGTTGCAGTGTGGGGAACAGTAGTGGAAAGAACAGTTTTTATATGGGGCAAGCGAAGAATGCACCAGGCAGTGCACATAGAAAGGCAGTACTTTTTCCGGATGGTTAATGAGGTTCCCATAGTGTGTAGTTCAAATCCTAAGATTTTACTTAGCAAAGATGAGTGTTAGAGTCCTGCCTCTCAGACTGTATTGTGTTTACAAATCACTTGGGAGAGCTTGTTAAAATGTGAATACTAATTAAACATGTCGGGAGCAGCTCTGAAAAGTCTGCAGCTGTAACAATCTCACAGGTGATGCTGATGTTGCTGATCTAAGGACCACATTAGAAAGGTATGAGGTTTACAAAACTTGCTTATCATCAAAATCATTTGTATCTTCTGATAAGTACATTGTTTGTGGGCCCACCCAATCCAAATTTCTGGAAATAGGACCCAAGAATATCTACTAAAAAAACCTCTGGAGGCTGGCCCCATGGCCAAGTGGTTAAGTTCACACTCCAGTTTGGCAGCCCAGGGTTTTGCCTGTTTAGATCCTGGGCACAGACCTAGTGCTGCTCATCAAGCCATGCTGAGGCACCATTCCACATAGCAGAACGAGAAGGACCTACAATTAGAATATACAACTGTGTACAGGGGCCATTGGGGAGAAGAAGAAGAAGAAAAAAGATTGCCAACTGATGTTAGCTCAAGTGCCAATCTTTCAAAAGAAACCCTTTAGGTGATAAAGCTAGCAAGTTTTAAGAGGACTGACAGAACACTACAGGCTGAGGAAATGGAATATGTTGATAAGGATGAAGATATTATCTACAAATACAAATCTATAAATATGTTAGCTCCTCTCTCTTGTTTAAAACAATGTTTTACTGTTATGGACTCTAGAAAATAGATTCTCTAACTGTAATCAACCAAAGACTTCTTTAAAATGGGATAACATAATGATCTCTGGATTAAAAGATCAAGAGAGGAAAAGTTCAAATTATTGAGAGAAAGAAAGAATTGAGCGAACTGGAACTAAGAAATTTGATTCCTGTCAGATTTTGGCTTCTCATTGGCTTTGTGTCCTGGGGTGAGCAACTGAAGCTCTCTAATCACATTCTCTCATAAGTAAAATATGGGGATCTCTGAAGCTTCCTTCAGCCCTTACATGCTAGGCCTCTCTACTAAAGAAATAATTCTTACTCCCACCTCTCCTGGTGGCATCACAGTGCCATCTCCCCCAGTGCTTTTTCCCCCACTTGCACTGGGACAGGGCAGCAATCCAATCATGGAAAGAGACGTCTGTGTCCCCTTATTGCAGACACCCCCAAACTTTACCAGGGACCCTCTTGTCCCCTTACTCAACATTTCAGTCTATTCCCATACAAGTTTTAGAACACAATTAAAACATCAGTGATCGAGAAAAACTAAAGGTTTTCTAGAAACAGTTTTTTTCTGAAGGAAATTGTATAGTTAAATACTTTGAAATTGTATAACATACTTAATATTAATAAAAATTTAGAAAAAAACTACTGGGGTGGGGGGCGGGGTAAAAATAATCCAGGTTCCTTTGATTCATGAGTCAGTGGATAACAGGCCCATATAAAAACCTCCTCTTCATCCCTCTTCAATGGTTGTTGCTACATCATTCTAGACCACTGAGCAGTTATTACTGAGTTAAATGACACAATATGATGTATGGGAGGCAAACTATGCATGAGAGCAGCTGAGCAGTACTACCCCAATCCTGCTACATCCTCTAAGTAATTTCAGTGGTTATCTTCCTTCCCCAATACTCAATGGTCCTAATGAAAAAACACAATAGTGGCTGTAAAGAGAACTCTGGCATCTGGAGGTTATACCTTGATAACTGACTATCAGAGATACCTGTAGGTGTTAGTTTGCAGTGATGATAATCAGCTTTTAATTGGAGATAATCTGATTGGTTAACAAGGTTGAATCACAAAAGTGATCCCTGATAATTTAATTAAGTTCATCAAAGGTATTCTCCTAGAGTAATGACCACTATTTGCCTAGCCTGTGCTTTTCCTCTGTACCACCTTAAAAGTCTTACATCGGCCACGTAAGGGAGGCATTACTGTTCTGAGCACTGGCAGACCCATGTGACTCGGCGAAACTGAAGTTTACTAGGAATGTGAAGTGCCAAGACTTGAACCCAGGTCTCCTGACTTTTGCTCCCGTTTGTCAAATATTATTTGAAAATCTATGTTGTGAAATTGCAATATAGAAAAAAAATGTAATAATCAGGGAAGAAATTAATACAAAAATAATTATTTTCCACTTATTTTTAAATAAGATTCTACTTACAAAAATTGAATTTATATCCAACTTGAGATATAAAGTGAGAGAAAGTCATATTTATGAAATTTAAAGAAGACACTGAAGTCATTGTCTTTTTTCTTTCAACTTCAGTACAAACATATCACTTTATTTTTAAAACTCAAAATTATTAAATGGAATTGATATTTTACTTATATTTCTAAGTTTCTTATTACACAGATAATTTAATGACCTCGACGGATGGAAATCTTTTCTCATCCTACATAACTTTTCTGGGCCATCTCACCTTGACCTGTTGCTCCAGACAACCATCTGGAATTCCCCAAATCTCTAATCCCTGCATCAGATCCAACACCTGATGGTACCCTAACAGCCCAAGATTGCTTTAAAGATGTGTGGGAACTCTCCTGGATGTCCCACTGACCCTTATAACTCAGACTATCCAAATGAAAAGGACAGCTCTTCTCTCAAGCCTGCCCCCAGGCACCCAGTTACCTCAATAATTGCTAATAAACATTAAATGAAAAAATTAATGAGAATTTTTAAAACGCAAAATTCAACTGAGTAAATCTGAAGATCTAATTGACTTTATTCAACAATTCATGAATTGGGCAGCATCCCATCTAGTAAATGAAAGGGAGCTCCAAGGAGCTGTACAAAATGAAAGGCTTTAATAGGCAGAAGTGAGGCAGGACAAGGAAGTCATTAGAAAAAGAAACAAGGATTGTTTCAGGCAAGGTCACCTTCCCTTAGGGGCCTTTAACAGCAGGGGTCTTATCAGGCAGATGACTTCACCAGTGTTGATCAGGAAATTCCAGGCTGATTGGTTTAACACTCCACTCCTGGGAGAGGATGAAACTACAATTAAGTCTTGATTTGCTGTCTTGTGGGCAAGTGACTCCATTTTGGTCAGTTGTGTTCTTTTTAACAGAATAAAATATCTGTAAAAGTACTTGTTAATAATTAAACATTTCTGTATTTAATGGGCACAAATCTTTTAGAAGTTACCTAAATTAGAAATCAAGATTTCAAAATAGAAGTACAGGGTCAGCCCCAGTGGCCTAGTGGTTAAGTTCAGGGCACTCCACTTCAGCAGCCAACGTTTGGTTCCCAGACACAGACCTACACCATTTGCCTGTCAGTGGCCATGCTGTGGCAATGGCTCACATACAAAAAAGAAGGTTGGCAACAGATGTTAGCTCAGGGTGAATCTTCCTCAGCAAAAAGAAAAAATAGAAGTACAGAATGCTAGATATTAGAGAAAAATTTAACCTGAATAAATTCTAAAAAGTACTTTCTAGTAAAACAAAAAAATATATTTTCTGAAGTATGGGAATATATAAAATAAAAATTATTTTGAGATATTTCCTCCACATTGCATATTAACCACAATTATGCTTTTCAATGTAGTCTTTAGGAAAGGTTTGTAACTAAGCTGTCCAAGTATAATAAGGCCAGACTCCTGGGAATGCAATTATCTGATTTGTTTTGAATCAGACTGTCTGCAGCTAGTAGACCTTGTTTTAATAAGGTCTCCAGGGATTACAACCAGTCAACATATGAATTATGAAACTTCTGGTAACCTGAAGAACAGAAGGAAAAAAAAGGATTAAATCATGTGAGAAATCGGGCAATCCCTACAGGAGTGTAGAGTATTATTTACAACCACAGCAAGTATAAGGTGTGAAAACCAGGAAACATAGGGTTTAACCAGGAAAGGTTTGGTAACCAAAGGAAGAAAAAAACCCACCATATATTTCTCAACATTGAATTTTCCCAACAGAAATAGGAAAATATTCCTTTACTATAGCTACAAAGTGGAGTAAAGTGTTAAGGCAATGTTTCAACAAACACTACAGGTAATTTTTAAATGTGATCTTTAAGCTTAGCTATTTTGGAAAGAAAAGTTATGAATTTTTTTCCCTAAGAAATTTGCCATATATTTTTAATGAAAATGTTGTTCCATCATTTGTAATTGAGTTTATTAACTTTTTGGCATTTAACATTACAAATCGTGATTTATTTCTAGACAATTCTCTAGTCAAATTCTGAAGATGTTTTTATTAAAAAAAAAAAAAAAAACTTAATGGATGGAAGTCCACGGCCCAAAATAAACAGAGGGTCAAAATAAAGGGAAAAGATAAGACAGAAAACAGGTCAAGGAAAGAGTATTTATTTTGATGGAGTAAAATCCAAATCTAGGACAATAGAGCAGATTTCTCAAAAGAAGTTCACCCCACAATTGATTTAGAGAGAGCTTACATTAAGCTGTTTCAATGAATATCATGATAAAGAAATCTACCCATAAAAAGAAGGCCAAAAGGTGACTTTATGAAGCCTAGATAAAGCAATCCTGGGGTACAGTTTACCTACTACTGCACAAACAGCACGTGGTTCAAGGGAAGGGTCCCTGATTAGTTGTGACAATTATCAAGTACTGATAGGTGAGTCAGTAGGTGAATGATATACTCGTTAAAATAGCTCCTAACTCAATCCAACCACCTTTCCTATAGTTCTTACATATCAGCCTTCCCATATTAATTTCCCTTCTGAGATGACATTGTGATGATGGCTCATGAACGTCATCTGCTTGGCAGCTGTTTCTGATTGTGATTTCTGAAATCTGTTTTCTATTACAACCAGTTCCATGTGAGTCTGGGTCCTGCATGACTCCTCCCAGGGGCTGCATCATTCCTGTTATGACTCCAGACCCTCCTAGAGGGAGACCAGGCCCAGACAGGCGCCACCGCCTGGCTTGCACTTGACAGGGATCCAAACGGAAGTGTCTATCTCAGTGCCAGTGTTGGGGGTCATAATCTCCGCTGTGTATTTGTGAATGGATTCAGAACCCAATTCCCATTAGAATTGACCAAAAGTATTTCTAGTACTATAGTAATTTGTATGTTAGACAGAATGTCTAAAAACGTAGCAGCCAGGATAACGACTGCAAATGATATTTTAAAGTCCAAAATACAAACCGCCTGAACTTAGTATCATTCAGTCATCTGAGCAGAAGGGCTCTCGAAGGAGCTCTGACACTCTAAGTGTAAATAGCTTCTCAGACTTGGTGTTATTTAGTCTAGGTTTAAAGTCTAGGCATTTCTTTTAAGGGAGGAGGGCATATTATACTCTTTTCTCACTTAGGTATTTTTAGAATTACAACTTATTTTACATTCTATTAGATTATCTTAAGTCTTCTCATTAAATGGAAAAATAATTTGTCTATACTCAGCTTTAATAGTAAAAATATGAACTTTGGAGAACATGAAATACAAAGAGAAATCAAGTTCATTATGTAAATAAAAGGTATTCAAATATATAACATTTATTTTACTATAGGGAATGTAATAAGGAAAAAAGTAATAATAATTGAAAATTAGATTAAATGACAACTTAGGGAAGAATGTTTCGTAGTTTACACAAAATTAAACAATGCATCAAATATATTTTTAGATTTTATTAGCTTTAATGAACTGTTTAACATTTTACAAATCTTCAGATTGTTACAGTTTTCAGCAGTAAATATATTAGTAATGGCAATAAATACACTGAAATGTGAGATTCCTCTGATGAAAGAATACAAATGATAGAAACACTTGAAAACAAGAGGGCAAAATGTCAACTCTAGGTCTGAGATGGAAATTAACACGATCCAATTCCTCACAATGCTAGTCCATGCGGAAATGACGAACTCATTCCCTAGAAATGAATATGGAACTTCGAGCTTCACCTTTCTGGGAAGTTTTGAGGGACATTATAACCCACAGATCCCTAAAACTCTAATATGTACTGATACCAGAGGATTCAAACACAGAGAAGTGATCTGAAAATGATTGCCGAAGCAAAGAAGTGCTTCTATTCCTCAAGATTTGTGACCTCCGTGGTAAACTGTGTATTACAAAAGGGAATAATCCCTATACAACCGCATAAATGTCATAAAAATGGATTTTATAAAGTCTCAAGATCATAATATGTATTCAAAAATACATATAGCTGTGCTTTAGTAAACGAATCCATCAGTTAATTGAGGGATAATTTTGCTTTTAAGATATATCCAAAGTATATACAAAGGATCCACAAATGTTAACAATTTGTGACCAAAATTCTCTAGGTTTACATTTGCAAAAAACTGTCTTAGTTTTCAATTTAAAAATTTAAGAAAGTTGTGAATATTGTAGGTTTATTATCACTTGGGTTAAGAAAAAGTAGATGGCTTCAGCGTTTTAACAGGAAATTTGCGAACTACTCAGGAATGAGAAGTTACACATTTTTGATTATTAGAAAAGATAAATTGCCTATACTTCCCAATTGAGAACAGAATGTGCAGTGTATAAAAAATGTTCTATTCTGAAATCAAAAACAGTGTTTCTAGAAAAGCCCTTGGGGATACATCTTCTCATTTCCTTTACACAAGAACGATAACTGGCATACTCGAATGGTATATCCTTATACCCACATGTGTATTCCATTACCAAGCTGAGAGATGAAACATTTTTATTTAAAGGTGGGAAAAATATACACTTAAAATACTGAAGAAGTGCAACGTTTTCCTATGTAGTTTCAAACTTCATTCCAACATGAACAATATATCAATATAAACTGGATTCAAGAAAGAATTAAACACACGAAAGAGAGAAATGTTACTTGCATGCAAAATTCATTGTTCCAACGTGAAACACTAGGTCTATATTTTTTAATTAATAAAAACCGCACATCTGTTGAATTTGGCTAACAGAAAGAAAATGCACATTTAAGAAAGATGTCATCATATCCTTCTAATAAAGCAAGTCTATATCAAAGGCACTTCAGCAGAGCACTAACTCCTTAAGCTTTTCCAAGTCATTTTCATTTACGCCACTTTGAATGCATCTTTCCATATCAGACCAAGAAAAAGCCTCCTCTACCTTGGGGTCTTACTACTACCGCCCCCCAAAAGTAAACCCAGGTATTACTCAAAACATTGATCGCTTCCGCGGATTGGGGTGAAATATAGCAAAGCTTTGCCTCGCTCTTTACGTTCTCTGGGTTAATACAGACAGGTAGGAGTGTAATCTGACAAGTCAGATGCTTCAGAAGTGGCTACAGGAAAAAACTGGCTGAAGTCACTATCTTGGGAAAAAAGCTGTTGTATTTCATTGTCTATCCATCTGTAATTTGACTAAAGCTAATGTGGCTAATTTTGGTTCTTTCAACTTGTTTGTGTGCCTTGGGTCTCTATGCTGCTCCCATGCATATTAGTACGGATGAGAAATAAAGCAATTTAGTTTCATTTGTTTCCCCAAGGGAAAAGGGAAGCTGCTTCAGACATTTGCCTTCATGGAAATTTTAAGAAAAATAGAATGAGTTGATTTTAATTAACAAAGAGCTTTATTTTTAGGACACATGAATGATAATTCAGAGTTGAAGACATTTATAATTAAAAACAGTTGTTGAATGTATTCACACTGAATTCTTTGCTATGATAAAAAGAATATGGATATGTTACTTCCAAAACTGGACAAAAAAAGGTTGCAAAATGTTGCAAAGGCTATAAGTGATAAGTGAAACTTTTACTCCTCCCATGAACTTGAAACTGTTTTTCTCAGACATCTTTTATGAACATCAACAGACAAAAAACATGTGGATGTCTCTCTCATATCCTGAAGGTATGCTTAAGTCTCAGGGAAATAGCATTTCTTTTTCTGCTCATTGACATTTCAGAAAAAATTGAAATGTTTATTACCTTTAGCTCCACATACTTAATTTTTTGGTGTTCATAAGAAACTTTTAATTCACTGACTTTTTAAAAATCAAGTTTAATAGTGTTTAAGTGACTGAATTCGTTTTTTTTTTTTTTGAATAGAAGAAATATCTTAAAACCAATTTTAGCTACATGTATCAGTGAGTTTTAAACTAAAAATATGGGTTTTTTTCTAGATCAGTAAAAAGTTTTTCTTGACAGCTAAGCTCACTTCACTTTTGGCGGGGGATTTAAAATAAATATTGAGTATCACAGCATTCACTTCTCAGATTTATAAATAACAAGCTAACACCTTATCATTTATTCTGTGAAGTTATATTCAAAAACAACCGAAGAGCTGGTGTTTTCCTCTCCAACAACCAAGTTGCTTCTTGCCCGTCTTCCAGGAGGACGGGATTTCCTTTTGGGTTGATACAATACACATGCTGTTGATTACAAAAAGAAAATGTTTGGTCTTTAAACTCTACAATAACATCAATCCAGAACATTTATCAAGTTATTTCCAAGTACAGTCAAAAAAGAACATAACAGTAACATTTCACAAGAAGATAATGCCTGAAGAACAGTTTCATTTCTAAATGTTTCACAGGGGTAGTCATCAAAGCAGAGGCAAGATTTTTGGAAGCAACTTTTAGGAGTACACATTTCGCTGTTATTCTCAAGAGAGTCAGGGCTAAATTGGCTGAGTGAGCAACATTTTCGGGGAACCGACATCTTGAAGCTATTTTACATTTTTAACTCTTGGATACTTCATCACCCAAAAATAAACGAATAGGCCAGAAAAAGCATCGCTCGGTATCCTTCTCTCATTACTGAATTAACACTTTACTAGTTACTCTGCTTGAGACACATCCAGGGACCATGAGATTGCTCAGTCTCAACTTCTTCAGTTCACACTGCAGTTTACAACAAGAAGCAAGAATAAACAGCACGAGACAGCAGACACAACCACCCTTGGTGTTAATTTATGGGAATCAGTGGGCGTTCCTCTCGCTTCTTCCAGATATTAGTCTTGCTATCTCTTTTGGCTAGTGGTGGTCTGCCCCTTTTTTTAGTGGGGGATGTATTGGCTTCAAAATCCTCAACGGTACTTTTTCTTCCTGGAGACTCTTCCCCAGGGTGCTCCATGATAGCTCCGCTCCCTCCATCTAGGATGTGCCTTAAAGCTGGGTCCTCAGGGGAGCAGACAGTGGTTCCACTCTCACTACTGCTCAGGTCTAAATCTTCTAAGTACAGGATCTTAGGCTGATGCATGCTTTTGATGAAAGTTTTCTCCCTCTCAAGTTTTCTACTTGAGTGATGCTCATTCATGTCCACCCCAGAGTCCAGACTCGTGTCATTGCTCTGGGTTCTCTTGCCCTTTTTCAAGTCTATAAAGGAATGCCTCACTTGTGCAACTGGCTTTCCATCAAGAGACACAAACCAGGCTCTGGGATGTGGGGAGGGCTTTCCTTTGGACAGCTCCAGGAGGGTCTGTTCTGAAATCCCTTGAAGCTCTGATGAAAAGGGAGTCATCACAACAGCTTCGTTTAGTGTTCCAGGAACAGAGACAGATTCCAGTAAGCTGTTCGAATACCGGCTCCAATCTGAAGTTTGGGATGGTAAGCTCTGTTGACCTTCGAGGGGGATATTCTCTTCCCTGGCATCTGGAGGCTGTGCATGAGAATGCATTGGCATTTTGGGCAATGTCTGTGTAAAGTTCTCTCTATTTACTGGTTCCATCAATTGGCCATAGACTAACTGTCCTTTTCTTGGCAAAGTAGCTGACTTAGCAGTATGCAACTGCTCTGGGGTGGAGAAAAGGTCAGACGTTTGAAGAATGGCAATGGGCTGGCTGTAGATATGCATAAGTTGTTCAGGAATGTGGGAACGCCCATACACCTCTTCATTACCTGTGAGATACCTCTTTTCCTCTTGAGCGTCACCTAGAGATGAAGATAAATTGTTGTTAATATGTTTAGGTTGTTTGGACCCGACATTGGGCTCCAAAGACTGTGGTGGGTTTCTTGAGTAATTATTTTGATTGACTGATAGAAAGGAAACATCTTCATTGTAGATTTTAAAATTGTCCCGAGTTTTTACCATGGAAACCCTTTCTTCTGCTTCTGCCTTGGACGGTTCCTTTTTCTGAGGGCTGTATGAGGAGTTTTTGGCATTGAACAACTGTGACTTGTCCTCGGCTTTTAATGCAACTTTGACTGAACTGATGTGATTTATGTGTGTTGTTGAAGTTGTCTGGTCTCTTTTGAGGACCTCAAGTTTAGTGATATTTCTTTCTCTTTTCTGCGGAGTACCACATTTATCCCTAGAGTAGAAGAGAAGGCAAGAAATGTTTAAAACTTGTGATCTAGAAGGTTTGTTTTAAAAAATCATCCCACAACATGTACATTATATATGCAATGCTATTGTTAGACGATATCCATTTTTAATCTACACATTTTAAAGATCATACAATTGATGTCTACAGATAAACTTTGTAATACATAGAACCTACTGACATGATACTATAGGTTTGAGTTTTCTGTATTTAAACACATTGAGTAATATTGTTCTTACCTGCAATAACAAAGAAGTACAGCAAAAAATCCAATGACAATGACTATTGTTCCTCCTAATATGGCTGTGAGAAACACTGTGTGGTAGGCAGTTATGTTCTTTGAATCTCCATTTATACCTGAACCTAAATGGCCCAATATAAACCAAGAGAAAATACATTATTTTAGATGAAATTTTCAACTATGTCCTATCCTGGATGAGGCAGATTAAATATGTGTACCCTGTTCTGTTTGCTCCCTCCCATGACACGCTTCCCTGTGGGTAGGTTATATCTTCCCTCCCCTTTGGGTTTAATCAGTTGACTTGCTCTGCCCAAAGAAATGTGAGCACCTTCAATGAGGTTGCATGATACGGCCCTGCCGTCTTGCTAAGGCCCTCTAATATGTGAACAGCATTTCCTAGAGGGTTGATACTCCTTCAGCCTAGGTTCTGGAATGATAAAAAAAAAAACGTTGAACTGAACCAAGCCAAGCCCAACAGTCACGAAATATAAGCAGCAAAGAGATGTTTGCTATTGTTAGCCACTGAGAGAGCAGGTTTGTTTGTTACTGCAGCAATGGCTGACTATGACAGACATTGGTACCTAGATGCTAAAATGCTACCATAACAAAAACCTAAAATATATGACACTGGTTTCCAGGCCAGGCAGTGAGCAGTGAGGAAATTGTTTCAGGAGGCAGTAAAAATGGTGACCCAAGTTATGTAGTAGCAAAATATTTGGTGGAATAAACTTGGAGAAAATATTTCTAATTAATTTGAGCCTCGTGCAGAGAAATTTTGAGATAGAATGTTGGTTGTGAGTGTTGACAGTTTTGTATTCAATTTAAAAAGAAATTATAAGGACAAATTCAAAAAAGAATTTTCGAAAGTAAGCAAGGATGAAAAGACTGAGAGAATCCAATAATTCTGGGACATGAAGGATTAAAAGTTGTGACTCTTTCTGCCTGGGCTTCAGAATAAGAAGACACCATGATCCCAGTAAGTTACGCCCAGCAGAGGCACAGTTGCTCCCAGGTCCTCCTTTATAGGAGCACACATACACAATGCTGTTGTCATCAGCTTAACCGCAGTAAAAGCGGACTAAGGCCCTGGGAAGATCAGTGTGGGCTTTTAAGATTCTGCAGGAAAATAAATGCAAGTAATCTAGAGGTAATCTGTTTCAACATCACTAAGACTTCATTTTGTTCAAAAATGCATATAACAAGTCTACTGATCAGTATCAACTAGCTTCTAATATGTACTCAGGATGATAAAAGAGTGGTGAGACAACCAGTTTTCCGGTAATCTCTAGCAGTAGAGAAAGTCCAGAAGGAGGCTTTCAACCTCAGCAAGGACAATGGAAAAGACTGAGGATCACAAGGTCTTTAGATCCTTTAACTTTTGCATCAACTGATTTGATAAAAAGTAATAATAACAGTAATATTAAAGGTTTTGGAGAGAAGTTTTGTGTTATGCATACAGACTTAGGAGCCAGAGTGCCTGAACCAGAATCCTGGCCTCACCATTTCTTTCTATGGGGTCTTGGGCAAGTTGCGTTTCTTTCTGTCTCAGCCCATATCTGTCATAGCTCACCCATGTGGGTTGTTACCAGGATTAAGCGAGTTAATACTTATAAAACACTTCCAACAGAGCTTAGCACGTGACAAGCACTCCATAAGTGTTAGCTATACCACACCGTTGTTGTTAAGTGAAACTTCAAGGTTACAGAAGAACAGGCACTCCAGCATCGGCCACACTTTCTTATATGGGAACAAGTAATAAAGTGTTATCATATCTAATAGGCAACCTAACACAGCATCACATGATAAGAAATTTCTTCAAACAAAAAAGAAGTAAGAGTAACAATTCTATCTGCAGATTCTTATTCAGGATCCAGAGCTGCGACAGAGTGAAGTTTGATTATAACCGGGTGAAATTCAACTTCTGTTCCCAAGAATATATGAATATATGTTTCCACAACAGAGTAATGCTAACAATTTTCACTCCACGGGATGCCAGGGGACTCACTTTTGGAAATATCAGGCTGATATGCATGACTATAGCAAAAAAGTATGCATCTGCATTTGTGGTTGTGTACGTGCCTAAAAGGGGTCAGAAAGGTGGAAGTTACAATATATTTTAATTCAAATATATTTGAAAATGTATATTTAAAAACATATTAAGAAGCACTTGATAATTAAACTCTACTGAGCTGCCACTTACCTATAGCAATCTATGAAAAACAACTTGATTTTAATTTCTTGCACTTAATATTTTTTTCAAGGAATTCTAGGATTCTATTTGAGATTTATTTAGAAACACATTTAGTGTATTATTAATAAAATTATATCTAAAGTAGTTCCAGAACACCAGACACTAACTAGCCCATCATAGGACCAATTTTGACTTTACAGTAACACTCACATCCTAAAATGTTTATGGACATTAAGGATCATCATATCCAACTCCTGCAATTTAGAAACAAGAAAACTAATATTCAGATGGAGAAGTACCTATTCCAAGCTCACCCAGTTAGTTATTGGCAAAGCAAGAGCTATAATCAAGCTACCCATGTTTCTAGTATAGTGTCCCTTTGTGATATGCTTTCAGAATGAATTTTTCAAAAGCCTCACTAGTAGGGATCCAATTCAAACTAGAAGGTATCTAATTCTAAATGGGATCCCACACTTCTAAGTTCTCTGATTCACACAAAATCTTTCCAACATATAGGCTAAAACAAAACTTCCACCTATTTTAGAAAATTATCTCAGCTTTTATAATTCAGAGTCATCTTACATAAATTGGTTGTTTCAGGTATGTTTTTAATGGAAAGAACACTTCTCTATAAAACTCAAGGGCTTTGTAGGTTATTTTTATTAGAAATGAAATAACTTGGATTTAGTTGAGTTGAAGTATTAAATTAAATATTAACTGTTCTTCTTTTTAAATCAATATTTCATTACAGTTGCAAATCTAGAACGAGATAAGGTCAGACAGCTGGCAAACCTGCATGAGATTTCGCATCATGAGGAGCAAAAGTAACCACCCTCTGCTTTCTGAATAAATAATCTCATCAGCGCTAAGCTCAAACAGAAACAGGGAGAACCTCCCTCTTGATCACAATGGTTAATGGCTCATATGTCTTCTATTTGGAATACTAAATTTTGGCTTCCTTAGGAAAAAAAGTCTGTTACCTTGCATGGTCCAAAATTCAAAGGCTGTCAATGTAAAATGAAAATATAAATCAAATTATTAAAATAAACTTTCTCAGAAACTCTGGAGAGCCTTCAAATTATTAATAGACAGCCCTGATAGGATGCTATGGAAGAGAAATGTATGTAAAATGTCATCCACGTCCTTGATCAGGGTGTGCGCTGCTACTATGCCTGACAGGCAGAAAGTGCCAGGTCGCAGCTGTCTCTCAGTTGGGAGCCAAGATACTCGATAAACCAAAAGAATTACCTCTGACATAGAATTAAAAACGAAGGAATGACAAATGCATTCAACTTTCACACTCTCCCAAAACTTCACTAAAATGACACCGCAAGTTTTGCTTTGTTTTCTTTTTGTACATACACAAACCCAAGGATTAAGAGAGAGTGAGATAAGAGCCAAGAGCAACAAGATGCTCAAG
Source organism: Equus quagga (assembly GCF_021613505.1). Classification (NCBI taxonomy): domain Eukaryota; kingdom Metazoa; phylum Chordata; class Mammalia; order Perissodactyla; family Equidae; genus Equus; species Equus quagga. The sequence continues at coordinate 124,000,685 of NC_060270.1, read as the reverse complement.
GCTGGAAAGTTGACTTAGCAAAGCTGGCAACAGGGACAGCCAAGAATCAGCTCAATCCATACCAGCAAACACCCAAAAGGCCCAGAAGTGGCAGCAGGCCCAGGGTGCAACCAGACTACAGTACAGCAGGTTAGAAGACTTTCCTTTTTTTAAGAAGCTTTAATGGATAAAAAATGCAATGTTTGAAGATTTTGAGAGATTTACACAAGTCAAGATGAAAGTAGGATTTCCTCAGATGCAAACTATATAGCTAATTTCATACCATGTTCAATCTAGGAAAAACGAAATACTCATTTCTCCTAGAACGTGAATAGAGCATTCCTGGTGGACAACTCTTGCTTTTTGTCCACCTTCTGTTCATATGTCGGGACAATCATTTGGGGTATCGTTGTCTTATCTTGGAAACAGTCTGGGGATGCTATTATTCAACAGCCCTTCCTCATCCCCACCCCCACCCCCAGCAAGGGGTGTGCCCATGACCCAAGTCTGGGCCAACCAAATTCTTCATCCCTAGAATGACCAGGAACAGTGTGAGGAAAAGACTACAGAGGGCTGGAGTCAGCCACCACGCAGCAGCAATCTTGCCAAGACAGGCAAGCAGGGCTGCTAACCGGGCCTCTGGTAGTCCTGCCTTTTACAGTTTGCTCCTTCCACCTTCCCTGGGATCCTGTGAACTCTCTATATCCTAATACTTTTTTTTAATTATCCAAAAATCTGTTCCTGTTGTTTGCAACCAAAAGCTCTAACTGATCTGGGTAGAATTTATTTATGAAAAGTAAACTAAGAAAAGAAAATACTTGAACTGAACATACTTCACAGACTCGTCAGACGTTAGAGTTATAAAGAACCTTAGAGTTCATGGAGCTTTATTTTTTTCAAGCGTATAAGAAAAGACGAAGGTGAGATCAAGAGACTAGAAGCTTCTTCCAGTGTCATATAGAAGGTAATGGCAAAGCTTAGAATAAAATCGAGATCTGCTGCTATCAACTCCAGTAGGACTATTTGGATTTTGTTTTTAATTTCTTTGTTTCATGTTTACAATACCTCTAGTTCCTGGAAGTGGAGCTGCTATCCAGTAGCCCAAATGTGGTGCGTCATATGTCCAAACCAAATGACTGTTATATTCCTTGACCATTCCCTGGCCGTGATTTATCCAAGCACCTAAAAAGGAAGGCAAGTGAAAAATACCCATCGGTCAGTGTCTAAATCTTTACTGCTGAGAGGAGTTTGCTGAAAGCCTGTACAGAATACTATGCAGGACTTTTTCAAAGATTATGAAAACTGTGGCAATATATTATCATTGGATAATATATACATTATTTAATAATATTGTACATATTATAATAATACATAAAATAGAATAATTTGAATGATTTGTTATTGACTAAAGAAAATAAAATAATTATAAAGATAAAGGTATATTTAGGGAAATCATGACTCTCTAAATAACATTTAAATTGTTCTTACTGAGATATGTCTTGAGGAGGTGAGTAATGAAATCCAAATTTATCAGTAGGTAGGTAGTTGTCATCTGTTCTGGGACTCTGATTAAACACTTCTGGATATATTTTGTGGCCTTATTTCTTTTTAATTAAGTACTGTTTTGTTCTAGTACTGTTGGTATAGCGCTTTTGGAACTAAATGTGGTGTGGGCTCATCACTCCTTGTTTTTGTTATTGTTTTTTGGTAACTTAAAGACTTCTAGCCTATTTACATGGAAACGCAAGAACAAAATCAAGGGAAGCAGAGGAGGAGAAAGTGCTTCTGGCTGCTATTTAGGAGACTAAAAACAGGGAACAAAATTGGCACCTAAGATTCTTTTGGAAAATAATCATTCTTTCTATTTCTTAATAACACAATGTTATTTATTTTCATGAAATTAGCATACATTTCTCAAGCGCTTTAAACAAGCTTTTAGATATAAGTTCTATTGCCTATCAAAACAAAAAGAACTCATAAGAGCAGAAATACTTTAAAAAATAAATTTCATTTCTCCTCAAAATGTTAGAGGATATAAAAAAAAGCATGGGAATGTGAGTCAATAATGCTTTTTGTGTGTATGGTGAGGAAGATTAGCCCTGAGCTAACACGTGTGCCAATATTCTTCTATTTTGTATGTGAGTTACCACCACAGCAAGGCTTGATGAATGGTGTAGGTCCGTGTGCCCAGGATCCGAATATGCAAACCTGGGCCGCCAAAGCACACCGGACTTAACCACTATGCCAAGGGCCTAACCCCAATAATGCTATTTTTTTCTTTCCTTTTTTTTTTTCTGGCGAAGAAGATTGGCCCTGAGCTAACATCTGTGCCAATCTTCCTCTACTTTGTATGTGGGATGCCTCCACAGCATGGCTTGATGAGAAATGTGTAGATCCACACCCAGGATTCGAACCTGCAAACCCCAGGCCACCAAAGCAGAGTATGTGAACCCAACTACTACGCCACCAGGCTGGCCCCAATAATGCTATTTTTAGTGTAATATATTGGCACCATTTTCCCCACAGTTGTATTATATTAATTGAAGTGGGGCCAATTTTGGTTGTTGACAAAAGTCCTTAAAATTGCAACATCACTGATTTAATGCTCTACTAAAGATAAAATGTTCAAATATAAAATATATATTTTAATGTTTTAGATAATAAGGCAAATTAAATTTGAATATTAAAATTTAGCATTTAATATTAATTTTTAATATAAAAATTAAAATATAGAAATTTTATTTGTCAATATACCTCAATAAAGCTGAAACATTTTCTTAATAAAAATAACAAAGAAACATATTTCTACGATAAGACATTCAAATATTCAAAAGAAAAATATTCAAAATATTCACATAGCTCACATACCTGTGTTCATATCAAACGTCCAGGCAGGTACGTGATCCCCTGCACTGACATCACTTGTATGCAGAAGGGGCAGAGAAACTTGAATAGAGCCATCCACCTTTAATTCTTTTCCCCCTGAATATATTTTCACACATATTGCAGCAAGAGGAGTCAATTCAATGCTTTCAAAACCTAAAAAAGACAGTTTATTAAAATCATATGTAAAACACAGGTTGTAGTTACATATTAACAACACATTAATATGGGCCTAAAATATCTAGTTCCTCTCTTTCACCCCGGGTTATCCATTTTAATATCATATAGATAGCAGATCTTCATTAAGGACTTTTAAAACATAATTTAAAAATAGATCATAAATATAGGCTATACTTATGTAACACTGACAAGTCAATATGAGCCTAGAGATCTAATGCTCTCAGCGTCGTCTGATGTGAGGTCACTGGAATCTAATTCAATGTTTTGAAAAACCTACAAAACCAACAACCGAAAACACATCTCACTAGTATCATACCCAAATAAAGCATCTACCATACCGGGTCATCAATGCAGCTACGGGTCTAAAACAGCGGTCTCTTCTTCTCCCGAGACCATCTGTTTCAAGTACTAGAACCAACACAGCTGGACTCCTTACGGCTACCTCATGTAAAAAACCTTCTGATTCAAAATGCAATTTTTAATTAACAGCTTTGACAAACATGACACAAAATCAGCAATACTGTTAGCTGATAAAAATAATAGGCCTTGATATACATTTGATTAATAGTATAATTGAAAGAATTAATATAAACAGACTAAATATTAATATTATAATATTAGACTTCAAAGCTTGAAAAGTAGGCGAAAGGAGATTAATAAAAGAATTGCTTTGCCTAAGGTTTTAAAGATTTGATTACACAATTTATAGTACGCCTTCTCAAACATCAGGAGCTTCTTATATTTTTCTATTACTGAGGGGAAAAAAAGCAGAAAATGCTTTTGTTTTGTTTTTGAAATATTAGTAATGCCAAAGTTATAATATACACCAGAATATTTACAATGAATATGGCTATAGATGATGTTAAAATTGTAACACAAATTTTCTACAAATAATTTGATAATTTTAGATCTTCCAAGTAATTTACTGGCACATTAGAAAGAGCTGACTAAAGTATACTTATACATTATTTGCTGTTTGTGGCTAAACTTTTGGATCTTTGGCTTAGAAGCTGGAGTTTCGTTCATTCAACAAATATGTACAACAGAGCCCAATGGCAGCACGCGCTCATCTTGGCTCCAAAGACACAGTGAGTACGTGATCTCCTACACCGCTGCAAGATTTTTTCCACAATCCTCATTGCTATCAAAAATCCTCTTTTTCATTTCTTTACTCGTTGTCCGTTTATCCTCCACTTGAATGTAAGCGTATGATATAAGACACCTTATCAATGCTTCGAAGAAAATATGAAAAGCAATTAATTGGGTGGCCAGGAAGGCTGCCTCTTTGAGGAGGGGACATATGAGCTGTGGCCAAATGATAAGGTGCCATCCATGAAAAGATCTCAGAGAAGAGCTTTTCAGGCAGAAGAAACAAGTGTCAAGCCCCCAAATCAGAAGTGATCTTGGCAGATGTAAGAAAGAAAGAAGGCTGAAGGGCAGAGAGAGAGGGAATAGCATAGGGCCTTGGAGGCCATGGAAAGGCATTCTCATTCTTGCTACTATATCTGGTTCACATCTTCAGTCATCAGACAGGGCAACCATGGGCTTTCTGAAAAATTTCAGTGAAATATAGGAGAATTAGCCCTTGTAAACTTTCTGAAACACTAATCCTAAGATAAGCAGAGTCATGTGATACCTATTTTGTGGACTAGTTGCACTGGTAAGCAATCCAACATAAGCACAAATAAAATATTACATAATCTGTAAATAATTATGATCTCATATCAAATTATTCGGTAAAGCCAGCTGGCTTTCTGAAGTGACGGCTCTTAACTCCACCCCCCAGTTGTACGCAGTCAGTGGCTTCACATAATGAATGCAGTTGAAACTGATCAGATCGACACCCACCATTTGGGATAAGGCCAACTCAACAAGGAAAAAAGAGACTGAAAGACAATGAGAAGTAAAATACTGATCGAACTCTAAAACTGTGCAATCCAACACAGTAGCCACCTGCAGCATGTGCCAATTTAAATGAAAGTAGCAGGTTAGTTCCTCAGTGCACTAGTCATATTTCAAGAGCTCGATAGCCACACGTGGCTAGCGGCTACCATATTGGACAAAGCAAAGAACATTCCCATTTGACAGCACTGCTCTAGAACTTTGAAAATGTTAGCAACATTCCTAGGATAATTAAAACTTTTAATGAATAATCACAAAAGCAGGTGGTAGAGGAATGTTGGAGGGCAGAGCACATTATGACCCCTTCCCACTCAATCTAATGAGTCTTGTCCATAAAACCCCTCCAGGGCAGCATGAGCTTCATTTGTGATAGTTTGTACTGGTACCATTCTTGTCAGTTTTTTTATTTTGAGCATCCTATAACTTACATCTGGACAATTTTCACAGGTGTCTTACACTGGCTTCTTCCAGAAGCAGACCCTGAAATAACTTGGGAGGAAGCACCCACCATGGAGGGGGTGGAGGAGTAAGAGAGAAGAAGGAAGGAAGCCTACCCAGGATGTGTTAATGAACAGATAGGTACCCTTTATGTACTCTTCTCTGCCATTGGTTGAGAGCTTGCCCCTTATGAGGGCTGAGGCTGCCTCCCGAACCAGGGAATGCCCTCAGGCAGAGTCGCAGGTCTGTGCAGTAGGAAAAAGGCTTGGAACAGGAGAGTGAGGGTCATCTGGCTGCGGTACCCATAGCATCAGCCACGGCAGGTGATAAAAAAAATACCTATCTAACCAAAACACCTATATGCTTACTACTCTAATTTCTGGCTGTTCTCCAAATAAAATGGAGCAAAACTGCGACACAGCTGAAACCATCAAAATCACAGATTGTCTGAGGTGATTTTAAAAATAGTGGGGTTTGTTATGTTACAAGTGGTGGAACAAGTGTGGATACCCAGAGAGAACACGCAGTTTCCATGGGGGGTTATTCACAGGTTAATTCTTAAATAAAACATAAAATTCCATCATCCCCTTAACTTTTGGGTCATGACAGCCTTATAAAAATATAGTCGTGCTGTTGAAGCTGGAAAATATTTATAATTTTACTCATAGAGAATAGTAAAAGAAACATTTCCAATTGCTTACTCCAATCTACAAACGTTTTCATATCTAACAATTATTGACACTTCTGATCAATTTGATAAGAATGAATATGTGAAATTATAAAAAGATTTGGGTAAATTTCTTTCAACCAAATTTCCATTTTTAAGTGTATTTAATTCGCAAAGTTTTATAATAATCATTACTGTTTTCTACACCTTGTTTACCTCCTTTGGATAAAAAGAGCCTGTAAATTAAATTTTTCATCAATGTGAAAGACTCTGGTAATATCTTTCTTTCATTGGATAAAAGGGAATTGCCTATAAACGTTTTACTAATTAGATTTATGTTTCCAAAGTGACATGTATCCTCTGAAGCTTAAATGAATATCAAATATCTAAATAACTTAAACAGTATTTGAGAGACTTATGTATTGTTTCTTATAAATATGATTATATTATGTAAAAATTAGAGAATACCTGATTTATTGAGAGTAATTCCAGTTGTGTACAGAAAATTGTCCACCTTCAGAAACTGCTGTAGAACTGTAAGATAGCCTGTAACGTTGTTGATGTGATGGCTGTCAGGCAGTTTAATTAAGGCTTTTGAAAACTGAACACTTGGTTGGGATTTGGCATCTGGAAAAAGGAAACCCCATCAACAAATAGACTAAACATGCATATTCAGCACAGCATCACTGGTCAGGACATTGTACTCTAAGGGAGGCAGTTATTTCTAAACATTACTAACATCTCATAATTATTTTTTCAATTCAGAACAGAATAAATAAGAAATCTCCCTTTCTTTAGATCACACAAGGAACCTCTACCCCAGAGACTGCTTCGTCCTGTTGCCCAGAATTTCTTCATCTTTTTTTGTGTATGTGTGAGGAAAACTGGCCCTGAGCTAACATCTGTTGCCAATCTTCCTCGTTTTGCTTGAGGAAGATTTGCCCTGAACTAACACCTGTGCCAATCTTCCTCTACTTTGTACATGGGACACCATCACAGAATAGTTTGATGAGTGGTATGTAGGTCTACACCCGGCATCCCAACCCGTGAACCCCGGGCCACCAATGCGGAGTGTGCGAACTTAACCACTATGCCACTGGGCCAGCTCTCTTCACCCTTTTTTGAGTTTCAGTTTCAAGAACCACACACTGCCATTTTTAGCCTGTGTGGTTCACTTGGGGTTTCATTTCTATAACAGGAGTACTGTTAATGGCACATGCCAGAATGGGCTGAGACTAATCAAAAGCGTCTTATTAGCTTCTTGGCCACAGTAATTGTTCAATGATGGGCCCTGTGACAACCACAGTTAATGAGATGCAGTGTGAATTTTGCTCGGACTTCCAGGGGAAAAGACTTGCTTCATCCCCACTGGATTATACATGAGCAGGTATATGTCCAGGAGTTGAAAAAGCTATCTTGTGACTAAAAATGAAAGCTCATATGAAAACTAAGACAATACTCAAAGAGTGAAAAGTTGAGAAACAGAGAGAGAAAAACTAGTTCTCAATTATTTTGAGTGAAGTCCTGATCAAGCCATGTCTGAAGCTGGTACTACTCCTATACTTACCAATTATTTGAGCAATAAATAAATAAGTGCCTCCTTTGGGCTTAAGCTAGTTTAGGATTGGGTGTTTAGTAACTTGCAACAGAAAATGTCTTTGATGATATTCAGGTATATATTTAAGTGGGTAGGCTTCTCTATCAGATAACTAAACACGCATTTAAAAGTCTTCCAAATACCAGGCACTCGATTTATAAATTTCTCACGTTAATAACTTTGAATTGACTATCCTCTAATATAATTTATGGAGTGAGAACTCGGTGACAACATTGATATTTCTGTAATCAATATATTTTATTTCACAATTCAAAGGTCAACTCTTAACTCATTAAAACTAACACTTATCAGAAACATCACCTTTTGCTTTGGACTTTAAAGTCACTGATAAAGAGTGAAACAATCAGTAAAATTATTAGGATGAAAAAAGAAGTAGCAGGGGCCTGCTCCATGGCTGACTGGTTAATTTCAGTGCTCTGCACTTTGGTGGCCCAGGTTTGGTTCCCAGGCAAGGATCTACACCACTCGTCGATGGCCATGCTGTGGCAGCGACCCACATACATAATAGAGGAAGACTGGCACAGATGTTAGCTCATGGAGAATCTTCCTCAGGCAAAAAGACAAAGATTGGCAACGGATGCTAGCTCAGGGCGAATTTTCCTCAGCAAAAAAAAAAAAAAAAAAAAAAAAAAAGTAGCAGTTTCTAAAGAGTTATAACAATAAATGATAAATAAAATAATGTAAGATAATTCTCAAAATCAGTGTATAGTTTACTTTTTATATATGAAGCTAGAAAAATAATACCTTTAAAATAAACAGTTAAGGGAGATAAATAAAAACACATTTATAATACACTATTCTTGTTTGGTTACGTTGTTTGAGAATACAATCTGATACCTTCTGATCACTTACAAGTATGATCTACAACTTACTCTTTTAACATATGTGCCTTAATTATGCTGAAGACCCAAATTTCTTACAACTGAGAACATGTACACTACGGAAAATGTCTGGCTGAGCTTCTCTAAGGTTTTGCACAATCCTGAAGTTTCCAATTTCTCCTGCTGCTTTTACTACAAATATATTCACACACAGACCTAACATATATTCACTGTACAACCTCAACATCTTCCTCATCAAATCTTGGAGGAACTATCTTAGAGGGTAGTTTTAGGGAAGTTGAGAAGTGAGGATGTGTATTTTCTAAGGAAAGATTTAACATCTTCAGAAGCATCCATCCTTTCCTGCTTAGGATTCCCAATGGGTCAACTCTTAGGCAAATGAGGCCGTAAAAGGAAGAGATCTGAGAAGTCAAGAGGGTGCACAGTGTTCTCATGGAGACGTGCCAGAGCACATCCAGTACGATCCAAATGAATGAACGCTCACCATTGCTTGGTATAGTGGCAAAGGAGTGGCATGCGGACACGCTCACACGGATCCATTTCATGTATTCGAGCAGAAATCACAATTTGTAATGGGATTTTAAGAGGCTAGTAAGGAGTAGGAATGTGTCAAAACCAAAACAAATAAAACAAAGCACTGAAGAGGAGAACCTGATTTCACTAAGGGCCCAGTAGCACAAAACGTAGCCTCTCTGCAGTAAACAGTTCCTATTTACCTTTTATCCTACACACAGCTCCACATCCACCCACACTCTGCCATGCGCCGGCAAACTCAATGGCTTAAAACTCTACAAAAGCCTTGGCATTTCAAGAGTAAGAAATCCTACTGCCTCGCTCAGTAAACTACTCCAAGATTAATCAAGCCCTAGTTTATTTTTTTTTCCCAAATAATAGTAGTAGATTTTCTTTTCTAATACTTTAGGAATAAATAAGATAGCTTCTGAAAATGAAGAGAACTTTCACCAACAATTCTTTTTACCATGACTCTCTTATTGGACTCTACGTGAGGATTTTTTGCCTTCACCAGCCATTCCTACTATGTTTTAGTCCTAAACATTAACTCCCCAATAGAAAAGAAACAAATTGCCGTCATTCATAGAGGTTTTACATAATATGCATAAGAGTCAAAAAATGCTGGGGTTTCCCCTGAGGACTAGTTAAGGGAGGTGGGAGGTGAGTCAGGGATGAAACTATAATCTCCATGGTTGGTAACGTTGAACTGAAGGTCACAGCTTGATTCAGACCCAAAACAAGCCTTCTTATAGTCTTTCCTTTGGGATATGCAACTTGGGGAATTCAAGCCTGCTGAGTAGATACTTAGCTGCCCAGCCTCAGGCCTGTCCCACACAGGCAGCAAGTGTAATGGCAGAGGCAGGAATGGGGCTGACCTACCAATTAGGCAGCCCCAAAGGTCTGAGTCCTTTTCCCAATTTCACCAACCACTAAAGCCTAATAAAAGAGGGGATTTGGAAAGAAGTTCAGAAGCCCTTTCCAATATTTCTGAAAGTCAAATGTTCCTCTTTGGGGGGCTCAAATGGTCAAAGAGAGAGTTTTTCCCACCCCACAAAAAAACCACACTGTAGTCTGACAGTGAAATAAGAAGTTCAGATCAACCTGTAGTCGGTACTAAGCATCCCTGATCAGTTTAGATTTTATAATAAACATTGATCCGTTAGTGAAGAAGCATAGTTACATAATAATCACTTTACGTGTTTACTTATTGCTAAGTAGGAAGTGTTGTACTTACCAGCTAATTTTCCAGTAATTAAAACAGTGTCTTCAAATAGCCATATGTTTGCTTGGCTTTGCGGGAACAGGGAAAGTGTAACTGACGAATAGACTGTGAAATACAGCACAATTAGAATATTTTAGTAAATGTGGGGGAAACTGGGATAAATACAGTTCTATTCCAGCAGGTCTTAAAAAGTGAGGGGGGGGGAACTGTGTGATGTGAAGAGTAATTCAAAACAAAGGGAGAATAAATGTAAAATATGATGGAGGAAAAAAAGAGGATCACCATAAAATGAGAAGAAAAGATTGGGCATCACTATTTTATTTTACTAACCTTTTCTATTTCATACAGTAGTCTATACCAGAGCGATTAATGATGTTCTCTAACTAACCCCACATATATATGGTCAGTTAAATGCTTGAAGAACCTTCTGCTATTTTCTCTATATAGATTGTTACTTGTTATTTCTTTATGATTTTTTAAAAATTTTCTTGGCTCCATGATTCAAGGTTCTTTAAGATAGAAACTACATCCACTCTTCTTTTTTAACATAAGGGTTCAACACTCTTCTTCACACAGTATGGTTTGCTAAACAGACTGAGTTGGCAGAGGAGAAAACAGTTTAATACACAGAATGGTTGAGAAGCAACCTTTAGTAGAAGCAAGAAGGGGCTGAACCTGCCTCCAAGAGTAGGCACCTGAAATAACCGTGGGATGAGTAAGTGCAGATGACCTGAAAGATAACTAAATTCTTTCAGAATCAGGAACAAGAAGCTGGGACAAAAGACCATAGTTTTATAAGCAAGAACAGATCAAAGAAAAAGCTTACTAATCCTGCAAAAGAAAAATAAGTTTTGAGGCATTACCCAGAGCACAAGTTCTCATTTGATATCCTCAATGTGACATAAGTATTTAAAATTAATAGAAATAATGTAATATCCCTAAATCACTTAAGATAAAGCACACTTGCACGTGAATACTTTTAATATTTTGAGGCATGTCAAAGAGCTGTAAAGAAAATATGGAAAAGACAAAATACAAAAAGTATACAATGATGTATGAGTGGACATAAAATGAAATACATTTTTTTCCTAAATAGGAAAAGAGGACTACCAAATGAAAGTGTAATTTCAATTCAGAATACATTAACATTTAGACTAATTAATGATTTATTAGATTGGCGAGGAGGTGGTAGGATAGTAGCTTGGACCTTGACATGATAATAATTAGGGCATTATCCCATATTTGGATACTTTCTCAGTCACAGGTGGCTTAAAAGGGGCAAGCCTGACAGCTTTTTAAGGTTATTAAACCTGAAGAGAATCTTTTGAACCTCACTAAAACTTACATTCAGATTTACTTTCACTTAAAAAAATGTTTGATTACAAAAGAGATGTAAATCCACTCTGGAAACGTCGATAAAGAAAGAAAAGAACAAGAAAATGATGGTGAACATAATACCACCAGAGACAACCACTTTTAGTATTTCGGTATAGCTCTTCCTGGATTTCTCCTGTGATTTTTTAAAATAGGGAGTACGATAATTGCATGCAGAATATTTTTACGCTGCTTTTTTCAATTCAGATAATATCATAAGCATTCCTCAACAGAAACTTTTCATAACATTTTCAAGGTTACATATCTCATTTCCTGAACTATCAAGATTTACTTCACCACCACACTAATGTTATATATTTAGATTATTTCCATTTTCACTATTACAAAATATTTGATCAACATCGTTGGGCACAAACATCTGTCCACTTTATTTGTTTGTTTGTTTCTTGGATAGATTCCTAGCAGTGGAATACTGGGTCAAAGGTTAATAACATTTTAAAGATTCTGACACTTATATTTCAAAATCGCTATCCAGATAATTTTGCTGGTTTGCACTCCCACCAATAGTGTTTGAGATTGCTGATCTTACCTCACTCTTTCAATACTGAGTATGCTCACTTTTTAAAAACTTTTCTAAGGTGAAAAATCTAAGAGCTGTGTATTTCTCTGATGTACAGATCTCAGATTATTAGGAAAGTAAACAATTTTGTCACATTTACTAATCATTTGTATTTCCTGTTTTGAAAACTGCTAGGTCATAATTTTGTCCATTACCTTATTTAGGCAGGACATTGGTGTTTTCCACTGATTTGTATAAATTCTTTGCATTATTAAGCATATCACTCCCGATTGTTTCATATACTTTTCTTACCTTTTTTTAAAATATGGTGAAATTTACCTTTTATGACATCTTCCATTGCTTTTAAGTTTAAACAGACAATCCTAATAAAAAATCAGATAGTTTCTTATTCTCTTATATTTGATTTGATTTTCCACATTTACACTCTATGAGCAATACATTTTGGAATATGGATCCAAATTAATTTAAGCTGAATACTTAACCAAAATATCCCAGTACTACTTATTGAATATTCAACCTTTTCTCAATGATTTACAGTGGAATCTTACCATAGATTATAATTTTCACACATCCTGGTATCTGATTTGTAACAGAGTACAAATCATGGTACAATATCACAGTTTTAATTTTGTAGCCATATAATATTTAGTCATCTGGAATGGCAAACTGCCTCTAGTAAATCGTTTAAAACAAGACTCCCAGGGATTTTTACACATTTATTCTTTAAGAATTATTTTGCCCAGTTTTTTTAATGCATTAAATCTATAAATTAATTAGGGAAGAACTGAAATCTTTACAAAATTCAGGATTTCTACAAAGAAATATAATGCTTTTCCACCTATCCAGTATTTTAGTTTATTTGGTTTTTTTTAATCTATCACTAACATTTGGTAGTTTTATTTTCCCCACACACAAGTTATTTCACATTTCTTTAATTGGTTTCCCTGCATATTTTGTTCTTCTTCTTGTTCTGAAAGGGATTTCTTTTCACTATTTTTCCTAACTGGTTATTACTTCTGGTATAACAACATGCATTGATTCGTATCAATGCTAATTTGTAGTTTTCCAAAGATATGATCATAACCGGAAATAACGGTTTTCATTCTTCCTTTCTAATAGCTATCACTTTATCTGTTAATATCTTTTTCCTCCGATAAGAACTTCTACTACAACATAAAATAATATAGACATTTGTGTTTAGTTTCTTATGTTAGTAGGATCCTTACTTCTAATATTTTATAGCTAAGTATGAGTTTGAGATACTTAAGGATATCTCTGTGGTCCTAGTTTTTAAAAAGTTGATTCTTAGGTAGGTATGGATGGTGACCTTACAAAATACATTTCAGACAATTGTTGATATTATCATCTAGTAGTTCTAATTTGTTCAACTGATATACAAAATATTAATAGAGTTTGACACATATTTGACATCCTTATAATCCTGCAAAGAAGAAAAATCCTATTTGGTCTTGACAGTATGCTATATTTCAATAATGGTAAAATTCTTTTTACTATTCTGTTTAGGATTTTCGCATATACAGTTACATGTAAGATCGGTCTATAGAGGGGTGTACGTATGGATATATGAGAGACAGAGAGAGAGTGTGTATGTATATGAGGGCATTTAATTTTGTATTATCTTTGTCAGGTTTCGGAGTCAAGGCTCTACTGGTTTAGAAAAATGATTTGGAGTACTTTTTCTTATAGGTTTTGAATCAAGTTATTTTTACCCTGAAGATTTTATCCACGGTTATTGGTCTACCTCATCTAAAATCAATATAGTCATTTAAATTATCACAAAATTATTCATTTTATTGGATTTTTTAAGATTAGTGCCATCCAATCTGATGATTTCTAAAGATTTTACGTATTTCTTCTCGTCTTTTTTTATTTCCCTCATTTTTGTTTAGTTTAGTCAGATGTATGTATAATTTATTTTATTTCAAAGAACTAGCATTTTGTCAATTAGCTCTTCTTTATACTTTCTAATTTCATGAATTATTTTTTCCCATTTTAGTTGGTTTCTCTTTTATTTTTCTGATTTTCATTGAATGTATAAATGTGCTTAATTTCTGACTTTTAAAAAACTTAAAGCATTTAAGAGTATGAATTCACCTCAAACACATCCCTATTCAGATTTTTCTAGTCATGATTTTATTAAAATTTTGTTCACACGAATCTTATTAAATTATCTAATTCATTTTTCATTTTCTTTCTCATTCTAAATTTATTTCTGGTTCAAGAATTCAAAGGTTTCCAATATGAAACCAAATAACATATCTAAATTCTAACAAGAACCACCACAATAAAAACAAAGAGTGAGACTGATTACCAAATGTATCATCCTTCTAATCAGTCCGACTTGTATTCCAGTACCTTGTATGGCCCATTCCTTCCAAAATCCTATTAGTCATACTAAGTCCTACCAATTCCTTTTTTCCCAGCTTTATTGAGAAATAATTGACATATAACACCGTGTAAGTTTAAGGTATACAACGTGATGATTTGACATATGTATGTATCATGAAATGACTACCACAATAATTGTCAATTCTTTCTTCAGTTTGCCTCTTGTGCTCACCTCTCCTTTTCATTCCCTCTCTTACATCAGGCTGTTGTTACTGTCCACCAGCACAACCACAGCTTTGTAGCCAGGTTCCCTGAATCCATTTTAACCCTGCTGTTGGCCTATTTGTTGTACACTGTCAAGTAAATTCAGCTTCTAAACAACTGACACTCATTGTGTGCAAGAATCTACAATAACTGATTTATTATTCAGCAGATGAATCTACACTGTTTGTCTTATCTTTTGAACACGTCCTTTCATCATCTGGCCCCACTTCACCTGGCCCATCCTGCCTCCAACTAACCCCTTGGGCGTGCCAACCCTCCCCGCCACCTGTAGACACGCTTTGCACCAGAGCCGAGCTCTTGCTCAGGATTCCTTCAAGCCTCTCTAGAAGGAAAACAGCCTCCACGTTTTGTTCAGACTGACACTCCCTTCCAGCCTCCTTATACTGACTTCACATAGATATTCTCATTTTCAGTTTACCAGAACCAGAGATTTCTAAAGCAGAGGAAAAAATATTATGTACATTTAGTGAAGGCAAAACACAGTTTATATGCTTACTTGGCATTCTTCCGGTCTTCCAAGGTAGAGGCGTCAACACGTAGCCATCTTTGTAAGCAATAATGGTTAAGCTGAGCCCTAATTTGTAGGGCACTTTTATCAACACTGCTCCATTGCTTTTAGTTACTGTGGAATTGGTCTTTGTGTAGTTTACAAACACTTCTACAACTGCTTGACTCAGGGACTGACGACTGATGATGTCATTCACCTGGACTTTCAGCATAAATACAGACACTGGAAGAGGAAAAACCAGAAACTGCAGCATGTTAGATCCTAGAATGCAAATGTCCCTATATTGGAAAATGTCATTCAAGACATCTGAATAACCATACAAAACTGTTGATAAATTTAGGAAATACATATGCACAATGGATTGATCGAAAGATGTTAAAAACATTCCAACAAATCCATTATTCTCCCTAAAACTGAATAAATTTGAATTTATTAATAAGGCACAGCGTTACTACTCCATTTTTTCTGCCAATTAAAAGGAGAGCAGTGAAAATGCAAAGACAGAGGTTCTTTCTTTAGGAAAATACATTTTTACTTTGTCTCACGAATTTCTAATACTATTAAGTTATACAGATTTAATACTAATTCAAAATATAGTCAAATTTCTTAGACTAAAATGCTATCTCACCACACCAATTAGAGTATGGCTAGCTCCTTCATTTTGTTCTGTTGTCTGGAAAGCAGGGGATGCGTTTCAGTGCCAAATTACAAAATATCAAAACAAACTCCCTAAAATCTCAAAAAGCCTTATCCATTAAATATATAAGAAAATACACTAAGATAATAAATTGAGGAAAATAAGAATCAAAGCTTATTTCTATTTAAGCCTTCAGTCTTAGAGACCCTCACAATGTGTTCATGGATTTACTGGTGATAATTTCTAGTTTTAATAAAGAACTTGTACCACCATGGAAATGCCTTTGCAAAGCCTGTATCACAACACCTTTGCCCAAGATGCTTCTCTTCCACTACAAGTGGGCTTTGGAGTGAGTCAAGGTCCACCTCTGCCATCCCCTAGACATGTGGCTCTGGGTAAGTTACTCACCTCCCAAAGTACATTTGTTCATCTGTAAAATCGGGAGAAGAGTAACTACTTTGAGTTAATAAAATGAAATAATGCAAATGATGTGCTCAGCACAGTGCTTGGTTGTCACCTAATATCATCATTAATAATAAAAATTAATACTCAACAATTGGAGACCACTTCACAAACATGGGAGTACAGATAAGAAATATACCATAAAGACTGATTATGCTGCATGCGTTTGCATACACAAACCCATTTTACGCAAAGTGATTTTAGCAAGAACCCAGCACATCAGGTAAAAAATTCCTAGTCAACATTGACCGAGCTGCAATATTGCTACAAAATTGTAGTTACGCCTTATCTATTCTAACTTTGTTAAAATAAGCTAGACTTTAAATTGCTTTTAGATCATAACAAAGACATTTTAAATACAAATACAACCACTGTAATAATTGCCCAGTCTCAGCAAAGGTACAATCCAGCAAGTTAGAAAACAGTTCTGATCTTTTCAAGAATCTAAAAGGAGGTTAAATGTTATCCAAACACGATTCTTTATATATTCAGACACAAACATATTTTTCTATAATTACATATTATTATATATAAATATATAAATAATATGTAATTATATTTATCACTATATAATTCCAATATAATTATATAATATATAATAATTATAATAAGAACTAAATAATGAGCCAGGCATTGTGTTAATTTTTAAGTGCATCGTTCCATTTACTCTTATAAAAACCCTCATTAGAGAGATACTATTATTTTCCTCTTTTTATCTATTAGTAACTGCAGGTTAGATAGGTTTGTAGATCAGCCATGGCCAACCCACAGTAGGTGGCGGGACAGGACACAAACCTGGGACACTCTCTCCTCAAAGCTTGTGCTCTTAAACTGTTGCGCTACAATTGCCTGATTCTACTCTTAAAAGCAATGCTAGTCATAGTTTAGAGTGTGGAGATGGGAAGAACTAACTGGGAAAAGGAAAGAAAAGGCAGGATTATATCCTAGAGAATCATATCTTAAAATGAAGGTCCATTAGTCTGTCTGAAAAACTGTTAATTTCTAGGACAACAGCCTTGTATATATTCAAATGTAACTATGCAGAATAGATTACAAGGCAAAATACAGATAACCAAAGCTTACCCATACCTCTGCTTTCTCAGCATTTTTAATAACAGACAGCGTTCTGGAAAGTTAAATTATTTGTGAGTAGTCATTACTATCTTTACTTTTAATAGATAAAGTCAGGAGCATCAAGTACAAAATGTCAACTAGGCCTCAGGTCTTAACTCCAACTGTTCCTCAAATTATTTAACTATTTTCCCAATAGATTCAGTCCATTACTATGATTTCACTCTAAAATAAATAAAGTCATGTTTGCAACAATTTAAAATCAAAATACAGAGAAGGGAAGGGAGTAAATCTAAGTTCCTGGCACCAAGCCTCCTATGTATATTATCACAACATCTCAGTCTACCTTTGTAAAATATATAACATCAAGTCCATTTTACTGATGAGGAAAAGAAGATTCAGACGAGTAATGCAAACTGCCCCAGGTGTCACAGATATTAAGAGGCAGTGTCAGCCTTTAAGTGTCGCCATGAATTACTCCAAGGCCATCTTTACACCATGTAACACTGAGTCTTGGGGTCACACTAGTGTTATTAATGCAAGGCATATGATTGCAATTATCATTGAGAACTTAAATTCTTATATAACATCAATTAAAAAGAAAAAAGTGTGCGCAAGCCCGGTGGTGCAGCGATTAAGTGCGCACGTTCCACTTTGGCGGCCCGGGGTTCGCCGGTTCAGATCCTGGGTGAGAACATGGCACCCCTTGGCAAGCCATGCTGTGGTAGGCGTCCCACATATAATGTAGAGGAAGATGGGCATGGATTTTAGCTCAGGGCCAGTCCTCCTCAGCAAAAAGAGGAGGATTGGCAGATGTTAGCTCAGGGCTAGTCTTCCTCCAAAAAAAAAAAAAAAAGAAAGAAAAAGGTGCCTCCACACACGCACTCACATACTCACACACACACACACATACTCTCATGCTAAAGCATGGCCTCAAACTCAAATACAGTCACGTGCCGCATGACGTTTCAGTCAACGACGGACCGCACGTACGAGGGTGGTCCGTGAGATTAGTACCATATAGCCTAGGTGTGTAGTGGGCTCTACCATCTAGGTTTCTGTAAGTACACTCTGTGAGGTTCACGCAACAACAGAACTCCCTTAAGACACATTTCTCAGGTGCTATCCTCGTTGTTAAGTGACACATGACTGTATAACACTTGGGTAAAAAATAAAAAGTTGTAATATGTGACATGATGGGCTGCTAAACCAAATGTACTTGAATAGGTCCATCTAGATAATAAAATTATTTATAATAGAGGACAAGTAGCTGTTGCCTAATTTACAATAATTCCCCCACTGGCCCCGTGGCTGAGTGGTTAAGTTCGCGCGCTCCGCTGCAGGCGGCCCAGTGTTTCGTTGGTTTGAATCCTGGGCGTGGACATGGCACTGCTCATCAAACCATGCTGAGGCAGGGTCCCACATGCCACAACTAGAAGGACTCACAACGAAGAATATACAACTATGTACCGGGGGGCTTTGGGGAGAAAAAGGAAAAAAATAAAAAATCTTAAAAATATAAAAAATAAATAAATAAATAAATAATTCCCCCAGCTGCCTAGCCCCTAATCCCCTGGATGAAATTTATTGAGCCACCGGCACAAAGCACCTAACTAATGCAGGCCAGACAGCTTCTGGCAGGACCTTGAAATGTGACTGGAGATACACAGAGGCCAATGGTGGCTGCAGCTGAATCCTATTAGAAAGTCTATGAGCTCCAACCTCCTTCCCAGTGTCTCCCTGGTCTCTCTCCTTCCAGAAGCAGGGCTGTGCAGTTCCTCCTACTGACCTGAGAGCTCGATCATAATGCCTCCCAAAGGGCCCTTTATTTCTTGTAGCCACAGTCAGATTCTGTTGCTTGCTTCAAAGCAAGTACCTTAAATGACACGCAGTACAACTGTAAATATAGAGTATTTTACTTAATGGACTACTCTATCTTTCATAAGAGAAGGCGAAGGAAAGAAAGATAATGTTACACACCAAAAATTTGCTAAACCATATGAGAGGGAGACTGCACATAACTAAAAGATAAGAGAATTGGGATTCCCTATTAAAATTTGACAATGGGTCTTATTCAAACCGAATGTACCTACAATGGCTCCTTCAACAGCATAGGAATGAGACTCAATAGGGAATTTTTATTAATTCATTTGCTCCAAAGATTAATTTCAGAAATTCTCAGAGCTTTTGTAAATACAGACAAATTCTAATGTGTAGTAAGATCTTAAGCTAAAGTCATTTAAAAACCCTGCATATTCCATCTGTTTCATCCTGTAAGAGTACAGTTGCCAAAACAAGATCCATTAAAATCTTCTGACATTCAGAAGCTGGATTTGATTCATAAATGTTTTCTAAAACATTTTCTAATCCAGGATGGATGATTTTAATTTTTCACTTATATTAATAACGTTAATATAATAAATTTGATGAGAAAATCAGTATCAAATTCAGAAAAAAAGAATTGCAAAGGTCAAATCTTGGCTATCAAAATCACAGTCTCCCTGCGGGAGGAGACGCCCTATATCTGTGCCCTAATCGCCGAGTAGATTTAGGACATACTGCAGCCCTGACCAGCAGGGTCCTCACTAGCTCAAACTGGAAAAATTAATGATATTTGTGTGGCACACACACATCAGGTCCAGTGCTAGAAACTTTACACACATGTCCAATTTACATCCTAATACAAACCTACAGGACATTTCTCCCATTTTAAGGCAAGGCAATCGAGGCTAAAAGCGCACAGTTAAGTAGGCGACAGGCAGGATTAACAGACAGGTTCATCTGCCTCCAGTCCCATGCGTTTCACTGCACCCTCTCTCTCATGGAAAAGCCTTAGGAATTTGGTTTTCATCGTATTTGCTAGCTTACTTATTCTCCCAACTAGTGCAGAGAAGGCAGCGCTCATTCGCTGACCCTCCCAGCCTCTCGTCCCCATCCCTCAGCCTGGTTTGTCCGGCCCCCAGCACAAGCAGCAGCAAAAACAGCATTAAAAACAAAGCAAAACAAAACAAACAAACAAACAAACAAACAAAATGGCTGAAAGCCTGGTCAAAGTAATTAAAGAGCAAGAACAACTCTTTTTCCTCCAAATAAAAGGAAAAGTTATAAAGAATTCCCTGCCCATGACTTAAAATAGAACACTTCTGACTTCTGTGATGTCAACAGTTTGACAAGGCAAACAGCGCTGGCAGCCAGAAGCAATAGAAACCCACAACAATCCCCCTGCAAACAGACTCTGGCCTTTAGATTGGGCAGACTCTGTGATGAAATCTCTGATTTTCTACCGGAAGTGCCTTGTCTCTATCATCTACCTACTTTTCCCCACTGTATTTTTCAGCTCTCCATGCGCATATTATTTTCTCTGTCACTTAATTATAATCATTATGTCCTGCCCACATAATCTTCTTTTCAATATGTCACCACTGGTTTAAAAATGGTTCAATACCAAAGGATTTCAACTGCACCCTTAGAAAACATATAATCTACATGTTGAGAGAAACAAGTAAAAATAAAATACACATAAAGTCCTGAGGCTGCTGGGAGAGATTTAACTAATAGCACATGACGAGAAGCAGTAAGCAGTGAGAATCACTAGAATTCAAATGACTAATAAATAGGCATACAGAAATGCTCTTGAAAAAGATTATGAAAACCAACACTGTATTATGATTTTGCTATAGACTACAGATGGGTAAGAAAAGTCCAGAAAGGGTTAAAAAAAAATACCGCTATTTATTTGGGTGACAACTAGAGCTTGAAGTGGGTAGGTTGATGAATTATAATCCTACTTCTTTTCAAGAGAATCTGACAGCATCCTATTGTGTTGTTACCCTCATGTAAGTTACAACTGTGCCCATTGAGAAACCCCCTTATTTTCAGATTTCTCCAATATAAAAACTAGCCTACTTCTTTTCCATTATGTTTCAAACATCTAGAATAATTTCATTCAATATACAACTTTTTTCCTCTCTAGGAATATAATGCTAAAAATATACTAGAAATACTGAAAATATATAACGCTAAAAATATTAAGCTTTTATAAACATAAAATTTTTAAAAGGAAATACTTTAACAATGAAATAAATTTTAAAAACTTTATTGAGGTTTATAATTCTATGAGAACTAGAAAAAAGATGAAGAGCAAAAAAATACAATGGAATGAACTAGTTGGTTGGGAATGGTTAGAAATGTCCTCCTCCATTAATTCGTTCAACAAATGTTTGCCTACTTTTGGCCAGATCTGCATTAGCTAGGTATTGGGGATACAAACATTAATAAGACAGTCTTGCCTTGAGGAAGTTTATTCTGAGGGAACAAAAGAGAAAAAATAGTACTGCAGAATTATCTGATACTACTGTAAAAAAAGTTTTAAAAAAATCAATACTGGGGGGACAGCCTGGGGCCAAGTGGTTAAGTGCGTGCACTCTGCTTCAGCAGCCCGGAGTTTCGCTGGTTCAGATCCCGGGTGTGGACATGACACCGCTAGTCAGGCCATGCTGAGGCGGCGTCCCACATGCCACAACCACAGGCACTCACAACTAGAATATACAACTATGTACTGGGGGGCTTTGGGGAGAAGAAAAAAAATTGGCAACAGCTGTTAGCTCAGGTGTCAATCTTTAAAAAACAAAAGGCAATATTGAAACAGACAAGAGAAGAACTTTCGATAGTACCTAATACAGTCTTCTAGGAAATTATGTAAAAACTAATTTAGAATCAACATGCATAACAATTCCTATAATAAGTATCAATCTCAAAGAGAGATACCCCTACTCCCACGTTCACTGCACCATCATTTGCAATAGCCGAGAAATGGAAACAACCTCAACATCCATCAGCAGATGAATGGAAAAAGAAAACGCAGTATATACATACAATGGAATATTATTCAGCTTTAAAAAAAAGAAGGAAATTCTACCACCTGCAACAACATGGATGGATCTGGAGGGCATTATGCTAAGTGAAATAAGCCAGCCACAAAAAGAAAATAATGTCTGATGTCACTTACATGTGGAATCTAAAATAATCGAACTCACAGAAGCAGAGAGTAGAATGGTGACTGCAAGGGGCTGAGGGGAGGGAGACACCGGGAGCTGATGGTCAAAGGGTACAAAGCTTCAGTTACACAAGATGGATAAGTTCTGGAGATCTATGACACAGCACAATTCCTGTATACCGCTAACAATACTGTATTATATACTTAATATTTGCTAAGAGGGTAGACCTTATGTTAAGTGTTCTTACCACAAAATAATAATAATAATAATAATAATAATAATAATAAAGGGGTTGGGAGGAAACCTTGGGAGGTGATGGCTGTGTCTATGGCCCTGATGATGGGGATGGTTTCACAGGTGTGTACTTATCCCCAAATTGATTGTTACATAAATTACATAGGTACAGCTTTTTACATGTCAATCATACTTCAATAAAGTGGTTTTAAAAACATAAGTATTGAAAACTGTGGATCTAATATCTACATTGGAATCAGTTCACACAATCATTTTTTGAACAGGGAGAATGTCGACATTTTGAGTTTAGATTTCCAAAGGGCCTGCCCATTCATTCTCTCCTGTTTACCATGATCTGACTTTTTGGTCCATTCCAGTGGAGACTTTATGGTGAGAACTCAAAACATGCCAAACTTCTGGCTATGAACCAAATTTGGCTTAATCAGGGGCATTCAGAGGCCTAGTTTGTTCTCCACCCACCATTTTCATACAAAATATTCAGTCACAGAAATCTTACTTTAGAGTTAGCTATATAAATATCTTAAGATGTAAACAGAAAATATCTGGTTCCAAATTTAAATGGTAGGGTATTTAAAACCTTTAGCAGAGACATTAACAATCACGGTTTCACTAAAGAGAACATCAGTTGGTTCTCAACTCTTTAGCCTAGCATTCAACATCTGACATCTGGCCACCACCTCCCTTTCTAGCCTTAATTCCCACCAATCATACGCTTTTATCAGGGATTAGCAAACTATAGCCTGCAGGCCGACTGTGACTGCTGCCTGTTTTTGTAAATAAAGTTTTATTGGAACACTGCCATGTTATTCATTTATGTATTGCCTATGGCTGCTTTTGCTAAAACAGCAGAGTTAATAGTTGCGTCAGAGGCCATATGGCCTGCAAAAATAAACATTTACTATCTAGAACTTTACAGAAAAAGTCTGCTCTAAGCAGCAACATAAATAGGTCACTGGTCACTATCCAAGAACAACCCACTTTCCTGCTACATTATTCATTTATTCTATCTGAAAAGCCCTTTTTTCGATCTCTAACCATCAAATTCCTAATCCATCCTTCAAAGTTTAATTCAAACGCCCCCTCTTTGAATAAATTTGCCTTCATCCCAATTAGATGGGATCCTCTCTTCTGTACTGACTAGTCTAACAGCACACAGGATATTCTGCTGTATGTTTCACTTTCTGTGTATTTGTCCTCTCAGTGAAAATAAGCTTCTTGACAGCCAATATTGTTTCAAACTCAGTCTTGTGTTTGCCAGAGTTTAGTAATGGGTTTAGCATATGGATTTTTTTTTTTAGGAAGATTAGCCCATCTTCCTCTACTTTATATGTGGGACGCCTGCCCCAGCATGGCTTGATGAGCAGTGCTAGGTCTGCACCTGGGATCCAAAAGGGCAAACCCAGGCACCAAAGCCAAGGGCACAAACTTAACCACTACGCCACTGGGCAGGCCCCAGCATGTGGATTCTTGATGAATGGAACAGGGTGGAGAGGAAGGAAGGGAAGACAAGAAAAGTAGGAGAAAGAGAAGAAATGAAGGAAGAAAGGAAGAAAGAGGGCAGAGAAGATCAGAAGTGGCCAAGAACTTGGGGAAAGAATGAAAACCGTGGGATTTCCACAGAGCCACCTGAAGTGACAGCCAGCTTTCTGGCCCCAGTATTCAATGACATTTTGAGCTTAATCCCACACTTGCCAGTGAGAAATATTTTATATTATTACAACAATCACAATAACAAATAAATATTAAGATTCCTATTCCTGGAAACTAACATGACTTTTCCTTCTTTTTCACAAGAATATCTAACTTGGGAAATTTGACTAGAGAATATATAAGCAGCAAAACTTGCTAAATAAATATAATGCAACTGTATAACAGCAAAGATTAAACTTAAAAATTTTACTTTTACCATTTCAAAACAGTATCAACAGAGTAGTTTTACAATTCTTTCTCCCAGGGTGCCAGCAAAATTTCCCTATTTAATTGGAAGGAGGGCTGAAAGTTTAGAAAAGAGCGAGGACAACAAGGAGCTTACAAAGAGAAAGGGCCAGATTCTTCTGCGGTCCGGTCCCTAAAGCAGAGTGGAGAGGGCGTCCACGGGTTACTCTTCACAGCATTTCAAACAGCGACACACAGCCTCCTTTTAATGAACAAAAGGATGCTGAATTTTTTAAAACGCTCAGTAAAATAGAAAAGCCTACTTTTCAGTCCTTAAGCACCAGACAGGATCCAACATTCCTACTGGCTTTAGAGCTTAAAAGAAAAAAAATCTATGCGCGAATTAAGCAAAAACAAATTTATTTGCAGTAAGTTAATTCATTACAGAGAAAATGTCAAACCCGAGAAGAAATTAAAGAGACAGAATAAGGACATGTTCTCCAAAAGGGAAAACGCTATGGAGCAAATAAAATACACATTTTCTCCATTAGGACTAGAGGCTGAAACAAGAGTGAGTCACCAGAACTAATGAAATGGATGACACAAAAGAGTCCTTATAACTTATAAGCAAACTGAAGGCGATTGACAGGGAACCAACGACAGAGCTGAGCCATGAGGATTTGAACTCAGTTCCTCTTGCCCACCCAAAGGCCCTCTTCCTCACGGAAATAAATCAGTCTGACTCAAGCTCCTAAAACATATTGTCCAAGCTCACTCCACAACCATTTATTGTCCTTTTATTTTTTCTTCCCAATTTTTCATCCCACCTTAGACTCACTTACAATCATTCATTCATTCACTCACGTACAAATTCATTTAACATATGTGTATTAAGAACTCTATATATGAGGGCACTAAGTGTGGAGTGACAGAAGAACCGACAGCCCCAGGAGGAAAAGTTAAGGATCAGTTTTTTATTTCAGTGTTTGAAAAAGCATTGGTCCCGCTTGCCATGGAAGTACTGGACACCTATGTCGGACTAAGTGGAGGAGAGGGTCCTTTGGGGAGGCAAAACCAGAAGTGAGTTTTGAAGATGGGGTGTGGGGGAGGGGTGAGTAGTAAAAACCCTCTGAAACCTGGAATTCAATCACTGACACTTATCCTTAAGACTCAGCTCAGACATCACCTCCACTCCAAGGCCTCCGGGTCACCAGGCCTAGTGCCAGCCCAGGAGGGATGCTGGAGAGATGAGGGATGCTGGAAAGATGAGGCACTGGCTTTCCTCTCCCTTGGTGCTGATATGTCATAGCTCAACTCTGAGTTATCAGGGTCATGTTTGGCATCACAGATGAAAAGACGACTGAGAGGAAGAAGTGAGATTTTTTTTTTCTGAGAGAACTCAGTAAAATTTTAAAAAGACAGGAAAGAACAACGAGGTTAAAAAGAACAGGTGAAGACTGACAAAAATAGAAATAAGTGAGCTGAGAAAACGTGTGAGGGAGATATTCTTCCTTAGAGGAAAGATAGGAATTTAGCAATTTGTCCAGGAAGCATGCGCTGACAGACACATCTCCACCCTCGAGACTGTCCTCATCTACTGATGTGCCCCACCAGGGCTCTCTGACTCATTGCCCCCCTACCCTCACTCCTTCTGATCCACATCCGCCCCTTGCACTTCCTTGAGCATGCCAGGCACGTTCCCATCTCTGGGTCATGGTACAGGCTGTTCCTTCTGCCTAGAATTCTCTTCTCCCAGATATCCAAATGGCTTACTCCCTCAGCTCCTTGAAGTGTGTCAAAATTACATGTCTCATGACTCCTACCACCCCAGTCTTCCTTAATCTATGTTTCAGGGGTCCCAAAACCACTTTCAAGTTCAGTTATCCACCAGAAGGACTCACATCACTCGATGGCAGGTCATACTTAAAACTAAGATTTATTGTAGCAAATAATGAAGAGTAAAAACAACAGGAAAAATAAATGTATCAGCCAAGCCCAGAGAGGTCAGGCACAGGCCTCCAAGTCCTTCCCCTGCTGGAACCGCACAGGACACAAGTTTTCTCCAGCTGTGAGCTACAGGGACACACGCAGTGTCTGTATGCAGGGAAGGCCAATCGAGTCTTAGAGTCCAAGACCGTCATGGGGGAACTGGCCATGCAGACATGTTCCTGTTATGTAACCAGTTATGGCAGCCAAAACACAGGACCCCAGCAAAGATACGAAGTGTATATCATGAACTTGCTAAACAATCATGACCAGCTGGAACAGCATGCCGCATTGCTCTGGGCATATAAAACACCATCATTCATCAGTTACTTAAAGGACGATCCAAGGGCCACATTCCCAGAGGCTGCCAAGGGGAAATCATGGGCCCGGGCTCTCCTGGAGACACGCAAGGATTGAGCAACCAAACCTGCTGTGTTAACACTCTCCTCACGCTCTACTCTATTTTTTTCCATATTGCCTTCTTTACACACTTTATAATTTACTCGGTATGTTCATTTTCTGTTTCCTCTACTAGAATGTTAGCTCTATAAGGTCATGGATGTTTTCATTTTATTTACTGCTGTATCCTCAACTATCAATCCTTATTTTTGAATGAATGACTGAATCAATGAATGAATTCCTTACTCTGATCCCATTGAGTGAGACCACTGGCTCAGAATCACTGAACAACTGCAAGGGAGGATGCAAATCTATGAAATCAGGTAGACGAACCTTGAAGTGGAGGGGGGGACAAGGAGACGTGTAAGCAACCATTTCTGTGCAGAGAATATTTGTAAGTTATGTACTTCAAGCAAAGCACAACTTCTTTGATTCTTTACCACTTCTGCCTTCAGTAACTTTTTTAACAGATATGTTCACTCTTGTGATGTTGAGAAAGAAATTCAAAAATCAAGACTAGCGCAATTATCATTGCTTTTCCTGAGAAGAGCAATTATATGAAGATTATCTTCCACCAATTATTACCCAACTTTAAATAACTAATTGGAAAAATACTCTGTAGTATATCACTAAGGAGCCAAAATTGAAGTTGGCGATAAAAATGGAAACAAGTAATATAGGCGAAAACAAAAAGATTATAACAAACAAAAAAACTATACGGGAAAAAGCCCCATTCGGGAAAATAATTAAAGAAATGTTTTAATAGAAAGTTGTTATAAAATCGATTTCACACAGACTAAGGTTTCTTAATAAATTGCTATTTAAAAGGAGTAACCCATTAGGAATCTTTGAGTGGTACACATTTTTCCCTTAGGTGTTTCAAACACAGTGATGACGGTATAAGACAACTTTTGGAGAACCATCACTGAAGGTTCCCGCTCATGAATGTCACAATGGAAATCAGGTTAGGTGTGTTAGGTAGGGTACAATACCCCTTTGGGGATGAGTTAAGTATGAATTATCTGAATTGGAAACAGAGTGCTCTAGCCTCCTTTGCAACTTCATGACTTAATGTCCTTAAGTATTCCCAATTTAGTATAATTGACAGATGAAGTCTGGAAAGGAATACGTCATCCAAGCCAAAAGGAGAATCAAGCTACTGTTACTGATAGAATTAATATCTTGAAAAGGATTTAGCATACCAAACTGAAAATTTCCCCCCAAAATCATCCCCCCAAAATATTTCCCACCAAGTTTCTAGAAAGGATGTAATATCCCCAACCAGCGAATAATTGTAAAGTGTGTTTATAATTTTGAGCTGCACAACTCTAAGCCAGAGGACCTGCGTAAGAGAGAACTCATTGCTGGAGTCCCTATCAACACATTTCTCCAGAATGGCCTTAAGGTAGGGTCAACACTCTACCAACCGGCAGGGCCAACACCCTCTTCCTTCTGCCAAGAGACCAGTCCAGACTGCCCAAAGACCTCGTCTCTAAGCCTAGTCCTCTCTATCCTGCAGCAGGGAAATTTTCTTTACCATCGTTTGTAGGATGCATTCAAATTTCAAAACATCTCAGAATCACGGCCGGCCCAGTGGAGGCGTAGTGGTTAAGTTCATGTGCTCCACTTCAGTGGCTTGGAGTTTGTGGGTTCGGATCCCAGGCACAGACCTACACACTGCTCATCAAGCCATGCTGTGATGGCGCCCCCACATATAAAACAGAGGACGATTGGCATGGATGTTAGCTCAAGGACAATCTTTCTCACCAAAAAAAATCTCAGAATCAAAGAATATGGTACTGTAAAGTACTTACTGATACAGTGCCTTGAATCTAGTTAAGTGCTTTTTTTTAAAGCACCTATTCTTAGTGATTCCACCTCTTAAAGCTGCAAAGAAGTAGTGTAACTAGTCTTCTCTGCCAGAATGTATGCATCAGCTTAGCAAGTGAATATCTAAAGCCAACAACATAATGAAGAAAAACTTAGTAGACAAGTCCCCTGTCACACCTAAAACAGAAAAACAACAAAAGCCCAGGACTTGGGGCCACAGCTCCTGAACTGTGCTCAAAGCCACCAAAAGTGACAAAAAAAACTCACAGGAGTGCCAGATATATTTTAAATTTTCATGCAAGCACTGTGATACTAGCCTCTGTTGGACGCCACCCAAACTCAAGAGTCCCTAATTCAGTGTACTACACTCAAATCAATGACATTACGTCTTCATGAAGTTGGGTGTTCGGTGATTGCTCTGATAAAAAGCAAACACTGCATGAAAATGAATGCCAAACAGAAATGAGGATGGCAGTGTTCATTCTCATTTCAAGGTCTGAGACCATGTGCAGTGTCTAAGAGACAAATACATCTCGTTAAGTAATTAGCAAATATCTATTCTTTTTCTGAAATGATTACTAGTTGTTAGAAGTTAAGTCATTTGCCCACAAAAAAGAATGACTGAGACACTAAAGGGACTGTGAACCAAGAAAGTTCGGGAGCCTCTGTGTTTGTGTTTGGGGAGTCATTTTATGCTACACTATGGGCACTACATGCCAGATCTGTACTAGTCACTGTGAGAGATATCAAGATATTAGTGCCTTCAAATACGTACATGAAAGAGTCAAACGGGAAGAGCGACAGCACCAGGAAAAGCGCATATGAAGTGTGTGAGAGCTCAGAGAACTGAATGAGTAAATTATTCTGGTTAACAACGTCAAGCAAGAAATAAGTCATATATGAACTCTTAGTGCATGTTTCTAAAAAATGCCTGTTCGTGTTATTGTCTTACTAAGAACATTCCAGAAAAAAATTTTGCTTCGAAGAAAATACATTTTGTATTATAAACATGTCTACTTATTTTTTGAATACATAACTGATTGCTTGAATGAACAAATAAATTAAATATTAAACAAAAATCTTACAAAACCCCAAGATTATCAATTTGTATAATGTGTAACTATTGTTACCTTTTCCAGTATGCTCGACTCTCTTGGCCTAGGACAGTCATTCTCAACCCTGTGTAGACACTGAAATCACCTGGGGAACTTGTGCTGTATTCCCAGGCCCCACCCCAGACCAATGAAGTCAGAATCACTGCAGATGGGGTCCAGGGAATTGCACTTTTAAAAGGTCCCAGATGATTCTAATGTACAGCCAAGGCTGAGAACCACTGACCTATGATAAAAAATAAATACATCCCAAGGGGGTTATGACCTAAAGCCATCCTCTTCAGTTCCCGTGCTCTGTTTCTTTTAATATAGAAGAATTTAAATTACTTATCTTTGACTGAAATGACCATGCCCATGTATTCCATGGCTTGCCCATGGTCCCTTCTGTTGAACACCCCTAGAGGCACAAGCACCCCAGAGAATCCGAGATGTCGAATACTGCCATGAAAGAAAGCTGACCATGGTAGCTAGTGTACTGATAGTTATAGTTAGTTTTTCTTTCTCTAATCATTGATATCTGCCATTTCTTAGTCATTTATTTCTGTGTCCTTCTCATATTCAAAATACCTGGTTACTGCAGAGGTTGGCTTCACTCAATATTTTTCATTAGTTTTTATTTTTTTTAATGCTCTAAATAGAAAATTGGGAAAACACAGAAAAAAAGAGGTAATACTTCCTAATCCAATTTCCTAGAAGTAAGTGGGATTCCACACAGTACTTATAAAAGCATACTGAAAAAACAGATTTACAAAATTAAGATCCTATTGTGTATACGTATATAACTATTAAGATTAAGATCCTATTGCGTATATGTGTATGTTTATACAAGCATGAAGTGAAGTATGAAAGAAACTCACCAAATGTTAATAGTGACTATATCAGCTGGGTCGTGGGGGGAAGAGTTGTTCCATCTGACCTGCTACAATGCACACAGTGAGCATGCATCACAGGTAGGAAGGAAAAAAGAAAATACGCCAAAAAGATCGTTATATGCTGTGTTTTCCAGTTAAGAATGCATTGTGAAGATGTATCCACACTATTAAATATTTTTCAAAATTACCATATTTCATTATTGAAGAATCCATTATTTCTATGGGTTGTTATTCATTTAACTATTCTATTAATGTACGTTTAGTCATTTCTAATTCTTCACATTTGCAAACAAAGCTTTAATTAAAAATCCATGTACATATATCTTCATCTGAATTTTCAATTATTTCCTTGGAAGGAGAAAAAATAGGTCAAAGGTATAAATTGTTTAAAGCTTCTTGTATTACTAAAATGCTTTCCAGAATGTGATACCAATTGATACTATAAACAGGAGAGTATTCCTCTTTTATTTTACTGTAGTCAATCTATCAACATGACTGCTCCTGTCTCCCCAGGGAGTTAACATGAAAAAGAATATCCAGTAAAGTTTTGAAATCATTCTACTTTCCTTTAACTTTACCTTTCACTCCCAACACTGTTAGTTGTTTTACGGTTTTTCCTTCACACCCTCCTGATAAGTTGAGAGAGCCTCCTATGAAGAAAATTAAATACACAAACAATAGCCTGCCAGAGTCCAATATATACTATTTTGTTGTTTTGGGATGACATGGATGAATTCATAGACTTATTCACAACAAAATAAAGCGGGAAGAACTTAATAAAACATCCACTTTCCCTTTTACAGAAGGCTTTCTCTCCTTGTTCTTTCTACATGCAAAGTATGTTTAGATCAATGAGGAGAAAATGGAACTTATTTAGAACCTGCCAGACACTTGCTTCAGCGCATCTGTTAGAAAGAGTCTCAAACCTACTATCAGCATTTTCTTTAAGCTGATAAGACCTGCCCTACTGGGAAAGTGGTTAGATTTAAGTAGAAAGGGTCCCAGCATTTTCCCCAATGCTCCTCTGACATCTTAGTAAAACGTAGCATTTTCCCTCTAATTAGACTGGTCCATGACAGGAACACGGACCAGTAAACAGAAATTCAGGCACTCCAAGAACACGGAGTGCCTGAAGCATCGGCCCAGCATGAGGCCCACAACACCAAGGGGACGCAGTCTAGGACCAGCAGAGAGCCAAAGGCCTGGGAATTTTAAGCGAAAGGAATCATTTACTAATTTATTTTTTTCAGCGGAAAAATAATAGGAAATTAAAAGATCTTAAAAGACAAAGCAGCTATGACAATGCATATGCAGTATGTATCTTGTATGAAAGACAGGTTCATAGGTTGTACCACAATACTTTCTAAATTCAGGTATCAATTAAATCCACTTGAGTCAACATTTACTGAATACTGCCCAGGCATCAGGTAAAGTGCCAGGTCCAGGGAGAGCATATATCATAACTTTTATTTCTTCAACATCTTCTTTGTATCAGAAACTATACTGTGCTAAATTTTTACGTACGTTATTATATTTAATATTACCCAGTTTCAAGTCTAAAGTAGTTCAAAATCTAGTGGGAAAGGCAAACAAAAAAAATCTGAACAAAGTATTCAGGGTATACAGAAAAGGGAAATATGAATTTTAAATGAAGGAATGGGGATATTTTCAAGTAGGAATTGAGGCAGAATGAGAAAGAGTAGATAAATTTTAAAATACAGAGTTGAGGTAAGGACACGTCAAGGAGAAGGAACAGCATAAGAAAGGGCACCAAGGTCAAAAAAAAAGGAAATAATGCAGTTACTAAGTGAATGACAGACAGTTGTAGCAAGAAAGAAAAAAAGAATCTGGGAACAATGGGAAACGACTGAATTTCATTCCACTGTCAATGGAACGAAAGACGGAGCAGTGTGTGACAAGACCTCTGAAGAGGGATATAAAAAGACCTCTCTGGGAGCCACTGGTAAAAGGGACTCGGATAGTGTGAGCCTGGAAGTATCTACTGAAATGGTTTACGATCAAGTAAAGAAAGTCAAAACCAGAGCAGTGGCAGTGCTGAGGAAGGATCAGAAGCAAAAACACTTAGGATTTGGCAACCGACATGATATTGAGGAGGAGGGAAATTTAAAATGATGTAAGATTTTTGAGCTTCAACAACTAGGAGAGCAGAAATAACATTCTTTTATTTAACAATTATTTACTGAGTACCTGATAATTGATGATCAAGGTGACAGGTGCTGACAGTCAGCCACACAGAACAAGATCGTGACAGTCCCTACTCTGTGGACTGGAAAATCTCCACGGACGAATCAATAGGCCGTTCCAACTGAGAGCCAAGAGGGCTTCAATAAGTCAAGTGCTATGGAAATGCAGCGCGGGGACACCAAGCCAGACCTGGAGCGTCCAGAATGGTTCCGAGAGAGGTGAGAAAGTTAAGCTGACACCAGAAAGCTACTCTCACTTTAACAACCAGAAGCTTTCCAGACAGGAGAGAATTCTAGACGGAGTGAACCAAAATGCTGAGGCCTGAGACAGCAGAGGGCAGGAGAGAGGAGAGCCTGAGGAGAGCAGAGAACGGAAGGGAGAAGGAGACAAGAAGAAAGAGTGGCCTCTAAACAGAAGCAGCCGTTATGGTAGCTCATCTACTGTCCTTCTGGAAAGAAACATGAACTAAATGAGCTGTCAAAGTGCCCATCCTAGTGATTCTATGATCTAACGCCATTGGAAAGATCTCCCCTCTTTATGCCAGAGTAGAGATTCTTTCATCTTTAGTCCCTTTGAGAATCTGAGGAATCTATGATCTCTCTTCACCTGCACCCCAAACACAAAAAAATGCATGTACCCACAAATACACAAAAATGTTGCATGTAATTTTACTAGGCTCAAAGATTCCCATAAACTAGGGTTTCTAGATATTGCTGAGGACATCAGCATGTTCCCAGCTCCACATTTTTTTAAAAACAAGAATGAGGGGCTGGCCCCGTGGTGCAGTGGTTAAGTGCGCACGTTCCGCTTTACTGGCCTGGGGTTCCCGGGTTGGGATCCCGGGTGTGGACATGGCACTGCTTGGCACGCCATGCTGTGGTAGGCATCCCACATATAAAGTAGAGGAAGATGGGCACGGATGTTAGCTCAGGGCCAGGCTTCCTCAGCAAAAAGAGGAGGACTGGCAGCAGTTAGCTCAGGGCTAATCTTCCTAGGAAAAAAAAATTAAAACAAGAATGATTGTTTAAACTATCATTGCTAATTTCAAAAACGTGTTTTAACTTTACGGGTAAACACGAGTCACTTTCCCAGAGGCTGCACAGTCTATCTGAAGAGCCAGCCAGCCAGGGTTCCAATCCCACCTCCATCTCTTACTACTTATGTGACTGTGGCAAGTTATGCAGCCAATCTGTACCCGAATTTCATCTATGAAATGAGAACAATAACAGGACGGGACTAACGGATACACCTCATAAGGTTACTGGGCGATTAAATGAAATAGGAAACAGAGAGCCTAGAACAGCTCCTGGCCCTCAGTATCACTGGTGTTGGTATTATTATTCCACATTTGTAAATATTTCTTCAGCTTCTGAACATAAGTCTCCTTTGATATTTTTGAAGAAATGCATTAACTTTACCAAGACCTCCCTCAGAAAAATGAACACATATTTTATACATATTTTAGTTTGTATAATTTGACCTTTATGGAAATTTTTTCTTCATTTTAACAAGTTTATAAGAAGGCTATGTATTTCTATGAAACTAAATAACCTCAATAAAATACTTTTTCATGAAACACAAATCATATATATATATACAATAGAACAGGATAATTAACTTACTAAAAAGTATCAGAGCAAATTTTGATGATAGATATTTGTGAGTTTCTAATAAAAAAGATTATTTGTTTTTATTATTTCTGTTAGGCAAAGATATTAATCAAACATTTTAACCTTCATTTAATCTAGAATTAACTGGATAGAATAGGAAGTCTAGTTCAAACTAGAAATTTTATGTATACAACAAAGATTTACAAGGCAGAAAATGTTAACTCTGGGATGAATAATAAGGTTTCTGCCTACTGAATCACAGTGTTCTAAGTGTCTTGGTTATACCTATGAACTCATGTCAAGTCTCACTAACCCATTTTAAGTATTACTCTTCCCAAATCTAAAAATGAGGAAACAAGATTCCAAAAGGAAACTGCTCAGGGTCCCATTGCTAGAAAGTAGTGCAGACGGTGTGTTGGTCAATCAAAGACATTGTTCTTTCTCAACTAGAAAAGCTGAGGCAACCAATGATGTGACATCAGCCATTATGGAGGATTCTAGAACATTAGATGGACTTGTATATAATTCTCTCAAGCAACCCCAAAGAGGCAAATTTATTACAGAACCAGGCACACTGTTTTTTTCCACCCCCAAGTCTGAATATGAGTTTCTCTGAAGAAGCTATATGATAATCCAATTCTGAAGTAGTCAACTCTGAGAACAAATTATATATGCAAGCATAAAAGAAGTTCCCACACTCCTAAGATAGACTGCTCTGTAACCATGGAAATAGGAAGCCCGAGAACAGGCTTTACCCATGCTTAATCAATATACGACAGTTCTATAGCCTTGGAGCCACAGAATTGGTTTGAAAATGATTTAACCAATCAATCATTGACAACTTGCCTCAGTGAACTCAAGTCTGCAAGGCAATGAATCAGTGACCAACACTCCTGAGCACCAGCCAATCGGGAATGGACCATGATGGTGCCTCTGAGAGCCAACCAAACAGCAGAAGTCTCACCTGAGAAGCCAGCTTCTACTGTTAATGTCATCCCACCACCGCCTCTGAAAGGCCCCCAATCCCTGAACTCGACACTTCCCAAAAAAACTCTGTGTAAGCTCAGTTTCCTGCTCATGTGAGAAAAACTGCGCCCGACCAGCACAGCTCTCCCTATCAAGCAAGCAATAAATTCAACATTCCGTTTTTTGTTTCAGGTATCAAATGATGGTCTCATCCTTTGACATGGAGTCTGCTGTTTGAGGCCTCAGCATTTCCCACATTCAAACATCACTTTGCTGCATCCTTAATTCGTACTGCATCCTTCATGCCAATACTAGGTATGACACAACTTCGTTTCCCTTATGGATCACTTTCACTTTGAATGCTGTGAAAGCAATATTACTTCATAAACAAAATAATTTAAGAAAACAAAATATGTATTTAAATAATGTACCAAATACAAATAACTATACATATTGAATAAAAACAATAGATGCTTTTTAAATTTTCTAATATTCCTTGAAGCTTATTTGAGAACTAAAAAAAGCTCTAGATAAAACCTAATTGTCCATCAGTATGGCTTATGTATACAATGGAATATTATGCAGCAATTAAACTGAATTAATGAGATGTGAATGTATCAACAAGGAAAGTCCCCCAAACGTGATGGTGGGTGAAAAAGTCAAAATGCAAAAAGATATAAATAATACATATATACATCTATTACAGCTTTTTAAACACAAAGATTGACACCAATTTCAGGATAGTGATTAATCTGGGTAACGAGGGAAAAGGGATGAGAGTGGGGCTTGATTCTATCTTTAATTTTTATTTCTTAAAAAAAGAGGGAGGGAGAAATATGAAGCAAACAGAGCAAAAAGCTAATATTTGCTTAAACTCAGCGGTGAGCACATGGACTAGAGACTATACTTCTATATGTTTGGAATCTTTCATAATTAAGATGAAAATTTTTAAAATCAAAACAGAATAGAAATGGAAAAACTTATTCCTACAGTAAATATGTGAGTAAATGTAAAAATACAAAGCACAATTTTAGTTTCTATTTCCTGCCTGAAGTTCTATCAGCTAGCCTTCCATTTAGAGACAATCAGCCAAAAAATATTCTCCTTATTCCTTTCCAGCCACCTCCTTTTATGGAGGTTCTAAAACTGCAAATCAAAAACCAGGTAATTAAGCCATCAACAGTTGGGGAATCAGGCCTTTAATAATCGAAAGTTTGTCTCTCCTTTCCTCCTCTTCCCACGGCACTTTGAAACTCTAATGGGCATATTATGACATCTTGCCTGATACTATATTTATATGTGTTCATGCCCTCTCCACCTATAAAGCTTAGCTATCTTGAGAGCAGAAAACTTGCTCTCCAAAGTCCCTTCAAAAACTCAGAGACTCTGCATAGTAAACATCGACCTGCACTTGCTATACTGAATTTGAGTGTTGTACCATATGCCCATCTCTCTATTTGACTGTTTGAATAATTTTCCATCTTAGAATTTCAATGCATATTTAATTTTTGATTACTGGACTTTATAGACTGAGAAATCACCACCTCTAAAGTAAGCTTTTCTGATTCTTCCAAGCCTGAGATAACAGCATAAGCTGGTTTAGGTAAGAACTGAGCAGCAGAGGTCAAATCATGTTTAGCCAGCCATCAACTTAGACACAGTTGCCTTATTAGCCTTTGCCACACCTGTCAATCAATTCCACCTAACCAATCAAGATGCAGACATTTATCCATCGATCCAACCATTCAGGAAGCTATTATTATGAACCCAACACAAGTCCAGGGTTGATACCGCCTCCCTGCCATTTGCCAGGCTCTGGAAATACAGAGCAAAAAAGATCAGTTTGATATGACTGAATCCTTCGTTCTCATTTACATTCAAAGTGGACTAAAAATAATTCCTAAACTACTTGCTCTGATTTATTTTTGTCCTACCAACTTTCTAAACCTTCATCTGGTCTATTATTTTAATTTGGACACAACCCATAACACGACTAGGAATTTTTAGAAAACTCCTGATGAATCCTATTTGGCTTTTATAATTCACGACTTTCTCCTGATTCCTACTTAGAGAAATAAGAATGGCGAACAATTTCTGAACACCTTTCTCTTACTGTGGAGTTTATAATTCTATTCCATTATTTCATCCAATCGTTTAATAAAAACTTAAAACGTTGTTTTACTTGTGAATGTTGGAAACATTAGAAAATTTTAAACTGGTTAGACGCAACTGCCATACCAATTTGAGAATTCAGTCAGCCTCGGATTTCACAGAACACAATCTTCTAGATTGAATCAATATGTTAATCAATCAGCTGTCTCCATTAGGATGTTAATGCCCTTCTCTGCTGTGGAGTAGGAACCGCTAGACTAGAGAGAAACATAATTTACTACTCCCCTGAGATACGTATTCAAACCAAATAAGATTTCATCTGCTTTGCAGCAGATATCTATTCTAAAGAGAGTGTTTCAAGAAACGCCATTTTAATGGACAAATAATACTCCCCAGCACAATGCCATGGCCAGCAAAGAGAAATCAGGAGAGCCGCACAACGTTCTTGTTTTTTCCATAGAGAAGAAACACTATCTTTTCAATACCAAGTTTTCCAAAAGGACCACAGCCAGTATTCGTTGGCTTATTTGTAGGCTGAGAATATTCTAGCTCATGCTAAGATTTTCTGGACAGAGAAAAAGAATAATAAAAACTACTGTTTGAATTCAGCCTTTCTTAAAAGCCAATCTGTCTTCTCAGCAAAACAAAAGGAATCAATATAATAGGAAAAACCTGAAGCTCACCGATGACTGCCTCACACTGATTTTTGGCTTTCAAATATATTTTGCTTGCCTGCTTCCTCTAGGTAACGTTCCAGAGACAATGTTGTTTCTTGGTCGTTTTAAAAGAAAAACAGTAATTTTATTCCACTATATACTTTAATACTTCTTACTACAAAAACATGTATGCACTTTAGAGTCAATTTACAGGAAATACAATAAAACAATGAAAACAAACCCAGCCTCATTTCCTGGAAAGTTGTAAAACTGGCATGTTACCTTTTCTGTCTACCTACTCAACCCTTACTAACATAATATCATAGAATATAAAGCAAGACAGAATATTCGTACTTCTGAAATATTTAATTTACTAAAAGTCATGTCTAATGATAACAGTAATTGATAAGTATCTGTTAAATTCTAGGTATTTCACATACAGCAACTCTAATCCCTAACAACAATGCCACAAGGTAAGTCTCATTTTCTCTACTCAGTTTAATGAATGTGCCCAAGAGCACATGTAAGGAGAGGCACAGCAGATTTTGAACTCCAGTTGCCCAAACTCCAAAGCCCGTGATCCAGCCACCAAACCACACAGACCTAGAGTCTTCCTCTGGTAAAGACATCAGCCACCGAAGCACGTGTGAGCGCAGAGCCCAGTGTTCGGCCCCTACCCAGCCACACTTGAGTCCTGCCTCCCTTACGTCCACACCCCATGACGCTCTCATCTCACCCTCTGCAGAGCAGCCACACTGGCCTTCTGACGTGTCTCAAATTCGCCAAGGCCTTTCCCCTCCAACATTACAATCATGAACTAACATGCAGCTAGTCACCTAGTTTTTTAAAGTACCAAGAAAAGAGTTTAATGACTGCCCTCATTTATTATGCTTTTTGTGGCAAAGAGAACTTTTATTTGTTCATTATTGAGGACTCGTTAATTAAATGTACTTGTTTGCAATGTAGATTTAGAAATTTGTTTCTGTAAGTCAGGGGCCCTAGAGGAGTATTTTGAGGAGGAAAAAAGGATTCCTGTTTGGAATCCTAAGGACATCTAAATTAGTCCTGTGAAGTGAGGAAAAAAATGGAGGTGAGAAAGGAGGGGAGCAGGAGTGAGAGGCATGAGGTTTTTCATCACGGACCAAAAAGTGACAAAACTAAGTGTTAATAAAAGACAAAAACTAAAGGTAGAAATGGAAGGAAACAAAAATATAGAGCAGGGAAAGGAAGCGACTCTGAAAAGTGCTCCAGGTTTAAGAACAGTCCTTTGGTATATTAATATCATGATTGACGGCCAGTCCTCAATCTTAAAGCATCATATAGTGGTATTCAATTAATCATCTTCCAATTCATTTTAATAGCGTCAGTATTTGCCCTGAACTCATAAATCTAAGAACAAATATTTTTTAATTAACATAAATTTTGGAGTACCTACTATGGGTCCAGCGCTGTGATAGGCATGAGAAATAACTACATAAATAACAAAAAAATACCTAGTCCCTTAGCTATTTCTATTAATATATATAATCATAACATGTTATGAATCAACATGCTTTTACTGAGCACTTACTGAGTGTTAGGCATTTTGGGATGTAAAACAGGTGAATGAATATATCGATGCTCTGAAGGAACTCAGAAGCTCAAGAGAGAGAGAAACTAAACACAGCAGAAAGAGAGAATTGTGGACTGGAATAACTTCCTGGAGAAAGTAGCATTAAATTGGTTTCTGCTGAATTTCGGGACAAGCTATAGGCAGGGCAGTGCCAATGGGGAGAGAAAAGTGTCAATGGATTTAAAATTTGCTTGGAGTTAGGACTTAGCGTAGGAAGTAACATATTGAGCTAGTTAAGGCTTCTTGGTTGAATAGAAATCCAACCAAAATTTGCTGAAGCAAAAATGGGAATTTATCAACTCACAGAATACAAAGAAAGGCTGTACAAGCAAACCACGGGGATGACAATCACCCGGCCAGAGCTTGGCAATGAATGGAACCAGTAACTTCAACTCTGTATGACTTCATCTTTCCATTCACAGGCTATGGGCCTTCTCCACGTGGTGGGGAGCATGGCTGATGGCAACTCTCAGGTTTTACATCTTACCATTTCTACCATCAAATATGCATGGATGAGGGCAGCATAAGCAGAAGAAAGGGGAAAAGAGGTAGAAGACAGACAATTCTATATACCTCCACCATAAAAATTACACACCAAGAGTTGACCAATGGGAAATGACCAAAGAACAAAATAAATTGAAAGCCTGGTAGAACCTCCCATTTAGAGAGTAATGTAGCTAAAATGCTACCTTTATACAAACCTCAGTCTTACCACAAACTGGTGAACACATAATATAAATAAAATGTTATTTGCACAAATATAACAAGCCAATCAAAGTGAAATCTTCTTAAGAATTTGCCACATGCAATCTATAAGATTCATTTATTCATTCATTACTTGAAGTTCTATATCTTTTCCTCATCGATTTTTATGTAGTTTATTAAAAATTTTTTAATAATTGTTTTACCATTTCAAAAAAAGTATTACTTTCCCAATGACAGTTACTCAGATCTTAAAGGAAGCATGCTGAAGTTCATAGGGATGAAAAGTCAGGAAGCATACAAGTTTCAGTTGGTTCTGAAATACCGTGTGCGTGTGTGTGTGTGTGTTTGTATAGAAACACAGTAATACAGATAAAGCAAATATAACAAAATTTTAATAATCGTTGTATCCTGGTGGAGGATATATGAATAGTTATTATACTATTTCAATTTTTCAGTATATTTCAAAGTATTCATTATAAAAAGTTGGAGGGAGGCAGAAACCTGACGGAAGACTTCATGTTTTAACGACAATATAATGAAAGCTTAAGAAAAGCAAGCAGTGTCTCAGGAAGATGCATGCAGCAAGGTATGGTTTGAGTCCGAGGGAGGAAAAAATAGGGAGACCTAATAGGAGATTTCTCTAATGGTCCAAACAGATGGAGTGGGGGCCTAGATAGAGAAAGTAGCTATGAAAATAAAACAGAAGGAATGGACACTGAAGACACTGTAAATGGATACTTAAAAGAACTCAGAGGGTGAGATGTGAGTGTGGGAGAGGAGACGACAGAATCAATGGCAATTCCAAGTCCTCCAGGTCAGATTAGAGAAAGGATAGAAATAGGTATGGTCTAAAGGAGGAGCAGAGCTGTTGGGTTAAGACAATGTCTTTCATTAAACAGATTTATATATTGCCTCTTCCATGAAATACAGTTCCCATTCTGAATGGTGCTGTAGGTGGAATAATTTCCTCCTTAGTCTCTCAAAGTCCCAAAAGACAACATACCGTGCAAGGACCCTGATGAGAGGCGAACACATGGGGGCTACAGCCCAAGGGAGAACAGCAGCCGTCAGGCCATATGCTCCCCCTGTTACGCCACCTGTTTCAGTGTCGCAGTTCCCTCGCCTGGAAGATTTTCAGAATTTCAGGGGTAAAAATAATGCAAAACCTCTATGAGAGGGAGTTTTAAGTGATGAGAGCAAACTTTGACTGCATCCACAAAAATACATCAATGTAAATAGCTTAAAGTCAGTGCGATGCCTTCTCTGGTGCCTTGGTAATTTTCAGCTAAAACGGCCCCTTGCTATGAGTACATCTCTAGATCAACCTTAACGGAGAAAAACTTCATGAGTACATAAAATTCCTATTAGTTTTCATAAACTTTCTGATTTAGCAGAAAACCAGGCAACTACATTTTTTAATGTAAGTGTAATTTTTAACGTAAACATGCAATTACATTTTTTAAAAGTCTCAGACAGTGCAACCACAATCAGCAACAAAATATATTTTAAATCACTCATCGCCTTGTGGTAGAGTGTAGAAATGAAGTTTGGGGTCACTGAAGGGGAGGGAAGAGGAGCCAAGTTGTTTTCATGATAGACTGGGGAAATGGCCAACAGGCTGGCACAGATGGGAGACAGAGAGGATACAGGAGACCTCAAGACACAACTGGTCTGTGTTGTGTTCATGTTGAGGACTGACAGGTTAAGAAAACGGCACAATTTGGCCAAGGTGGTGATAACCCACTGTTTTAACAGCAGGGGAAAGTATTTCTGCTATATATCAAGGTAAAGGCAAGAAGGCCAATTGCTAGCACAGTACTGATAGAAATAGGGCTCATGTTTGAGTTCTGAATTCAATTCCTTTATTTAGAAAAGAGGGCACATCATCAGTCTGGTGTCTTCAAGAAATGT
The DNA here is from genome assembly GCF_021613505.1 of Equus quagga. Lineage (NCBI taxonomy): Eukaryota > Metazoa > Chordata > Mammalia > Perissodactyla > Equidae > Equus > Equus quagga. The sequence continues at coordinate 123,958,111 of NC_060270.1, read as the reverse complement.
GGCCTTGTGGAAGAAGCTACATTATTTTTTTTCTTTTCCAACAATATGGAAGTTATGAGCCATAAGAGTAGGAAATAAGAATTCTAGAGAATACTAAAGATAACGGGAAAAGGAATTATTATATTGTTATTACAAAAGGAAATGGAAAAAAATAAATCTAAATAAAAAATAAGAAAAATTATTTCCTCCTTCTGCTTTTCTATATTATTTTGAAACTCACTTTAAATGTGCTTTCTTCTGGGAAACAGGCCAAATTATTTTCCCGCAAACCTGTGTTTCCACAGTATCCTATATACTCTTCTAACCTGGGACTTACCACACTCTAATATCATTTGTGGTCTCTTTATCTACATCCCCAATGGGTGTTCTTTGCAATCAGTGATGATGAAGTGCCTGGCAAATAGTAGATAATGAGTTTGTTTAAAAAAAGGAAAAAAATGAATGAAATCATTCACTGTAGGAATCTTGTATGTTATCTCCAGCCCCACGTATATTCAAATATGTGTATTCAAATACACGCCAGTTCCTCTTCCCATATATTTTTTTCAAAGCAAGCATTCCTCTTGATCCAAAATCTGTATTCTTGGCCACTGGCCTCCGAAAGCCTACAGCCTTTTCCCCATGTAATGTCCTTTTCATACACACACTTTAGAGAAGCCAGCTCAAGCTTGCAGATAAAAGAAGATACTCAACTGCACAAATGTTTATCTATACAGTCACTCATTTGTTCATTCAATAAATATTTATACAGGAACAGAGCCCAAACCAACACAATTAATTGCACCTGGCCTCATCTGGTTTCCAATCTAGACGAGAAGACAAATAAGGAAATACGGAACAGGCGCCTAGCTACAAGTCAATTACAGCCCTTGAGCAAGTAGGAGGTGTTTATGAGAGCACATAACAGAGGAACCTAGCTCAGAGTGGAAAGTCAAAGAAAACCTGTTTAAGAGGTAGATTTAAGCTAATATCTGAAGTCTGAATGCAATTAGCCAGGTGAATGGTGTAGGGGGAGGGGGAGCGTGTTTTAGATCAGGGAAGTGCCGCAAGCAGAGAAACAACCTGTACAAAGGCCCTAAGGTACAAAACCTGTCACACTCAAGCTACAGAGAACTGGAGCACAGTGATGAAGTGGGAGAGAAACTAGATCTGAGACTGGAGTTGTAAATCACGTAAAGCCTTACAGGTCAGGTTAAGACCTCGGACTTGCTTCTCATGTTGTAGGAACCCTAATCAGATTTTTACTTAAAAATAAAATAACCACTATTTGGTGGGGGGAGTGACCCCCATAACTGCTCTGGGGAGTATGGATTTTAGAGCATCAAGAATGGACATAATGGGCTGGCCCAGTGGAGCAGCAGTTAAGTGCACACATTCCACTTCAGCGGCTCGGGGTTCGCCGGTTCAGATCCCAGGTGCAGACATGGCACCACTTGGCAAGCCATGCTGTGGTAGTCATCCCACATATGAAGTAGAGGAAGATGGGCACGGATGTTAGCTCAGGGCCAGTCTTCCTCAGCAAAAAGAGGAGGATTGGCAGCAGATGTTAGCTCAAGGCTAATCTTCCTCAAAAAAAAAAAAAAAAGAATGGACATAAGGAGGCCAGTTCATATGCTAACCTGAATCTGAGCTACAGCAGGGGCAGGAAAGAAGGAGAAAAACTAACAGATGAGGACTATTTAGGAGACAGACTTGATGGGGTCTAGTGATTGACCAGATGGAGGGGAAGGCAGAGGAAATGGCAAGGACAGCATCCTCAATGCTCCTTCCTTGGCCAGTGGGGCACTTTATTGGTTTTTAATAACAATGAGGAAGAATGAATGATGAAGGTGGCCAAAAGGTAAAAATTCTAGTTATAAGACAAATAAGTTCTGGGGGTGGAATACAGCATGGTGACTATAGTTTCAAAATAAAAAAAATAAGGAAGGAGACTTTTTTATTCCCGAAGGTGTGGTAGAAAATCAAGAATCCAGTGTTAGCCATGCTTAAGCTGAGATACCCATGATATAGCCACATAAAGATGTCAAAATAATTAGTGGATATATTCAGGAGCAAGCTCTGGGGAGACTCAGCATATAGACGGTATTCAAAGAACTGGAGTGAATGAGATCACCTCGTGAGAGGGGAGAGTGAGAACAGAGGCAGAGTGTTAAATTAGTGGAAAAATAAACTATTTTTTCTACTCTTATGTTTTAGAATATAAAGATATTTTAATTACCTATATATTACAATATCAAACATATTATAGTTATCATATTAATATTTATGTATAATTTTTAAAAATATAATGTAATTATTGCATAACAAATTATTTAAGAGTTAAAGACTTGATACTGTATTATTGATAAGGAATATTGATAGGAAAGAAAGAGGAATGAATTGGGTCACCATCTTTTCATCTGCCTTTGTCATACCTATCTCTAAGCTGCAGGATCCATGACAGGCCCCACACACAGCCCCTGCATAGAGCTCTCGTCTGTGAGCCAGTCCCCATCTACACGAAGCACAACGGCCACAGTAAGACTTGGATTTGTCGTGGGTGCCTCTATTTTTTCCCTCCATGTCTGTGCCCCATGCTGTTCCCTGAAGCTGCAGCTTTCCAAGTCTCAACACATGCTCTTACTTCTCTTTGGAACTTCAGAATGTGTTAAAATACAAATTTCTCCATTTGGATTTTCAAAGGAAAGAAAAATTCTGCAAAAGAAAGCTATTTCTAAAAACAAAGAAATTCTTCACTCTGTTATTCACTTTTTTTTTTTTAAAGATTTTATTTTTTTTCTTTTTCTCCCCAAAGCCCCCTGGTACATAGTTGTATATTCTTCGTTGTGGGTCCATCTAGTTGTGGCATGTGGGATGCTGCCTCAGTGTGGTTTGATGAGCGGTGCCATGTCCGCGCTCAGGATTCGAACCAACAAAACACTGGGCCACCTGCAGCGGAGCACACGAACTTAACCACTCAGCCACGGGGCCAGCCCCTGTTATTCACTCTTTTTAGCATCTAGTTTTTCCAATGTAATCAGTTTTTAGTGAAATCAGGAGAGGTATGAATCCAAAAAATGAGTAAGAGGGCCCAGTTGGTGGAATAGTGGTTAAGTGTGTGTGCTCTGCTTCAGCAGCCTGGGGTTTGCGGGTTCAGATCCAGGGCACAGACCTACACACCACTCATCAAGCCATGCTATGGCGATGTCGCACATACAAAACAGAAGATTGGCACAGCCGTTAGCTCAGCGACCATCTTCCTCAAGCAAAAGAGGAAGACTGGCAACAGCTATTAGCTCAGGGTCAATCTTCCTCACCAAAAAAAAAAAAAAAGTGCGTAAGATGCGGGTTTCAATGAGTTTAGAAATTACATCCATTTTGAAAGCCTAGAACAGCAGTGGTGATGAAAACAGCAAGTTCAATTGCAGACTTAAATCGCTGTAGACTGAAATTGCTATTTTGACCCCAAAACTGTTTAAAGACCAAAGATTAATACTTGTCTCAGCGGGTAGGGAAAGACTTAGGTTTTTATAAATGCCTGCTTTGAGAATTAATAACAACCAGGGTGGGCCCTCATCTGCTAAGACTGTTTGAGGTTTATAATCAGGCCTGGAGGCATTAGATGACTCACAAAGACATCAGAGCCTTTATCAAGATTATTAACTTAATCTCAATGATCCTATCTTTTAGTGGAACAGCCAAGAGCCAAGCTGCAAAGAGTTTCTGGATTGACTGCCAAAGAATTCCAACAGAGGGTTTTTTCAGGTATAAGGTGTCCTACCAGTTTATTATATAATGAAATCTGGACATAAAACAGTTCAAAGTCATATGATTTATCAAAAGATATCTATTGCATACTGGTGGCCATTCTACAACAGAATGGACAAGCCAGAGGATGAAAGAATGGACCAAGGGTCGTGCATCCTAAACCATCAGTTCTTTTAAGGGTGAAAGCTTTCTGGCAGAATTGGTCATGCTGCTGTCAAGCTTACGAATTTCACTGACCACATGCACACAATAACAGAAAAACCTCCCATGTTAAGAACACACAAAAACGTTACTTGAGTCTGAATGTTACCTTTGTTCTTTTCTTACTGAGTCCGCTCACAAAGGACTAATTAACCATGGCAGGCTTTGTTAACCTTTTGGGGGTCAAGGATTCCTTTGAAAACCCTACAGATGCTCTGAACACTAGATAATTGAAGATTACATAATTTCAGGGTGCTCGTGAACCTTCTACACCCTTCCATTGGCTCCCTAGAACCCCAGCCTTACAAGGTATAAGGGACAGCGAGTCCCCTACACATATAGGGGGAAGAAAGATTCACCTCTGGTGAGTACCTTTCTCCCCCATGAACAATGACATACTTGACACCCTCTCAGACTTGTCACAGCAAGTTATGTTACCTCTCTCTTCTTTTCTCTTGAGCCTCCAAAGTTTTGACCCCCTACATGTTTACAGCCTACATTTACCAAGCTTTCCTGATTCACAAGACTTCTTCCCTATTTGAAATACTAAGGTACAGAAGCAATTTTAAAATACACATTCTTTTGACTCTTCTCATTCACAAACTTGAGTCCACTGGTAGGAAATGTAGGGATTATAAAAAAGCACACTGATCTGCGTCATATTTGCTGTGAAGAAAATCATCAAATTATCCTTAACTGTAAGTTTTATCAGACTTTGTAACTGCCAGATGATACCACAATTTCTTTGAAGATGTGGATGTGTTCTGGCTGAGGTCATATACTCTTCAAACATGGCCAGAGCAAAGCATTTTGGAGAAGGTCATTTCCACCTCATTCTAGTTCCAAGAGCCTATGATTCCAAGAAGGCTTATTATAATCTGCAAAGTGAAAAACTTTCGTTTTAATTATTACATATTTTAATCAATATTAGATGCTACTTCGTTATAAATAGCATTAGAAGATCAGATTGCTTCATATCGTGCTATAAAAATATTTTTGCTGCATATGATTATGAATGAGAGCTACTCTAATATAAAGAAACACTGAAATTTTGGGAAGTACTAAATCATTGTTTTTCTGCTAAAAGTACTGAATCTAATAGCACAAATATATTGTAAAATATACTTTGGGAAGTACTTATTTTATGAAGAGAATTTATCTGTCTTTAAATGAAAATATTTGGAATATACCAACTTTTTAAAAATAAATGAGTAGATTTTTTTTAATTTCAGGTACATAAATTGCATTAATCATAATCAGTGTTTCATGGCACACTCTTATTGATTCATGCATGGTTCATTTTACCTAGTTAGTATTAGTTAGTAGAATAGTTAAATATTTCCTGCTACACCCATTACTCTTGGTAACTTCTCTGCCCTTACACAAAAAGTGTGGCCTCCCTCTATTTCACTTTTATAGTAAATGGATATTCTCCTGGTAGTTTTATCTAAGTCACCCAGACACTTATAAACAAACTCTACTCATGCAAATATGAAAGAACATTAGCAGTATGTTTAAAGTTTGGAAGAAATATAATCCATTTAACTATATACAGCCATATTTTGACAGCTTAATTTCTATCCTTTTCAAAAACAAAGGCGGGCAGGCAAGGGTGGAATGGGTCACAAAATCCAGGACCTTTGCAGCTTCTATTCAACCTGGTTATAGTTAACCCATTAGAAACTTGCCCATCTACCCATCCTGTTTGTTTGTGTCACATTCCTATCACAAAAAAACAGAGGAGTAAAAGTGGGACTAAAATCACGGACACTGGTTCTATTCTATGTTAGAAAGGCCTAAGGATATGGAATTCTACAGCATTCCTGGGGTACTCACCCCAGAGACAAGCCAGGGCCCTCACAGCATGAAGCCTGGGTTGAGGCTGGACATTTTTACCAGCTTCCCACTGGTCAACTGGTCACCTAAAGTCCAACTAGCATTTAGGGCCACAGATATGAACTGCTATTGGATTGCTATCTAAATGTTCTAAATTTCAGCAGAGCTAACAACTGAATTAAAATGATATAGTCTATAAATAATACTTCTTTACTGAACAGGAACAAAACTAATCTAAGTACAATAATGATAATATTTGGCAAATTTTTTTAATTTTATATTATTCCCTAAATTGTTATGAGATAGAAACCAACTTAAGAAAAAAGCACATTAAATAGAAATTGAAATCTCACATATAAATGAAATTAATTTTAAATCTTAATTTCTACACAAGACACAGAACCTTAATATGGAGAGCTTAACGGGTATTATCAACTCGAGATTTCAGATAAGTGTAATGCAATCCTGAGGCATTTTACAGTCTTGGTTCACTAAGTCACTGAGGCAGATCTGACATGTTAGTAATGTCAGAAGCAACTATCACTTCCTTGACACCCTCTACCCTACTTGAAATGGCACTCAGAATCACTGACTCATTTCAGGCCCAAGTGAACTGGCCTTTATACTCCCAGACATTAACAACAAGTATTTAAGAATACTGCCTATTCCTGATGACACAGACAATCATAAAAGAAAAAGAATTTAAAAGGCACAGAATCTTATATGTCTTAGAAATACACATTGTGCTTATGCAAGAGGCCAATTAAACAGATATCTCCAAACACAATCTTCAAAACAAACAGAAGCTGCGGGCCCGGCCTGGTGGTGCAGTGGTTAAGTTCGCACTTTCCACTTCACCGACCTGGGGTTCGCCCGCCTGGGGCTCACTGGCCTGGAGCTCACCAGTTCAGATCCTGGGTGCAGACCTACACACCGCTTATCAAGCTATGCTGTGGCAGGCATCCCACATATAAAGTGGAGGAAGATGGGCATGGATGTTAGCTCAGGGCCAGTCTTCCTCACCAAAAAGAGGAGGATTGGCGGCAGATGTTAGCTCAGGGCTAATCTTCCTCAAAAAAAACCCCAGAAGCTGTTTTCTTAAGCTTATGATGTATTTCACTACAATGCATAGCTTTCATAGTTTTAGAATTTTCTGGGTAAATATTCCAAAGCATACTTTTTCCACTAGCAGATGGAAAATAATATATCCATTTCCTAGCTCAGGCAATGTGGACAAAAGGAAATTAAGACCCATCACACTAAGCCAAGTGAATGAATGACAACACTGCAGCTAACCTAGTCAGACAGAATGCTGACAGAGAAATCAAGTCCAATATTTATATACTTGGGGGGAAGAGCTTTGTTTCAGAAAAATATTTTCTAGTTTCTGTTCTGTCACATTAAGAACACTGAGAAACCACCACTAAAACAAACTGGATTCAAATTCAACACAATGGCATGTGTTTTTCAACCTGTAATCAACACCAAGAAATAGTTCCCTTTGGTTATTAAAATCCTGGAAAGAAATCATAATTACCCCATCTGGGGATATGGCCTTTAAAACATGAGTGCTTTAGATAGAACAGTTAATTTCTCAACCCACTTCTCCTATTGATTTTCAAATTCCTTGAACAGAAAAAAAGTAAATAAATAAATGCTTTCATAAATGGGAGATTTCAATCAGGTTTGTTTAAATCAAGCTATTTGATTTTACGTAAACAATAATATTCTATATTGAATTTTATTTTTAAATTAAATTTTAAGTGAAGTAGGTTTCAGCTACATAGAATATGAAAAAAAAATTTTTAACATCAAAAGCATACCACTTGGCCCAGCAATTCCACTCCTAGGCATTTACTCAAGAGATATGAAGGCATGTCCACACAAAGATTTGTACAAGAATGTAGCAGCTTTATTTACAATAGCAAAAACTGGAAATAACCCAAATAGCCATCAACAGAAGAAGTGATAAACCAAACCTCGGTAATTCATACCATAGAATACTGCTGAGCAGTAAAAAGGAAGAAACGGTTGAACATGCAACAACGTGGGTGAAACCTATGGAAATCAGACTGAGCTAAAGAAGCTAGATACAAGAGAGTGCCTGCTCTATGATTCTATTTTATGCAGCTCTAATATATGATGAAAACAATCAGAACAGCAGTTGTCTCTGGGTAAGGGGCAGGGATTAGAATGGGGCATGAGGGAATTTTCTAGGGTGATGTAAATATTCTACATCTTGATGGGGCGATGGTTACACAGGTATATCCATTGGTCATTAAGCTAAGGTATGCACAGTTCAGTGTATATATGTTTTACCTCAAAAAAAAAAACCCTGCATAGAGGAAATGGGTGGAGGTACAGGTGAAACAATTAAAGCAGAATTTTATCACTGTTAAAGTTAGTTAATGGGTATGGACTTTTATTATACTATTCTGTTTACTTTCTACATATTTGACATATTCCAAAATAAAAAGGTTCAAAATTTGTTGGTGAAATGTACAATCAAAAATTGTTACATCAGAAAAATATACTTCTCAAGAAGCTTTCTCTGTATGCAGAAAACATTTACAAAAATCCAGTGGAGATCCCGAGTCTGTGCTTCACATGGAGAATCTGAAATGGAGCTCATTATTTTTTCCAGCTCCTCCTGCCCCCACCTCCAGCATGCCTCCCTTCTAACGGGCCATCACGGTGAATATATGGTTGTCTCAGCTACCACCAGCCCCCAAATTATCCTTCCCTGGCCCTCTAAATATTTATTTCTCACAAATACTGGTGCAGATGGAGAAATGAGAGCTGCTGCACACACCAGAGAAAACAACTCATTTGACAGACAACCTTAGTCTTTATTCTCACTACTGTCTGAAGACCGGGTGTTTTATGAGTTAATGAGAAAATAAAAATTCACTGTTTTTAAATCTTGACTTTGTAAATCTCATATTCAACTTTTTTAAACCTCATTTTCTTATTTCCCAGCAATACAAAGAGATACAAATTTTCAGAATAATAAAATCCAGCGAATACTAACCAACATCAATTTCTCTACTATGGACTGACATGCTCAGTCACCAAAATGTGTCTTCTTAGTTTTCTAAATTTTGCCTGAGAAAAGTCCTATAGTTTTCCACATAACATGTCCAAGATCAGAAGCACCATACAGACGAAAGAATGAACTCAGGCTCAACCACAGCTATTTACAGATACGTTAATACCCTCCTAGGGCATAATAGGATTATAAGTACACTTGGGTAAAAAACCTTCTTGGGGCGGCCCTGTGGCGCAGCGGTTAAGTTCGTCTGTTCTGTTTCTGGGCAGCCTGGGGTTCGCCTGTTCGGATCCCGGGTATGGACATGGCACCGCTTACCAAAAGCCATGCTGTGGTAGGCGTCCCACATATAAAGTAGAGGAAGATGGGCACAGACGTTAGCTCAGGGCCAGTCTTCCTCAGCAAAAAGAGGAGGATTGGTGGCAGATGTTAGCTCAGGGCTAATCTTCCGCAAAAAAAAAAATCTTCTTGACAGAACCTCATAAGTGGACTCAAGCATTGGTATCAATCAGTTCTCTATAGTCAGCATAAGATAAAGGCCGAAATTAGCTAAGATTCAAGATCCAAAATTTATATACTTTATAACCTCTACTTACAGATATTTCTACCTAAAAATTCTTTATTTTTATATCTCCCCTGCTAAATTCCAATGAAGAATTTCACATGTTAAACAGCAAATACTTAAAAGGTGAAAATGATCCTTGACGCCAGCATTTTTGTTTGTTCCTTCATCCATTCATTCATTCAACAAACCTATGCATGCCTATGCTTACCAGTACTCTTCTAGGTACTAAAAATATATGTAATTTAATACAATAGGGAACAAAACAGCGTTCATGCCCTCACAGAGCTTACATTCTAGTAAGAGGAGACAGGCTCCTTAGGATGATGAGTGACCTGGAGGAGAATGAGTATGAAAGGGCACGCAGATTCCTATCTCACGTAGCTGGTCAGGAAAGCTTCGTAGATATAGTAATATTTCAGCAAACCTGAAGAACGTGAAGTTCCAGAATTCCAGAGAGAAAGTCCAGGTAGAGAAAACGGCAAGTGCAAAGGCCCCATCCCAAGGCCCCCTTGCAAACTGAAGAAACTGAGAGCCAGCGTAGCTACAGTGGAGCGAGTCAGGGGCAGAGCTGCGGGTGATGGCAGGGGGAGGGGCGGACAGGGGACCCAGGCCTTTGTAGGCCATCTTCAGGATCTGGGCGTGCATTTGGGAGGATGGGAAGCCACTAGAGGACTGTGAGCAGAGATGATCCTATTTAATGTTTTTAAAAACATCACTAGCTGTGTGAGGAGAAGAGATAGTAGAAAACAAAGGTTGAAGCAGGAAGACCGGTTCACCCTAGAGATCACGGCGCGCTCAGAGGACTATTTTAACTTCACTTGTTTATAGGTTGTTTGTGATCTGACTCCATATCCCAATAACTAAACAACAATCAACTGAATTGTTCTCTTGTTTGCCGCGGGCTTGGGGAGCTAGAGTTTCTGAGGCAGAAGCAAGAGTTATCATATGGTACTTTTCAGGCTCTGGTCTGACCCATGGGCTAGTGGCTCCTTCCTCTTGATCGCTCTAATAGGTAAATGGGACAAAAACTCCTAGTTTCCCGAACAATCATCCTTTTCAAAAATATTCCCTCACAAATATCAGAAAAATATTTTAATGTCCACGCTACATACAAAAGATTTCCCATGCCACAACGAGAAGGACCCACAACTAAAATATACAACTATATACTGGAGGGATTTGGGGAGAAAAAGCAGAAAAAAAAAAGATTTCATCTCGCAGTTATTCGTAAACCTCGTCACAACATATCTGTATCACAGTAGTCAAAACACATTAAACGAATATGCCTGAAAGATAAACTGAAATAAAAATATATTGCAAATCATAAAATCCACCAACACTCTCTCAGACTTGTTTCATAGCTAATTTATGAAATCCTTCTCATAATGAAGACAGGCTCTCCAACTCTCCTCTCTCATTTCCCTACGTTTAGCAAATAGCAGCCTCGCGCAAACCATGTTAGCACTTCCAGTTGTAAAAACCCAGGTAGGAAAACCAGCACACACACCACACCTTTCAGGACTCTTAGCCACACTCGAGTGTTATTAGTTGGTGTAGGCACCCGCACACTTTGGTGATTTCATCCTCTGCTCCAAGCACTCTGATAAATTAAATCATCCTGGCTGTGTCACGAATTGCAGCTGGCATGCCTGAGTATTGCTCTTTGATGATGAGCAAGCAGTACAAAATAAGCTGCTGATTCCATTCTTTAAAATTTCATTTTCAGCATCTTGTATCATGTCACTAGGCAGGATTTTAAAACAAAAACAAATGTTATAATTCACGTTGGCTTTTGCAGAAACCTAAGCCCACTTGCCAAAAAATGGATGGGCTTTTCTTCTTTGCAAACAGCAGGCAGCATCTACAGTAGGGAAGGGACTCGGGTGGTGGGTGGGGAGAGGCTTTTAAAAGGGATAATCCAGCTTTCTGCTTACCAGGAGAGCTTTAACGGGGAGGGGGAACAAGGCAGGAAACGAGGGACTGTTCCAGCCACATACACTACAGCGTATTTCCTCATCCTCACGGAATAGTGTCAAGAATCTGCCTCATTAAGTTCTCCTAACAAGTGAGGAGATTCCCCTCTCCAGGGGCAAGCTCCGCCGTGCTAACGTCAGTACCGACTTTATCTTATCTGCCCCCCTCCTCTTTTCCCTTTCCTTCAATTGCAAACTCCTATTTCATTTTGTTTTATTATATCTTATTATACTGAAGGCATTCTTGCAAACTGCCTTAAACCCTTCCCGGGATAAGAAGAGATAGAAACAGATAATAAAATAAATCAAGATTTCTTTCTCCAGGTCTAAATTTAAATACAACAGGCGGGGCGAGACGGTGAAAAGGAGTGTGTGGGTGTCTGTTGCAAGATTTTTCAGTCTCTAGGGGAGAAAAGGATAAAGAGTAGAATGCTAAAGGGATTTGAGAATGTGTGTGTGTGTGTGTACAATATGTGTGTGTGTGGGTGTGGGTGTGTGTGTGTGTGTGTGTGTGTGTGTACAGTCATTCCCAGGGCAGAAGGAAGAATTCAGAAAGAAGGGAGGGAAGAGAAAAAGATCAATGGAGGCAGTCACTCACCCCTACCCCTCCCGACCCCTCCCCACCTTACTGCAGAGCTCTGCGCTTCCCAGAAAGCTCATCACCCAAAGGGCAGATTCCCGAAACCAGAGCACAGCCTGAGTCCTGGCCAGGCAGTCTGGGGAGACTGCGGAGATGGGGATGGGTAGGACAGGCGATGGGAAGCGATCTAGGGAAGGGGCGAGGAAGCCAGGGACACCAGATGAGCTCTCCGGCGGAGATGGAAAGGCAGGGCCGGGCTGCCGGGACCTACCTGGAACAGTAACGGTGGAGGATGCCCCAGGCACCTCTGGCCTCTCCTCCTCAGCCTCCTCCCGCTGCCGTTGCTGCTGCTGTTGCTGCTGCTGGATGAGGCTGAGATCCGAGCGGCTGAGCTCGGCTCTGGCGGCCGCGGGGACCAGCTGTGCCTTCAGCAACACCGCGGCCAGGCCGAAGAGCAGGGTGCAAGGGACGCGCCGGCTGAGCCTCGCCATGGCCGAGAGCCAGAGGGCCGCGGCGGCATATTGCGGGGCTCCGGGCGGCGGCGGGCGCCAGGGCTGCGGGCTCCGGCAGCGCCCGCTTGCACGCTCCCCCTCGCGCCGTCTGCCTCGCACACCCTCAGCAGGAGCAGGAGGAGGCCGGGAGGCGGAGGGAAGCAGGAGGAGGAGGGGGAAGGCAGCATCCTCCAGCACGTGATGCGCGGGGCGGGGCGGGGCGGGGCGAGCCGGACGCCCAGAGCAGACGCTCGGTTCTCGCCCGCAGCCGGGCTGCTGCGAGGGTTAGTGCTCCGCGCGGTGCTAGGGTGGTGTGCTGGGCGGAAGCCGCCAAGGATCAACGAGAAAGGAGTCCTTCTGCGGGCTGGGAGACCTTCAGACCCTCCAGCCCCTACCGAGGCTCCGGGAAATTTTGCACAAAGTGGAATAAAATTCCCCCCCACCTGACCCTGAAGTAGAGGAGAGGTGATAGGTTGATTACCTTCCTACAACACTTACCGCATCAGTGGCTGAAAAAGCTAGGGTCTCCTAACTAAATAGGCTTTGCTCATCATGGCCATCATTGGTTAGCTAGAAATTAAACTGTGGCTCTCCAGATTTTGACTAAACTTCCTTTTTCTGCCCAAGTGGGAATCTCTTTCTGTATCATAAAATATTCTTATGTACATTTTGTATAATTGGTAGCCTACGTTTTTCATTTGTTCAAAACATATTCTACTAAATGCGCACTAGGTGCTTACAGTATGCCAGCCTTTAGTCAGGTGTTTGGAACAAGCAAGATACAACCCCTGCGTTCTAGGAGCTCACTACCTGTTAGGGTAGAGGAACATGTAAGCAAATTATAATCCAGTGTATGGTTGCCACTGGGGAAACACTACGTGTAGAGGTTGCAATGAATTGGAAGAAATTATGTGGGATACGGAAGGGGGCTATAAAATACTCGGGAAGGTGGAGTTTAAAGAAGAATAAGAATTCCACACATAGCTGGGAGCAATCGGGTCATCTAAAAAGTAGAGCAGCATGGGGGGCGGGGGCGTGGCGGTGCGCGCGCGCGCGCGCTCGCACAAAGCGCAAAGGAGTTTAACAGCACAGTGTGCTTGGAAAACTGTGAGCAATGATTGTGACAGAGTGACAGTGTTTTAAATTGAAAATGAGACTGGAGATCAGATCACTAAAAAAGTAATAGCGGACGCTTCTATGGTACTTCATATGTGCCAGGCACCATTCAAGCACTCTATATATGTTAACTCTTGTAATAACCTTAGATGCTATAATAAATTCAAGTAAATTTCAAGGAAATTGAAATTTACGCTGCAAGTGACTGTGAAGTAGTGAAAGAAATTAATCAGGAAAGAGACTCGCCACCAGTCTGCTTTTTAGAAGGATCATTTTGCTATCAGCATGGAAGATTGATTACACAGGGTAGATCAGAGGAGAGGAGACCAGTTCAGAGGTGTTTGCAAAAGCCCATGAGGAGATGGCCAAGGCTTTTGAGACTGGAAAAGAGAGGAAATGAGTGAGACATTCAATATTTAGGGCTGGAATCAACAGAGATGGCTGGCTGGTTGGGTGGGTGGGTGGGGAAGGGAGAAGGAGAGAGATGAGTGTGTCTAGTATAACAGTCAAATTGCCAGATTCAGATCCTGGGTGGCTGCTTAGAACATTATCAAGATTAACTGGTAGTACAGCCTGCGGAATAGGGTGAGAGGCCACAGCTTGTTCAACTATAGTCTTTTTGCATTTGCAGTGCCTGTGGGACATCTCATAGTCTAATGTAAATGTGATCTGACTGCGACCTTGGTCAGTCACCATCATTCTTGATTCAGCTGATTTGGCTATTGGACAATCCGTCTCCACTCTCACCATTCTTCTGTGTGTTTCTCCCACAGTTTCCAACTTGCTGGAAAAGAACAAACTTCTCAATAGTGGAAAATTATTCTTTGATCAATGGTATAAAAATAATGCCTATAGAACCATAAAGTAAAATAATAATAATAGGCATTTTACATGCATTATCTCTTTGTATCCTCAGAGCAATCCTACAAGTTAGCTCTCATCCTATTTAGCAAATGGAAACACTGGCAATCAGAGAGGCTACTGTCTCCCCAAAGCTACTCTAATATGTGACTCTAACTGCACTGTTTGAAACTTTTACCATGAGCTTGTATTGCTTGTTTAGTGATGTTTTAGACAAAAATAAAGTATGGGGGCTACATAATTTTTGGAAAACAGATGCCAAAGTGTGGGTTCTCGCAGTGAATGCCATTGTTCCATCATGGCTCTGCCTCGCCTATGCGAGCAGGAGCTATTGGGGGAGGCTGAAGGCAGAGAGCCTTCACTAGTCTCACCAAGCTGTTTTTGTTGCATTTTCTTCCAATTTACCTCTGCCTGAAAGAAAGGAGAAAATGGAAATGGCTCCAAAAACCTGACTTGCAGGAAGAAAGGAAGGCTTCCAGGATTTCTGTCCTTCTGCGTTATGGTGGCCAAGTCATCTTTAACATATCGGAAGCTGACCCTCCCGAGGCAAAGCCGCTGATTACACAGCCCCCAGTAGAGGGTGGACGTCAAAGCCTTCAGTGCTATGGACTGTTTAAAGAAATAAGTTTTGTCGATCAACATGGTCTTGACATAGTTTTTAAATGCCCCATTGCTCATACAGCTTATGCCTAACTTCTGTGCAATATACAAATCTATATTATCTGATGCAATCAGGGCTAGTAACTGGTGAATCAAAAAAGATGGTGAAGAAACATAAAAATCAATATATCTTAAATATATTTTAAACTGCTTATTTTATCTTAAAATAAGTAAAAGCAGATTCATTTACCAATCTTTTGATGTAGGGCTAAAAATTGAGGGTTTTTTTGAGTATCTAACCACATCCTAGGGTTTGAAGTCATAAACCACCATTACAGTGCACCCCTATGATTTGCAGTTTTAGTTTAAGTGGAAGGCGTTCTTAAAGACTCTTGACAAACAATGTGAGTGCCAATTCCTTCTATTTTCAATTTTTTCCCAAATGTTTGCAATTTTCTCACTCACTATTAAACTTAGTTTACATAGAAAAATGCACTTTGCTCAAGTTTATATTTCATCCATTCCTTATAACACATAGAAGTGACAAAAACAAGTTTGTGAACAAGCATAACTGACTTAGCACACACACCAACTGGTGGGGACAAAACCAAGCGGATATTCAGGAAGGTGTATCCTGCCACCTGCGTGTGCTTCACGCGTCAGTCAGTGTGATTTACAAAGAAATGGAAGATGCCAGTTGATCTAGGACGTTATTTTCAGTTTCCTAATTCATGATACTGTTCATGCTTAGTACAATATAACCATAAATGTTAGAACTTCTTCATTTTTATAAAACTACTACAAGAGCCACCAGAAAGCAAAGAATAATACTATGCATATATAATATATTAATTCTTCCCTGCTTGAAATCTACCAGTACCCCCCCCCCACCCCACTGTTCTTGGCACAAAGTCCAAAATCCTGAACAGACTTACAAAGCCCTTTATAATCTATCCTCTGACCACCCAGGCTCATCTTTTAATATTTCTTACATAAACACTTACACAGAGAGAGAGAGAAGGGAGTTTTCTTATTGCCTTGAACTAGACTGATTTGGGTTGCCCCTAGACCTTAACATACTGATTTCCTCTGCCTGGAACTCTGCTCCTCACCTCTTTAACTGGCAAGCTCGCATAGAGCCAGAAGGTCCAGCTTAGATATGACTTCCTCCAGGATACGTTCCCTGGCATCCTTAGCTTTGATTAGGTACTCCTGCTTTGAGCTTGCAGGACACCTCATATTTCCCCTTAGGACTCTGTTATTTAAAAAGGATACTTACTTGCCTATCCTCACTAGCGTAGGTTCCACAAGGGTCAGGGCCATCATGTTCACAGCTGTGTCTCCAGCTCCTACCACAATGCCTAACACTGATTGTTTGATTACTTGGTTGATTAAATCAATAAATCAATTTTATGAGGCAGAACTATTGGTTAATGGAGGAGAGCCCTGGAATCAGGCTGCTCTGGTATCTACCACTCACAGCTTTGTGTGTGATTTACAAAAGATTTGGGCCTCGGTGTTCTCAAGTGTATAGTGGGAGAAATAATAGAGCCTAAAAGAGGTAAAAAAAACCGACATAATGTAAAATTAGAGTTTCTTGCTATAGAAACTGTTCAGTAAATGTCAGCTGTTACTTCTTTGGTTAATGTATGCATGTTTATTCTGTTTCATTTATATATATTTTATAATGTATATAAAATTTCATATTATATGTAGTCAATTCTCATTTTTCTTGTTAGTTGTGTTCTATAAAGTCACT
Source organism: Equus quagga (assembly GCF_021613505.1). Lineage (NCBI taxonomy): Eukaryota > Metazoa > Chordata > Mammalia > Perissodactyla > Equidae > Equus > Equus quagga. The sequence goes on along the minus strand of NC_060270.1, from coordinate 123,941,333 downwards.
GCAAACACTAAAGTAGCAAATACTGAACCATTGCTCCTAGGAGGAATACAGTCTGGTTCCTGCCAGCCTCTGGTCATAACATTTTTATCAACTGAACAATACATAACCTTGTTTTATGTGCGTTTCTGTTTAAAGACACCTTATTTATTATATATTGCAGTGCATTAATATTGAGCTCACAGCCAACAGCACTATAACTCATGCCTGAAAGAAGCTTATCTAATGCATGTATTTTCTCTGTAAGGCACAGCACAGCCTTCTTGGGTTTAGGAACAGTGACAGCTCTTCAGCACTATAATTGGGGGCTATTTTAAACAACAAAATCTCCAATGAAAAGTACAAAACTGAAAAAAAAACTGGCACTAAATAGACCATAAAAAGGACCCTTGTATCTAGTATGAGAGCCGAAAGAAGGAAGAGCATCACCTCATTTGAACTCAGCTGGGCATATGTATGTTGGGCAACTCAAATTTTTCACTGCTTTGCACATTTCCAGGAATAACCATGAAAGTACTGATTTGGGCATTATAAATACATTTTAGCAAATAGGCAAATTTGGAAATATGGAATCATGAATAATGAGGATCAACTGCATATGTTTGTGTGTGTAATATATATAATGTATTTCTTTTGGTGTACATAAGAAAGACTGGATAAAATACATTATTGGGAGCCGAATAACTCTGGAAAGAAAATATGAATGCTATCAAGGATTAAGAAAGAACCCACCCCTGTAGTTCCAGGCTCCAGGACTGCCCCAGGGCTAGGCTGGCCCCTGAGCCCCAGGCAACAGGCTAGCACCTTTGGACACAGCCTCCAGGCCAGCCTTCATGGCCCCAAACCAGGCCTGCCCCAGTGTCAGAGCGATCCCTGTGGCCCCAGGCTCCAGGCCCTCTCCCCACCAATATCTACAAATCAATCAGTGTGATACATCACAGTAACAAAATGAAGGACAAAAGTCATATGATCATCTCAATAGATGCAAAAAAAGTCTTTGACAAAATTCAACACCCTTTTATGATTAAAAACAAAAACCTCTTAACAAATTAGGTATTAAAAGGATGCACCTCAACATAACAAAGGCTGTATATGACAAGCCTACAGCTAATGTCATTCTCAATGGTGAAAAGCAGAAAGCTTTTCCTCTAAGATTAGGAAGAAGACAAAATTGCCCACTCTGACTACTTCTGTTAAATATCATACTGGCAGTCCTAGCCAGAGCAATTAGGCAAAAAAAAAAAAAAAAGAGATAAAAAAGCATCCAAATCAGAGAAGACATAAAATTGCCTCTGTTTATAGATAACATGGTACTAGATATAGAAAATCCTAAAGTCTCCACCAAAACTGTTAGAACTAATCAATGAATTCGGTAAAATTGCAGGATACAAAAATCAACATACAAAAATCAGTTGTGTTTCTGTACACTAACAATGAACTATCTGAAAAAGAAATTAAGAAAACAATCCCATTTACAACAGCACCAAAAAACAACCTTAGAAATAAATTTAACCAAGGAGATAAAAGATCTGTGCACCGAAAACTATAAAACATTGATGAAAGAAATTAAAGAAGACACAAATAGTTGGAAAGATACCCTTTGTTCATGGATTGGAAGAATTAACATTGTTAAAATGTCCATACTTCTCAAAGCCATCTATAGATTCAATGCAAAGCCTAGCAAAATTCCAATAGCATTTTTCCCAGAAATAGAAAAAACAATCCTAAAATTCATATGGAATCACAAAAGAATGTGAATAGCCAAAGCATTCTTGAGCAAAAAGAACAAAGCGGGAGACATCGCACTACTTGATTTCAAAATATAGTACAAAGCAATCGTAGTCAAAACAGCACTGGGCTGGCCCTGTGGCTCGGTGGTTAAGTTCACATGCTCCCCTTCGGTGGCCTGAAGTTTGCCAGTTCGGATCCTGGTCACAGACAGGACATACACACTGGTAATCAAGCCATGCTGTGGGGGGATCCCACATAGAAGAACTAGAATGACTTATAACTAGGATATACAACTATGTGCTGGCGCTTTGGGGAGAAAACAAATTGGCAACAGATGTTAGCTCAGGTGCCAATCTCTAAAAAAAAAAAGAAGGGCAAACTGGTACTCTGAAAACTATGAAATTTTGTTCAAAGAAGTTACAGTGGATCTAAATTGATGGAAAAACATCCAAGGTTCATGAATCAGAAACGTAACATTGTTAAGATGACAATACCCCCAAAGTGACCTACCGAATCAACACAATCCTTATCACAATCCCAGATGACTTCCTTGTAGAAACTGACAAGCTGATTCTAGAATTCACATGGAATTGCGTGGGACCCCGGATAGCTAAAACAATCTTGAAAAATAAGAACAAAATAGGAGGACTCATATTTCCTGATTTTAAAGTTTACAACAATCCTATGGAGGCCCGCCTACGGATAGGTGCCCTGGAGCCTACGTGGATGAGAACTTCACCGCCAGAGCCCTTGCCTCCACAGGGGAGACCAGGATAAGTGTCAAACAGACTCACTGGACTCCTAGCTGGCTGCTGTTTTGTAGAATGCACAGATTTGGCAACAGCTGGGAAGTGTTTGCATAAAATTAATGGGAAACATCATCTAAGAGGCACACCTGCAAAATGTTTTAAAGTGAACTATGCCACTTGTAGGAAATAACCAAATAATAGCCCTGAGTACTGCCTCTTTTGCGGGAGGGTCTGATCCAAGATGTGGATGATGGCAAGATTTTAGAATTCTTCATCTACATCTGCCGCTCCTGTCAGGAAAGCAAGGTGGTTTTGGATGAGGGCTATGGTTTTGTGAAACCATTGGGCTATGGTTTTGTCAAATTCACGGATGAATTCACAGATGAAAAGTGGGTCATATGAGTCAAATAGCTACTAAACCCTGGGTTTAGAGGCCCTTCCCAGGTGACAGGCATGTAAATCATTAAGATTCTCTGAGGTCAGAAAGGATGTATTATCTGCTTTATGTCAAAAACCGATAGTTTTTTGGAAATTTACCAATGAACGGGAACAGAAGCAAACCCTTACAAAGTGCCAGGAAGCAGTGGGACGGGGGTCTAAACTGGCGCTGCTGAGCATAGCAGTCCCTCACGTGAGCCATGTGGAGCTGGTGGAATACAGTCAGATGTGCAGTTACAGCTACAACCAGTATTACCAGCAGTACCAGAACTACCACTCCCGGTGGGGTCATGACCGGAACACAGGCAGCCACAGCAACAGTTCCTCCCAGTGTGGCCATACCCAGAGTACCATGCAGACATATTGTTCCGCCACATGCCCAGCCGAGTGAGCAGTGCCCGATACGTTGCCAAGAGACCAAAGAAAAGACCTAGAGACAGCGAACAAGACATAAGGGTTTATTGGGAAGTTCCGTACAGGGAGGGTCCAGTGGCAGCCAGCTGGACTGAAATGGACACAGCTATCGGCCCCTGAGAGAAGCTTGCTTAAGTAGGCAGAGGAACAAAGGCTGCATGCTTGCCAAGGGGGACTGTCCCTGTATGACCTGCATTCCAAGGACCAGAGCCCCATGCTCCGCCCCCCGCCCTCCCCACCAAGGGCCTCCGTGTTCCCTCAGATCTCAAGGGTCTTTGTGCTAACTCTCCAATGAGAAAACAGCTGGGTTAACCAAGCCCAGGACTGTTATCATTGTGAGTGCTGGTACATAGCCCAGACAAGGAGCCTCAAGGACACATGGTCTTAAAAGGGCACACCAGCTAGTGCCCCTACACATATGAAGAAGTTGCACTCGATCGATGACCCCGTGCCACAGCTGGGTGTCACTGAGGCCAACAAGGAGTTCATAGAGCAGACTGAGGAGCTGTATGATGCACTGATGGACTGTCACCGGCAGACCCTGTACAACTGTCTCCAGAGATCCCCACCATGACGTAGCCAGGACAAAGGAGAAGCCAGAGTGGGCCATGAGAGGGAGAAGGCAGACTCCTTTTGAAAAAAAAAAAAATTGCAAGAACTTTGGCTGTTTTGAAAATATGATTTGTAAGATTTTAGCGATGAACTGTTTCACTAAATTATGAATATTCCTGAAATACTGCTGCCTTCGTTTGTTAGTAAACCATTTAATTTGAGTTTGAAAACCAAGGGACCAACTGTTGAAGAGGGTTGAACAGGTTCAAATTTGTATTTCTTTAGGGGCCAGCCCGGTGGCGCAGCGGATAAGTTCGCACGTTCTGCTTCTTAGTGGCCTGGGGTTCGCTGGTTCGGATCCTGGGTGCAGACATGGGACCACTTGGCACACCATGCTGTGGTAGGTGTCCCATATATAAAGTAGAGGAAGATGGGCATGGATGTTAGCTCAGGGCCAGTCTTCCTCAGCAAAAAGAGGAGGATTGGCAGCAGGTGTTAGCTCAGGGCTGATCTTCCTCAAAAAAAAAAAAAAATTTGTATGTCTTTGAACAAGAATCATTTACCCAGGTAGGACTATCCATTCTCCTGGAGATAATAACAGTTTGGGATTATTAACCAAAATAGGTCATTCAAACAGCTACTAAACCCTGGGTTTAGAAGCCCTTCTCAGGTGACACGCATGTAAATCATTAAGATTCTCTGAGTCAGAACACGTGGATTATGTGCTGAGCGTCAAACCGTGGGCAATTTTATCCAAGGCATTTCAGGCATCCTCCTTCCTCCAACAGATTTGCTCTAAGTCTGGTGACTGGGTAGAGAAGAGTTCATTAGGCATTCCAGCTGGGATAGGCCAATGTGTGACAGGAAGTGATGGAACCAGCTAAACCTAGACCAAAAGGCTCAAGACTTGGGGGTTGGGGGGGGGACTCAGAGAGTGTAGCCATGAGGCACAGAGAATTATTCACAGACTTTGAAACCAAATGGAGTTTGCTCAGCTGGATTTTACAATTGCTTTGGACCAGTGATTTCCTTTTTTTTTTTTCCCCTTTTTTTTCTTTTTTGAATGAGAATGTCTATAATTATTGTAATATGCCTGTTGCACCATTGTATGTTGAAAGCACGTAACTTTTTCTTTAGTTTCACAGGTCCACATATAGAGAATTGTATCCCAGGATGGATCATAAACCAAGCCTCACCCATACCCAGTTTGGATGATTTAAATAATGAATTAGGGACATTCAATCTGATGAGATGAAGAAGGGATTTTGGTCTTTGAGTTGACGCTGTAATGGTTTGATTGGGGGGACTTTGGTATGGGTTGAATGTATTCTGCATATGAGACTGATGCGAACCTTTGAGGGCCAGAGGTGGACTGTGGTAGACATAATAACACCCCCCAAAAGATGCCCATGACCTAATCCCTGGTTCTCTGAATGTGTGACCCTTCAGGGCAAAAGGCCCTTGCAGTAATTTAAAACTACGTCATTGTCCAAGGCACGAGAAAGTACTGAGGCTCACCCAGTGACCAAGCCTGCATGGATCTAGGGGAGGCTATGGAGTGAGGAGGGGAAGAACTGGCTGTGGGGAATTAGAGGTGAGAAGGGACTGTTTCTGTTTCATGCGTAAACCAGATTCTCAGCTCTGTTACTGAGTCACTCCTATGCTGCAGCTGCTTTAGGATTCCCTTGAGCGACCAGGGCTGTGCAGCAGGATCGACGTGCCACTAGTTACTGCTGTGTCGTCTCTATTCCTTGCAATCACTGAATACCTGAGGAGTGATTGAGAGAAGACCCTTGAAGTTGAGTTTGGTAATTTAGCACCACATGGTGGGAAGTGTGTGGCTCTGGTTTAGTCGTAAAGGAGGCTCAAGTCGAAAAGTCAAAATTGGTATACTGAGAAGTAGGAAATTTGCTCATTCTTTAATAAACTCTTCCCTTTGGTTTCCTCACTAAAGTATACTGAAAATTGCAAAATCATCCACTTGTCTGCCAATTAGGTGAGAATACCTCTGAGTTTTAAAGGTGTTTATGTCACTTCTAATCTCAAAAACAACTTTTTCTTTTGGAGGAAGATCAGCCCTGAGCTAACATCTGCTGCCAATCCTCCTCTTTTGCTGAGGAAGACTGGCCCTGAGCTAACATCCGTGCCCATCTTCCTTCACTTTATATGTGGGACGCCTACCACAGCATGGCTTGCCATGAGGTGCCATGTCCACACCTGGGTCCCAAAGCGGTGAACCCCGGGCAGCCAAAGCGGAAGGTGTGCACTTAACCGCTGTGCCAACAGGCCACCCCTCTCAAAAACAACTTTAACTGCACTGTTCAAAGAGGAGAAAATTTATAAGCCATCAGAACGTTCTTGCCTATGGGAAGTTCACCATGTACCCTATACAAGATCAAGAATAACTCCTATTACTCAGGTAGAGAGCATAATTCTCCAAGTTAAATACCACCACTGATAATGTGCATCACTTAGTGCTTTTGAGGGATAACTTTGTAGTAACTGTTAATAGTCTGAATACAAGATTGACTAAAAAGCAATGCCTAAAGATTCCATTTCAACACTCCAACATCTGAGAAATGGTGTAGAACTTTGAGATTACTTCAAAATAGTTTTTTTTAAAATAACACAAATGTAAATTATTCTAAGTTCCAATTCAAAATCTAAACTCCTTTTATTAAACCAACACCAATTTACATATTTATTATGCTTCAGGAGATGGGGCTGACAAGGAAAGGGACCCAGGAGGTAAAAGGGAATCTAACCATATAACTCTCTAGGCAATTCAGAACAGGTTAGAAAGTGAATAAAGATATTACTTGGAAAAGGATTGGTGTTGCACCAATTGATATGCAGGCATTTCAGCCTATTCACTAGATAATAGCAAATCCATTTTATAAACTGTGAACTAGCAATCTAGGCAGTGTTGCACAGCAGAAGGCATGCTGGACTAGGAATCTGAATATGTAAACTGAGGTCCCAATCCTGACAGTTACTGCTTTGAACAAGTAAGGAACCTTCTGGGCATCATCAACAGTGTGAAGGGGTGAGGTAAACCCCTCCTGATTTGTGGGTTTCGGCGTTTGACATGGTGTCCGTGGATGGTGTTCTTTGGATTGTCCTGTTTGGGGTTCACTGAGCTTCCAGTCTTGTAGGTTGCTATTTTTTTAATCAAATTTGGAAACTTTGGTTTCAAATATTTTATCTGCCCCATTTTCTCTTTCCTTTCTTTCTAAGACTCCTTGTGCACCTTGTTAGATTGTCCCACAGGTTCTTGACAAGGCTTTTATTTTTTCAATCTTTTTTTCTTTTTTTTGCCCTCTGTACATCACTTTGGATGAATTCTATCAATGTAAGTTCATTGATCCTTTTTTCTGTTCTGTCTACTCTACTTTTAATCCCCCTCTGATGAATTTCTGATTTTAGATACTGTATTTTTTAGTCCTAAGGTTTCCACTTGAGTCTATGTTATTAGTTTCCAAGTTTTTCCCGAAATGCCTACCTTTTCACCCCAAACTTCCATGTTTTCCTGTATAGACTCTGACATATTTATCATAGTCATTTAAAGTAATGTCTGCTGAATTGTTTGTGGGTCTGTTTCTATTGACTAATTTTTCTCAAAACTATGGGTCACATTTTTCTTTCTTCTCACTTACACACACACACACACACACACACCATTGTGGACGATACATTGTAGTCTTTAGGTTGTGGTATCTTCCTCTGAAGGTAACTGCCTTTACCAGCAGACAATTAAATCATAGGTGGATCACCTTAAACTTGTGGAAGCTTGGTTTTATGCTTTGTTAGGGCGAGCCCCTTTGGTTTTCCCCTTTGTCCTAGGGTGAATTAATCAATCTTGGGATGTAGTATTTATTCCTAAGCCATAGATCCTCTGGAGTTTTAATGGAAAGACTGGGGTATTCTCAAGCTCCTGTCACCTGGTAAGACTTGAACTCCAAACTCATGTTCCTCCTGCAGTGGACAGTGGCTGGAACAACTGCTCAGCTCTTTCAACCTTCCAGCTGTTGTTTTCCTTTTGGGCTCTCTGGAGTCTCACTAGAGCAGAATCAGGGTCAGGGTGGGCCAAAAATTTTAGGCGAAAATATTCTCCCTCTTAGAACGTGGCTCCTTCCTTTCCTAGATTTCACCCTCAATTTCTAGCCATGATGGCAGTGCCATCATTTCAGGAAATGAGAGGGCATTTTTCTGTTTGCATTCTCTCTATACAACAGAGAGCAGCCACAGAGAAAAGCGTGGTTCCCTTCCTTAAGAGTCAAACCCTCCCCGGTTTCCACCTGCTTTTGGTAACTTCAGTGTCTTCAAAAAGTTTCTTTTTTTTCCTTCTTAGTTTGTTCATTGTTATTGGACACAAGCTTCTCTACCATTATTGGAATTGGAAACCCTTCTTAAATTTTAAATATCTGTGATTCTATGACTTGTAATTGGTGTGTTTTCACATTAGGTTTCCTTTGCTCTTCTTGTATTATCTTTTTCCAAATAATTAACTCTTAAGAATTCAGACTTTCAGAGAGGTGTGTCACCAGTTCGCGGTCATCCTTTTAGTGCATTATTGCTGGCTCATGTGATTAAAAAACATACAACATCCCAGAAGGAAAGTATAAAGGCCATACCCAAACGCGGCACCACACGCTCAAGTTTATTGTACAGTGACGAGTTACACACGGGAAACTAAGCAGAACACTGTCCCAGTTTTCACTAACTCAAATCAAGTTAGCAAATGACACATTTTAGAATACACTCATTTTATGTCTCACCCAATGTGGGTGATCACAAGAGAAGCTAAACAAAGAAAATTACTTTCTATGTTACTTAGGTAGCAAATTAATTTGATATATACAGCTTCCAAGTTACTTTAAGATATTTTAAAGTGTTTCAAAACTAGTAGGGAACTGTTTACGTCCAGCCTGAAAAAGAATGTAGAATGGACCATTTTAGGGGTAAATAGCTTCATTTGTGTATCCACAGCAGAATCACTCCTTCCTGCTAACAAAAATACTAATAAATCTCTGTGTAGGTTAGGTTTACTAAATTAATAATGACACTGAAATTAACTAGGTTTGGTTACATTGTTATATTGCACTTGAGAACAATGACAACAAAAAATCAAAGACTCAGTACCTCTCCCAAAAAGTTCATTATGTATCAGAAATTACAATGAAACACAAGCACATATGCATGCTACACACCCCTAGGTTCACTGTTCTAACTAGCCTACCAAGAAGTTAAAAGGGATACTCTTCAAAACACTAAGTCATTTCATTCACGGTTTTTGATCCTATATGCAGTTTTCAAATTTTGTATATTTTTCTCATTTATCCAACTACCACATATACAAGTTATTCAAGAATACAAAGTGACACTGAGATATGCAATGGTCATACACAAGTATTCCAAGAATGACTTACTCTTCTCCAAGCTCGGCACTACATTCTGTAACAGAGGAATGTCTACCAACTTACAGATTGTTTTCCTTATAAAAATCAGCTAGATACTCTACTTTTGCCACATAAATCTCTCTCCTAAGGTCAGGATTCATTATCAAAAATCTTTACGGCCCTCTTAAAGAAGCCAGTATGGTCTCTTTTACTAATACTTGAATTTTCTCTTTATATAAATATAAAGTATTAATGAGAATTTACTATGAATAAGTAGTTTCATAACACAGGTAGAATTGTGGCACTAATACTTTGCTTACTTGTTTTATACTTCAGAATTACTAAGAACTTAATCAGAATTACAGTAACAACTAATCATAAGAGAAAGGTATAGGGAAGAAAAGGAAAGAATGTTCCTCACACAAATGTTTCTCAATTCTCAAATAAATGTATACATAAGAAATCAACAACAGTATCAATATATTTTACGAATATCAAATGCTTTAAATATTCTCTACACCTCACTCATATGTGTTTTTTCAAACTGAATCAGATTATAAGAATTTTACACTTAAATGGATTTTAATTCTCAATAAATCACAAACACAGTAGCATTTAAAATGTTTGAAAATTAAAATAGTTTTCATAGGACTACTTTTGACATTTCAAGCAAATACATTCACAGGCCACTTTAAGGTAAAAAGAATCCCAACATTTTGCCAAACATTTTCCTTAGAGAGTAGGCTTTTGCTTTATACTTCTACCATATTTTTGTGGAGATATAAATTTTCATTTTTTAAAAGAAAATACTATTGCTTAAAATTACATTTCATAAAGGAAATTTCAAACAGCATGTTAATTTCCAATGAAACATCCCACAATCTCCTTTACAAGGGTATACCTTGAGATAGACGCCATAAAGGAACAGACTGTGCAAAAGCAAATAGTAACCCTCTTTTCAAAGAGTGACTTTCTATCCAACATCTATCTTCAGGAATGACTGCTATTAGGTGGGAAAACAGGTAAGACGAAAGTTGTTATAGACCAACTTAGTAACCATCTGTGGCAGGCTCTACGATAAAAATATTTTTTTCTTAAAAAGTTTTAAATTTATCAGTAATAAAAATACTTATTGCATACGACTAAGATCTTTTAAGCTACTAATAAAATCTATACTACAAAACCTATTAATTTTGAAATTCATTAGAGCTAAATACAGGGTCTTATCAATATTCTAACTTGTATAACTCACCTACATTTGCCTCTATTTTATGAATATATTCTAGTTAGCCACTTGTGTAGAGAATTATAACACAAGACATGGCAAGATAAATTTCAATTTTTAAAACATAGAAAAATATTCAATTATTTAAGGAAAATACTTATCATTGCCAAATGAAGACAGCAATTAAAAAGTTATTAAATTCTCAACTTCCAATGTACAACATGACGTAATTGCACAAAAATAGGTATAATTAATAGTCATCCGCAGGCCTTGAGGAACTGTGAATAAATCACCCATTCCTCTAGAAAAGTCATCACCCTACAGGCATATAAAAGTACAACTTGCCTCCTATGCCGCTTTTATTAAAAAATCCTAGAAAAGTAATTTGTGTTAATAAGCCTAAGAAAGTTTTAAAAGGTTTCCAATAACTTGAATTGCTTATAAAAGTACCCTTTAGAAGTCACCTTGATATCTGAGACTAGTTTTACACATTACACTTTGCTTCAACTGAGGTCATATCCACGTGAGTAGCATCATGCTATTGCTAGAAGGAAACCAGTGAACTACTTTGAGAATTTCCATTCTAAGCATTTCCCATGGGCTTGGGGGGTTGGGTGCAGGTTCCTATAAGTTGTAAAGATTCCTCATTGATCTTGACCCATTTTCAGTAACAGTTTTGGAAATATAAGGAACAATACATGTACAGGGGGAAAACAAATTAATCCCAAGTGAAAATTCTTACTCTAAGAATGTACTATTAATAAGCAACTCTATCAAAGAGCTACAAATGTAGCCTTTTAATTAAAATGCTTTTTCTTTTTTGTATTGTAAATAGCCAGACTGATACAATGGGATAAATGTACTTTGGAAATGATTTCCAACTCCATATGGCTTTAAGCACCATGATATTTAGTGGAAATTAAACTATTACACATAATAGGCATTTCTGATTATGGAACGAATTTTTAGTATAGGTTGGCTTAAAGGATTTGAAATACAACTTATACAAATTAAAATGTAATAAAATGGACTGTGAATTAAATATAAATAAAAATTTAACAGCATGTACCCAATTTTCATATTAAAACACAATACTGTACCTTTGCTATTACAGGAAAGAATTTTGATGAAATCACGTTTGTTTGCTTTTTTTAAAGTTCTATGATGTAGGTAATATTAAAATCAAGTTCATGCAGTTACAAAATTAGTAGCTTGAAAACGCAACTGTAGTGTAATGTGTATTAACATTAAGTACCTGTACAAAAGATGTGGATCCTAAGGCCCGAATTTGGATGGCTTTAAAACAACAACAACAACAACAAACAAAACGCAACATACAAAATCAGAAACAATAATCGTAGGAGGTACTGTTTTACATAGAGTGGTAACTCAGGCACTACCTGTCTTATGTACATTGAAGAAGAGCTCTCGCTTGAAATTTTATTATTTAAATACCTAAAAACACAAGTCAGTGGATGTGTATTAAATGTATGTCTGAACATAATTATAACAAAAAGGCTCACAAATATTGCTGTCATTTTGTGGTTAAAACAATGGGCACCATCAGCAGTACAGTCTTGGAATTTAATTCCTCATGAAGGAAACTGAAACCTGTAAGGAAGTTGGTGATTCGAACGGGTCAGGATGTAGCATAACTTAAAAATCACAGTTAAGTTTCTGAGTTTCCTTCACCATTTTCATGAGGTTGAAGCTGTTCTCTTTCTTGCTCTTCTTGAGGTGGCCGGACACGTTTAAAAAAGCCCATCTGTCAGTTGAAGAAAAGCTAACATCACTGCCACATCAGTGAAGAAAATTCAAAGTATTCTGAGTGATTATATTCTCACCAAGAAAATTTAAATGGCACTTGGTACAATTTTTCTTCCCTGAAATAGTATGTAATGCTCATCGTGCACCATCATTAAACGTCCCTTCCTTCCCTTCCATTCCTCCTCCTTTTCCTTCCTCTCTCCCTCTTTTCTTCTGCTTCCCCTCCCTCCCTCTCTTTCTAAGTCCATTACTTACCCTGTACATTACAAATACCAAAACAGCCAGTAACAACAACCCTGCTAGAACTGCTAAAATGATCACCCACACAGGCACAGGCATGGGTGCCGGCTGAATGCCCCAGGTGACATCAGTGGTGACCTGTCGGGGGAAAAAAGTTTGAGTTTGAAAAATAGTTCACTGACTTATTCAACAAATATCTGAATGCCCACAATATTTTACGTTAATGGTATTCACATTATTTTCTTCTCTTGTGTACAATCATTTATTTGGTATTGGTAGCATGTACAGACACACAAAAACTCTCCCAAATAGGTTAACTTCTGACTGCCTCTGAAACGATTTTTAAATAATCCTATCCAGTTTATGATATATTGGTCCCATTTTTAATTCTCAAATTTAAGATCTTTAAAATGCTTTCACTTACTGCAGTTAATTTCTAACGTGGGGAGAAATTTCCCAAATTTCCCCCAGTGAAATTTAGTACATGCTAACAATCTCTTACAGAGGACAAGATGCCAAAGTAAAGCTTTAATAACTCCGGGGTGGGGGAGTAAAACAACACTATTAAACCAGGTTATAATCCTATCAAATAACTCTTAATTACTTAAAACTATTGAAATAGTTAAACTGCCATTATTTAAAATAGAATAAAAACATCTATGGCATTGAACTGAGTGGATTTATTCCATTGCCCCAAATCAACGACTTACTAATGTGGAGTTGAAGATATCCTCAATTGGAAGGTTCTTATAAGGAAACTCGATGACATTAAATGAAGCCGATGACTTCAGAGAATATGAATGATTCTGGTTTTCCTTCTGTATGGAAACAACAGTGAAATGATTTCCTGATGACAGGCCTTTTTCATTTCTTGGAAAAAATGGAGAAGTTTGCTGAACGCTGCATCTGTCCACTTACATTCATAAAGGTCTCGGTCCACAGCAGAGACCTCACATACAGGATTGCACTCTTTCCTCTGTCTAGCCGCCCAACCTGGCAGACAATCTTCAAGCATTCAGCAATTCCACAACCCTGCCAAAACAAATTATTTACTTACGAGAAAAGGTCGTTCTATCATCTCTTCAACATATGAAAATTACACATTATACTTGTTTTATGCAAAGGCTTAAGAGATGATCCAGATTCTTTTGCCTTATAGGAATAAGGTTTAAAATGGACAGGCTAATAATTGACTCTTTGAAGGCTTTTTGTTAAGGAAGGGTTGATTTTAATGTGATTTGTTATAGGAGGAAAAGATCTATAATATTACAAGATTCACTTTTACGGCTAGAATTCAAAATTCTTTAGGCAAACCCAGAGCATGGTGATTTTAGTATGACATAAAAATCAGATCACAATGTGTCTGTGGGAAAGAAAAAGAAGCGAGTGAATCTTTAACAGTCATTCCACGTCAGACGTGTAGAAACCAAGTGTCATGCCGATGGTCTTTGCCACATTCAGCGTCTTTATCAGGAACTTGAAGGCAGGCAGGTGAAAATAACAGATATTCACTACCTCATATGTGCTGGTCAAACTGCATTAGACATGTCACATGCATACACCTCACAACAATGCTGTCCAGTAAAGGGCACCTCTAGTTGATGACTAGGAAGAGAAGTGAGCGTCCTTGACCTGATAAAGGGGATCTATGAGAAGCCTATAGCTAACATCATACTTAATGGTAAAAGAATGGATCCTTTCACCCAAACATTAGGAACAAGAAAATGACGCCAGTTCATGACACTTCTATTTAACATTGTTCAGAAGGTTCTAGCCAGTGCAACTAAGAAAGAAAAAAAATTAAAAGATATCAAGATTGCAAAGGAAGAGGTAAAGCGATCTCTATTCACAGATGACAGGATCTTATATACAGAAAACACTAAAGAATCCATAATAAAACCATAAGAACTAATAAGTAAGTACAGAAAAGGTGCAGAATATGAAATCAATATACAAATACAAGCTGTATTTGAAACAGCTATACAAAGCTGTATACAAGCTGCATTTGTACATAGCTATATAGCTATACACTAGCAATGAAAAATCTGACAATAAAATTAAGAAAATAATTCTATTTAAAATAGCCTCCAAAAAGAATAAAATACCTGGAAGTAATTTAATCCAGGAAATGTAAGACATGTACACTGAAAACTACAAAATACTTTTGAAAGAAATGAAAGAAGACCTAAATAAACAGAAAGATATCTCATGTTCGAGGACTGAAAGACTTAATATTGTTAAGATGGAATACTCTCAAATTAATAGACAGATCCAATAAAGTCACTATCAAAATTCCAACTACCTTTTATCTAGAAATGGACAAGCTGATCCTAAAATTCATATGTAATTGCAAGGGACCCCAAATAGCCAAAACAACTTTGAAAAAGAAGAAAATGTTGAATGACTCACACTTTCCAGTTTCAAAACTTACTGTAGAGCTACAATAATCAAAAGATTTTGGTACCAGCAGAAACAATACAGGTATAGATCAATGGACCACAATTGAGAGTCTAGAAATAAACTCATACATTTATGGTCAATTCATTTGCAACAAGGGTGCCAAGACCATTTGAGGGGGATAAACAGTCTTTTCAACAAATGATGCTTGGACAACTGAATAGCCACAAGCAAAAGAATGAATCTGGGCCTCTCCTCCACACCAAATACAAAAATTAACTCAGTATGGATCAGGGATATAAATCTAAGAGCTAAAAACAGAAAACTTAAAAAACCATAAAACTTAGGTGTAAATCTTCAGGACCTTGGTTACACAAGAGTTTCTTAAATATAACAGCAAAATTATAAGCAACAAAAGAAGAAACAGACTTGAGAAAAGAAATTTAGACTTCTTCAAATTTAAAAATTTTTGCATCAAAGGTGACTATCCAGAAAGTAAAAAGAACAAACTAGCAGAAAGAGAAGTTGAGAATACAATCCCATTTACCTACACAACAAAAAGAATAAAATACCTAGGAATAAACTTAACCAAAGAGGTGAAAGACCTATACACTGAAAACTATAAGACATTATTGAAAGAAATCGAAGAAGACATAAAGAAATGGAAAGATATTCCATGCTCATGGATTGGAAGAACAAACATAGTTAAAATGTCCATATTACCTAAAGCAATCTACAGATTCAATGCAATCCCAATCAGAATCCCAATGACATTCTTCATGGAAACAGAACAAAGAACCCTAAAATTTACATGAAACAACAGAAGAGCCCAAGCAATCCTGAGAAAAAAGAACAAAGCTGGAGGCATCACAATCTCTGACTTCAAAATACACTACAAAGCTATAGTAATCAAAACAGCATGGTCCTGGTACAAAAACAGACACACAGATCAATGGAACAGAATTGAAAGTCCAGAAATAAAACCACACATCTATGGACAGCTAATCTTCGACAAAGGAGCCAAGAACATACAATAGAGAAAGGAGAGTCTCTTCAATAAATAGTGTTGGGTAAACTGGACAGTCGTATGCAAAAGAATGAAAGCAGACCATTATCTAACACCATACACAGAAATCAACTCAAAATGAATTAAAGACTTGAATGTAAGACCAGAAATCATAAAAATTCTAGAAGAAAACATAGGCTGTACCCTCTTTGAAATGGGTCTTAGCAGCATCTTTTCTTTTCTTTAAAGAGACATGAATACTAAGTCTACTCAGAAAAGGGAAACAAAAGAAAAAATAAACAAATGGGATTTCATCAGACTAAAGTTCAGCAAAGCAAAGGAAACCATGAACAAAACGAAAAGACAATCCATCAACTGTGAGAAAATATTCACAAATCATATATCTGAGAAGGGGTTAACTTCCAAAATATATAAAGAACTCACACAACTCAACAACAAAAAAACAAATAACCCAATCAAAAAATGGGCAAAGGATATGAAGATATTTTTCCAAAGAAGATATACAGATAGCCAACAGGCACATGAAAAGATGTTCAACATCACTAATTATTAGGGAAATGCAAATCAAAACTACAATGAGATATCACCTTACACCCGTCAGAATACCGACAGGTGTAATACACTTGGCTATAATTACCAAGACAAAAAAACAACAATGTTGGAGAGGATGTGGAGAAAAGGGAACCCTCATACACTGCTGGTGGAAATGCAAACTGGTGCAGCCACTATGGAAAACAGTAGATTTTTAGCGATTTCTCAAAAAATGAAAAATAGAAATACCATATGATCCAGCTATCCCACTACTAGGTATTTATTCAGAGAACACGAAATCAACAATACAAAGAGATTTACGCACCCCTATGTTCACTGCAGCATTATTCACAATAGCCAAGACGTGGAAGCAACCTAAGTGCTCATCAACTGATGAATGGATAAAGATGATGTGGTCTATATATACAATGGAATACTACTCAGCCATAAAAAAAAGACAAAACTGTCCCATTTGCAACAACATGGATGGTCCTTGAGGGTATTATGTTAAGCTAAATAAGCAGACAGAGAAAGACAAATACCACATGATTTCACTCATATGTGGAAGATAAACAAACACATGGATAAAGAGAACAGATTAGTGGTTACCAGAGGGGAAGGGGGCAGGCGGTTGGCAAAAGGGGTAGAGGGGAACATACATACAGTGAAAGATAAAAACTAGACTATTGGTGGTGAACACGCAGTCTATACAGAAACTGATATATAATAATGTACACCTGAAATTACACAATGTTATAAATCAATATGACCTCAATAAAATAAAAAAGAAAGTAAAAAGACAACTTACAGAATGAGAGAAAATATGTGCAATTATAGCCCTGATAGGGTAGCAGCCAGAATATATAAAGAATGCTTTACGACTCAACAATAAAGGCAAACAACCCAATTTAAAAACGGGGAAAGGATTTGAACAGACATTTCTCAGAGGAAGACATACAAATGAAAAGATGCTCATCATCATTAGTCATTAGGGAAATGCAAATAAAGCATAATGAGATACCACTTCACACTGATGATGACTATAAAAAAGCGTTTTTTAATTTTAAAAAAGCCAATAGCAAGTGATGGCAAGGATGTGGAGAAACTGGAAACCTCATCCATCGCTAGTTGGGAATGTAAAATGGTGGAACCACTTTGATAAATAGTTTGGCAGTGCTTTAAAAGTTAAACAGAGCTCCCAAATGACCCAGTAATTGCATTCCTAGGTTTATTCTCAAGAGAACTGAAAACATATGTTCACAAAAAAACTTGTGTATGAATGTTCATAATGGCACTATTTAAAACAGACAAAAAGTGGAAAGAACCCAAATGTTCATCAACTGATGCATAGACAAACAAAATCTGGTATACCCACAGAATGGAATATTATTCAGCCATAAAAATGACTGAAGTACTAATATATGCTACATACAACATGATGACCTAAAAAACATTATACTAAGTCAAAGAAGCCAAAAACAAAAAGCCACATATTGTATGATTTCATTTACATGAAATGTCCAGAACAGACAAATCCTTAGAGACAGAAAGCAGATTAGTGGTTGCCAGGGGCTGGCGGCAGGGAAGAAGGGGTAGGGACTGCTTAATGGGTACAGAGTTTCCTTTTGAAATGATGAAAATGTTTTGTAATCGGTTAATGGTGGTTGCACAATGTGAATATATTAAAAATCACTAAATTGTATAGTTTAAAATGGCTAAAATGGTGAATTTCATATTATGCAAGTTTTATCTCAATTTTTTAAAAAATGCTATTCTCTAGGAGGATAGAGTGTACAGGATGGAAAATGAGGTGGGGGTAGGAAGTAATTTCTATTTCATACGTATTGGCCAGGGAAGTTCTGTCGTACTCTGCCTTTATGGACACCAGAAGGAGACAGGACGTAAGCCACAGGGCTATCTGGACAAGGAGCACTCCAGGCAGATGGGAGAGCAATTTTCAAAGCCTGGAGGTAGAAACATGCTTGGGGCTGTCTATTCAATGAAAAGCAAGGCAGCCAGAATGCGAGGAACAGAGAGAGGAGAGGAGATGGAGGCAGAAAGGCGGAAGGGCCTTGATTCTGTTGACTTCAAGGCTTCCCAGGTTCTGGCTTTCTCTCAGAGTTAGGTGGGAAGGGACCACAGTGACATGATGTAACCTACATTTAAAAGGATCACTATGGCTTCTGATGGCAAATAACGGTAGCAGGAAAAAGGTGGAAATACGGAATCCAACTAGAGGTTTGAGAATAGTCCAGGTGAGAGAGGACAGTGGCTTGGGTTAGGCTGTGGCAGTGGTAGAGCTGATGAGAAGGGGCCAGATTCTGGGTCTTCTGAAAGTAGACATTAACAGAATTTGCTGATATAAGAACATGAGATATGAGAGAAGGAGAGGAGTCAAGCATGATGCCCAGGTTTTGGACAGAGAACTAAATGTGGAATGCTGTAGAAAGAGCAGAGTTCGGAAAACTCAAGGGTACATTCTTAGAGTTAAGTTTAAGATTCCTATTAAATATTTAAGAAGAGTTCTCCTAGGCAGTTGGATGATCAAGTCTGGAGTTCAATGCAGAGGATCAAACTGGATGTATAAATCAAAGTCATCCACACAGGGGTGGTATTAAGGGTCAAGACAGTGAGTAAGATCATCTAGTGCAGCACTGTTTGACAGAACTTTCTACACGACGGATATCATCAGTATGGGGATATCTGCACTTCCCAAAGCAGTAGCTCCTAGCCTCATGGGGCTATTGAACATTTGAAATGTGGCTGACAGAGACGTCAATATTATAGCACAGATCTAAGGAACGAATGTAGGTGGAGCAGACAAGAAATGTGAGATTTGAGCCTTAGAATACTCTTACAGAGTTTAAAGGTCTGAAAATGGAGGTTAAGAAGAAGTAGTCAGTTGTGGTAGGTGGAGAACCAGAAGAGAGTAGTGTCCTAGAAATGAATGAGGAGTGCTTCACGAAGAAGGAGGTGATTAATGGCCAAAAGTCACTGAGCAGTTGAATTGGATGAGAACGAAGAAGGACCATGGCACTTGGTGACGTGAAGTGACTGCTGACGACTAATGAACGTAAACACTGCACCAGGTTCTCTGCCTGGTGATGGGTTGCAGATCGGTTAAATTTCAAACACTTAAATGATAAGCCCTTTCTAAGATTATAGTCATTACATAGGCTGACTCAAAAAAAGTTGATCACAATGTTAATCATTATTGTAATATATTGTTATTGAGGCCTTCTGGGTTTTTCCTGCAGTGTTGCACTAAAGCCTCAAAGATCAGGATGAGGCCAGGAGAAATGTCAGTTAAAGGAGTGTAGTCAGAAAAATAAGTTGGACCATAAAATATTTTCATTAGCAATCTATAAAGTCAGATCATTTGAAGCAAATTTGGCATTAATTTGACCAGGAACAAGGAAATTATGAAGAATGGATGGTATAAAAGTATATATAGTTCTTTCAAGCACAGCTGTTGTTATTTTTGAAATGTGCTTTGGCATCGCTTCTATAATCACTTATTTTTAAATGTTTAAAGTGCTTGTTGTTGAGATGGCGCTTACCAAAGTGTGAACGTCTCCTTCAGTGAGGGTGAGATCTCGCTTAGTGATGAGATGGTTCCGGTCACCTTGCCCAGAAACTGTGTCATTCTTTTCAGTTTGCGAATTTGAGATCTATGATTACAATAAACTGGTGGTAAATAATAATGGAAAACATTTTACATGGACATTTTGGCATAAACTGTTATATGTGATTAAAACAGTGACTGGAAATTTGGTACAATAGAAAACTCACCACTTAAGATATAAGGTGAAAAGTAAGCATAGAAAATAAAGATTAGAGTCTTTCGTATGTAGAAAAAAGTTACCTCTGCCTAGCCATGATTTTCTCCCCTTGCATAGCAAGACAGGAAACTGATAAAATACAGAAACAGACTGAAATTTCACAGTGTACATCTGTGATGAGTGTTAATTAGGAACATACATCTTTTGTTTTGTTTTCTTAACTTTCCTTAGTCCAAATTGTGCAACAGCTTCTCGTCAAAACTTATGTGCTAGGATGGGGATGACTGTAGCCAAAGTATACAGAATTCCATAAAATGACATTTTTCTAGGTCATGTAAGTCAAGAGAGCCACAGTAAAATGTTGTATCTTATCCCAAAGACAAAAATTTCAACAACAAACATCCTCAACACAACATTATAGTGGATAAACCACAAGGCAATGGAACTAAACTCAAACTGAGTCACTTACGAATATCTCCTGAGGCTCACGAAACACTTCACAAATACACCGTTCACTAGGACGTCACAGAATCAACCTTTACTCATGTCACGAATAAACAATTTAATTCTTAGTGTACTGGTTATGAACTAAAATATTTTTGCAGAGTGGGTCTGTGGATTAGAATAGTTGTTTTATTTCACATTTCTTTTATGGGTTCAGAAAGAAAAGCAATAAAACGTCATCATAATGAAGCGCTGCTATTAACCACATTACCTTAATCCTCAAAGGGTTGATCTCCATATCTGAGGTGCAGTTCATCGGCCCATCAATATCGTATTGCAGGATGTAGAGCAAGGTGTTATTGTTGTATTTGTAAGGCCACTGAAGGTTTAGCATTGCCTTGCTGAAGGAACTTGGACCGTTGTTTCTCAGCTAATGAGGAAAAGAAAAGGCAAATACTTTCGGCAAAAATCTACTCTATAACCCTTCCCCTACACCAACCTTAGGGATCATTAGCAACAGGATTTGAACAACAGCAGAGTTACCATAGTAACTGTAATACTACAACATGCCCATTATTATGCAAAAGACATGAAACTTCACATTTGCCTCTAGCGTAGGGCAGGATGTGTTGGAATGAAAATATAAACAAAAGAGGAAAATATGAAAAAGTTACTAATGAAAGATAGCGTAGAAAATTCTCTTCCTGCAGAAACAAAATTTGGATGTTCTGCTATAGGCATTTTCGATTTTTAGTTAGAACTGCAAAATGTCTGTGTGAAAATATTCAATGACCTATTGCTTTTATTCAAAAATTGGTTTTAAACAAGAATTTGTATAAACTGCTTTCTTTACCCCCTAGAAGCTACTTATCTAATAAAAATGAACTTATGAATAGGGAAAAAATTCAAAGAAATCTCTGGTATATACTTAAACTATGCAGAGTGTACATAAAAATTAAATAGATTTGTTTTTTAAAAATAGTCCCTCTGTTCTCTCTTTGCCGGCTCTCTACCAGGTATCAGTTAAATCCAAGAACTGCAAACCTCATAGATGTGCTGAACGACTGGCCCAACGTCTTCCTCAGTGTCAGGGTTCTCCTTGTGCTCCCAATTCGGAATCGGAAGAAAGATATGATCAGGACTTGAGACTCTAAACAATGACCAAAGAAAACCTACCATGAATATCAAAATGATATGGTCAGTCCATTTTCAAAAGTAGCCTGTATCCAAATGAATAAAATCAGAACTAATTAAAAAAAAACCCACTATACATGCATGCGTACATGCGCGCGCACACACACA
Organism: Equus quagga; assembly: GCF_021613505.1. Taxonomy (NCBI): domain Eukaryota; kingdom Metazoa; phylum Chordata; class Mammalia; order Perissodactyla; family Equidae; genus Equus; species Equus quagga. The sequence goes on along the minus strand of NC_060270.1, from coordinate 123,919,338 downwards.
CACACACACACACACACACTACGCTTTACCGACTCTAATGTAACAGGTGAATTGATAAGTCAGTTTGCATAAAGTTCAATAAACTTATTTTGTGCCTGCTGTTGCCATATCTGGTTTATTTCCAGAGGATTACCAAACAGTTATTCGGGGCTTGGGACACACGTAGGACCTTCTTCTTTCTACAGGAGCTCCAGTTCTAGCAAAACCACCACTAACCACCGAGTGCCTACATCCAAAACAAGCTAGGGGGCCTCATAGTTACTTTTAAAAAGGAACTACTTAGTGAAATAGTTTAAATCACCAGAATGAGATACTCAACTCAGTAATCATACTGACCCTCTTATCTCAACAGCAGCTAAAACAGCAAGGTCAGCTTTGTAAGATACAACTGGGCTTACTTTGTCAAAAAGATTGGAGCTGAAAAAGAAAAAAATATATTTAGGACTGAATTGAGCATAATCATCGTCAAAATCACACAGAGGCAAATGCAGTAAAATTAAAAATGAACAAATTAAAAGCAACAAAGAAATGAAAAACTTACAAATCACATAATGACTTTTATAAGTATTTAATTCCAAAAAGATGACCAAGTTTTACTTCTTAGTTTTGTTTGACAAACTCAAAACTGATGATAAAATTATTCTTATAATATAAATATTGATTTTGAGAAACGGCAGAATCAAGTACTTAAGTTTTATTCTATTCTGTTCCATAATATTTAACGTATATTACATAATACATTTATAACAAATAATATGTCCTCAATAGTTATTATAAACTCGAAAAAGTTGTTTTCATACCTTTGGATCTGCAAATCAAATTTCACAGAAGTATCCATCTCTGATTGCTGGTGTACGCTGAAACGAAGACCAGCTAAGAGCTGAAGGGGGAGGAAAAGATGCTAACATAGGTTAAAACAATGTCTAATCAGTGAAATTTCAAATCCAATTTCCAAATATAGGGTTTTTCTGAACTTACAATAAAACTGAAAGTACTCTAACAAAGACAATTAAATCTCATCTTCTATTGAATCTCTTTTATTTAAGATACTTGGGCCAATTCATAATGGAGCCTACTTAACAATTATTAAATATAATTATATCTCTTTATAATATTAACTATCTTTCTAAAAAATGCAAAAGTAAATGCTTGTTGATCCAATGAAAGCACAACAATTATGCACAATTATTTGGTCGCAGGAAGCTAACAACTGAACTTGTGTTCACATATGGAGCAGGAAGGAAGAAATGGATGGTTAACAAGAGTGAGAACTTGGCTAATGAAGGCATGAATTGAGCCAGAATGAGAATCTCTCCACACCTCTCACCACTCTACCAACATTGAACATCCTAACTTCTGCAGGCAGAAAACTGTTATTTTAAAGAGAACAACTGAGCTACAAGATAAGAGAAAGCAGGCTCCTTGGGGACCGCATAAATGATACATAAAAATGGCACTTCTGGGGCTGGCCCGGTGGCGCAGCGGTTAAACGTGCACATTCTGCTTCAGCGGCCCGGGGTTCGCCGGTTTGGATCCCAGGTGCGGACATGGCATGCTGTGGTAGGTGTCCCACGTATAAAGTAGAGGAAGATGGGCATGGATGTTAGCTCAGGTCCAGTCTTCCTCAGCAAAAAGAAGAGGATTGGTGGCAAATGTTAGCTCAGGGCTAATCTTCCTCAAAAAAAAAAAAAAGGCACTTCTAGGGGACTTCATCAAACTGCCTCCCACTTGACAAAGCCTGGCGTGGGATTTGACATAACCTGGAATGATCTACACTGAACGGGCGGTGAGTGGGAAAGCTAGAGAGAATGAGGATATGAAAAAATAAAAAGCAGGTTCCCTCATTAATGAAATATTGTGTTAAATATATGTGAAAAAATGCAATTCAGGGTACTCCGTTCAAGCCCTCTTCCCTAAGAGACCATACATCTAGAAACAATAATAACTTTTAATAGAAAACATACTTCAATATGAAACATTTATTTTAACTGAAATATATGACACATAAGAGTGTGTAAATTTAAGGCATACAACATGTTGATCTGATACATTTGTAAATTGTAATATGATTGCCATTGTAGCACTAGTTAGCACCTCTATCATGTCACATAATTCGCATTTCTTTTTTGTGGCTGGAATAATTAAGACCTAGTCTCTTAGCAAGTTTGACAATTATAATACTATGAATATTGAATACTGTGAATGCTGAATATGGTTGTCTATATTCACTATGCTGTGCATTAGAGCTCTAAGACTTATTTACTACTAGTTGCAAGTTTGTACCCTTAAACAACAGCTAATAGGAGAAATGTTATTTAGGGTAAATACAGAATATTTAACCCCATATTATTGCAGATCTTCAAATTACCGATATGTGCTATTAAATTAAATTTTATTGAAAAAGTAACATGAAATATATACTGCCATTTTTCCTTGATACTAGAAATTCTACAAGGTGTATTTTGTTTCCTTTTTAGAGGATTTGGGAAGTGACTCAGTGAGTGCTTCTTCTCAAGCTCCTGGGCTCCCTTCTCCACCACCTGAAGGGGACGCTCTTTGATCCTGCTCGGGAGGACCATACAGGTTTCAAGTTAATGAGAAAATTCTATCTCAACTGAGAATGACAGTCTTGGTATTTGTCAGAGTGCTTTGAGGATTCATTAAAGCATTAGTTTAAAATATCAAAGTTAGAATTTCAGTCCTCAATTTGAACCATGTTCTCATCCATTTACCAAATTGAAGGCCGTGTAAAAAGCAGCTTATTGAATACAGTACAACAGCACAACCCATTATTTTAGTGCCTTCGTCAAAACTAAAACTCTGCTAATTTACATTCTAAATCAAAACCAATTTAATGACACTATTTTGAAGTGTTTATTAAAAAAATTACTATGGATAAACCCACAGAGAAATATGCTATTTTCTTTAAAAGAAAAAAAAAATCCATTTAATTAAAATAACTTACTTGAGTTCCAGCCTTCATTGGGTTTCCAAGGTCACATACCACTTGGCGGGTTTGGTTTTCTGTCTTAAATGCACAGGAAAGTCTTGCTAAGGCCTTTGATAAAGAACAAAGATTGAAAGGAAAATAAATTAATGACCCCCAAAAAAAGCAGACGCCATAAGACTATAAAGTTCCTAGACAATAGCATGCAGTTGGATATTTAAGTTTCTTGTTTTACAAAGTAAATACATGTATTTGAGCAAATAGGGGGTACAGGAGAAGCCAGAATTGTGTACAATTGCCACATACAAATGTAAAAATGTTCTGAAAGGTCCCCAGAGGATTTAGTTACATAACCATATTACCCCTGACAAATTATTTGATGGACAGGCTCAGACACTTTATCTTTCTGACCTTGTTTCAGGCACTAACTAGCAATTCTACAAGTGTCCTATCAATGCATTATGCAAAGTATTAGGCTTGAAAAGAATTATGTAAGATAGGCACGCCATTGTCTAGCAATTTATCCTTAGGTAGAATGGCTAAGCTTTTACAAGCCTAATAGGACAGTAGCTCATTAATGTTAATGAGACCTAGGAGTGCATTTCGATTTTTAAAGAGGCAGCTTGCTTACTTCACTGTTGCGGACAACCCCGATGAAATCAGCCTGCGGTGGGATGGAAATGATGAGCTCCGCTTCATAGGCACCTTCTCCTTGATTCTGAGCTTTAACAATCAATGTCAGAGGATTGTCGTCCCCTATATAGATTTTCTTTTGATCACTGCAAGTTAATACAAATCTAGACAATGAAAAAAGACTGCACAAGGAGAGCATGACTGTTCAAAGAAATAAGAGATAAATAGACAGCACTGACACATTCAACAGTGTCTCAAGATATTTTAAGACTACTTCACAGCTCAATAGAAAACTGGAAATAGCACAGTGGGTGCAAATCCAATGCTTCTGTCAGTAAAAGAACACACTGATGCCACTAGTGCATCACTATCATTCACATCTATTACAGAAGCAATTTTCTATCTCTTAGTAAGTACTATTAATTCCCTGATTTTTTTCCTGAAAGCTTAACTAATCATTTGTCACAATTCTCACAATATTCTTTATAATTTATACACCATATAAAATTCAATCAGATTCCTTTAGTTAAGAGTATGTCTACAACAAAGTGTATCTTTAAAAGAATATAGTATTACTTTGGGACACTACCCAATGGTGAACGGAAACAAGACTGTCAACCTAGGCAACTAGTGACAATAGTGGACATTTTTTTAAAGCTCAATATTGATTGTTTTACAATTATAGAAAATAGTACATTATCTTTCTATATAACTAATTCTCATTAAAATATATTATTATTTTGAATAGAAAAATGTGCTCTTCCATTTAAATTTCTTATTATACTATTTACTGTTTGGAGGAAAACTTACCTATCCACAGAAACTTCCAGTTTGGGTTTACAGACATTGTCTTCACCACAGTCAAGGAGAATATGAGCCTACAAAAAAACAATTTATTTTTTCTATATGAAAAAATAGTATAAGACACATATGTAGTATATACCAGTATATGTGGATGTATGTGAATACACATATATACACACACATTTATATACATCATATGCACTCATCGACTTGTTTGCATACCTGAATGCAAAAGGGATCATGGCTGCTTATTTTTAAACAGATCAGTGGAGATAATCAAGAATGAAAAGGAAGAAAAAGATACATAGGATATAATACAATTAGTTGAAATTTTTACTTCTATCCCAAATTAGCTGTTAATAATTTTTGAATGGAGTGTTGTGTAGAAAAGAAAGCACCAGTCAAGAAACGAGGGGTCAGCTTGAGTCTGCTGCGCTAGCTAAAGTGTGTGATCTTGGGCAAGATAAACTCCCTCACAGACTATGCTTCTGCCAACATCATGGAAATATGGCTGCCGAGTGTAAAAGAACAATGAGCTGTAGATATACAGCAGCAATTCGGACAGGCAGACCAAAGGGAACAGAAACTGGACAGACTGAGTCCAGCAGATGCACGGCCATTTAGAAAGATGAGAGAAAAGGAACTAGAAAAATTAAAGTTAGCCAATCCAGGATAGGTGAAATGAGCAAAAATCCGAACTTTCACCCTCTAGATCTGGCCATGAGAAGCCAGGTGGAACAACATGGAAAATCTAAAAGCGAGAAACTGTGGGAGGCAGCCGAAGAGGTTGGATAGGATATGAAAGAGGAATATAAAAATTGAGAAGCGGGGCCAGCCTGGTGGCGCAGTGGTTAAGTGCATGCACTGCACTTCGGTGGCCCAGGGTTTGCAGGTTCGGATCTCGGGTGCAAACCTACACACTACTCATCAAGCCACGCTGTGGCAGCATCCCACATACAAAATAGAGGAAGACTGGCACATATGTTAGCTCAGGGCCAATCTTCCTCACCAGAAAAAAAAAATTAAGAAAAGAGGAAAGGAAAAAAGATGAAGCCATTCTTGGTTTGTCTATTGATAATATCCAAAGGGCTTCAGGTCCAGAGGCAGACAAAAAGAAAAAAGAAAAAGATTTTAAGAGGGAAAAATAATGAAAAGCGTCCTTTAAAAAAAGATGATGACTGGGGCCAGCCCAGTGGCGTAGGGGTTAAGTGTGTACATTCCGCTTTGGCGGCCCAGGGTTCGTTGGTTCGGATCCTAGGTGCAGACACGGCACCGCTTGGCAAGCCATGCTGTGGTAGGTGGCCCACATGTAAAGTAGAGGAAGATGGGCACGAATGTTAGCTCAGGGCCAGTCTTCCTCAGCAAAAAGGGGAGAATTGGCAGCAGATGTTAGCTCTGGGCTAATTTTTCTCAAAAAAAAAAAAAAAAAGATCATGACTGTATGCTTCCAAGTCACAAGGGACATGCAGCTACCCAGAATAAAATTATATGACAGAGATCTTAACTGTCAATTTAATGGGATGAAACCCAAAAATATGCGTGACTTAATTTAATGACCTAGACATAAGTAGTTGCTATGCGCTTCAGGAAGGAAAAAAAAAGGTCAGACTATTAGGAGAACTCTGTGATGATTCCGGAAGTCACACCAAATATAATCACTGATGAATTAGTTCAGGAATAAAGAGTGAATTTTGCAGATAACAAATTAACTAGTGAAATGGTGTGTATTAATAGTCCCAGTTAGAATGATGAGTATCTGAAGTTTGGAATGAACAGTATGTATGAAATATTAATAAAACTGTGGTAAAGGGATGGTTGGCTGACTACCACACCATATTAAAGAAAAGGGACTGGGCCAGCATTGGTTCAGCTAAGTATTAAAATATGCTGTCGGGAAAGGTATTCTCAGAAACAGAAAAGCATGGAGCAACGTCTTCCATTCACAAAGAACTAAATCTCTACAGTTATATATTCAAATCTTGCACAAAATAAGAACTTAACACATATTTGAAAGAATGGAGGGTAGGAAAAAAAAACACTCTGCAGAAAGCACTAAATGTCTACTCCAAAGGATTGGGGTGCAGCAAGGGAAACCCTAGACTAGCTGCCCTGGCCAGTGCTGGAGCCACTAGGGGGCCCCACGGGGCTTCTGCGCACTTGCAATGTGCCGAATGAGATTGAGAAATTGGTTTTTAAATTTTATTTAATTTTAATCTCAGTTGAGATGTGCTGTAAGTATATAATACACTCTGAATTTTGAAGACAGTAAAAAATAGAATGTAAAATATTTCACTGATAATTTTTAAATGGATTATATGTTGAAATGGTAATATTTAGGAGATTGTTATGGACTGATTTGTGTCCCCTCAAAATTCGTATGTTGAAGTCTGAACCCCTCAGTACCTGAGGGTGTGACTATATTTGGAGATATGGCCTTTAAAGAGGAAATTAAGTTAAAATGACTTCATTAGGATGGGCCCTCATCCAATATGACTGGTGTATCATAAGGAGATGGGGACACAGACACACAGAGGGGAGACCATGTGAAGACACAGGGAGAAGCCGGCCATCAACAAACCGAGAGAGGCCTCAGGAGAAACCAACTCTGCCGACCCCTTGACCCCAGACTTCAAGCCTTCAGAATCGTAAGAAAATAAATTTCCACTGTTTAAGCCCCCCATTCTGTGTTACCTTGTTATGGCGGTCCTAGAAAACTCATACAGATATATTATCAAAATTAATTTCACCTGTTTTCTTCCCTTTTAAAAAAATGTTGCTGACTACTAAATTTAAAATTACAAACATGGCTCACATTATATTTCTATTGGAAGCAGTCCTTTATAGAGAGGGCGGTAAAAACGTTTATAATATGACCAGTGAAATGAAGAATCCATTCTAGAAGGAATAGTAAGAATAGTGGGTAGGTAACTAACATAGAAATGAGAGCAAATAATAAAGCTAAGAATGCAGAAGGAAAGACGCCTGAAAGTAATAAATTCAAGACACAAAGGAAACAAAAAAAAAAGATTCAGATAATGAAGATTGAGAGCAAGAGGGGGCAAAAAGGGAAGCCAAATATGACAAAGTTACTACTTCCCTCAAAGGGGTTTCAAAAGTTAATCTATTTGATCAGCTGGCTTTAAAATCGTATTGCTATTAAAGACACTGGTGACCTTAGTAAGTTAAAAGTAATGTTAACACTAATAAGTGATTTCCAAAAAATTTAAAAACTATAAAGAGAAAATCATAAGCCCAATATCAAAACACGTATTGTAAAGGGATGAGTAACAATTAACTATTTACAAAAATATAACATTGAATGGCAGACCCTAAGAGGCTCAGATGTTATATTATTATTAGTCAACATAATATTGCATATCCACTAAAAATAAGAAATACTAAAAAATGAACTAACAGAACTATATTTACAAGTTCTATATTGGGTGGTAGAAAGTGACACATTTACTATTCATATGCAAAAGGAAATATGAAATAGTTTATAAAAATTAGAAAAGACTAAAATATAAGTTGCCTTATGCTACTGCCGAATATAGTCTTCTCAAATTATATATATATATATTAAAAAAAAGAGTTTATGAGATCTTAGCAAGTTAGACAAAAGAAATAACCTAAATTTAAGGTAAAGCATTCTATAAGAGAAGAAATTTTAACCTAAAAATATGAACACTTAATAAAAAAGAGAAAAAAGTAAATACAATAATATTTGAATATATAGGTTTTTACATAGGATTTTCTAAAAATATAGTACAGTCTTTATGAAGTTTTATTTGCTTTTATGAAAAGAACGATTTATGTACTATATACATATGCATACATGTGTGTACATATACTATTTTTTACAATTAAAATGTAAATCAAAGATAACAGATATAAAACTTGTTTAGTAAAACACTAAAATATTATATAAATACATTGGCACTTTGTTGTTTTCCTTGAATTACTTTGCTATTTACGTATATGAAATGCACCCTGTCTTTCTCTGCATATCACTAGGTTCTGAGTGCCTTTAAATATGTCTAACCTGAAAATTCAGATTCCTTCCTCTCTGACTTCTTTGACTAAACATTATAAAAGCAATCCCTTGTAATATTTAAAAATATGAATTGTAAAACTTTAAAGTGAGAAAGTGCGGTACCTGTCGACTAATGTTGGCAGGAGTGAACTGGTTAAGAATGGGTTGTAAGCCTGTTGCATCAGCAGCCGTTCTGTAATCCAACCGATACTCCATAAAAATAGTAATCGGAGTGAGTTTGTCTCTAAATTCAGATTCATCCTAGAAATGGAAAAGCTTCGAATTAACAATACATCATCTATGACACCAAACTATCTGGAGAAACTCATAAGTGCACTATACAAAGCCAGCTGTGTTCATCCTTGATCCAAGTCTACCAAAACTCTCTGAAAAACCACACGTACATAAGAAGAGAGTATCCAAAAAGATTATCACTATCCAGGGAGAACCTTTAACCAATTTTTTTTTTTTTTTGAGGAAGATTAGCCCTGAGCTAACATCTGCAGCCAATCCTCCTCTTGTTGCTGAGGAAGACTAGCACTGGGCTAACATCTGTGTCATCTTCCTCTATGTTTTATGTAGGACGCCTGCCACAGCATGGCTTGATAAGTGGTGCGTAAGTCCACACACAGGATCCAAACTGGCGAACCCCGGGCCACTGAAGTGGAACACGCAAACTAAATTGCTACACCACTGGGCTGGCCCCAACTCTTAACTAATTTTTGTTTTATAACGTAGTATTTGATTCCCACAAAAATATACAAGGCATATTAATAAAATGAGCAGTCAAACACACCCCCAATATAATAACTAGAACATTACCAGTATCACTTGAGCTACCCACGTGCTCCTTCCTCTCTTTGGCCGTCTGCCTTTCTTCTCAGAGGAAACCACTATCCGAAATTTTAAGTTCACCATTCTCTTGCTTGCTTTCAGCAGTTTTATTACATTGCATATGTCCCTAAACAGTATGTCCTTCAGTTTGCTTTTCCTTTTTTATTTATTTAAAAATGAGATGATATGTACTCTTCTGCAATTTGCTCTCTGTTCACCCTCCTTTTTAAGATTCACCCATGCTGTTGCATGTAGTTGAGGTTAATTTTTACTGTTGAGTAATATTTCATCATATAATAAATCCACAATTTATTTCTCCATTCTCCTGTCAAAGGTTACCCGGATGGTTCTGGGCTTTTTGCTTTTGCCATTACAAAAAAAAAAAGCGTTCTAATAATTATTCTTCTACAGAGTGGTAAGCAGATTTTTCAGCTCTGTAAGATAATACCACACTATTTTCCAAAGTCTTCATAACAACTTACACTGCCATCAGCAATGCGTGCGAATTCTCATTAAGTCACGTCTTGACCAACCAACAGGTAGTGGCAGACTTTGTTTGAATGTAACACGGTATGTCTTCATAGTTATAACTTGAGGTATTTGTCTTGTTAGTTTAAATCATGAATAGTTATTTAATTTAGTCAAAAGCTTTTCCTGCACTAAAGTAAGATGGTCATGCTTTTTTCTTTAGTTTATTCATGCGTTAAGTTGCAATTCTATGTTTTCAATGTTAACCCACCCTAGAATAAATCCAAGTTGGTCTATTTATTTCATCTTTTTTAATAAACTGCTAGATTCCATTTGCTTATATTTGGCTTAGTAATGTTACATCGATGTCTTTGTGTAAGACAGACATGAAATTCTCCTTGCTTGTACTCTTCTTGACCGGTCTGGGCATCAATTACACCAGCTTCATAAAAGGACTTGGAAATGTTTTCTGCTTTCCTATTCTTTCAAAGAGTTTAATGTTGGAATGTCTCGTTCTTGACAGTTTGGTGGATACTGTTTATAAAACCATCTGGGCCTTGTGTTTCCTTTGTGTAAAGATTTTAACTGCCGATTCAACGTTTAAAATGGTTTATATGGTTAAATGGATTATTCGGGTTTTCTATTTCTTCTTACGGCAGTTGCATTATGTTCTTCTAAGAATTTCCCTGTTTTGTCTAAGTTTTTCCCTGTTTTGTCTAACTTTTCTATGTCTTAGCACAATTTTGCTCATAATAGTCTATTATTTTAATCCCTCTTTTATCTGTAGTTATGTCCCTTTTCAATTCCTAATTTTAGGAGGGTTTTTCTTGTTTTTTCCTTCATTTTTTTCAAAATTAAATAGCATTCAAGGCTTCACATTCTGCTTCTGTGAGATCCCACAAATTTTGATACACAGTATTTTCACTATGATTCACTTCTACATAATTTCCATTATGATCTCTTTCTTGATCCCAAAGTTATTTAAAATCACAATTCCTAATTCTCAATTTATCCTTTTGTTATTGATTTCTAAAAACTGGACTGTGATCAAACAGTATATTTTCTACTATTGCAATTCTCTGAAATTTGTTTCGACTTCCTTTATGACCTATATAGTCAATTTTTATATTCTCTAGTTGTTGGGTGCTGAGTGAATCGAGCTTGTTAATTGTGTTGCGTCTTCTAAATCTTTACTGATGTTTTTATCTTCTTTTTATAAATTTCATCCTTTCTTTCTTTAAACATTTTATACAAATTTATATCCCATAACTGATAATTCCAACATCTTGAGGCTTTGTAGGCTTAAAATTTGTTGTTTCTTCTAATGGCTTGTTTCCTTGTACGTTTAGTGCTTTTTTTAAAATGAATTCACAGTTGATTGAACTTAACCTGTGGAAACCATGGAGTCCATATAGATTGTTCCAGAAAGGCTGCAATTGCTCTTGCTGGAGGCAGGGTGCACCTCCATCCTGGGAACACTTTAGTCTCATGCAAGTACTGGGACCTAAAGCAGGAGGCTCAGCTCAGACCCCTGGCTCGCAAACACCCAGGCGAGTCTGCATCCCTGTGCTGGTGTCTGCAATTCCTGCTCATCCTCTCTCCTGGCTCCATTCTTCCCCAGCAACCCTGGCTCACACATGTGCACACGATTCACAAGTCAAATTCAGCCAACAGAGTTTTTAAATTGATTGCTTATTTTTTTAGACCCTGGCGATTTCTTTTACTGTCTTGAGAGTCCAGCAATATTTAAGGACTATGTTTGTCATAATTTATTCAGTAGCACTGTTGTGGAAAGGCCATTTGGAATATCCAGTCGGCCAGGAGTAGAAGTCCATTACTCAGGTTTGACACCTTAAAAGCTAAATTTCCTCAAGAGTATTTTTCTGTGTTTCCCTTTTGATTTAATACCAAAATTTACAGAAAGTGAAAATCATTGAGATGAAAAGAGAAAAACGTGTAAAAAGAGAAGATAACGAAGCAGAAAAGTCTCTCTTACCCGCAGATACGCTATCAGTTCCTCGCACTGCATCTGTCCCCCCCTTGAAATGGTCATGTTCTTGGAGTGACCCGGGGACCTGTTATGGAGAAACAGTGCTCGTCGAATGGCTCCTTTTTGCTTGAGTTTATCCAAAAGAAGCTCCACCTGGAAGTCTATACAAACCAAAAGATTTATAACCAACACAATCTTTATGGACACCTATCTGTCTCAGATATCTAGAGTTTTCATGTAAACACAGATATCTATTCCCTAAGAAGTAATTTGTTTCTAATTCATTAAAAATGTCTATACATTGTAGTGAGATCAGAACATATTAATTCTGAATAAATATTTCATAATTATTTAAATAACTAATCCAACTATCCCCAAAGTCATGTCATATGTTAATTCAGACAATAGATAATGATGGTAGTAAAACAATTATCAGAGGAGAAATTTTCAAAATTAAGCTGAGAGGAGGAAGTTCAGGGCATGAAATATACGTGAATTAGGACCTCCATCATTAATGCAAGTAGGAGGACTCTTGTTGTCTGTGATTATGAAATATTTACTAGCATGCAACCCTACCGTTGTATTAAAAACTATGATGAATGAACAGTTTGCACCACTTGCAACTCCTAGTTCTAATGAAGCTACCATAGCAAATTGTGAGATAAATAGGTCTCTCATGAAGCAAGTGACCAAATATAGTTGACTGAGTCAAGAATCATCTTAAAGGAATGTGTAGCCTATCGTCTGAAGCACAGTTGTTAGGATTACTTCCTTCTAAGATTCAATTCTTTAAATAGTTTCTTTAAAGGAGTGCAAATCATTCCAATCACAAATCTCTCTTCAACTTTCTCTAAATGTTGAACTTCATGTCAAATTTGGGTGAAAACCCAAGGTTATTTTGCTACCAGTTCTGTTCCACCCACCCAAACTTGCTGCTTCTGAAACACGCTAAGCATGCTCCTGCCTCAGGCTTCTTGAAATTGCCATTTCCTGTGTGCAAAATACTCCTTCAGACACCCCCTAGCTCCTTCATGTCCTTCGGGTCTTCACCGAAAAGTCACCTTCCAGTGACCCCTTGCCTTGCTACCCAATGAACTTCCATGCACAAACACCACCCAACAGATCCATCCCTCTTCCCCTTTATCATTCATCCTTAGCACTTGTCACTAACATACTGACCAATCTTGGCGTCAATTACTTAACTCTCCTACCTTGCTCACAGGACCACGTAAACCATTTTCTGGAAAGGTAGAGTCAAATTTGAGTTTGCTGTGGGGGTTAAATTTAGTGGCCAATACTTTTTCTCCTTCTCCCTATTTCTAAGCCACTTCTACTCTTGAGATTGCTGGGGGCTTCTTCAAGACACAAAATATGAACCTCTCAGATCATCTACTTATAAACAATATCATTTCCCCTAGAGTTCATTTATCTCACACTGGCAACTGCTTAACTTTCTGAAGGCCATATTTACCATTTGGTGGACTATTTTGTTCACAATGTCAATAAATAAATGTATTACTTCTGAATTGGCTTAAGAGCTGCCAAAGTAATTACGCTTCAATTTTAAATGTCTTTAAGGATAAACGTTCAAATACAAAACATCAACAACTATTTTAGTAATATTTGAGTATTCAAATATCCTAAAACATTCTTCAAGTGCTCTGTATGCAGCATCATTAAAACAACATAATTTTTCTAGAGAACACTTACTAAGTTTCGTAGGAACTGCTCCTTTGCCATCTGCCTTTAAGCAGAACCTGACATTAAAACTGTAGGAAAATAAAAATATATACAAATCCTATAATCCAGTGTAGACATATTTTTGAACATCACCCAGATCTCATATTTCGAATACACAGTTTACATTGTGAAGTCTTACATCTTTTTTCATGTCTTACTATTATTTTTAAAACATGAAACTATACAGAATAATCTAACCCATCCTTCAGTAATTTAAGCACATTTCCTTTGATAGTACCTTGATGAGAAAAAGAAAAGGAAAAGAAAAGAATTTCCTAGCTTCCTCTTAAGTTTACAGAACCTGTTGATAAACCCAAATGAGGGAAGTGACAGTCCAGATTTAAAATAATGTCTCCTTCAATAAAAATCGCCTCCCCGCCCAGAGCTTCCCTTAATTAGCAAGCTCCTCTAGAAGTGTTCTTCACAATTTATTAACAGCTCATGAAATCAGTTTAATGTGCTGTGGCCAGCATCTTAAAAAACAACAAATTAAATAAATAAAAATTGAATTAAACATCAATGGTAAGATTTCATAAAACTTTTTTTAATTACATACATATGTTTACTGGATTATGGTGCAAAATGTATTTTGTACAATGTGCTATAGTCAAAAACACACGAAAGCTACTGCTCTAGTTAGCATATAATTATTAGCATAATTATAAGCATATTATTGGCACCTTCACAGGGACATGCAGGATGTGTGAAGGGAAGAAAGAGAATAAACTTAAAGCCAAAATCTTGAAAACAACTTCACTGCCAATCAATAAAAATGAAGATCAAATATGAGTGAATTTTGAATGTAATCCAATGAAAAGAAATAAGAATTTGAAAAATGATTTTAATAACTATAATAATTTCAAAACAAAATCAGGAAAAATATTTTTTCATTAGCTCTTCGGAACTAAAATTTTCCCAGTTTCCAATTATTCTACCCGCAACTGTAAGTTCTCTCTGATTTTTCTGTGTGAACGAGGAACATGAACACTGTTTCCCAAAGTTGGGCACTCACGGTGATTTTAATAGTACATGGGTCAGGATTTTGCATTATTAATTTTATATTTATTTTGACATGTATGAGAAAGACCTTGGTTTCTCCATTTTTATTTTAAAGTGTTTTAAAGGAAAACATGAGTCAATTTTTTAAAAAACTTAAAATTATAAATACAAGTAGAATGAAAATATGGCAAAAATGATACAATATAGCAAAAAGTAGCATACTAAGAATGAAGACAAGAAACACTGGACTAGAGAAGAATTCAGACGCTGAACTTACAAAAAATTATATTTTTCTTTAGAAACTAGTAAAGGAACAAGTAGAAGACCAGTATATTAAACCAAAATAATACTTTCCATTTAGCTATTCATAGATATTAAATCTGAAAATGATCATGTATTTTAAAAATTAAAATGTTCATGGGCCTGTTTAGAATTAAATATAAATGAGTTCTGAGATCTTATTAGCTTTTCCTTCTTTTAGAACATATTCACTAAACATGCATCTTTTTTAAAAAATTAATTTTATGCTAGTTTGTAGCATATTTCTAGAGCCTTCTACATATCTTCTTTGGAAGAATATTTCTATAATCCAATCTATGACATGAAAATAGAGTATATCCATAGAAACTGCTTTAGCAGTATTTCAGCCTCCCCAATTTTCAATTGTTTTTACAATGATTGAACCAATAATCACAATAATAACCATTATTAAACAAATACCCTTACCAGGAAACTTTAAGATCTGTCCCAGGCAGTGGGCAAGTTTTATTATCTTGATTTAAAATGCTAGGGTATACTTCAAGGCCAGCATTTACGGTGATAACTGGTCTGGCCCTGGTCAAAATAAAAAAAGAAAGAAAAAAACGTTCTTTAAAATGTTAGATTGGTCTAAGCATTTGAGGTGCACATTCACCGCATCTATAGTGCAATGTTTACTAAAACATTGTTTATAATAGCAAAAAGAATAGAAACAACCTAAACACAGAATGAACAACTGTTCCAGTTTGCCTAGGACTGTCCTGATGTTTGCACTGACAGTGCCACATCCTGGAAAATCCAGTTCCAGGCAAAGCAGGTCAATTGGCCAACCCATCGGAATTCAGTCCATTAAAGCAGAATGGTTAAACACGTCATGGGATATCTACCTAATACAACGCTGTAATATAGCAAGGAAATGAGTGCCGTAAATCCATCTGTGCTGATATGGATGATCCTTAATATTCCCAAGACAGAATTTTAGTATAAGAGGAAAAAAAAAGCCTACAATGTACAAAAGATACATGTACGCACACATACACATGATTTTTTAATGCATAGACTATTTCTGGCAGGATATACTAATAAATAGTAACTGGTGTGGGAGAAAGTACATTTTTTTATTGTATGCCCTTTTTGCATTGCCTGAGTTTTTACTACATACATGTATTACTTCATTAAGAACAATTTTACAAAGTGAAACAATAAATTAAAATAAATACAGTTTTCCAAAGCTCAGATGCTCAGGTTTAAACCATATAAAAATACGGTGGGCTCAGGTCAGTGTGTCTGTCTCAATCAGGATAAACCAGGGAATCTGGTGGACACCTGCTGCCCTGAGAACCACAATCAAGTTGACCCAACACAAACCCCATTTCACAGCGCCAATGTTAGCTCTCCTGCCATGTATAAACGTGACCCGTAGAAGTGTAAACATCTTAATCTACTTGGGATGCCAGATGATATTCTAAGGCATGAGAAATTGATGAAATGCAGAGAATAATTGGGAATATGTATGAAGCTGGGAAATACAGATATGTGAATTTATACATATTGCTCTAATGAAAATATTCATTTTCATAGTCATTAGATACTGCCCTTGTGGACAGAGAATGCTGTGGCACAAACACCAAGTTAATTTCTTGCCTCTTAGAGGAAATATAAACTGTATACTTTTTACAGAGAGATTTAAAGTGCAGGAGAATATCTTTGAATATAATATAAAGAACAAAGATGGAAAATTCTGAATACTTTTCTCAATAAAAAATCTGCAGCTTTCTCTATTTTGGGATCTCCTCCTATCCATACTACTTGCCTGGAGCAAATCTTGACTAGAAAGAACAAATTTTATCATTACTTCAAGAAAATTCAACTAAAATTCAAACATTAGTACTTAACTATAAAACTTTCAAACAATTCAGAATATTCCATTTCAGGACATGGAAACATGCTCACCTGTATAATACAGCTCTATCTACACCAAAAGCTCCTACAAGTAAGTCTTAAAAGAGAGTAGAAAAAATATGTCAGTAACAATAATAGTTTTATAAATTCACACACCATTCTGCAAAACTTTCAATGCATATAATAAAGATTTAGACCAGTCTCAAAACCACTCTTCATCAAATGGTTGTCAGATAATATCTAAAAGGCTAAAATATATGAAAAACTCTAAATAAGCTATCATCAATGGCAAACGCTCAACATAAAACTAATCTTTCATTCAGGTAGACAATAATCTTTTTAATGGCTATTTAGTAAAAATCAGCAACAATAAGGAAGTGTATAACCCCAAACACACATACCCTCAAACAAAAAAGCTTTATAGATGCCTGTGGATTTTACACTTTCATTGTAAATGAAATTTACACTTTCATTGTAAAATTTTTTTTTTCATTTTATCTATTTTGTTTCAAAAACCAAACCAAAAAAGCACATTACATATACTTAGAATACTTAGAATGTGGGCAGACAGCATTCAAATCAACAAGAACAGAATGCATTAGTCTTTATATGCAGCTGCTACAACTGGTTCACAATTAGGAAATAATGAAATCAGAGCTGTCTCACAGTATACCCAGCTAGGCCTGAGGAAGCCCTTTCTAACCAGAAAAGTACATGAGAAACCATAAAGACGGGTAGATTGGATTACATAAAAAGTAAGAACTTCTTTATGCCCAAGAAGCAAATGTGACAAACTGAGAACTATATATATGAGTTAATACCCTCAATATTTAAGGCACGGCCACAAGTTAAAAAAAAAAAAATGAATGAATAAAAGAAAAGAAAAACATCCCAATAGAAATGGAGAAAAAAAGATACAAAAAGGAAATTCACAAAAGTAAATACATATGCAAATAAACAAAAATGCTTCCCCTCACTAATAATCAAAAAGTATAAATGAAAACAAAATAACATTTTCCACCTGTCAGATAGTATAAAACTATTTTAAAAGAAATGAAAGATGACACGCAGTGTGGGCACAAATGTGGGAAAATGATGGCTCACTCCCTGCTGGTGAGTGCTTAAAAAACTTGCAAAACCTTCTTTTGTAGGGAGTGGGACTGTAGTTTGACAATGTGTGTCAATAGCCTTAAAAAAAAGCGCGTATCTTTGACATGGCAATTCTAGAATTTTGTCCTAAGGGAATAATCAAAGGTTCGCACCAGAATTACATACAAGGATGTAACTGCCCCCAAATAAGGTTAAATAAGGTATGATTACGGCCATTTGATAGAATGGAAAACATAAAATTCATGTTTTAGAAAAAAAATAACACGAGACATTTCTGATACTTGAATAAAATACGTTATTAGTGCATAAAGCATAATTCTATTTTGTTTAAAAAAAGTGTGTGAAATCACTGAAAAAAAGATGGAAAGATATGCCTTGCTGTATTTTCCAAAAGTTCTATAATAAATATATTGTATCATAACAAAAAAAATTCTTGAAATAACACCAACATAGATAAGAATTAACTTCATGTCCTATTTCCAAAAGCATGTCAACATACCTGTATATTGAGCTAAAAATTAACTGTTTCCATAACAAAGGTAAACTAAATTTTCTGCATTGTATTTCATTTAAAGAATGATCCAGGGCCGCCCCGTAATGCAGCGGTTAAGTGCTCACATTCCGCTTCAGCGGCCTGCGGTTTGCCGGTTCGGATCCCGAGTGTGGAAACGGCACCGCTTGGCACGCCATGCTGTGGTAGGCGTCCCACACATAAAGTAGAGGAAGATGGGCACAGATGTGAGCTCAGGGCCAGTCTTCCTCAGCAAAAAGAGGAGGATTGGCAGATGTTAGCTCAGGGCTAATCTTCCTCAAAAAAAAAAAAAAAAAAAGAATGATCCATTATGATCCTAGATCCATTATTATCCCCAAAGTATGTAAGAGCCAGAAAAAGGCCTCACTTCCTGTACCGGCTCAAACCAGTGGGCAACCTTGGGCAAATGACCCTTCTCAGTCTCTTTTCTCATCCAAAAAATGGTATATTAATGAGCTGAGCAAGTTTATATTCCTCACCAGCCTTATTGGGAAAATTAAAGGATATAATATATTTTTTAAAATTCAGAATGATTAGTCAATTACATAAAAATGCTAGATCATTAAAAGAAAGACAGCTTACATTTAAAAACTTAGAATGAGCACTTAGCCTTTGTTAATAGCTTCTGCAACATTTCTCTCTGACCTTTCGATACAGACTTCAAGACAATAAAAGAAACTCAGAGTATGTATTATAGTGGAAGCTCTCAGCAAACAGAGCTGTCTTTGCTTTGTATTCCTTTCACCAATGAGAAGAGGGCCTTGAACAACAGTATGGGCTTGAACAATACTTGAAATACTGAATTGAAATGATTTATAACATAAATCAAGAACACAATAACTAACACTATTTGCCATTAAGACTGAAACATCTACAAAGCTCTATGTATTTCTAGGAAAGCACCTGGATATCCATTTTTGTCTATATCCGTGGCTCCTTTCATTGAATAGCCAAAGCTGGGGGGCATGCTCCGAGCAGCCCACTTCCCTTCAAGGATCTGCGATGGGACCGAATTCAAGCCTGTTGATCTTCCATTGAAAATATAAACAATTCCTTTTTTATCTTC
The DNA here is from genome assembly GCF_021613505.1 of Equus quagga. Classification (NCBI taxonomy): domain Eukaryota; kingdom Metazoa; phylum Chordata; class Mammalia; order Perissodactyla; family Equidae; genus Equus; species Equus quagga. The sequence goes on along the minus strand of NC_060270.1, from coordinate 123,900,022 downwards.
ACCCCCATATGGAGCAGCAATTGCAATATCTGTGAGGGAAAAGGTGGGGGGGCGGCAGTAGGAGATGGAGAGAAGTAAGAAGGGGTTGAAGAAAGGGAAGAGGAGGAAGGAAGAAGGAAAGGAGGGGGGAGGGCAGGAAGGGAGTCTTAGTCTCAGTACTTATTATTTATATGGAGAAGATCTTAATATTTCCAGAACCCATTTGTCCTGATAAATATTGATTCCCAGTTCAGCAGCATACTCTTTACTCAACAATCTAATTCAATGAAATTCCGGTGAAACAGTGTGGAAATGACATTAATTTGGAGCCAGGTATTCTGAGTCTGACCTCGGACAAATCACTTAACCTTTCTGGACCTCAAATGGTTCATCCTTAAAATGGAGGGGAGGGGACATGTCGAAAGACTCATCTAAGGTTCATCTTAGCTCTCAAAATTCTAGTTACTGTGGTTGGGCATGGTGTTTGGTTTTCTGGCTCAGAAACGTGAAAGTTAGGATTTCATCTCGACCCAACCCAACTTACACTGAAATAACATAAACAAAGAAAAAGCTTAAATTCTTTAATAAACAAAAATAAATACAAAACATCAAATGGCCAAAAAAACCAAAACCACCAAATGGTCATTATGACCTTTCCTAACTCTAGAACGTATTACAAAGATGCCTACTTCCTTCTCTCTCTGCTGGGATCACCCCAGACAAGCCATTCTCCTCCTCTCCCTGGACTCCTAAAGGCCTCCCACTTCTGCTCTGGCCCCTATACTCCACTCTCCTAGAAACTGCCAAATGTAGTATCATGTCATCTTTCTTCTTAAATCCTTCAATTATCTCCCAAAGCATTTAAACGCTACCCGGTTTTGTCCCTTCATTCCACCACCACTCCCACCAACCTCACCCCGAGTTCTCACTGTCACTCACTCTTTCTACCAAGCCCGGCCTTTTTCTCTGTTTCTTAAACATGCTGAGCCGGTTCCCATCTCTGGGTTTATATTTGCTGCTCCCTCTGCCTCAGCACCTCTTGCTCCAGAGCTTTTCGAGGTTTGCTCCATTCCTTTGTCCAAATCACAGATCCAATGTCATCCCTGGCCACGTTATGAGGCAATGCACTCTCCCCTCTTGATCACACTCTCTCTAGGCACTCTATCACATTACATTGCCTTTGTTTTGTTTTTTAGGTGTTATTATTATGTTTTTTTGGTGAGGAAGATTCACCCTGAGCTAACATCCATTGCCAAGCTTTCTCTTCTTTTGCTTGAGGAAGATTAGCCCTGAGCTAACATCTGTGCCAATCTTCTTCTATCTCATACATGGGATGCCTCCACGGGATGACTTATGAGTGGAGTAAGTCTGCGCCTGGGATCTTAACCCACAAACCCCAGGCCACCAAAGCGGAGCGAGCAGAACTTTAACCACTCGGCCACGGGGCCAGCCCCTATATTGCCTTTTTTTGTTTTAACCCACAGCCTTTATCACCATCTGAATTTCCCCATTATGTGTTTATTCTATGGCTCTTCCATGAAAGATAAGCTTCATGAGAGCAAGGACATGTCCATCTTGCTATGACATATCACAGCCCCTACGTACCAGCCATTCTAAACTGCCTCAGTTTCTTTCATACACCCAAACTGTTCTCAGCCTCCTCAACGTCACATCTCCTGAGACATCAAAGACACCGCGATCACTCATCTTTTACATGAGACCATTATGCCCAGGAATATCTCCAACATTGCGATGATCACACTCTAGTATTTACTTGTTTACATAAAAGTCGCCCCCATGGACCCTGAATTCCTTAAGGGCATGGATGGGCTCTACTTCATCCTCTCATTTTTAGCACTTAGAACAGTACTTGGCCTGCAGCAAGCACCAACTAAGAATTTGCTATCCTCAAAAAAAGGTAGTATTTAAATTACGTAAGTGTCCTTCTTTTATCCTTTTTTCAAGTTTCAAAAGAGAAGCCTAACTTCTAAATTGACATACGCATTAAGAAAGTATTTACTAAAATATAATTTCTCAACAGAAGATGGCTCTGGTGTTGAGAGATTGTTTAATAAAACTTATCTTTAAGTTTTCTAAACCTTTCATTACTTAATCCCTTCTAATCATGTGCTCTCTTGGCTGGCATCTGTTCAATGTGGGGAGTCCTCCTTTTTCGTTCGATTGCTTCCTTTGATCACTTTAGTTGCTCTTTTCTGTGTTTTTCCCCCTCTGCCCTTCTGGAGCCGTATTGACAAAAACTGCACATAATTGTGGAACGTAACTATTGTTTTCAGCATCCCTCTTGATGATATTAGCGTCTTCCTGGTGATGCAGGGGGAAAGGGGAGAACAGAGGAGCATCAGCATAACAAAGGGTTAATGTCATCAGCTCTGAACAAAGAGAAGATCCAGGGTATAAGTAACAGCTCATTTTATATGTATATGCTATATATACATATAAACTATAAATCTACATAGTTATATAAATACAGCTCAGATCACTTTCCACTAGAGACATTATTATTTATAATCTGTTTGGGACACTGAGACCCCAGGAGAACCTTGGGAGAACAAAATCATCCTCTATGGCATCTATCTCTAAACGTAAAATATCTTTGTAAAATTGTTGTAAAGCTTCAGTATCTGTTAGCTGTTGTTGTTCATAATTGCTGTGTTCACGGATAATATATTTTGATAAAAATATAGAAAGCAGGATGAGATCTTGGCTAGATGGTGATCCTGAGGACATTTTCTTTAAAGTGGCTGGAATATCCTGAGGACAAGGTGACAGCAACATGCCCAGGCTCTCCCAGAAAACCCAGAGACAGAGGCCCACCTACAGCAAAGAACTCGTCCAGCTTATTCAAGGTAGGACCTCAGCTGTGGTCCTGCGTTTTCTAGCTAGATTTTTTTCTCAATAAGTAATGGTTTGGTCTGTTCTATAGTACTCTTTTCAAATTCTGTTTTGAACTTTATACCAGAGTTTCATTTGATTTCTAAGTTCTCTTAGTAGTAAAATTCTTTAAGACTCTATGGTAGGAAGCAAAATGTCCCTTTGAGTAGCTTTGCACTAACACTGAAAACTTCTAGGGTTAATCTGAGAGATGACACTTCAGTACACGACATAAAACTACCCACGAGGCAGGAGTGGAGTCTTGAGGCCAAACCAATGTTTGCCTTTTCTACTACGACTTGGGAGATATTACAGTTATCCATATTTTTGAAGTTTTCTTTTTAATTTATAAGTTTCTTTTAAATTTTAAGGGGCATAGTCCTATATATTGTTGATTATACAAACCAACCAACTCTCTATTCTGTGATCTCTACTAAGGTTTTTAATAGTATTCTTTTAAAAAAAATCTTAGTAATTTGTAACGTATATTTCATTCTATAGTAAAAGCCAACTTTGATTTTTAAAGATATCTACTACTATTAATAAATTATTAAATGGGACTATTATAAAACAATGAGCTTATGTCTTTTATTTGCACCCAGAAGGGAGATACAACCCCCCTCAGAATATTTGAGGCAGCCACAACAAAGTTACGGCTTTAAAAATAGAAACGGCCAACCACACCTTTGAGGGATCTATCAGAGTCAGCATGGCCTCGACAATGTGCCTGTGACCATTGTTACACTTGTATCAAATGGACAGTAGAGGGCGCTGCCATCAAGCAGAACAGAGACATGGCACCCCCAGCAAGCATAGGGCTCCCTGGGATGGCAGGCTCCTTTCAGAAATTAACCACCCCAACACTCTAATTTGAGGCAGCATGCATGAATCATAACTCATGAGAATCAATTTTTGAAAATTCTGTTCTGATTTTTAAGGAAAGAGAGCAACCTGTCGTTCAACCTGGTGTGTTACTCACTGTCACTCAATTCTTTCCAGGAAGGAGGTTTGCTTGTGTGATTCTCCACAGACCAGGGTGCAGGACTTTTCCGCGTGAACAGAGAATAATCAAGGAACACACAGTTGCTGAACTTTGACCTTACCATTGAAACCATCCTGGTCCAGATCTCCCAAAGGTGCGATGGCACTGCCGAACCTCGCAAAGACCTCAAACCCATTCAGCTTGGTCGTCTGGAAATCTCCCGAAGCCCTTTGCAGAGACACTGAGACCTGCCCCACCTCCTGGAGTTTGCCATCAGAACCACGATCCATGAAGAGAGGTGCTCCAATAAATACGTCTGCATAACTGAAAGAACAGAGAAGCTTTTTCACCAAAGCGAGACCAAATTCCATCCGACTATTAATAATCAGTTTCTTTCTTATTAAAACTCAGTTTCCTTCTTTCCACATCTCTCATGGCCACACTGAAGCATAAAATGATCATTTCAAAGGCAAAGCTTCCTTCAACTCTTTTAAGAAACTATGATTACTTCATAAATTACATTATTTCTTCATATTATAAAAGCTATTGAAAGACATTATGAACAGCACAGAGGTTTTCTAGTATTCATGATAGGGTTGCTTCAAATTGGTTCTTTAAATAGAAAGATTACCAGGAAGGGGACAGAGAAACAGAAGAAAAAATGTTTAACTTTACTAAAGCATTCATAAACACGAGAGAAAAACTGTTTCTGGAAACATTTTTTTAAACTTACTCATCACCGTTAATGTCAGTGGCAGCGACCGAAAATCCAAAGTATGCAGCCATCTGGAGAACAAGATCAAAATGAAATGTTTACATTTCACCCAACTGGTCCAGACAATTAATATTTGTAGTATATTTATCAAAGAGAAGGGGTTATTTTTTTCTCTGCATATAGTGCTTCAATCTAAAATTCGTCTCTTTCAAGTTTATTCTACCAACACAATGACAATCAGGGAATGAGGCTTGTTTATTTTCCTAGATTTATGGGCAAAACATACCCCATGTATATCATTTCAGTGATTTCATCACACGCCATTTAAGGCCAAGTATAATCAATGCTTCTTGCCAGGCCTGACCTATTTCCTCCCTTCCTCTCCGTCACCGAACCACGCCGGATACAAACGCAGTATCAGAAAGACATAGTCACAGACAGACATTCTGGTTGAACCCAGGAAGTTAAACTGGATGTCTATGCAGTAAAGATAATAGGTAATAATTATTAATAGGTCATGATCGCCTCTCCCTATGTGAAACTACTACAACTCCAAAGAAATTATTGTTTGGAAAGTACAGAACCGAATTTGTTTTTGCCTCACAACTCAACCGATTACATGCCAGTGGTCTTGCTTTTGAAGTTCCCACAGTACAAATGCTTTTGTGTTTATTATGGGCTTATTATGCAGAGAAAGCAGGGCCTCCCCTCCCCCACTACAGGAGACTGCTGCCCATCACAGATAGAGCAGCATGGCTGGAAATAAACGCGAAAAAGGAAAGTTCTAAAGAGAGCCCCAGGTGCAAAGCAAATCTGGGAGAGATGACAGATGAAAGATGACCTAAGGTGAAGAATGAGTCACCAAAAAAGAGCAAACTTAGCAAAATTTGATTAGCTGAGATATCAGGAGGGAATAATAAGGGAGATCCCTCCATATCTATTTTGGGTTGATATAGTGTAATTGAGAAAATGAAAGGTGCATTCTGTACTCAATGACAAGATCAGCACGTGTAGGAAAGTGCACTGTATTTGGGGTATCATGTTGATGTGCTGCCTGGAATTTAACAGAATACTATTCTTGGGCCTTAGTCTCTCAGGATATTCAGCCTGAAACTGTAAAGAAAGGAAGGCATTTACTGAGACAAGTTTTGTCCTGGGCACTATGATTGAAATGCTTCCTTTCACTTGATTCTCTCCACAAGCCCGTGAAGAAGTCACCAGTACCTCTATTTTTACACACGGGCCACCAGATTTACAGCGGTAAATACCTCGTCCGATGCAACAAGCCTGAGCATGGAGAGCCCAGGTCTACCCCAATGCAAAGCCCATGGGTTCCCCCGACAAAACAGTCGAGGAGGAAGAAAGAAAGCACCACAGACTGTGTGCCACGTGACCCAGAGACACACACGGGCATCCGACAGGAGAAGCGGTCTGATGTGGAGAAGTCACAACAGCACAAAGGGGTAACCACCGTGCCACAATCCTAGCGGCCCATCAGCTGCAGGCCATTCCGTCCGGCATCAACCCTGACCTGCCGCAGAGGTTTCCGGGGACGCTGAGTCTAGCTCCTCAGCCTGTCACTCCTCCTGCACAGCTACCAAGCTCGACGGAAGGGGAAGCGACCGTGAATCCCCAATCTGCCAGATGTTTGTTTCCTCTCTACCCACTGATCAATTTTTCCTTTCTCATTACTAACATCATTTCATTCTCTGACACATACACTACAGAATGTTATCAAATGCTCGTACTTGTAGAGAATATCTAGTACTTAAAAGCACTACTTTTTAACTGAAGGATGTTTCATTTCATGTAGCAGAAACGAAGTTTACTCATAATATCTATAATACACACATCTGTGCCATGTTTTGTCTTGCATCTAATAAAATTAACAGGCATAGATCATTCCTTAAAGGAGAAGTTAATGTCATCAGCAAAAAAGGAAATTGTTTTGGTTATGTGTGTGTGCAATTTGATTTTGCATTTCTTTTGGGGAAAAAAAAGCCATAGTATGCAATTACGAAAGTCTTTGCTTAAACAAATCACTTTGGTTAAAATAAAGGTGAAATATTTAAAGCCTATTTTATATCTGTAATATTGATTATTAAACCAATATTTATTATATGTTGAATATTAAACCATGAGGAAATTGTCAAGAAAAGTTTTAAGACTTTAGGGAATGCTGATGTCAAAACGTTAAGTGAAAAAAAATTTATGTATTTTTTTTGGAGAGGAAGATTGGCCCTGAGCTAACATCTATTGTTAATCTTCCTTTTTTTGCTTGAGGAAGATTGTCACTAAGCTAACATCTGTGCCAATCTTCCTCTATTTTGTATGTGGGATGCCACCACAACATGACTTGATGAGCAGTGTGTAGGTCTGCACCTGGGATCCAAACTGGACAGCCCCAGGCCACCACAGCGGAGCACACGAACTCAACCACTACGCCACCGGGCCAGGCCCAAAGAAAACATTTTAAAAGCATACCTGCTCACCAGTAAAATTGTGCAAGGAGGACATGTTCTTCCCATCGTAAATGTAAACCTGTGCAGGAAAAACAAAAGTATATGAAATATGAGAAAATATAAGAGAACCCAGAGATTTTTTTTAAAAAAGCCTTTTAACTTTCTTACCATTCCCAATGTCCTCGCTGCTCTTGGAACTCCTGAAACAAAGTCTGAAAAGAAAAAATTTAATTACTCATTTTTAAGACCAATCCTGGAAATTGTAAGAGGAAGCAGATATGTCAGAAAGCTTTAAGTTTTGTTTTGCTATTTCAGTAGACAATAAATAAGACATTTTAAAAAATTGGTGCGCCATAGTAAATGATCACAGCATTTTTTAACCATGAAATCAAATCTTTACAAAATACAGAAGAATCTCGAGGACCCTCAAGTAAATGTATGTGTGCCCTCTAGGCATTTGTAACCTTGTTAAAAAGAGAACAGATAAGATAAAGTGAGCCTCAGAATGAAGGAAAGCTGTACTTACAGTAGAAAAACAATACAGAGCAAACTGAAACGGTGTAGAGAAATGTGATCAAAACCAGGTAAAGTCTCTGATTCCCACACTGAGCTCTGAAGGAAGATGGGTGGACAGAGAGAGGATGGGGCAACCACTGTACAGACAGAGCCCAGGTTACAAATTACGCCTAAAGAAGGAGAAACTAAGGTTCTCCAGAAGGACTGAATCTGCTGAAAGCAAGAAGGAAGGAGCTGAAGAAATAATGGAAACTCTGAGGCTGGAAGGAAGCAGATGAGGACGAGACTGAGGACCCAGCGGCCGGCTCAATTCCAGTGGCTGCTGAAGGAACTATAACATAGACCCAGCTCATATCAATGTACTAATGTCTCCCTCATTTCTCCTGTCATATTCCATAACAAAGGTTTGCAAACTCTTTAATTGCTGAGATTTTTCAATGCCACTTGTTTAAATGCTTAGTCTAAATTTTTCTTTTTTGGTAAGGAAGATTTGCCCTGAGCTAACATCTGTTGCCAATCTTCCTCTTTTTTTGCTTGAGGAAGATTGGCCCTGAGCTGACATCTGTGCCCATCTTCTTCTATTTTGTATATGGGTCACCACCAGAGCATGGCTGACGAGTAATATAGGTCCACACTGGGGATATGAATCTGTGAACTTGGGCCACTGAAGTGGAGTGTGCCGAACTTAACCACTGTGCCACAGGGCCAGCTCCTCGCCCCCAAATTTTTGAAAAGGGATTAAATATAGTTCAAGTGCATCATACCATCTATGCCATCACCATTGAAATCTCCAACAGCCACCGAGTAACCTAAACAGGAAAGAAAAGTAAAACGTTGTCAGGGCAGGAACAGTTACCTTCAGCATACTTGCTGAGTGGGCTTTCCTTGAAATTATTTTCAAGTAATTCCTTTAATTACGTATTATTTTGTCCTCTAGGGGCAATAGATTCATATATTTATGATAAATGAATCTCTATTAGAATAACACCTCTATTAGAAAAATGAGGCTTTTATCAACTTTACAAAGGAGTCAGTTAAAAACAATAAATTTCTCAAAGGTACAGAGAACAGACTGGTGGTTGACAGAGGTGGGCGATGGGGGTGGGTGAAATGGGTGAAGGAGTCAAAAGGTGCAAGCTTCCAGTTATAAAAGAAATAAGTCCCGGGAATGTAACATACAGCCTGGTGACTATAGTTAGTAACACTGTATCGCATATTTAAAAGTTGCAAAGAGAATAAATCTTAAAAGTTCTCATCACAAGAAAAAAATCATCTATAACTATCTTTGTCAATGGATGTTAACTAGATTATTGTGGTGATCATTTTGCAATATATACAAATATCAAGTCATTATGTTGTACACCTAAAACTAATATAATGGTGTATGTCAATTACATATCAATTAAAAAAAGGATAAATTTGTAATTCATCATAAAGAGGCAATAAATAACAGATTTTTTACAGTCAGTAAAGTACTATTTCTGTTATGTGTACTTAGTTTAATGAATAAGAGAAATTTACAGAGAGAAGAAAAGTCAATAAATCTTAAAGACCAAAACTGTAGTTTAACATAGTGAATAAAAGTCTGGGACTCAGACTGCCCGGATATGAATCTCAGAACAGCAAGTTATAAGTGAGTGGCTTTAGGCAAGTGATTTTGCCTCTTTGTGCCTCAGTTTCTTTACCTAAAAAACGGGAATGATAAAGGAACACTTTCATAGACTTGTGAGGATTAAATGAGTTAATACAGATAAAGCATTTAGAACAACGCCTAGAAGACAGTAAGCATATTTTAAAGGTTATCTATTATAGTTATCATTGTATAAAAAAATCACTTTCTTAAATTTCAACCACTGAAATATAACATAAGTACTCAATAACAATTTGAAATCATGTTCCTCATATTTAAAAAAAAATCTTAATACATTACACATAAAAGATTTTCCTACTTAAAGCAGAAGAAGCAAATACAGTACAAATACACCACAATTCCATAAAATGAATCCATATTTTGGTTTTACCTACCCAAATAACTGTCATCAAAAATAGCTTGGGCGGTTCGAGTTGCTAGCTGGTTATTATATTTGATGCTGTAAACTTTGGGGTCATATTTAGATACAATTTCTGCCACTTGATCCGAAATGAGCTGACCTGAAATGCATATACAAAATAAATGATAACTTTCTAACAGAAATTTTATGATGCAGACAATGGATGGCACCTGCATTAAAGAAAATTACGTTAGAGATTAATATGTCTAATTACTAGTCTTAAATAACTCTCCTTCCTAATACTAAATCTGAAATTCGATATTATTTCTTAAGTCAAAATTATTTCTATTCAATTTAGTACTTAAAATTAGTCTCCACTAATAAAAATTTACGAATACAGAATTTGTCTTCATTCACTAAAAAAATCAATGTTAAATAAATGGAGTAACAAAATCAAGGACTATTTCCCAAACAAATCCATTAGAACTTGAAAAATCTACTGAAATAGTTTTACCTTTATAATAAGAACAACTGGCTCAAGTGATTTTTTTTTTTTCTGCTTTATCTTCCCAAACCCCGCATACATAGCTGTGTATCTTAGTTGCAGGTCCTTGTAGTTGTGGGATGTGGCACGCCGCCTCAACATGGCCTGACGAGTGGTGCCATGTTCGCGCCCAGGATCCGAACCCTGGGCCATGGCAGCGGAGCTCGCAAACTTAACCACTCGGCCACGGAGCCAGCCTCTCAAGTGATTTTTTAAATGAGTTATCTGGACACCTTTATGAAGCAGCCTGCATGGGTGAGTTCACTTTTCTTCACAACCATACACAAGAAATCTAGACGACTACAAAAACTCTGACTGCCTCCGGCCCCAAGAAAGGTTGGCTGATTTATCAAATGTCATCTCTATAACATGGGAAAATCATCTCTTCATTTCTGCTCTTTTAGAAAAAAATTCATAGCAGCTAAAATTTTCAGCCCTGCCCCAATTTGTCCAGTCACAGAAGTTGAGTTTATAAGGCAGAAACATTTTCTATCTGGGTCACTCTTTATCCTCTGTGCCCAAGAGTACCTAACACATGGGAGGAATTCAATAAATATTTTCTTGAATCAAAAAACACTGGAAAATTTTCATCATCTCTTTGAAATAAAACAAGTATCATTTTCTCTATTCTTACAGAAGCAACTCTGAGATTTATGGAAAAATTCATTCTAACATACTTACTTATTCAGGGTGAAACCTGCTGATTTTAATCTTATTAAAACAAAATACTCTATGCCCAGTCACGGAGCTTTTACTTACATATTACAGCCCGTTTATAATAAAACTCCAATGAACATAATATGAATAGTATCTATATCTGTCCTAATTTATAATAAATCGGAATGCATACAAACATTGTGTAATACTCAAGGTATTAAAAGAACAAGTCATTTAAACATCTTCACAGCTTGTAAAAAGGCAGAGTTAACAAGCTGTCCTGACTGAGAATCACACAATCTATCTTTGGTTCCCAGGCAGGCCCAACAGACATGTCCCTCCCCTCCGCTGAATGACACACCTAGCAGGAAAGAAGAAAAGTAAATCTATGTCTTATATATAACTAGGAAATATTAATATTTCCTATTTTCTCATATGTAATTCAAACTATTTTTCTTTTCATTTTAAAAGTATAAAACAAGCCAGAAAAAAACCCTATAAAATTCAATTGCAATTTTCTTAAATCATTTCATTTTCCAATAGATAATTCATAGAAATGCAAAATTTTCAGATTTAGTCTGTCTCATAACCAATCCCTGTCTTTGCCTGATTCTTCTCTTTTCTTCATTCTCTCCTTTGCCATCCCTTTCAACTTCTCACTTATTCCCAGTTTTCCTTCCTTCTTATTTTCCTTCCAATCTATTTCCTTCAGTAAATGTCTTCTTTAGCTTCCCTTCCTTAGTTCTTTTTTTTTTTTTTGAGGAAGATTAGCCCTGAGCTAACTACTGCCAATCCTCCCCTTTTTGCCGAGGAAGACTGGCCCTGAGCTAACATCCATGCCCATCTTCCTCTACTTTATTGGTGGGACGCCTGCCACAGCATGGCATGCCAAGTGGTACCATGTCCACACCCAGGATCCAAACCAGTGAACCCCAGGCCGCCGAGAAGCGGGACATGCGCACTTAACTGCTGCGCCACCGGGCCGGCCCAGCTTCCCTTTCTATAAAGCAAAAGCAAGCACGGGTTTTCCCACAACGATGTAAGGAAAGCATAGCGGAGAATACAGAAGTAAAATTCAGAATCGGAAAGTACTTGCAAATCAATATAGTCACAGGCGTTCCAGTTCTTCCAAATACCAACAACGCTTGAATATCAGAACCTCAGTGAACAAGTTCTGACCCTCAAACAGCACTTTTTAGCAGAAAATAAACATGAATATATTGACTAAATAAATGGGTAAATCTAATGATAAATGAAACATAAAGTAAACAAATAAGTAGATTTAGTTACCTATTTTCAAACTGTCAGCAAATAATGATCTGCTATACATCTGTTCAAATGGTAATTTTACTAGGCCCCTCAGAATGACTGAAGAATGTAGTGTTTTATCTTTATATCAATGCCAGTTTAATTATATTCTTTTGAAGCTTACTAAGATCCTCTATTTTTAAAACTCCCCAAAGAGGGGGCCGGCCCGGTGGCCAAGTGGTGAAGTTCGCCTGCTCTGCTTCAGTAGCCCAGGGTTTTGCCGGTTCGAATCCTGGACGCAGACATGGCACTGCTCATCAAGCCATGCTGAGGCGGCCTCCCACATGCCACAACTAGAAGGATCCACAACTAAAAATATACAACTATGTACCGAGGGGCTTTGGGGAGAAAAAGAAAAAAGAAAATCTTAAAAAAAACCCAAAAAACTTCCCAAAGAAATCATTCTTGATGTCAGTAATTAATGAGAAAATAACCATTCCAATATTCTAATGAGCAAATTCAAAATATTTTTTAAACTATGAGATTTTGGAACACCACAATTTACCTGTTACAGATCAGTTCCACACATTTCCTAATGCTTATGTCATGGCCTCTAGGGTACAGAGATGGAGAAGTACATACCACAAACAATAAAAAGAAATTATTTTAAATTACTTTACATATTTACTTTAAAAATACTCAGTTTATTTTCTACTAGGAATATATTTATATAATATATAATATATATTAATAATATGTTATATATTATATATATGATGCTGTAGTCCTTTCAAAAAACATTTTGTTACAGATAGTGATTATACATTTAAATTGAATTTTTCCATTTCTTTCTTTAAAATAATCTGAAAACTCTCAAAGGCACATGAAAAACCAGGTGAGTCTGAAACACAGTCATTATTGGGTAATTTAAACAATATTAACCTACCTTGCCAATAAAAACTACCAGGACCACCAAGAAGTACTCTGTCAGCCTAGATTAAATCAAGCAACAACAAGATATATATTTAAAAACATGTAGCTTTAAAAACTGAAAGCAATGTGATAAACATAAAAGCTATATATACATGTATATATGTATATGATATATATACGTATATATTAAGGCAAACAAAATCATACATCTAAAACTCATCTAACTCAGTTTTAGTAATTTTCATTCTACTTTTTCTAAAATACAATAAAAATCAAAAAGAAAAGTTATATTCATTTAATATATGAAAATATGCAAATACGCATTTACATATATATTCTGCAGATCACGGCTGCTTCACACACTTGGCATGAAGCCCTACTGCAAAGTATTACTGCACTACAATGAAGAAAAAAGTCACTCCTTAATTTTGTACATTATATTTGTGACTACAAAGGCAAATTTCCTTTCCTAATAATCATTAAACACTTTTTGACTAAAGGAAAATTATTTTTAGTGGCTTGCAGATCTAAACAGGAGTGAAGTTAAAGGGTAAATTTTTCAGGGTATGTTATATATACAAATTACACTTGACTAGCATTTCTTATAACTGTAACAAATTATAGGTATTTAATTCAAGGTATTTAGAGTTCGAGCATAATATTTTAGAAATTTCTTCTTTCTGGAGGTAAGAGAAATTTTTCCCCCTCCAAATGGACATCCAGCCCTTTCAAGCTCTGAATGCACAATCTCCTGCCCTGGCTATGTAAAAGATACTTCTAGGTTGTCTGCTCTAAAACGACACCCTTTTTTCAGAAATGAGTTGAAGTGAACAGTTAATTGAACAATGACCATTCATGGTAAGAGACTATTTCTTGGGTTATAGCTGTACAGGCATAGGTACAGAAAACATGGACACTTATTTTTAATACAACACCTATTTGAAAATACATCATGCAAGTTTAAACCTAATATTTATTAATATACTTTACCTCTGTTTTGCTTCCTTAAATTTTGAATTAGGAGTAATTATGAGTAAATTCGGAATTATGAATTTCAAATTGAGTAAATTAACATCAAGTATTTAGTAAGGAGAGTTGACTATAATTACTAGTACCTAGTCTAGAAAAAAATTTTTTTAATAAAATAAAGATAAAATACAAATTAAAACAAAAAGATGTTTCATTAGTTTTTCTGATTCACATGATTATAGTTTCTGCTGTTTTAATAAATTTAAGGCACTCTGCTCGCATTTTTTAAGAAAGCCATATTAAGCTTTCTAAGGAAGCTCTACTTTTAATCAATCAATATAATTTTGAGGCTTCTCTGGGAGGAATATTCTCAATTTGATATTCAAATATTCATATATCACACTCAAAAAAACCCACACACACAAAAGAAAATTATATAAAGAAAAGTACTTAAGAAAAATTTCCTTTGAAAATATAAATGAAATTCTTATTTTAGAAAATTAGATAAAAACTATCAACTCTGAAGAGCGTATTAGCTTAGTTAAAAATACGCATATGAGATTTCTTACCACAAAGAAATTGCTTCAGCTTTACTTGGTGTCTTTAGACACATAATAGATGGCAAACATGCATGTTTCTCAGCTTTTATGTAATTAAACTTTAATTTTGTAATAAAGCTCCCATTGATAGCTTTTGTGAAAAACCAATTTCAGTCAAAAACAGAAAACTTTAATATTCTATAAGTTTATCTAACTGGAAATTTTAATAGTAAGCCTATCTAACTGGAAATTTTAATATTAAGCCATGAGAGTTATCTATCATCTCCTGAAGACATTTCCTAACTATCCTTCACTCCTATTTTGATGTCTATTTCAAATAAACAACGTCTACTGGGGAGAGAATTAATAAGGCAAAGACTATCAAAATGCATGGGTCATCTTTACTAGCTGTTTTCATAAAACAGTAAGAATGATAGAGAAGCTGAAGTATTGACTCATTAATTTTCAACCATTGTTTAGATAATAACGTAGATCTGAATCTCATTCAGTCTTAAATGACAACTTACTTTAGTAAAATCAATGCTGAATCCTCCTTGACAAAATCCCTGTCCATCAGCATCAATATTTTCTAAAATAAAAAGATTGGAAACATACACAAACCCAGAAACAAACAAATAACACAAAACAAAACATGAGAAAAATCTGATATCACTGTAATCATAAGAAAGTGCACTCGTTTCGGGGGGTGCTCATTCACTCAGGCCCTTAATGAGCTATTATCACGTTCTAAAAATGGCAGCATGCATGTCGATCAGCACCATTTTCTTAGATATGGCAACAGAGACAGATTAAAGTAGCTATATCAGTCACCAGGGAACAGAAAGATCCCCCCAGATGGTGGGTTTCAAACTGATTTTTAACTACAACCCACAGCAAGATTATATTTTGCATCACAGCCCACCAATCCAACATACACACATTATGTGTGTGTGTAATAGATAAAACAAAATTTCACAAAACAGTATCACTATTATTATGCACAATATATTATGATATATTCTGCTTTATTATATTTAATTCCTTTTTTTAAAGTTACTGGTTATGACCCACTATTTTGATTTCATAAAACAATGATGAGTTGCGATCTGTGAGTTAACTCCAATTTGAAATTCCTATTTCATACGATTATTACCCCACGATTGCTAGGTCTTTGCCAAGCTATTATGAATATTAAAGAGACACACACATCCCTAATACATTTCCTATACAAACAATTTATAGCCAATAACAACAATAAAATATCTACGAAAAACATAATGGGGAATTTCAGGTGATGGTTAGACCCTCACTTAACGTTCTGCAAAGCGCAAAATCTGAAACTGGCCTCACAATATATTCAGCACTGGGGTCGACAAAAGTGAACATCTTTCAACATGACACTTTCAAGTATTTTCCACATGATAACAGGCTCAATACTTTTTTATTCTTTTGTAGTTACTCCTTTTTTTTGTAGTCCTCACAAAAAGAGACAATTCCTTGACACTTAGCCAATTAATTTACATTAACTCTAATCATGAGTAATACTGTACCCAGAATAGAGGGATGGAGGGACCTGAAGACTCTCCCTTCTTTTACTTTAAGGATAACAAGGAACAATGGGAAACCCTACTCTTCAGTTATCAAGGAATTCTTGTAACCAATGTTACAATATATAAATAACTAAGCTATAGTATTACTGTATTTGCCACCCAAATACAGGAACCAAAAATATTTTTAGTCATAAAGACAACTTGCAATAATTTTTTCAAATACTCCCACCAAAAATTTTGAACCCATTTTAAAAACCTGGGAACTGCCCCAAGATTACACATTTAACATCTAAGTTTAGAATCTCCTTTAGAAAATAGCCTCAAGAGTGTAATGCTACCCCAATGTAAATTTTTCTAACCAAGAGGGAGTGGGAAAATGTGGGGCTGGGGTTTCCAGTGTCTAGTGAATCATACTAAGGAATTCCGCTCTGACCTCAAGCCAGCCGTTTATTTTCTTTATTCAAGTTGCATCTGGGGAATTATTCCAGGCTATTTATAAAGACATCCTTTTTTGATTACCATACTGTACAATTATCTGCTTTACTTGGTTTCCCAGAACATCCAGCTAGAAAGCATGGCTGCCTTTAAATTCTTCTTAACAGGTACATACTAAACTGAGTGTTTACGCCAACATAAAGAAATTTATGTTGACTATAACCTATTTCAGGGAAGGCTTTTGTTTTTATTTCTACAATTAATATCTCTCTCATTCGTTAAGCCTGACGATATTATAAATAATACTATTGATTATGATAGTAAGAGCAACTACTATTTATTAAGCTCTTGCTATGAGTCAAGTACTGTACTAAAGCATTTTCTGTGGCATTATCTAAGACCTTTACAGCAATCCTATGAGAGATACTATCATTATTCACAATTTACAGATAAGGAAACTCAAGCTCACAGATATTAAGTAACTTGACCACAATCAACCAGCTAGTAAATAAAAGAGCGTGGATCTGAGCCTAGGCCTGTCTAGTACCACTAGCCTGTACTACCTCAAATCAAGGATGCATTTATAATTCCCTGAGTAGTGAACAAGAGGAAGGAAAAGCCAACTAGAAACCATAATAGAAAAATCTGTGTACAAATAACATCATCCTGAGAAAGCAAACAGAAAGAACAAAAGACTCAGTCTGAGCACGGAGTTGAAAGCGTATTTAAGTCATATGATTTGTGGCTCAGGCACTTTGAGAACAGAAAGACATTTGGCCTATTGTGTAACGCCAAGAATGGTCACAGATACAGTTCTGAAAAGCCAAAAGCAAACATCATCAGTAAGAAGGTAAGTGTGTCACAGACAGTGAAGTTCTGTGCCCAGGGTGTCCACACAGGTCGTGTTAAAAACAAAAGCAAACAAACAAATGAACAATGACAACAAAAAACTCCACAAACTACCACCACCAAAACAAGCAGAGTTAGCAACATAGCCTTACAAAACTGGCATCCCATGGAAAAATCAATCATTAAATTTACTGAAGTATGAAGAAGATACAAAATGCTAAAATTGTACCGCTGAAGTCTTTTGCCCAAATCAGTGTTCTGCCAATGACGAAAGACAGGCCCAGAGTGGTTAAGTGCATCACCCACAGCCACACGCTCGCTGTCGGCAGAATGTGAGAACATGACCCAGGTTCTCAGATTCCCACCCCTGAGTGTTTCTCCCCTCGGTAGGCTGCCCCTCGTAATTTCGGCCTACAGGTAGCTTAATATTTCAAAGGTGGAGCCAAAAAGCATGGACAACGATCAAGGGATACTGAAAGCCAGATTTATTAGGAGGAAAAGCATTCACTTTGCTTTTTTGAAGATGTTCTTTGTGCTTTTTCTAAGATCCGAGGTTTTGTTATTTAGATCAGAGCTAGATCTAAATACAGGGTTAGAAAGTATATAGAATATATTTTAGACACAGCCACTAGACAGTCTCTGTGGCAGCTGCTCAACTCTCCCTTCACAGACAACACGTAAACAAATGGTGTGGCTGTGTTCCAATAAAACTTTATTTACAAAAACAGGCTCAGCTCACACAGGCCAGTTTCCTGACCTGATTCAGATGTGAAAGATTTTAGAAAAAAAGTTTAAAACGATTTTACAACTTCCATGCCTGAACCAAGTAAGTGAAAGCATTATGTAACAGATACATCACGCAAACCTCAATGCCTTAATCCTTTAAATAGATGCTGAGAAAAGAGCCGGTCATTACTAAAGAGGCAAAATGACAAAAACTACTAGCCTGACAGGGCAGTATATCCACAAGGGATCATCAACACAATGCTTGCTTTCAGGAGGGTTCTGTGTACTCTCACACATCAAAAATTATCCAAACTTGTACTGTGAAAACAGGAAGTTTTCTTTGTAGAAAAGCTGTGCTTAATACAGAGGCAAGTGAAATGGAAAACTCCATTGTTAGTAATACAGAAGAAAGGTTCCTTTGGAGTAAGACAGACCTGAGTCCAAATCCTCATTAGACCACTCACTACCACAGGATGTAGGAAAAGAAAATGACTTCAACTGTCTGAATCTCTGTTCCCACATCTATCATACGAGATAAGGGGGATTTTACATGTGTGTCCACTGTATAAACGACAGCCAACCTGGTATAGGAGAGTTAGCTCATTCTTCATAGCCATAAAATTACCTTCTCATGATAGGCACATTTTTTATAACACAGAAATTAAAAATACACATTAATCCTCATATTTTCCATATACCACCAAAGACAACAGCACTATGACCCAAATACCAACAGATGACACCGAGCACTGAGGACAAAGCTGCCAACCTCCTCCACCCTGCGTAGGGTGTGCTTCCTGACCTATCCTAATAAACACTGTGGTTCTGGCTAGGGAACATTCTTTGGATGTTTACCTCTCACTTACAGCAAGGAGGGTCAAGGTGCTGAGAGCTAAGAAATAAGTGTCTGATGAAATCATTTGCAGTTTCTCAGAGGTTCAATTGTTTACAGTTTTGAGGATTTACTCAGTTCCTTTGACCTGGTATCACAAGTTGCCTAACACAGGAGGAAAGAGCCTAGCAGTAAGAGCCTTACCCAATGTTGTGCTTTTGCTGCTTTCTCTCTACTAAACTATCTGGTGACCAGTGGAACATAAAAAGTAATGGCATAAAAAGTGTTTCCGGTATAAACACAACACTGCATTTCAATAAGCTGTTTTTATGTTTCTGGAATAAAGAGGATCTGGAGTGGTGGCCAATTCCACAAAGGTGGGGAGGCAGAAGAACCGGAATCTCCAAGGGGAAAAGGACGCACAGAGTTTGGAAAAGCACAATCAAAATGATAAGCGCTCAAAATCATCTTTAGTCTCAATATCAATTTCATCTGAAATTTCAAATAATATCAGAGAACAGTGTGAGATCTTTTGGATGACGAAAAGAAGAAGAAGCTTGGTAACAGATTGACAAAGAAACTCTGATTAAAAGCAGGGAAATTCAGAAGCAGACTCCTGAGCTTAATGTTTCACCTTCCTATATAAACTCTGGTTGTTTAAGACATCATTTTTAATTTTTAACATCATTATTAATATAAATCTGTAGTTCCCAAACTTCAGTATCCATAAAATTACCTTGGAGAGCTTATTGAAAATGCAGGCATCCGGGCCCAACCTAGACCTACTGAATCACAATCTTTAGTTGTGGGGGTCCCACATCTCTGTTACAGAAGCTGAGTGAAGAACCTTTTGACTAATAGGGGCTAAAAATACAGGTTCCCAAACCATATATTAGTTACTACTAACCAAGGAAGATGAAAATTAGTTCTTAGGGAGACAAGATTAACTTGTTGACTGTACATTCATAATTTCTTTACATTAATAGGATTGTTTTCATTTTGCTGTCATCGAACATCACAATATGTCTACCAATTTAACACACACACACGTTTTTTAACAAAGTAGGCTTCCCGGCCCTCTTCTGAAAAGCTGGTACAACTTCCCGTACATACTTGATCTGCATGGAGCATACTCAACAGTCTTTGCTCCATCTTGAAGAAAGCACGTTCCAACCGGCTCTCTTTCCTGTTTCATTTCCGTCCTCCAGTGGTAGAGTGGGGCACAGGCCTGAGATCAAAGGAGCAGTCCATGACACAGAAATTCTCTGAAAAATTAGGGTTTCAGACAATCTATACTACCTCAACGTAACATCACTTTCTAAGCATTAATAAAAATGAATCAAACCTATCCTATACCTTAAATTCCCTATCACTAAGGAATGGATAAAGTAACGATTTAAAAAGACGTGCTTTTCTCATATTCTTTGGAAGGCCATATTTGTAGTCTAGATTTTTCTTTCAAAATAGTTAGCAAAGTTATTATTTCGGGTAGCATTCTTCTCGATGTTATGTGCCAAGCTGAAGGTCACAGACCGAATCAACATTCTAACGAAATAACACTCTAATGCTTGTAGAATATACCCCTAAATTATAAAGCATATTTTAAGTAAGAAGACAGTAAAAGAATTTGCAGTGCTTACTTTATTTACTTTCTGAATAAACTATGACCTTTTTGTCTTCCGAGTTACAGATTTCAACACCATGCATAAGGAGTAGAATAATGCATGTTTTCAGAGCATAGTAATCTACCAAAAGTGTAACAAATTAATTTGCTGGAAAAAAGTTCAATGAATTTTCTATAATACTTTTGAAGCAAAACGTTAACACAACCACTGCAGACATCAACATTGGGTCATTTTATACCTACCCTGAAAAAGCAGAAAGTCAGTAATCGTAGTTACTTCTCTCCACGTACTTGATGTTCCAGAGTGGATTATTTGCTACGTCTGCTTATTTCTGCTCCTTTGCACCTCTTTCTGCCTAGAATGCCCCCACTCTCAACCCTACCCTTCATCTCCAATTGCTAAAATCTGATACATCCTTTAAAGCTCCGCTGAAATTTCACTTCCTAAACAAATCTTTTCCTGATGCCCCACAATCAAATGAAAAAAAAGACAGTAATAAAGACTATGCAGGTAATTAAAATAGGGAAGGTTCTCTAAGGAAATGAAATTAAAGCTGAAATCAGAATGACAAGGAGCTAGCCAAGTGAAAATCAACAAGATGAGCATAACATTGGCAGAGGAACACGACCACAAAGCTCCTAACTTAAACGACTTGGCATGTGGAAGGAATAACAAGACTAGTGCAGCTTAAGTACATAAAATGGAGAGAGATGATGCCAAAGAGACAGCAGCCAGAGACCGGATCACAGAGATGCTATAAAAGTCTGGATGAGCATGTGATTTTTCTTCTAAGAGTGATGAAAAGCTGCTTGACTGTTTTAATCAAGAAGGTGAAATGCTCTGGATCACTCTGGTCCTTCTATGGAGAATGGATTGTAGTTGGGCAAGAGAGGAAGCAGAGAGATGACAAGACCCACTGCATTGGCCCAGGTGAGTAATGATGGTGGCTGGGTACAGGACAGAAATAGTGGAGATGATGTATTGACGGACAGGGGATACATTCCGAAGGCTGGAGGTGGAATTGGCAGGGCTCGCTGGTGGATGGGGTAGAGAGTCATGCCTCTAAATAAGCTGGGCAAGTTTTGTATGGATGCAGTTATTTTTGTGTTTTTTTCCTTTTTGACGGACAACAACAAGAGTTCTATTTTGGCCATGTTCATTATGAGTAATATGTGAAATATCCAAATGGAGATGCCAAATAGGTAGTTTGGAAATACGATTTTAAAGATCCAAGGAGAATTAAGAGCGAGAGATATAGATTTGGGGATTACGACATACAGATTGTATTAACAGCCACGGGACAGGACAGGAGCAGCTGGTAAAAGGTGTGGTTAGAGAAGAGTAGGGGCTCAGAACAAAGCTCAGGGACACCCCAACACTTAGAAATTGGGCAGAAAGAGGAGCCCCTAAAAGAGACTGCAAAGAAGTAGCCAGCGAGATGGGAGAAAACCAGTAACATATAGTGTCCCAGAAGCCAAAGGAAGAAAAGGATCTCAAAAAGAATGGTCAACTGACCTTGGTGAATGGTGCTGAGGGGGCAAGAAAGATAAGAATAAGGACCAGTGGATTTCAGTGACCTGAAAGTCAAGAGTGACCTTGGCCGTGCTGACCTGAGTCTGACTGGAATGGCTGGGAAGAGAATGTGAAGTGAAGAAGTGGTGATGATGACTATAGAGAACACTTTCAAAAAGTCTCTGAAAAGGAGAGCAAAGGAATGGGCCAGAGCAGAAGGGAAGATGAGGCAAAGGGAAGGTGGTTTTATTTTTAAGGAGAGGAGGTACTAGGGTGTTTGATTAATTAAAGGCACACTATTCCTAAACCAGTCTGGATGGAAACAAACTGCTGGGAACCACCAAGAGGGGCTGGGAAAACAGACAATGTAGGAAGGAAGGTGGAAAATCACAGAAGCCAAGTCTGTGAAGGGCAAGAGAGATGGTACCCTGAGATGGGTGGCCTTTGACCAGAGCCATCTTATCTCATCACACCCTGTGGCCCTGAGCACAAGGAGTTTTACTATCAGTTTTCAAACATAAAACTTCCTCTGTTTCCACACAAACTGACTGAACTCACCTATGAGTAAATATCCAAAAGACTTACCAAAATTTTATCCTGTTTTGATCTCACAGATGCTCCAAACCACTGGTGGGACTTAAACTCCAATGGATCATCCTTGGCATAATCTCTATTGCCTAAAAAAAATATTGCGAGGGGTGAGAAATAAAATATATATTCTTAGTACAACTGAGTATATTTCAATCCAGTCAGGTTTACAAACAGCGTGCCTTTGATTAATCAAATGCCAGACTGGCTATTTATCTCATACTTTATATGCATCAGGGACTTTCAACTAATCAGAAAAAATAAAATACAGGATGATCTAGAAGTGTTTCAGGGTTAATAACATCAATTATCATAATGCAGATGTGAAAAAGTTAACAGTAAGTGAAGTGTTCCAATTGCTAAACTGTAAGATCATTAACTATTAAACAAAGACTTGATATGAAACAAATACTTATAAAATAATTAACTATTAAACAAATTGATTCAACAAATATGATTACCTTCTGTACTCCCAAACGTTCTTTCTATGGCATAAAGAGATCTATGAAAATGAAAGGCTATGAAACCCCTTTGTAGAACACCTGTAGTAAAAGATTAAGATGTGGGCCAACGACACTATAACACAAGAGTTAGAATCCAGGAGACATGAGTCAGCCGGTAGGAAAAAGAATTAGATTTGGCACACTACATGCAAACATTCATTTTTCAGCCCACATTATTGAAAAAATTATTTCCGATCACCAGGCACTAAGGTAAAGCACTGTAGATTTTTTTTTAAAAAAAGACCAGGGGCCAAGCCCCGTGGCCAAGTGGTTCAGTTCACATGCTCCACTTGGGCAGCCCAGGGTTTCGCCGGTTCAGATCCTGGGCGCAGACCTAGCACCACTCATCAAGCCACGCTGAGGCGGCGTCCCACATAGCAGAACTAGAGGGACCTACAACTAGAATATACAACTATGTACTGGGGGGCTTTGGGGAGAAGAAGAAGAAGGAAAAAAAAAAAGACAGGGCCTAGCCTGGTTGCCGAGTGCTTAATGTTTCATCATGTGCTCCGCTTCAGCAGCCTAGGTTTGCACGTTCGGATCCCGGGCACAGACCTACACATGGCCCATCAAGCCATGCTGTGGCAGCAGCCCACATACAAAACAGAGGAAGACTGGCACAGATGTTAGCTCAATGACGATCTTCCTCAAGCAATAAGAAGAAGATTGGCAATAGATGTTAGCTCAGGGCCAATCTTCCTCACTAAAAAAGGAAGTCAACTCATTAAAAAACAAACAAATGAAAGAAGAGTGGATATGAGCTCTCCATGTTTTCTCTCTCCCATCCCTGAGGCTAGAATAGATGGTGGAATTGCTTGATGGAAGCAGCCTCAGTCCAATTTTCTAAACCACAAGAACAGCCAAATGATCCACATGATGATGACATGAGAAAAAATCATCCTTTTTTGAAGTGAGTAAGATTTGGGGTTTTGTTTGTAAATAAAGCATGTTGTTACTAAAGTATAGTCTAGCACAGTCTGAGTAACATATATTCTAAAGACATAATGCTATTTCCAGAAGGGCCTGACCTACAACTACAAAGAAGCTTAGGGGCCCCTGGAAAACTTCAGTTCAATTGATAGTTTTTCAAGGATTTTAACTATAAAATTTATGGTTACACGTTAACAGGATTTTTTTTTTTTTTTTTTCCACTGCAAGCTAACTGTGTTCTCTTACACAGTTAACTGTGTTCTCAACACAGGGTTGCCGGCTTTCTATTCTATTCCTTTCTACCAAGGAAATGAGGGCATTTTCCCCCTTACATTAATCAAGGAGGAGAAATGCAGCATGACTGCGAAAGAAACAGCTGGTGCTTGGAAGATTGACTTCTACTCACTGTCCCTTGAGATCACAGCATCACGATAAACGCAAGTAATCTTAGCCCGAGGGAACTGAGTTTATGAGCTAACTGGATCTGAGAAGTCCAACATTCTCACAACCGATACTTCCTGCTTCTGCTTTCATTTAAAACAAAGCCTTTTGAGCAAGACCGTAAACATGACCGAGCGGAAGGAATCTTTTCTATATGAGAGGAAATCACAGGTTGAACAGAAGTACCACATCAGAGAGGTTCAAATTAAGGTTCCCTGTATTTTCTCTTAATCTCTAAAACTTCAAAAACAAAATGATACAGAACCAACATCGCTCTATTCTTGCCAATACAAGTATTCCTGTCTACAAGACACCTGATATGGAATCCTCAAAAATGTCAATGTCACGAAAGACAAAAAAAGTAGGGAACGTTCAAGATTCAAAGAGAACAGAGACACAGCAACCCAAGGCAGGATGGAATCTTTGATGGAATCTTTTTGCGTCTAAATACTTTTTTTATGTTACAAAGGACTTCATTAGCATACTTGTGGAAATTTAAATATGGACTGTAGAGTAGGTAACAGTATCTTCATAATGACACTTTTCTCATCTGTGATTATAGTACCATGATTATGTAAGGGAAGGTCCTAGTTCTAGAGACACATGCTGACATATTTAGGGGTTAAGGGTCACAATGTCTGCAACAATGGGTGAGTCTAGGTGAAGGGTCCAGTGTTGTTCATTGTATTACAGCTCCAAATTTTCTTTCAGTTTGAAAATTTTCAAAGTAAAACTACAGCAACCAACAAGTACATGTAATATGTACCATAAGGCCAAAACAGGCTATCTTCTACTTCTTTTTACTTAACTCTTTATTGTATTTATTCTGATTAGACAACGTTACAAAACAAATTAAAATATGAGACATAAAATAAAGCCATATGTAAAGATGAATCTAAATACCACACTCTCACCATAAAGAAATGACCTCTGCTAACATTTTGGTGTCTATCTTAAAGACCTATTTCATGAATACATGAATATCCTTCTATACTAAAAGATATTTTAAAGCCAATATTTAAAAAGACATTAAAGTTATTATTATACATAAATGTATGTACCTTTTTTCCCCTTAAGAATATGTCATAAAGGTAGACCTACAGCATTATTTTCATTGTTGTGTAGTACATCATTATATAGCCATATAGTAGTTTACTTAACCAATCCCCTTATCTCCTTCAGTTTCAAATTTAGAAATATTTCTATTTTGCTTTAAGAGGCCTACAGTTTCCCTCAAAGTCACATTACTTCCTCTTCCGATATACCTAAGAATCTCAGCATTAAAGCTACTGTTAGGTTCTGAGACAGGCTCATTGCTAAATTAAAATGATAAACCCTCCAGAAAATGAGGTGTAAGACAGAATATTATTCTAACGGATATATTTTTAACAGGCTCCAAGATAGAACTATTTTTATATCTAAGAGTTCCCTTACCCTCAGTTCCCCATCCCCTAAACAAGTCATGCTCATTCCCACCTGCAGGCCTTTGCGCCCAAGGCCCTCTAACCTGAAAAACCTTCTTTCTTCCATTCTTGATTCAAATCCTACCTGAAAATTCAGTTGAAGTTGTCCACTTATGACCCTAACTCATGAGGAAATGGTAGTCTGCCCCTAACTACCATTAGTCTCTTATCTAACACAAGAGACAGTTATGGGAACAAGTCATTACGGCGGAGATATGGGTAGAGGATGGGTAAAGAGCATCGAGAAAACAGTGCAGAGGACAAGGGAGGGAATGCTTTCTTGGCCAAGAAAAAAAGCCTGGCAAAGAAAGGAAAGAGTGCGTATTCTTGATTTCTCTTTAGAGGATTATGAGTTGTTCACTGTGACTAGAGAGAAGGGTGAGGAGAGGAGCGGCTGTCAAGAGCTTTTCTGCCCTGCTAAGAATGGGCTTCATGGGGTTTTTGAATTGCCCTCTACACAAAACAATTTTTCTTTAATTATATTCCTGAAAGGTTGAAGATAACTTTCCTCTTCGTAAAATCTTATCCAGTTCTCTTCCTCTCACTTCAAAAAATTGTCTCTATGAATTTGTTTTCCTGAATAAACTGACTTTTCTCTAAATTTGCATGTGATGGCAAGGATGGTGCTCTGCTCTGTCAAGTGGCATATGGTTCTCATCGCTACCATGTTCTATTTCCTATGTTAAAAAAAGCAGTGAAAACATCTCCTGCCACAATGATTATGATATCTGCCTTTATGGACATCAGGTTTAGCTTAAGCTAGAAAATGTCATGGAAAATAAGCACAAATTTTACAATTTTTTTTTTTGGTTTTATTTTCATCATCAAGTATTGTGGAGCACAAAAACCCATAGTTCTTTCCATATGGCAAGCTATTTACCAACAGTATGTAATGAGGATGAAGGAGCACCAGCCACATGTGAAAAAACATCAGGCAACATGGCTCTTTTTGATAAAAAAGTACATTTGAAAAACCTGGAGCTTTATTAAAACTTAGATATGCCCCAAAACAATTGCCATGTCTTAAAGCATCACATGATTAAAGGTGTTCTCAATTACTTTACCAAACAAAAGAAGTCCAATATATTCGGGTACAATGCATTGGCATACACAGGCATTGAAAACTTTGCCAACAGTTTTCAAGAAAATATGTATCACCCACTGCTTTGAATGTCTTCTGCTTTGACAGGATCATAACCTCAAATTACCATCTTTTCAAGAAGTTTACTCAATAGGAAGTTCTTCTTTACCAATCAGAACTTTTTTCCCAGAGACCAAGCCTTAAAACACTAGATTCCACATCAGGCAGAAGTTTCACTGGGAGGAAGTGTGAATAGAGGTGGGTGGGGAGAAAGAAAATGAAGCATGCTCTCCAAACAGACTGACAAGAAGTTCATTCACGACCTGGCTGAAACCGGCAGCTAATCTGGGCGCATGAGGGAAGTAAATATTTTGAGTCACAGCCCTGAAGTCATCACTTGAGTGATCCCGGAACTCCACAGGCTGTTTTGGACCACGCCACCAGCTTTGAAAGGGAAACCGGATACAGACAACTGTAGAAATTCCGGTGCTGGAGGAAATGCCTCCTCAGGCAACAATCAAGAACGAACAAGGATTTCTGTCTACAATTCTGCAAAACACCTTGGAATATTGGCTCTGATCTCCCAAATAAATTAAAGGGAAAAAGAATATCTCACAGTAAAGACAAGAACAAATTAATCTGCATTATATAAATTAACATAAGACTCTACACTATCACTTTCAAAACTAGAGAAAATGTTGCTAAAGAAGCTTGAAGTCAATTAGCAAGTAAATCACTAGACTTGGAAATTTAACGTCTATTTTTCTCGGCTTTTAAATTTATCGATTGCACTTTATGAGACTCCCATTGATGAGGATTTTTAGGCTGCTTAATTTTAAAATGGCTTATGATGAGGATTTTTAGGCTGGTTAGTTTTAAAACTACAGATGAGATTCAGGCTCCAAGGAGTGGAATTTGTTTGCCCCTTTGTTGGGAAACATTTACATTTCTAAGGGAAACCTCTATCTGTAAAAGGTGCCTCCCTCTCTGTACCAGGAAGAAGAAGAGAGATGACCTTATCCCTAGAAGCTCTTAATGGGGAAGGCAAGAACTTAAGTTGGTTGCTGTCTGGCAATCTCATGTAACTGGTTTAGGGTGGTGGCTTCTGACCTTTACTTAATCCGATTTGATTCTTGTCTAAAAGTCATGGGATCACCCAACGACCAGACCCCACCTGCACTGATACCATTTTAACTTTTTTTCATGTTCTTTCCTTTGTCTTGTAAAGACATGATTCACATACCCATGCCTTATAAAATTAGCCCTAACCCTCAACTCGGGGCAGCAGCAGGAGCTCTGACTGCCCGTGGGTCCTGTCCCCACGCACCAGCTCTGCCTGCCCATGGGTCCTGTCCCCATGCCAGCGGGGGCAGCAGAGGCAGCAGCAGCAGAAGCTCTGACTGCCCATGGGTCCTGTCCCCATGCTACACTATTCTCTAAATAAAAGAGCACTACTGCCAGATCTTGAGAGTCTAAGAAATCTTTCTTTCGACTCCTCGGCTCACCGACCCCGCATCACCATGATTGAATACTTGAGGATAGAAACATATTGAGCAGAGCAAATTGTCCTAGCTTTAGACTCTGCGAACTCTTCTCATTTCTTCCCATCTCCTTGGAGTGTTTCAAAAGACAGTGTCAAACATTCAACTTGCTGGAGAATTACAGGGGATGCTTTTTTTTAAGACAAAGTTATCTTATTACCCTAAAACTAAATTTTTTGTTTCTTCTTTCATGCCTAAAGACTATCCTTTGGAGCAACAATATTATGTCACCTTTTTGAAAAGGCCAAAGTCAAGAAGAATAGCACAGCATCAGAAAAGCAAGACAGTAAACTTCTACTTGGAAATTACCTGTGTTTTTAGAGATTTGGTTTCCATTAATTCCTATATGACTATGAATGATGAAATGATTTAGGTCCTCAGAGAGCTTATTTTTTGCCCAAAAAGTAGCTATTAAAATAATGTAATATACAGCATGGTGACTACAGTTAATAATACTGCATTGCATATTTGAAAGTTGATAGAGAAGATCTTAAAAGTTCTCATTACAAGAAAAAAAATTCTGCAACTATGTCTGGTGACAGATGTTAACTAGACTTATTGTGGTGACCATTTTGCAATATACACAAATATTGAATCATTATGTTGTACAATTGAATAAAAAAACAAAACAAAACAACACTGCCCTCCATTCATCCTTTAATAGAACAGACAATTTGCAGGATTCCTTAAGCAGCTTTTTACCTCAAACATCACTTTTGTTCAGCTGCACTTCCTAGAACAAATTTGCCTGAAAGAAAAATCTCTCAATATTGCTTATTTATATGAAAATTAACAGGTCAGAGAAAGAAACTCTCTTTGATCTTCATTTAAGTAAATGAATCGTGGGTATCTCCTATGTCTAAATGCAAGGAGTATAGCAGTAAATGAGACAGACAAGGTCTCTCCTCTCAGGGAAGAGAATAACAATATTATCTAATAATGATATATACAAATAATTATACACGATATTTTCAGAGAGTCAAAAATGCTATAAAAGAAATCTGAAAGAAAATGATAAAGAGGTAGTCAGCTACTGGTCTCATGTATTTGTAACCTAACACTATTGTGAAATAATATATTTCATCGATACGGAGCTGTAAATATTCAGATATTAACATCTTTGAAATCTGAATGCGTACTACAGTCAATGGTGACTCATAATTAGCAACATTTTTTAGTAGTACATAAATAATACATTTTAATATCAAAGGCATCCTTACATTTACAGTCACTATACACGTGATTGCTTGCTGTTGTTTTTATCTTCCACGTATGAGTGAGATCATATAGTATTTGACATTCTCCTTTGATTTATTTCACTTAGCATACTACACTCAAGGTCTATCCATGTTGTTACAAATGGCTGGATTTCATCATTTCTCATGGCTGAGTAGTATTCCATTATGTATAAATACCACATCTTCTTTATCCATTCGTCCCTTGATGGGCACCTAGGTTGCTTCCAAGTCTTGGTTATTGTGAACAATGCTGCAATGAACATGGGGGTCCACGTATGTGGTGATGAATTGTAATTAGTCTTTGGGTGGTGAACATGATATAATCTAAACAGTAATCGTAATATAATGATGTATACCTAAAATTTATATGTCATAAACCAATGTTACCACAATAAAAAAAATTAAATTAAATTTTTTAAAAAAGAAAGAAAAAAGATTTTAAAAAAAGTAGTGTGAATATGTATCCATTAATCTTCACATGCAAAAGCTTAGTTAGGAGTTTCTAGATCCCCTCTTAATTAACTTTATGTTTACATTTTCATCTCCCACACATAAAGGCGTTTTAGTTCATAAAATTCAAGAACATTTAAGTTGAACAAGCTCTTCCTAGCAATTTTGATAAGTATTATCCTTCCTATTCCTCTATTCTATACCTTAGAGTCAAACTAGTAGGGTAGAATATTGCAAAAAAATAATTCATTTAAAAAAATCAAAATTCCAGCTATTACTAAAGACCACGTTAATGATTTCTTTGACCTGATAAGGAAATATGGTTTCTTAATTTCTTTAAGAAACTCAGACAGACAATAAGTAGTGGTTAGATACCAGTATTAATGAAAAAATGATTTGCTTTATAAACTTCAAAGTGTCTTTAAATGTCTCTAGAAGCATAATGGTATTGACTTAAAATGACAAGAGATAAAGATCTCTAAATCCAGAGTGTTTGGAGTCAGACGCTACTGAAAAACTCATCATTTGTGAATGTAAAAATAAGTTCTGAAATCATAATCTACTAACATGAGAAAGTGTTACTAATTTACACAGAGCTGTCCAGAAACAACTTTTATACAAGATTAGATATAATTGTTTTCCAAAAGCAAACAAGAAGAATCAGAAAAGTAGAGCCAGAAGAAAACAGGAGGAAGCTCATTTCGCTGGAATTGGTTTTTATTTATTTACTGAGTTATTACTGCCACAGGGAACAGAGAATCAAAATCTCCCTTTCTTCCATGAGCAATTCTGATGGTTCTGCTGCAGCCAGCACCAGGAATACAGGCCCTTTGAAAAACACCCACTGCTTTATCAATGCTGGTTTGTTTCCTCCTGATGATGAGAAGGAAACGATCCTGAAAGCAACTAACATTTTAAAACAAAAACTCTTTACTGAAGATTTAAAAAAAAAAAAAAGGCACCAAGTCAATGTTAAGTCTTAAAATGATGGTTATGAGTCAGATCAAAGTGGGCAGGGAAGGGGATGGGCTTTAAAGGATCCTGTGAATTTAGTTTGGGTAAAACATTTCAAGTGTTAAATACCAACTAAGTGCATGAGTTTGAGCCAACTAGTAATAAGGAATGAGAGTAATTGACGTCTAAGTTGCGTACCAGCTCTCCAACTGTATAATTCTGTACCAGGGGATAATAGATTATATCAGGAAAAACAGTTTCATTAAAAAGAAAAATTCTTTAGAATAAACTTCTTTTGCATTAACAAGGAAAAGGAGACTATTTTTCTCTGTGTTTTTAACTTTCTAATTTGCAGGACTGTCGCAACTGTAGACACAACTCTGAAAGAAAACTCACCAAGAGGACGGTCAGTCAGTCAAACTAAGGAGGCTGTTTCCGTGTCTGCCTGATTGTTTTAACTGCAATGAGTTGAAAACTGTATGGCACAGAGGCCACAGAGAGGCTAAAAGTTTTCTATTTTCTATTAAACACAAGGCGCAGTAATATCCAGAAAATACTCCACAGCATTTTTCTTGACCAGAGAACTGGCATGGCCGGAGTCTGCCCACAACCTACAGCCAAGCCCTTCTGGGAACAAGTGGTAAGTGTTCCAGCAAGCCATTTTGGGTGGGCAGGGGAGTAACTGGACTTCTGACGTTTTCTAGGACAGATATTGTCGGTGAGAAGTGGCATCCATTCACTGAATTTGGCACATAAACACAGGAGCTTCTCCTTTTTTTCAGGGACATATTTTTCAGCCACACGCAGGCAAGCCCGTATTTCTAAACTAAGGGACTCTGACGGGGCCAGGTGGGTTCTCCTGCTTCAGTGCAGATCGTCAGTCTATCTTTTTGGAAAAGACTTACTATTGAGAAAACTGGGCAATGATCAGTCAGTAACATCTGCTTCCTAGAAAAGGAAAGCATGTTGTAAGGAGAGGATTTCCCCAAATGTCACCATAACAGAGGTTAAAATGCAAACCGAGGTATGAGGTATAACACATTTAAGAAGATCCACAGTTATCTTTCTTTCTTTCTTTCCTCTTCCTAATTATTCACTTCCCCACGGCCGCAGTATGGGTGTGGCAGAACCAACGCTTTCTTCATTTGTATACTGCTTCACTGTTTACAAAGTACCTTTACAGACATTATCTCATCTGATCCACATGACAACCCGGAGGGGGGTATTACGTTTATTTGACAAATGGTAAAAAACTGAGGTTGGCAACCTTCAGTCACTCGGCCAAAGTCACATCTAGCGAGTGTCAGGGCCTGAATCTGAGCCTGTATCTTCTAAGCCGAATTCACATTCCACATAACCACAGAGCAAAGCAAAAGGAACAAGAGAGGGAACAAGGCCTACTTACGTAAGCATTGTTCTTGCCCTAAAGTAGCTTGCAGTATAAGCAATAACAAACAACAAAATACATAAAGGGCACCGTGGGAACAAAATAACGTCCCTTCCCCCCACCACCACCCAAGGATGTCCAAGTCCTAATCCCCAGAACCTCACATTTGAATATGTGACCTTACAGGGTAAAAGGGACTTTGCAGATGTGATTAAACTAAGGGCCTTGAAATGGGAGACTACTCTAGATTACCTCAGTGGGCCCAAGGTAATCACAACAGGGAGGCAGAAGAGTTACTGTCAGAGCGACTTAGCCTGAGAAAGGCTAACCATTGCTGGCTTTTAAGATGGAAGAAGAAGGGGCCAGCCTGGTGGCCCAGCGGTTAAGTGCACACGTTCCGCTTCGGCGGCCTGGGTTTGCCGGTTCGGATCCCAGATGCGGACATGGCACCGCTTGGCACATCATGCTGTGGTAGGCATCCCACATATAAAGTAGAGTAAGATGGGCATGGATGTTAGCTCAGGGCCAGTCTTCCTCAGTGAAAAGAGGAGGACTGGCAGCAGTTAGCTCAGGGCTAATCTTCCCCCCAAAAATAAATAAATAAATAAGATGGAAGAAGGAGCCACAGGCCAAGGAATGTGGGTGGCCTCTAGAAGATGGAAAAGGCATGAAAACGGATTCTTCCCTAGAGCTTCCAGAAGGTATGCAGCACTGCAGACACCTTGATTTCAGCCCAGAGAGACCCATTTTGACATGTGACCTTCAGAACTGAGGGTACTAAACCGGTGTTGTTTTTAAGCCACCAAGTTTATAGTAAGTTGTTACAATAGCAACAAGAAACTAATTCAGCCATGAAGACAAAAATTGAGATAACAGACTGCCCCTTGCCTGCTAACTGAATATTCCCTATATTATTTTGCACCCCAACATAATACAGTTTTGGAATATTTTTGCTTCCTAAAATACACAGACCATTAATCCTAAAACTAAATCTTATTTTAACCTTTGCTTAAATTCTACTTTTCCACGTCCACATTCAATAAATTGTGTTGTCTACATATCAATCATCCCAGTGTAAAACAAACAAATCAGATCCCAAAATGACCTTTTCATTTTCACTAATTCCACAGTGCTTCAAAGTTCATATTATTCTGTCAATTCAGGGAAACATCAGTTTCCAGCCATTATGCAGACCTCGGTGAAAACCTACAAATTGTGTGGAGTCACTAGATGAAAGAGTTTAAATATCCAAGAGGACAACTACTTTTTCAAGGCAAATTGTAATATTTCAATCACTATATGCGAACACGCAAAATAAGACAGCAGGCGTTTCTTTTCACTCCTAGTTATGGCTTTGTTTACATATGTCAAGAAAGTCAGCAGGAATAAGAAAACGAAGACAGGCAAGAGTCAATACTTTGAAAGAAAATTAACAAAGAGCACATTTGGGAGATAAATTTCACAAATCCAAGAGATAAAATTTAGAGCGAGGCTTCCTTTTGTTCCCGCAGGCTCACTAATGCACAAACATCACTCAAGAAATCAAAGCAGCAAGTAAGCGTGCCGTCTTGCACTGAATTTTCTGCTAAATTAAACTTCATCACAGAAACCTATATTTTCCCTTAATTGTTTAAAAGGCATGTCTACAATATTTTGAAGATACCCATGATAATATTGTAACCTGTACAATTCTACCAAAAATAACGACTAGGAAAATTAACAGACTGTACTGAAAGTGTTATTTTCTCTGTAATGTTCATGTCAAATCTACTCAGCATGGCATGGAACCAAGGACCCAAGGTCCACCCACCGAGCCCTAGATCCTTTCACTTTTAATACAATGCTCTACGTGTGTTAGGCTGTATAGTGATTTGGTTAGACTGCTAGTTTAGAGTAACTTTCTAAAATTCATTTAGATCCTTCCTCAGCTTACGTCATTTCTCATCAGGCCCTCGATGCCTCATCGCCCTCCCCTTACACATATAAACCTTACACTCACATACGGACATCTATATGTGTGTCACAGGAATTACTTGATTTTCATTCATAAACATCATTTACTAATCCACGCACATACCGTTTTCTCTGCCTAGAACCCTCTTCCACATTTGGTAAATTCCATCTCATTTTTCATGGGCTACCTCAAACGTCACCAACCCAGCAGGGAAGCGTTCCTCGAAGGCCTCAAGCAGAGACAGACACTTCCCACTTACGCTTCTTTTATTTTGGTACACATCTATTTGTGTCTAGTGCTCATAATTAAAGTGAAATAAATTTATACTGGTCTTCCAAACATATTTTTGAGACCCTTCCTCTTCCCCTACTACACGAAATCATGCCCTGGGGTAGGAAGGAAAGCACACCAGAAGTTCACCTTTCTTTAAGAGCTGGAAACTAAGTGTTATGCTATCTTAAAGCCAAAATCCATATTGTCTTCCTTAGCCACCACTACATGCCTTAAAGCATGTGACAAGATGCAGTCAAATGGCCTTCTAATAAATTATATATCATCTAATATCCAGGCACATCTTTGCTAAACACTGAAAGTAAAATGAGTCCATGAATTATTGATCAGTAATAGATACTTATGGTATTCATAAAGAATGTTTTCTTTCTATTACTTTGTTTTCTAACCAAAAAGAGAAGACTCCTCTGATTCCTATTCTTTTTCTTCTTTTGAAGAACCCTAGGTTCTAGTTCCCTATACGAGCTCATAATCTATCTTTCTTAGTTGTGTGAGATAAGGCATGCCCTCCCTGACTTTCATAGGCATGACTTAGACTCAGCCAATCAGATACTCCCACAAAAGCTTTGACTCTCCAGCAAGTGATGCAGAGGCAGGGATGGGTAAGAATCACTCTCATGATGCTGTCCCAGAGTCAGCAACAGCAATTCCAGCTCAGTAAAACCCAACACTAACAGCTTTTCTCTTGGTTCCTGCTCATTTTTCAGAAAACAGATGATTCAGCAATATACTTTCAATAAATTCCTGTTCAGCTAAATTCAGCCAGAGTCTATTTTTATTGCTTTTCATGACAAAACCAACACCTGTGTGCAATACACACAAATGCAACCTACCATATGCCAGGCACTTCTCCAGACACTAGCACACAATGGTGAGCAGAAATAAATTTGTTCCCTGCTCTCGAGAGCTTACAGTCTAACCAGGAAAACAAACATATTATAAGATAAGGAGAAAAAAAAAAGAAAATCAACATAAATATCAGCTTAATGGAAAAAAAGAGCTGTACTTAGTGTACTAAGACTGCCTATATACAGAACCTGACCCAAAAGAGGAGGGAAATGGGAAAGGACCATTCATCATTTCCTATTTAACATAACTCCAAAAAGCACCTTACTACAAAAATTTTTATTCTGATTCTGGAGCTAGCTGAGATTTGTTCTTTTTACAGGAAGGGATAAAGTCACTATTCTGTTCTTTCTAAGGAGAAAGAGCCCAAGAAACAAATGAGCCTGAAATACTTCATACAAACTTCAAATGTTGAGGCAACAACCCCCGGGGGGCTTCTCAAGGCTCAACTGAACTTTCAGACTTACAAAACTGCCAAAGGCCACACACAGTAGCACCAGTCTATATAGAGGACGTAGGACAAAACCAGACACACCTCCTTGATGAGAGCCCTTACATGAACATCCCTGAGCAGCGGTCCAAACAGCTTGTGTCCCGTGCTTTTCTTTTTGCCTCACCAGGTGACAGCTCAGACATGAGGAAACAAGATCTGGTGCGTACAGGAGCTGCC
Source organism: Equus quagga (assembly GCF_021613505.1). Taxonomy (NCBI): domain Eukaryota; kingdom Metazoa; phylum Chordata; class Mammalia; order Perissodactyla; family Equidae; genus Equus; species Equus quagga. Next base: position 123,863,729 of record NC_060270.1, on the reverse strand, counting down.
CTGGCTTCAAAGCCTCACATCCCACAGGGCTGGTCTCTCTTGTAATGACTTCATCACCACTGCCTTCGGAGCTCCCACGAAGGACATGCTGGTTGTAAGGGTCCCTGTATTCAAGGAATGCCAAAGCTTCGGCATCTCCATCAGGTATTTATAGTCTATTTATAATTTCTCCCAGTCTAAACGCAATTTACCAACCAGGGGCCGTTTTTAGCATAAGCAATGATATGTAGTCACTTGGCCGCTCAGGACCCAGAAAAATAGAACAAGAAACTTAACAGAAGATCAAAAGGGCATGCAGAATACAAAAGGATTTTAACCATTTTAACCATTTTCCAACAGCTGACTACTGATAATATTCCATTTTAACGTCCCTACATGTATTATTCAGTTCGGCTGCACTATGCTGTAGTAACAAGCATCCCCAAAATCTATTAGTCAAAAATAACCAAGGATTATTTTGTACACATACACTGTGCGTCAGCAGGAGTCTGTGCTTCACGTGTTGCTCACTCAGGGACCCCGGCTGGTGGAGGCTGCATAAACCATGACCACCCACGATGGCACCTTGTAAGGGGAGAGGCAGAATAACGCCCCAACTTCTAAACCTTTTTACCCACGTGACACACTTCTGCTCATGTTTTACTGCCTAGAAAAAGTGACATGGGCTTACCTAAATTCAAGGGTTTTTCAAAAGTTTTAGAAACATGATACTGATTAATAGTTGTAATACCTACTACATCATATAAAACAGGGCTAATTTAAATAAAATAATTTTATTTCCCAAATATTAAAACATGAGGATGGAGCCCTTTTAAGCATTAAAGTCTCTTCTGGACTCAGATGCACAATAAAATAACACAGATAAACTAACTAATTTAAACTCTTCATGATCACCCCAGGAATGTATTATAGCACGTGGAAAGGTAGGTAATGTTCCCAAGGGAACACTGGGAAAATGGCAGAACCTGGATTTGACCTCAAGTCTGATGGAATCCAATGCCAATTTCCTTTTCATGACACCGTGATATACAGCAAATATGGAGCAAGTGAAAAAAGAAGAGTCACTGGCCAAACTCCACAAGAGTATTAAGCAGGTTAGGAGGAATAAGGGTACACGATAGCTTCAGACAGACAAGGAGCAGAGACTTTACATAAGGAAGGAATGGTCAGGGCCGGCCTGGTGGTGCAGCAGTTAAGTTCGCATATTCTACTTTGGCGGCCCAGGGTTTGCTGGTTCGGATCCCGGGGGGGACACGGCACTGCTTGGCAAGCCATGCTGTGGTAGGCATCTGACATATAAAGTAGAGGAAGATGGGCATGGATGTTAGCTCAGGGCCAGTCTTCCTCAGCAAAAACAGGAGGATTGGCAGCAGATGTTAGCTCAGGGCTAATTTTCCTCAAAAGAAGAAGAAAAAAAAAAAGGGAAGGAATAGTCATTGGGATGAACTGTAAAAGAGAGGTTCAATAAGATGAGGGGGCAAATGTCCACTGAAGTAGGCCACCACTAACAATGAGGGCACTTGCTGGGCTGGGGTTAGCTAGCAGCCAGACAGGGGTGATGGAATACGGAAAGTAATGAAGAGAGGCACAGCATTCAATACCCTGGCTGTGAAGAAAAGAAGAAAGGAAAATGACCAAGAGAAGACACATGTCCAAGGGAAAGCTGTTTTGATTAGTTTTTCAGGTAGAAAAATTTAAGCATGTTTAAAAAGTTAAAAAATAAAAAAAGGAAGAGGGCCAATGCATAGCAGGGACATAGAGACAAATGAAAGACCGGGCAGGGTTCCAGAGAAGGGAGGCCATGGTAACAGTTTATATTGACTGAGCCGTTGCAACGCGCCAGTCCCTGTGCTAAGCACTTGCATGCCCTAACTCACACACACGTCAACTCCTTCAGTTGAACACGTACCTATGGAGCAGGTTAGATGAGGACACTGTATCTGGAGATGGCAGTAACCTGATAGTCACCCTGGCGAGTCAAGCAGCTGGTAAGTGGCAGGGCCAGGGTTTGGGCCCCAGGCAGCCTGCCTCCAGAAGCCACACTTATCCACTCAGCTGCCATCTCCCTTGACACAACACTGAGATGAGGCAAAGAAAGAGAGAAAAGCCACCATCTCCCTTGAGATAACGGAAAAGACAAAAGACCTCTGCGGGGCAGACATGTTTCTATGTTTAAGTGAGGATGGGGAGAGTTCCTCGGGACAGATGTGTCAGGATGCTCTAAGTTGTAAGCATTTCTTCCATAAAGTCAAGACACAGTTTAATGGTGCTGTTTCCAGATACACATTTTCAGGACTAAATTACTGAAACCTATATCGTCTTCTTTTCTTAAATTCAAACTACGTGAATAAAAATTCTAACGTAAAAAATGAAGTCTTAATTTGTATATTCTTTTCGTAAGTCTCAGAAGTTATACAAAATGATTGCAGAAATATCAGCAAGGTCGAAAGAGAACAGAACAAAAAATACATATTTGTACGAGTATAAACGGCTTCAGTTATTTCTTCACTATAGAAAAAGCTCTCATGATTCATTCATTCATTCATTTATTCAGTTTATTGGGCACCAACTTGTGCCGGGCACCAGGCATTGTTCCAGGCCCTGAGGTTTCAGCTGTGAACAAAACAAATAAAAAACTATCCTAATAGAACACACGTCCTCATTGAGAGAAAGAGACAGCAACTAAAAATAAATAACTTATATAGCAATGTGTCTACTGCAGGGAAATAAACGGCAGAGAAGAGGACAGGAACATAAAGTGGGAAAAGGGGAACTGCAATTTTAAATAAGATGGCCAGGGCACCACTGAGAAGATGATGTCGGAGCAAGTCTCGAAGTTGGTGGTGGAGGGGTACCCCATGTCCATTTGGGGAAACCATGTTCCAGGCAGAGGAAACAGCCCAGGCAAAGGTGAGGTGGCAACGTTCCTATAGTTTACAAGCCCTGCAGAGACCCTGTAAAGCAGGGAGAACGGGAGAAGATGAAGGTAAGGATAGCAATAGTGCGCTGGAAAACTCAGAGTCCTCTTGGCTACTGTAAGACACACCGGGAGATATTAGCAGAATTTAGGCAGGAGTGTTATGATCTGAATATTTTAAAAGAATCACTCTGGCTGCTGTAGAGAATCAACAATCGGGATACCCCGGGCAGAAGTGCGGAGAACATGGAGGAGGTGTGCTGGCTTTCTTCCAACTGCCCCCAGGGCTCCTCTGCCCCATTCTCCACCCCACTCTCTGCCCAGGATGCTGACCAGTAGGAACTCACAAAGTGCCCCGCCCGCTGGCTCCCAACTGCATTCAGCCAGTGAGAAGCATGCACAGAGGATCAAAGAGAGGAAGGACACAGGTCAGGGTTTATTCCCCTTCTCCTCCCTTCCTGTCACTTGGGCCTGGCAATGTGCTGCCCTCTGACAAAAGCCACAGCTCCTGTCACATGGTTCTCTCCACCTAGTCCTGGTCCAGATTCTGGTAACTGCTCCTTTCGCTTTCTCCCTTCAGGCCTGGAGGCCAAATTTTAACTAGTGCCCAGGGACTAGCAATCCCTGAGACCCTCCACAATCCTTTGCAAATAGTCCTTTTACCAACAACTCCTCAAACTATCCCAATTTAAGCGTGCCATCTCTGCCCCGGCAGCAACCTTACTAATTCAGGAGTCGAGGGCAACAGTCCAGGTGGGAAACAATGGTGGCTTGGACCAGGATGTTAGCAGCGGAATGAGAAGCAGTTAAATTTTGACTTGCTGACAGATTTCATGTCAAGCGTGACTCCAGATTTTGGCCTAAGCAACCACAAGGATGGAGTGCCATCAAATGAGATTCATATTCACAATCAATAGGAAATATGTGCAAATATATTAAAAGTAGCTCATAGGAAAAGGAATACTATGACTTACAAACAAATGCAAAGATGCTTAATCTTACTGCTAATTAAAGGAATGCAAATTAATATAACAATATAAAACAACACAATAATATAACATTAAATATATTATATACATATATAATATATAATAATACTATAACAGTATAAAATTGACACAGAAAAAATATGGTGATAAATGGCATTGGCATAGGTGTCAGAAAACATAATTGGAGAAGTGTAAACCTTTGTGAAGAGTAACTTGCAGCGTCTATCAAAATTTTAAATATACATATACTTTGATCCAAAAATCCCCCACTAGGGCTTGACCCTACAGACATACTCACACATTTGCACAAATACCTGTGTATAAGCTTTTCACCTGAGCAGTGTTTATAACAACAACAGACTGGAAACAATCTAAGTGCCCATCAATAGGAAATATAAGTGAAACAAATTGGGCTGCACACACAATAGAATACTATCAGTGATTTGCAAAGAAAGAGGTAAATGCATATAAGCCACATGGAAAGATCTATTAGAGATTTATATTGTTAGGTATGGTAGGGGGGTGGGGTGAACAGTTAGGCACCTGACAATATATTTAGTATATTTCTATTTGTGAATTGCCTTTTTATTGTTTTTGAAGATTGGCCCTCAGCTAACATCTGTTGCCAATCTTTTTTTTTCCTTCTTCTTCTCCCCAAAGCCCCCCAGTACCTGGTTGTATATTCTAGTTGAAGGTACTTCTAGTTGTGCTATGCGGGATGCCACCCCAGCATGGCCTGATGAGTGGTGCCATGTCTGCACCTAGAATCCAAACCGGTGAAACCCTGGGCCCTGGAAGTGGAGCGCATGAACTCAACTACTCAGCCACTGGGCCGGACCCTGCCTTTTTTTTTAAGATTGACCCCTGAACTAACATCTGTTGCCAATCTTTTTTTTTTCCCCTTCTTCTCCCCAAAGCCCCCCAGTACACAGTTGTTTATTCTAGTTGTGAATTTGCCTTTTTTAAAAAAAAAGATATAGACATGTGTAGAAATAAGAAAATTCTAGAAGGAGCAAAGAAATTATTTAGAATAATTGCCTCTGAGCAGGCTGATGTAAACGAGTCATATTTTTCCTTGTGTACTCTTTTGGACTGTTCAAAATCTTTCCTACCAGGTGCATATGTTATTTTCTCAATAAACAAAATATTATATAAAGCCACATTTCAAAAAAAGACCACTAATAAATTATCTTGCGCTACACAAAAATTTATGGTGTCGAATACAGAAACATATCTGAACAGTTCAATCTATCAAAACTGACCTACAGTTTCATTTTATTAGTATTCATATTTTGTTAGAAGATATAAATGCCATGACCCATAATATTCTGAATCGCAGGTACAGTCAGACATTCCTTAACGATGGGGATACATGCTGAGAAACACACTGCTGGGCGATTTCGTCGTTGTGCAAACATCATAGAGTGTACTTACACAAACCTAGATAGCATGGCCTGCTACACATCTAGGCCACATGGCACTCATCTTATGGGACCTCTATCCCAATTTAAGTGTGCCATCTCTGTCCTGGGAGCACCCTTACTAATTTAGGAGGCTAGGGCAACAGTCATACATGCAGTCTGTCATTGACCAAAATGTCATTATGCGATGCATGACTATATTTCTCCATTTGTGGTAAAACTGAGCCTATTTCCATACTCTTGGGGTTTTCCAAATGTTAGCCATATATGGAAAAACAATCGTGTTTAATGTAGATGGTTTCAAATGGAAAAAAACAAACAGGTGACCTGATTCCTGTAAGAGCTGGCTTAATGACTGACACTCATTTTGGCACTGATCACGATGTCAAATGGAACAGTCGACATCCTAATTCCTGTTTCATGATATTATAATTCCAAGAATAAAACTATTTAAGAACTAGGAGGAAATAACACTATGGAAATAAGGATTTTCTTCAGGCTTATCTTAAAACATTCTGTCAAAGCCAGCAAATCAGAATTGTTAAAAAAATGTGTAAAACTATTGTACCAGAAGAATGTCACACTATTTGAAGATTCTCTAAGCTCTGACCAATAGACATAAATATACCAATACAAACGTGTACAGGACTACGTATATTTTATTTCACTGATGTAAATACAAAACTTAAGTTATTTCTTCTCATCTTCCTCATGCAGTTTTTCTCCTTATTGCCACAGTCCTGACTGATATGGAAATTTGTCACTGTGGATAAAATTCTAATGCTATCAGAACCATAACATAATTTTCCCAAGAGATTTTGGATAAGAATTTTTTTTTAAGTCAACCAAATCTACTTGAATCCAAAAGATTCCTCCGCTGGTTTTGGTAGCACAAGCCCAGGCTTCACTATATGCCTGATCAGAGAGCTCATCTTCTGCAGTTATGAGTCATACTCCAATTCTGCTGACAAAGAAAGGACAAAAAGCCTTGCTAGGAGCTCCCTCTTCTCAGCAGAGGTACAAAAATATTTTAAAAGGTTTTCCCTGGATTTTTCCAGATTGACACTATCGGTTTAAAGTTGAAGACGTCCAAAGCAATGGAAACGCAGTGTATTCTTAACACTTTTAAATGCCACAAAATTGTAGGAAAAAAATCATATAATGAATCATGTCTTTTTATAACTTTCTCTGGGGATCTGAAGTGCTTCTGTGCATTATTTATTAAATGTTTACCTTTAAGCTAAAGCAAGTGCTTTTAAAATTAAATGATATTAAAAAAATCAAGTGACATAAATTAAGAAAAGGCACCACCGCATGAACATTTACCTGTGGCGTCGAATTCAATCGGCTGGCACCCTCGGTGAGAAGACCAGTCACACTTGAGGACTTGCCCTCCTTCCACGATCCCCGGCTGGGTGGTGTTTGCTTTGGGGGCTCCCACAAGAAGAAACATCCTGCTAAAATACAAAAGGGGAGACAAGATTCTCAATGGCACAAAGTATCGACGATATCTTGTGATGTAGGAAGAGCATTCTTTTGACGTTATCCACAAATATTTTCTAAAAACCATTCACCGAAGGCACAATCTTCATTCTTCATTTGGTGCTGTTTTACATACATACATTATTCAGCATGGTTTATTCACCCTAATAGCACACTGTAAGGCAACTTCAGGGTGACGTGTCATTTCAAAATTTATGCTGGTCAAATTTCAATATAGGTAGCTTATTATATGTCAATCATATCTCAATAAAGCTGTTAAAAAATACATGCTGGCGAGAGTCAGAGAAGGTTTTTGATTTTTGCTTGCATTTTTGTGGTTTGCTATACACTTTCTATATCCTGAATGCTGAATGGAAAAAAAGATTCTGAAGTATGGTAGTTGTAAATATTATCATTTCTCCATTTGGAAAATGAATCTTCTGGAACTACTGTACTTCAATTTTTTTTTTTAAACAGTGACTAACAATTTCTCTTCACAAAATTAACCTAATCAACCCGTGGTCAAAGAATAGGGTCACTATTCAATTTCTTGTCAGGATAAAATTAGTGGATGACAAAATAGTCAGGAGTCAAATTTTTAAGTAAAAGACATCTTTTTTTAGTTATTATTCATTCAGAAAAAGATATGGATTGAGTGTCTCTTCCATATAGGGCACAGAGCTAGCATGATGAGTAAGACAACCTTGGTTCCAGCTCTCAGCGGGGCTTACATTCCCTTGGGAAAGAAGACCAGAAACTAGCCAAGAAAGAAAGTACTCACTCTTACAAGTGCTATGAAGGAAACCAACAATCGGCTGGGAGAGATTATTTGAGAATAAGGAGGGGAGACCTTCTTCAGGTAAAAGGTATCTCTAAGTAATGGAAGGGAGAGACTTGCTTTAGATAAAAGGGAGAGTTAGGAGGTTCTCTCTAAAGAATGGGGAAGAGAGAGAGAAAGACCTCTTTTAGATAAGTCGCAGCCAGGGGACTTACCTCTAAGTAAACTGAGATGTATAGGATTAGAAGGAGGGCACCAAGCGCTGTCTGTGTGTTGGGGAGAAGGGAGAAAGGTGGGATAAAAGAAGGATGAAGAGGTAGATGGGAGCACCCCAAGCAGAGGTACAAAGACCCTAGGCAGGAAAGAGCCTGCTTCCCAAGAGTTACAAGGAAAGAGATGTGGCTGAAGCAGGGGAGCAAGCTGGCAGTGGCACAGGATAAAGCTGGGGAGCTTGGCAAGAGCCAAGTCAAGCAGGGTCCTTTCAGCCAGGGTAAAACTTTCGGAGTTTATCATGTGAAGCTCCATCTGAAGCCTTTGAATGTTTTTCTAAGCAAAAAAAATGATATAATCTAATAAAGAAAACTAAATCTGGCGCCTTATTGGGAAAGGGTTAAAGGGACAGCGGGGCAAAAATGGAACAAGGAAAGCAAGACACTTTTAGCAGCTGAGGGAAGAGGTGATAGTGACCTGGGTTAGGAGGGCGCATGGAGAAAGAGACAGTGGGCAGACTGGGGAACTATTAGAAAGAACAGATACAGCTGGTGGCTTGAATATGGGGAATCAGAAGATTAAAGAATGTCACGTAAGTTTCGTTCTGGAGTGCATGGATGGGAGAACCATTTATTTTGCTAGAAACGCCTCAAGAATAGGGAAGCAGGAAGCCGATTAAGTATTTATAGGAAAACCAAGAATTCAGTTCTCAATACGTTAGTGTGCAACATCTGTGAGGCACCTAATTGGTCCTCTGGAGCTCTGAGAAGAGTTCTGCCTTACAGAGAACATTCAGCACGCAGGGAGAAGCTTCAGAGAGAAGAGGGCCAAAGAGTGAGTTCTGAGAGACAGCAACACTTAGGAGTCAGGTAAAGAAAGAGGATACAGTAAAAGAGACTGAGAAGAAACTGACTGAAACATAGAAGAAAGCAGGATTCAATTAGACACAAAAGGCCCTCGACAGATGCTATGGCTATTATCATTTCATTTCCTCCTTAAACACTGTCACTTAAAGTCTTCTAGCAAAGGAAACATGTACAACCGTATTTCACTTTTTTGTGCAATTATGGACAAGCCTCCATCTTAAATATGGAGTGCATTCATCTTACTTTTGTCAATTTCAATTTCATTCCGGCCGGGTGCTAGCTGCCAAATTACAGTCAAGAGCTGGCTGCATGAATTGCCAGGTTACAGGAATCCTCCTCTCTGACACTCATCTGAAAACTTCATACTCAAAATAAAGAAAAAACTTCCAACCAAACCACACCCTGTTTAATAAAGCTTTATGCAGTCATATTTGGCATCAGTAAAACACCAACGCTAGCCCTCTCATCACAGCCAAATGGCCCCGGGTAAGAAATCAACTTAGTTTTCATTCAGCAAGAACCTTTTGTAAGAAAAAAAAATTAGGCTATGAATAAGAGCACCCTCATCTCCCACGAATGAGAGCAGCCCGTTGTCATCACATGGTCCTTTTCCACCGCACAGCTGGGTAACAGCTAAATTACATATATATACATTTTTATGAAATTTTTCATTTCAACAGGTAAAAAAGTTGACCATGAAACTTCCCCCTTCATCTGAATTAAATTATTTTTGAGTGCATCATGGGGAAAAAGAATATTTCCAACAAGTGTACTTTTCAGGGTTTACACCTGAAAAGGCACGGGGCCATTCCTGCAGTGGCCCTAATAAGCATAAAACAAGCACAGGTATACATATGATTTTAGGGTTGTGGATAATGGCCAGGATCCAGGAGATTGGGAGAGGAGAGCTAGTTCTCAGAATTTGTCTAGAAACCTACAAGCCAAATTAATTTCTGGAATGTCATCGCATAGCGCGTTACACAATCTTCTATAATTTTTTGTCAAAGCTATTCTTCCCACTCCACAATAAATTGCTTCCTTGAATTCAGGGGACTCTAATTCATCTTTGTACCTGCCACATAATAAGAGCTCAAGGAAAGTTTTATAAATTCATAGCTGAGTAGCAATTCAAGAGCAAGAGGTCTTAATCTTAAAATAGCCATATAGCATAAATAAGCCATTTCCACTGTCCCTGACCCCTGAACACGGAAATCATCTTCTATTAAACATCCAATTATTTAAGTTATTCTTACAGTAACTTCTTTATTTTGGATCTCACATACTTTCTTTACTTGGAACTGTAACACAGAGAGGGCTGGGAAGTTATTAGCAGACGCCGGCTTCCGCAAAGACAGAGAAAAAGGGCACAGTAGGAGAGCTCTGAATGAAAACTGTGCTCTCTTGGCAGCAGAGAGCTCGAGTTCCCTGGATAAGACCAGGAACAAGGCTGCTGCTTTTCATCAGACCATTTGCACGTCACGGGCATGAAAGGATGGTAATCGGAGGTACTAATATGGGAGTGCATCGAGTTTTCCTAAACATACCTTCATGTGCAGTCTTGCACATTGGTGAAATGCCACTGAAATGGTAGAATAACAGAAAAGGAATGTGGGAGCGCTGTCGATTTCTAAATCCTAGATTAACGGAGGAAGAGAAACTGAGGAATAAAGTTCTTTGTCTAAAATGTCAACATGATATTTAAGCTACTTTTAAGAGCATTATAGAAAGTTTTTCAAAGAGAAAAATGGAGAGATGGAGAAAGTAAAATTGCATTAGACAAATGTTAAAGTCTTAAGAGAGACTTGTGTAGAGAAAAATGAAATATTTGTATAGAATAAAGGGTACAGGATGGTAAAAAGTACTACATGAGAAAATTAAGGAATATAAAAGCAACACATACTATAGAAACAAAAGCCTCTCTCAGTGTGTTGGGAGGGTAAATTTTGCGTCATGTGGGGTTTTTCTGCCACAATAACAAAAAAATCCTGTTAATGAAATGCTTTATAAAAAATTAAATAATTGCTACTCAAAGTTCATCTAAGAATATCTAATGAATGTCTCCAACAGCTTAATCAGAATAAGAGAAGTGAGAGACCAGAAAAACAATGCTTGCAATACAAGCAGTATTGTCTAAAGGACATAGTTTGGGACCAAAGGTTACAATCACCATAGAAATCAATGGAGAAAGTCACTTGAAATCTTGTAGCCTCAGTTTCCTCTTCTATTGAAAGGAGATAACATTGCCCACAGTAATCACCCAAAAAAGAAATTTTCTGAGCATGGATAGTAGATAAAAGCAAATTTAGAAAAGCTGAAAGGATCATAAAAATACAAGATGATAGCATTGGAACTAGAAACAACAATCAATAAAATACTCCCTAATAAAGTAGGAAACCTAAAAATTAAAATCTGTTTTTAAACGGGCTTTTCTCACACAACCAGAAGGACCTACAACTAGAATATACAACTATGTACTGGGGGGCTTTGGGGAGAAGAAGAAGAAAGAAAAAAAAAAAGGAAGATTGGCAACAGATGGTAGCTCAGGTGCCAATCTTTAAAAAAATAAAATAAAAAATAAAAGGGCTTTTCCTTCCTCCATTCTCTGGAAGAGCCATTAATTAACTCAAACGCAAGAGCTCAAGAGAAAAAAAAGAGAAGGGTAGAAAACAGTCGGCTTGCCCACTTCCTGACAATGGTGGAGATTGGGGAAGATACACAGGGTTAGTTGAGGCTGACAAAGATTTTACTGATTATTAGCCTTGAAAATCTGAAGCTCAGCAACTTAGTTTCACAAGCCTGCAACTTTCTCCTGACAGATTCCATCTCCCTCCAAAAGGTTTGCCCAAGAACAAAATCAGGATCCCCATCCTCACCACTCTTTAAATGACTTGAGACATTTCCATTAAATGACTTCAAAATTAAGGTTTATCTACATGAGCCGGCTATTAGTATTCAAAAAGATAAAGGGCAGAGTGTGTGTTGGGGGAGGGAAGTGAGGGAGAAAGGAGAGAGAGAGGACGGAATGATGGAGGGGAGGGAGGGGGGAAGAGACAGAGAAGGGAGGACAAGGGAGAGGGAAGGAGAGAAAGGAGAGACAGGGAGGGAAAGGCAGAAGAAGGGGAGTGAGAGAGAGACAGAGACAGAGACAGACTAGAGGATGAGAGAAACCAGCCAGGAGGATGCAGCACTTCCCCTCCAAAGTGTCCTGTAAGGGCCAGCGCTTCAGGGCACGTGACCTTGACTACCAAGGAGAGGTGACCAGCCAAACAATGACAAGTACATATTTTTAAACCCTCCAAATGAAGTCAGTCATTTGGCTGCTTTCAGCACCGACTTCTCCAAGATAAAGCATCTTTAATATATCTGGCTGACCGGGCTGACCAGTGAGACTTCACCAAAAGGAACTTCTGAAAAATTATCATGTACTGCACCAATGTAGAAAGAAATGTGTATAAAATAGTGTTGAATGTTATTTCAGGGCTATAATTCCAGTTTTAGATTTACTTTTCATTAAAACAAAAAATGCTAGAGTCAACATTTATATGATGTAAAACAGCTGCAGTGAACTATAAATTCTAAACTATAAATTCTATGCATTTTCCTTTCTCTTTTATAATGTCCTATAAAATTTGGGCCTTAATCAGGAGTAATCAACATAGGATTTGCTTTCTAAATAATAAGGCTATAGTCTATGCATGTATATTATTTATGAGAAGAAATAAGAACCAATATAGCCAGAGACACACTAAGTTCGAGAAAATGAGGGGCCAGCCCAGTGATGTAGTGGTTAAGTTCACGTGTCCCACTTGGCAGTCCAGGGTTCTCCAGCACCTGGGGGTTCAGATCCCGGGCACGGAGCTATACACCACTCATCATGCCATGCTATGGTGGTGTCCCCACATACAAAATAGAGGAAGACTGGCATAGATGTTAGCTCAGGGCCAATCTTCCTCACCAAAAAAAAAAAAAAAAAAAAGACAGAAAACAAAAGAAAAGTAAAACAAAGAAAATGAGCTGGCGTCATTTTGTAAACGGTTGTGAAGATGGTTACAAGGGTGAGGGGAGAAATGGTCCACGAACTTTTAAAAGTATATGCAGATTGGGACAGACTGAAAGGGGCCTTCATCGCAGGTTAAGCAGTTTGGACTTTCTCTCTGGCCATGGGAACATTTTTGAAGACATGTTAGCAGCAGAATACCTGGATCAAAAAGATGTTTCAGAAAGATAAAACTATTAGAAACATCTAAGATGCTTTGCAGGTCTAAGAGCCAAATGATAGGAAGAGGATGAGAGCCTGAGTTCACGGACCACACTTGTGATGACTGGGCTTAAATAAGGAGGTCAAAGTAGAAGTGGAAAGCAAAGACGGATGCAAGAAACACTAACAAGGAAGTCTTTCTAGGACCTTCTGCCTGGTGACTAATCACTGACTAATATTAGGAGAGCACAGTAGGAGAGACAAAGAAAAATAGAAAATGAGAAGGAGGAATATGAAATGATTTCCAGGGCGACAGAGAAAATGATAACACCATTAATAGAAACAGAGGTGCAACTGACATCACTTGGTGAAAAAGAGTTCATTTTTAATCAAGTTGAGGTAAGATGGGCCAGATAAGGAAAAACGCCCCACGGTCTGCTGGAGGATGAAGTGAGAGGTCTGCTTCTAGATCTAAGGAGCAAGCAGGGCAACAACTATATTTTAAAAGTTCTCCAGATGTTGCAAATAGGAACTCAGGATTGAGAACCAGCAAACATTCTGCAGGACCTTCTGCGACCAGGGAACACTTGCTCACACCTGTTACCCCTGTCTCTGGGGTCACAGGAACACTTCAAGTAACTGTAAATAAGGCTCCATTAGTGTTTTATAGGGAAAAAGGCAAGAATTCTAATACAGTGTTGGTCATTACAGCATTATTTAAAAGTAAATATATATGTGATGGGGCTGGCCCCGTGGCCGAGTGGTTGAGTTCGCACGCCCCGCTGCAGGCGGCTCAGTGTTTCGTTGGTTCGAATCTTGGGCGCGGACATGGCGCTGCTCATCAAACCACAGTGAGGCAGCGTCCCACCTGCCGCAACTAGAAGGACCCACAACGAAGAATATACAACTATGTACTGGGGGGCTTTGGGGAGAAAAAGGAAAAAAATCAAAAAATCTAGAAAAAAAAGTAAATATATACGTGAAATGAGAACTGTATAATAATAATATATTTGAGGAATAAATAAGAAAATTGTTCGGTTATTTTCTTCTTAAAAATTTAAAATTTGAACATAAAAATTAAACGGAATTTGAATTTCATACCCTCTGCCTTTTGATCCTGCCCCCGCAGCAACCCACTCAAACAACCAAAGACTGTACCATCCTCTAGCCTCAGTTCCCTCAACTGTAAGAAAGAATTTATCTGCTTCCCTACTTCCCCTGGCAGTTTGAGCGATAGACGAAAGATATCCTAAGTAAAAGTGCTTTGTAAATTATGAAATAGGTTAACCAGTGTAAGATATCATTATCACAATTAAACTTAGGGTGCAATTTTTAGTTTGTCCAATTATTCTCCACCAGAAAAATATGACTTTACTTCTTGGCCTGTATATGATCTTTAAATTTTATGTAATTTAAATTTTTTGGCAATATGGCTACCATAAATTAACACATAACAGGAAAAAATAGAACACTGATTTTTCATAATTTTTTTTTTTTTTGAGGAAGATTAGCCCTGAGCTAACATCTGCTGCCAATTCTTCTCTTTTTTGCTGAGGAAGACTGGCCCTGAGCTAACTTCCGTGCCCATCTTCCTCTACTTTCTATGTGGGATGCCTGCCACAGCATGGATTAACAAGAGGTGCGTAAGTCCACAATTGGGATCCGAATTGGCAAACCCAGGGCCCCCAAAACAGAATGTGCGAACTTAACTGCTGCACAACCGGGCTGGCCTTCACTTTTCATAATTTTTAAATCACTATTTTTGTGACTTTCCACTTCGAACCTAAGACTCATTTCTGGAGAGATTTTCTTGAGGAGTCACCTTAATATTTTTGCTAGTACTTTATTTTTCCCTCTCTTTGACAAACATTGATTCATTAGTTTTCACAACAAAATGGAAATAGTTCAATAACAATTTTCTATAATAAGAAAAATGAGACCTAAAACAATTCCCCAGCTTGCTGGAGGGATCTGGACACCTCTGGAAACCAGAAGCAGCAAGGAGAGACTGCGCCACCTGCGCTTCCTCATTAATCCAGGCACCTTCCTTCAGAAGAAAGGCATCTTTAATTAGCAAACCCTTCCTATAATGTGGATTTTTTCCTTTTTTTTTCCTTTAGAAGTTTATGATCACACCAAATAACAACAACAGTAAGCAGCTGGTAATATTATACATGGCATCCCCATGTACCTTGGATTTCAATGCCTGCTAAATTTAAAAGTACCTTTTTACAAAATTAAGCATAATTTTGCATTTATCTTTGTTAAATCTGAAAAGTTCAGTAAGTAGAAATCTTTGTTTTAAAAGAATCTCATAGTTGATTTCTATTTTTTAAGTTAGGCTATACCTAGAGCTCACAAGTCTATCAATAACAAAGTCACCGAGGAAGATTTCAAAATATTACGTGAAACCAAACCAAGTTCAATTTTAGCTTACTCTGACGGCCCACATGGGAGGTCATGCAAACCTGTGAGGTCACAGTATATTCAACAACTACAGTGACTAATCCAGGATGAGCCATCCAGCCTCAGAACCAAAAATAGTGAGTATCTCACGCCAACAGTTCAATATCACTACATCTTTCATGGTAAAAACACGTAAAGTTTATCATCTTGTCACACTCAGTAGTGTGACATCTCAGAGGGTTGCTACAGAATCCAGAGCAACATCTACAAAACACTCCATCAACTCAGGTATCTTCAGTGCTAACTCTTGCTACTTCAAGTACTAATTCTTGACAATAAATATTTGCAAAATTATTAGAATTTCTGTACAAATTAAGTCTAAGAGAACACCCCTGGGACAACTAAAATCCTCTGCACCATAAAGGCATAAGCTTAAAAATACCTGGAAACAAAAATTTTTTAAATAACAGATAAGGCTGGCAAATGATTAAATCAAATGAGAAGGTGGTAAATGTTGCCAAATTTAATGATTATTTGTATCGTTTTGGAAAATATGTATTCAGGTCTCACAGAAAGCACTGAAGCTGGAAACAAACAAAACTGAGTTCACTACAGAAAACTGTCTAGTTTCCACTACTAACTGCTTCCAACCTATTTATTGCTGCAAAGGTTGTCACAAAAATGAATGACATTCAGCAACATTCAGAAAGAAGATAAGAATAAATCCTGCTGAATGTTCTAACAGTCATGGAAAAATATTTAGATCATCCTCAAACTAGGCATGTGTGAAGTGGAAAAATGGTCCTATCTAAGCACCGACCATGAAAATTATCCTCTCTCTCCCCGCAAAAAACAAAACCCTAAAATCTAGAGAAAATTTAGAAACAAAAATATGTTGTTAGAATTTCTAAGAGCTTAGAAAGAACCCTAAGAAGAGTTCTCCCACTTGAAAACAAGATTTAAACATCAGAAGACAGCCAGTAAACACTTATTAAATCAGTATTTCTAACGCTAACTTGGGGGTGGGGTGGTGAGAATGATGTCAGCGTTCAGCAAAGTCAGAGACAATTTTTAATCCAATAATGACAATAACTCTGTGACAAATCCTAACGGTCTCTGCAACTCGAAACGTTGGCAATTTGAAAACATAATTGAATTCTTAAATACTGCAGTATTCAAACGACCTGTAGTGAGCGAAAACTCAGCGAACACCCTTGTTCTTTCTGAACAATGACCTAAATAATGAATCACTACAAAAAGAACAGATGACACATTCAATTCATCTGTTCACCCTCAAATGTGCATAGGTCTGACAGTCCCAGAGATAAGACACAATGAATTTACTACGACAGGATGGGCATTTTCGTCATCAGAATGTCTGGAAAAGGAGTAAATGAGGAGAAACAACCAGACTGAGAGGCGGAAAGAGTGGGGGAGGGCTTGTTTAGGGAGAGCAAAAAGGACGGGTGTCTAAGTCTGTGAAGCAGAAAAAAAGACTACCGGGAAGGCTCCCGGGGACCGGAGAAAAAGAAGTTCGGAGATGAAAGGGACCAGGTCCCGGCCAAGGGCGGGGGTCGCGGAGTCCCGCCCCACCAGCCTTTGTTGATTTCCCACTTTCCCCGAATTTGAAGCACAGGTCTGCTTCAAAGCTCTCCCTCGGAGAAGAAGAGAGGGGGAACTGGGTGGTGGGTGCCGAGGGGGTTCAGCTCCCCAAAATTTCATCCATCCAGAACCTAAACCACCCTGTGGGGGTTAGGGGGACAGACAGAGCCCCGGATCTCCCCCAGGGATCTTTCCCAGTGGGGAGACGCAGGGTGGGTGCGCGCGGTGGGGGAGGAGGCCGACTCCCCTTCCAAGTGCGGCCACTTACGAAGACGCGCTGGGCACGAAGAAATCCACCGCGAAGCCGAAGTAACTTCCCTCGGGGCCGGAGTACTCGGCAGGACTGTCCACGTCCAGGTTGAAGGCGCCGCACAGAGGCAGCAGGAATCCGAGGAGAGGGAGCAGGAGGCGTCGGGGGCGAAAGCGCAGCGGCCGCGGCGGCGGAGAAGCCATCGCCGAAGTGCGCGCGGGGCGCCGAGCCCGGGGCCGCGGCCACCCCTCCCGGAGCGCTCGGTGCCCTCGGCCCGCCGCCTGCGCGCGCCGAGACTTGCCGGCCGCTCGCTCCCCGGCGGGTCCGGGACGGCGCCGGGGGAGGCAGGAGGGCTGAGCCTCGGAGCGGCCGCCCGGGAAGTGGGGCGCAGGGCGCGCGGGGCGGGGACAGCAGCGCGGGCGGCCCTTCGCCTCCCTCCGCTCGGCCGCTCCACGCAGCGTCTGGGGCTTGGGATCGCCGGGTGAGCGCCGCACCCCCGGCCTGAGTGCGGCCCCGGGCAGTGGGAGGAGGCCGAGCAGGGGGAGGAGCCGGCCCGGGAGGCCGGGCCGCCGCTCAGGAGGAAGTGGAGGAGGAGAGCCGGCCCCGGCCTGGGAGAGCCGAGCGCACTTCCGTGCGCGCTGCTGCCTCCCGGCCCGAGAGGGGGGCGCCGGGGCCGAGGCCCCAGACCCTCGGAGCCCCGGGCGGCCGCAGCGCTCCCGGACGAGGACTTCAGACCCAGCCCCGGGGGATGGGCGGAGGGAGGCAGGGATGGTCCAGCGTCCCGGCCCGCCCTCGGCCACCCGAGCGCCAAGGGCACCCCACCTTCCCCGGTCCCGCTAGGAACTCCCGTGCGACTTTTGTTTAAAAATGAGGAAAGCTTTATCCGCTTCTCGTGTTTCTGCTGCTGAAACGCTTGGCAGGCTCTCACGAACGAAACTCTATAATTAATGGTTGTTTTCCTCCCCACCCTATCTCACACGCAAACACTGAACTTAATTATAAACTTCCAGGATGCTAGCACAGCCTCTTCCAGGCGAGTCGTGTTCAAGGCGAACTGCAGTGGTCCACGAAAGGACTAGCAAGGCAAAGAATCGGCAGTAATCGCTTCAAATCGTCAGACTAGTCGGAACATTATTCTTAATTTATTAGCTCAAGTTGTATGATTTTGGATAAGTAGATTTAGGACATTTAGCAGAAACATAATTTTCGAGTTGGAAGAAGGAATCTGCACCACTGAGATAAGGCCCTTTGGGGCTTGCTTGCGGTTGGAGTGTCGCACCACGCCCAGGCCCCTGAGGGCTCCCTGAGAGACTTCCTTGGGGGCAGGAACCTTGACGTTTTTCTTGATACTCCCAAGTCCTAGCACCTTGCCAGGCAGATAGTAAGCAATCAATAAAATGTCGAATGAATGAATGGAGATGAAATGATGAGTAAGCTTTGCCCAGAGAAGTGACTTTCCCATATTGTGTATCACACGCTAAAGAATTTGGTGAACAAGACTGAAAGTATAAATGCGTTGTGTGGACTTTAAAAACCTTCAAGTACTAGAAGAGTAATTTCAAATTGTTTCCCTAAGTAGCTATTGAAACTCAATCACGGGCTGTACACCCCACCCCCACCCCCACCCCTACCCCCGTGGCGCAGCGGTTACGTTGGCACATTCTGCTTCATTCTGCTTCTACAGCCTGGTTCCCCATTTGGATCCCCGGTGGGGACCAGGCACTGCTTGTCAAGACATACTGTGTAGCAGTCTTCCCACATATAGAGTAGAGGAAGATGGGTAGGGATGTTAGCTCAGGGCCAGTCTTCCTCAGCAAAAAAGGAGGAGGATTGGTGGCAGATGTTAGCTCAGAGCTAATCTTCCTCAAAAAAAAAAATTTAAAAATTACTATGTATATTAACCTAATAGCTCTTAATCCTGTAAAGGGACATGTATACAAATTGAAATGAAACATCTAATTTGAATTTATAGTACTTAATTGCATTATATATTTTGATTTTTAAATTTGACTAAAAGATATGCAGCAAACTCGTGGGCATGTTTTACAAGGCATGGTCCAGCACTTGCTTCAAGGAAATTACCACGTGAGACAGGCAATCCTACACAAGTACCTACGCACAGATACAAATGTACGTTTCTCCTCACGCTCTTCCCTGGTACACCCAAGAGGCTGGACGTATCTACGCATAAACCCAAAAGGTCTTTTATGCCTTAAAAGCCTGAGAACCATTCCCTTTGGAAATCCATCCAGATAGGGAGGGCAAAAGAATGTGGAGGTTTGCACTCTGGCTTGGATCCAGTAAGCCCTCCCACTCCCCAGCTTCTGATCCAGGACAGAAGTTGAGCAGACCCAAGCTGGGGAGGTAAGAAAGAAATCCAGGGAAGGAAAGAAGTCAAAGCAATGGCAATACCCGTTGCCTACCAAAACCTGAGTGAACTCAGGACCACTTTTCCACTAGGAGACAGAGAACCGGCCTAACCCAGTGCCTGAAGGCACCCTGGGTTACGCCTGCGGGCATCTTTGTAATGGGGTAGTACTGCATGAGCAGTCATCCACCCAGCGCCTTGCAAACTGAGGGAGTTTACTACAGTACAAATCAGTTCAGCCAGCGCTTATTCAGAATCCACGATGCGCTGGGGACTCCGTGCATGGGAGAGGGAAAAGCATATTTTATTCTACGGAAGAAAAGCTATGCCCCTCCCCCATTCCGGTGGCTCAACTGTTTAAACTACATTATAACAATTTCCCAACTTAAAAGAGCTGCAAAATAGATCTACATTAAGTATAATCATTTTCTTTTTTGGTGAGGAAGATCGGCCCTGAGCTAACATCCGTGCCCGTTTTCCTCTACCTTATATGTGGGACGCCCGCCACAGCATGGTGTGCCAAGCGGTGCCATGTCCGCCCCGGGGATCCGAACCAGCGAACCCGGGCCGCCAAAGCCAACGGTGTAAACTTAACTGCTGTGCCACTGGGCCGGCCCCTATCATCACTTTCTTACAGAGGAAATAAAATATTAGATAGAAAGAATTTTGACTTCGGATTTTACCCTCTACTCCTCTGTCCTTCAGTTAAAATCTCGATTCCATTGGTTCCTTTGAATTCAGGTGCCTGAGTTCAATTCTTGGCTTCACCGAGTGCTAGTCAGTTGTGTGACTCTGGGCAAATCACTCCAACCATTCTGCGCCTCAGTTTTCTCATCTATAAAATGGAAATGATGACAGCACTTACCCCGTAGAACTGAACAGTACTTGTTGCTGTTGATACTTCTACTGTCCGTTTCCACAGTAGTCCTAGCAGCTTTGTAGGACTCTCACTGCCCTCTCCTCGTTCTCCTCCTACCTTCCACAGTGCCTTCAATGGCCATCATCAAACCAGAGGGCTGCTTGGCTTTGTCTCTGTACACAAAGCATCTCAGCCCAGTTAGCCTAGGATAATTTAAGGGGAATTTGAAATTTTCCTCTCTCAAAGAATGTCAAGGGAAACTCAGTTCATACCCCAGGGAAACTCTTCTGAAATCCCCTTCTACTCTCCATTTCTCCAGAACCTTTAATCCGCTAAATCCAGCCCTGCAGTGTTTCTTGCTGCTGCTTTCTCGTCAGACTCTTTCCTGTCTCTCCTCTTCCAGCTACTTCTTAGGGAGATGGATTGGGCCTCTCTGGCTTCATCCTGCCTCCCACCCCCACTCCCAGTGCTGCCTTCTCCTATCTGGTCTGTATCACAAAAGATCCCAGCCAGCACCCAATGCTCCCTGGGTGGGTGGGAGAGAAGAGAAGGCGGGAGACTTGCCTCCTTTCTGGGCGTTGTTTGCTAAGCTACCCCTTCAGTGTTGGGCTTGTCCAGGTCTCCATCCTTGATCCACTGCATTCCTTGTTCCACACGTCCCCAGCACGGTCTTATTTATCTTCATGCTCTCACCACTCCCCACCCCACAAGCAGCTGTAGCCATGTTAACTTAATTAATTGCCATTTCCCCATAGGCCATCTTTGTTCACAGGGCTCTGCCTTCCTAGAAGACATTAGCCCTCCTGCTTACCGCTTCCCCCAGCCTTCCTCCTCGCCACAGACAAACCTACACAATGTCCTCTACCTGGCTATTTCCTCCTCTTCTTTCAAGAGTCTCTCAGGCATCCTCACGTCCTCCAGGAAGCCTTCTACTGTTTTTGTATCCTCCAAGCTCAACGCTGAGCTCCACAATGGAATCAATTCTACTGTCCAGAGACGTAATAATAACTACCATTTTTATTAAGCTTACCTATTATGTGCTGGGCACTGTGCTCAGCATTTTGGTACATGTTAAGTCATTTATTTGTCATAAAACCCTATCAGGCAGGTTCTATTAGCCCCAAATTAAAGATGAAGAAACTGATTCTCTACGAGATTGAAAGATTTTTCCAAGGTCAGGAGGGTAGCCTGAGAGGCAGATTTTTTTTTTTTTAAACAATTTTTTTTTTTTTAAGATTTTATTTTTTCCTTTTTCTCCCCAAAGCCCCCCGGTACATAGTTGTATATTCTTTGTTGTGAGTCCTTCTAGTTGTGGCATGTGGGATGCTGCCTCAGCGTGGTTTGACGAGCAGTGTCCTGTCCACGCCCAGGATTCGAACCAACGAAACACTGAGCCGCCTGCAGCGGAGCGCGCGAACTTAACCGCTCGGCCACAGGGCCAGCCCCCTGAGAGGCAGATTTTGAACATGTGATGGTCTAACTCCAAGCTCACAATCTTTCGTACTAGGTTGCTTTCACAATATGAAAATACATAATACAAAAATACAATAACAAAGATAAAACGGATATATTATATGCAAAGTGATCTGAAAATCTACTTAACAGATTAGGTTTATCTTTAATTAACCTGAATTTTTTATTTCATCATGTTTGCCAATAAAATAGTTTAATCAGATTTTATTACCGGTTGTATTTATCAAAACGTTCCACTAGCTTGGCAAGGTTTGTCCAAGAAGAAGTTATGAAAGGGTAACTGAACAATGCTTTCAGTAAAGATTAAAAATGGTCCTAATTGGGGCTGGCACAGTGGCGCAGCAGTTAAGTTCACAGGGCCCAGTTTCACTTGCTGGTTTGGATCCCAGGCATGGACATACGCACCACTCATCAAGCCATTCTGTGGCTGGCATCCCATATAAAAAACAGAGGAAGATGGGCACAGATGTTAGCTCAGGGCCAATCTACCTCAGCAGAAAGAGGAAGATTGGTGGCGGATGTTAGCTTAGGGCTAATCTTCCTCAAAAAAAAAAAGGGTCTTAATCTATCAAAGTTTTACTATGAAGAAAATAGTCATAAGTGAATATTTCATGGGGTTAATATGAAAGAGCAGAGACAATTTTGTACGTGTATTCCCTCTGCTAATCTCTTCTCATCTCCTGACATCCATATCCTTGTGGGTAAGGAAGGGAGCTGATGATGATCTCCAAGGTCTTTCCCATCCTGAGAGCCTGGGGCCTCAGTGACCTCCGAGGAGTAACCAGGCTGGTTGTTGATAGCCGCCATGAAACGGAGTCACCTGGTCCCGTTCAAATATCCTTTCCCCACATTAGACAGAACAACAACGTCCGCTGAGGATAAACTGGCTCATATCCATGAAGACTGCAGATGAGAAAAGGAAATGTTTCTCATCCTCATGTATAGGCTTAATCCTCATCATTCTATTTTCTTATGAATAGGAAATCAGATCAGACACTCCTTCAGATCAGACACTCCTTCCCCATGCTAGGAAAAGTTCGTTACAAATTTAATAAGTTTCAGATAAATGTTGGGGAAAATGTGAAAATATCTTAGTTCCCTTCTTTAAGGAACAAGATGTAGATAACTAATCTTTTGAAGTTTCAAAAACAAAAATGCAACTCTTTTCTCCTGTCTCATTTTTGTTTTTAAATGGGTTTAACTGAAAAGGACTATTGCTTAATAGAAATATTTACTATCCAGGAAGTTTCTCTTGATTTTTTCCCCTCAGGACTGATTATATTGATAAGGCAAAGAAAATATGTCCTGTCTTTTATCTCCATCTTGATTAATAAATAACATTTCACTTTCTGAATATCTCTTTTCTCTCCAACATGCTTTCAGTTTACTCATTTCACTTATACAATCTGGTCTTAAAATTTTCATCTCTTTTCTTTTCTTTCTTTTTTTTTTTTTTTTTTGCTGAGGAAGATTAGCCCTGAAGTAACATCCGTTGCCAATCTTCCTCTTTTTTTGCTGAGGAAGATTAGCCCTGGGCTAACATCTGTGCCAATCTTCTGCTATTTTGTATGTGGGTCACTGCCACAGCATGGCTGACAAGTGGTATAGGTCCACGCCCAGGATCCAACACTGAACCTGGGCCACCAAAGTGGAGTGCAACAAACTTAACCACTAGGCCACAGGGCTGGCCCCTCTTCTTTTCTTTTTAATACCATGAGACTTAAAGATCAAACTGAAAAGACCATATTGATTACTTTTGTATAAAAATCCTAAAAATGTAACATGTATGAATGCCACAACTGAAAATTAATAATGCCATCACTACATAACCTCAAATGTGGAGAGACAGTGAGTAGATTAAGAAACCATACATAAAGCATCTTGTTTCTATTGGGGTCAAACTTATATTTTAAATATCCGGCCATATTTCCTCCTAGAGATGTACATTTATTGAGCACTTCCTTTGCAGTCCCTTTTCAAACAATCTTTCAGGGTTTGAATAACCTATGATAGAAGATACCCTAGAAATCTGAGGTTCAAAGTACCAAAATAGAAATCATGACACAAGGTAACTTTCTCACCTGTGAATAGGAGAAGAAGCGCTTGGAATTCTGGGCCTGAAGGGAGCAGAGCACCTTGGGCAGGAAGCTTCCGTCAGGCCAGCACCCGTGCAGGTCCCCCCGAGGCTTACAAATATGCCACGCTCACCACTTCCTCTGTGCCTCTGTTCCTACGCTTCTTTTTACCTCAGCCTGGAATATAATCCTTTCACCCGCTCTCTCATCCCAATTCCACCCAGACTTCAGTGTTCAGCTCAAGACTCATCTTCTCCAGGGAGCTTCACGTGACCTCATTTTCCCCCTTCTCTTTAAAATGGCCTGTATTTCCAAGTCTACTCCACTCACGAGTTAGCATTTCATTATCTTGTATTTATTTCCTGGTGCTTTGGACAGTAATTGAATATAATTCTGTTTAATACTCGTCCTTGATGTTTTCAGGCATCTTAGTACATTTTTCCCTAGTGAAATGATCAGTTCCTTAAAAATAGGAGCTATGTTTTCTTAATTTATATATTCTCCCATAACATTCAATACGGTCCTGAATTTATATTTAAAAAAATCACAGAGAACTTGTTGATGAATTGTCTGTAAACTGTATGAGAAAAGCAAACATGTGGATCTTTTTTCCCTCCAGCTTTATTGAGGTATAATTGACAAAATTGTAATGAACATGCTGATCTTATCCATTATGAACTGTACAGCGCCCAGCACAGTTCATATTGAATAGCAGGAAACCAAGAAGTATTTGTTGAAGGAGAAGTGCATGAATGTATGAACAAAAAAGCAATTGTCACCTTTATAAATTAGCACATGAAGGTAATAACTCAATAAACATTCTTGCGTAAAGAATGACTGAATATGTACTTTTCAAGAAGTAGAAAAGCCCAAGAATATCGAGCAGATTCATTTGATGGCTAGCAAAGAAATAAGATTAAACTATTAACTTCATCTAGAATAGTCTTTCTAAGTTTTTGTAGCTGTTTTCATCCTTTATTGCAACTTGGGTTTAGAGTGTGGGGTTTATGAAGGAGATAAAAATTAATCATGAATAGCCAGAAACGGCCTGTGCACTCCTGCGGTTCTCTACCTCTCACCGTGAAAAACCACTGTGCTCTAAAGATAGCCATTCTTTTTTTTTCCTTTCCTTTTCTTCTTCTTTTTTCTTTTTTTATTGCTGAGGAAGATTTGCCCTGAGCTAACATCTGTGGCCAGTCTTCCTCTTTTTGTATGTGAGCCCCCATCACAGCGTGGCCACTGACAGACAAATGGTGTAGGTCCATACCCAGAAACCAGGCCTGGGCCAGCAAAGCAGAACGTGCCGAACCTAACCACTAGGCCACCAGGGCTGGCCTGAGATAGGCATTCTTTACTTCAAGGATATGGGTGGTGGTTTTGGAATTTCTCTGCAAGTGATCAACATGTTGTAAAAATGTAAAAGGAAAATTATGTCTATTATTCCATTTCAGCTAATTAAAGATTACCGCATCCTCTTATTATAACTACTTAAGAGGATTTAATTTGTTTTAAAGGCTTGAAGTGTTGATGTGTGCTCAAAATAGATCACATTTCTCAGAACAGCACTTATACCACAAGAAAATCCATGTTTGGAAGAGGGTAATGCTCTCCAAGCTACTCTTCTATCACTGAAAAGTCAAATGAGAGGCTTAGCTATAGAAAGCAAAGTATTTGTGGTATATTCAGAATTAGCAACTACATTTAAAAAATAATACATTAAAAAAGTCTCTATGGGGGCTGGCCCTGTGGCCAAGTGGTTAAAAGTTCAGCGTGCTCTGGTTTGGTGGCCCAGGTTTCAGGGTTCAGACCCTGCGTGCAGACCTATACTGCTTGTCAGCCATGCTGTGGCGGCGTCCCACATGTAAGTAGAGGAAGGCTGGCACAGATGTTAGCTCAGGGCTAATCTTCCTCAAGCAAAAAAAGAGGATGATTGGCAACAGATGTTAGCTCACAGCGGATCTTCCTCACCAAAAAAAAAAAGTCTCTATGGTTATTTATGTCATGAGTCATAAAAGGAATCATGTGGTATAATTTAAAATGTTTCTGGCACTTCATAAATGATTGCTAATACTTTCCTCCTGCTAATCATTTTGCATAAATGTAGCCTTGTGGTACTGGAGATGAGAAACCAAAACTTCTAACTCTTTTTTCCTTCAGATTTATGATAAAGTAAACACTCATAGCCAGAAGATCTTTAAAAACTATAGCCTACAAAATTACACATATATTTATTTTTTCCTTGGAAAAAATGGCAAGAAAATGTGTCATTAATGACAAAACACATCATTTATATATTGCATATGTGTGTATAGTTCCTGAAATTCTTTTCCTTGGATATATGCTTTAGTCCTCCTCTCGTTTAGTGATATGTCATCTATATGATTACTGAAATATTTTCTTTGGTAAGCAAAAAGAATCGACGTGCCTCAAAACGACATAGCTGGACATATGTCTACAAAACACAGCTCTGCAGGAGACATTTTACTATCAAGAACGTGAGAAAGCGATCCTGTGATAGCACTATATACTAGTGAATATTATTGAAGTTACATAACTTCGTATACATTATGTTAGTATGCACTTTTTCAGACCCTATTAAATAAAGAGCTATGAAAATGTGATTTTTAACACCAATAAAACAAATTTATTCACGTGACTATTGGGCTGTTTTTCTTTCCACTTACAGAAACTCTTAATTGGTCTTATTAAAGAATATGTTGAGGGGCTGACCCCGTGGCCGAGTGGTTAAGTTCGCCTGCTCCGCTGCAGGCGGCCCAGTGTTTCACTGGTTCGAGTCCTGGGCGCGGACATGGCACTGCTCATCAGGCCACGCTGAGGCGGCGTCCCACATGCCACAACTAGAAGGACCCACAATGAAGAATATACAGCTATGTACCAGGGGGGCTTTGGGGAGAAAAAGGAAAAAGAAAAAAAAAAAGAATATGTTGACAATTCATTGATTCACCAAATATTTGTTATTAAGTGCCCCCCATATGCCAACACTTTAGTTGGAGCTTGAAATACCAAAATAAATTAGACATGACCCCTGCAGAAACCTACAGTTTAATTAGAGAAATACTTAAGTAAATATTAGCCAACACTTATTAAGGGATATATTTTACTATGTGCCAAGTGCTCTATTAAAATGCTTTATATGGATTATGTCTCTTCACAACAATACAGTTACTGCATGTGGATATTTTTCCCCATGTTACAGGGGCGATGTTAATAATAAGTGTGGTGACGTTAAACATGCTCCCTTCAGCCAAGAAGATACAATGGAGAAAGGAGAGTCTGTTCAATAAATGGTGCTGGGAAAACTGGACAGCCACATGCAAAAGAATGAACGTAGACCGTTATCTTACACCATACACAAAAATCAACTCAAAATGGATTAAAGACTTCAAAGTAAGACCTGAAACCTCTAGAAGAAACTTCTAGAAGAAAACATAGGCAGCACGCTCTTTGGCATCGGTCTGAGCAGCAGTTTTTCAAATACCATGTCTGACCAGGCAAGGGAAACAATAGAAAAAATAAACAAACGGGACTACATCAAACTAAAAAGCTTCTGCACCATCAACAAAACGAAAAGACAACCTAACAATTGGGAGAAGATATTTGCAAACCATACATCAGATAAGGGGTTAATATCCAAAATATACAAAGAACTCATATGTCTCAATGACAAAAAAACCAACAACCCAATTAAAAAATGGGCAAAATATCTGAACAGAGATTTCTCTAAAGAGAATATACAGATGGCCAACAGGCACATGAAAAGATGTTCAACGTCATTAACCATCAGGGAAACGCAAATCGAAACTACAATGAGGGGCCCGCCTGGTGGCGCAGTGGTTAAGTGCACACGTTCCGATTCAGCTGCCCAGGGTTCGCCGTTGGGATCCCGGGTGCGGATATGGCACCGCTCGGCAAGCCATGCTGTGGCAGGCATCCCACATAGAAAGTAGAGGAAGATGGGCACAGATGTGAGCTCAGGGCCAGTCTTCCTCAGCAAAAACAGGAGGATTGGCAGCAGATGTTAGCTCAGGGCTAATCTTCCTCAAAAGAAACAAAAAAAACTACAATGAGATATCATCTCACTCCAGTCAGAATGGCTATAATCAATAAGACAGGAAACAACAAGTGTTGGAGAGGATGTGGAGACAAGGGAACACTTGTACACTGCTGGTGGGAGTGCAAACTGGTACAGCCTCTATGGAAATCAGTATGGAGTTTCCTGAGAAAATTAAAAATAGATCTACCATATGATCCAGCTATCCCACTGCTGGGTATTTATCCAAAGAACATGAAAACACGAGTGCATAAAGATACATGCATCCCTATGTTGATTGCAGCATTATACACAATAGCCAAGACTTGGAAGCAACCTGGGTGCCCATCAAGGGATGAATGGATAAAGAAGATGCGGTATTATACACAATGGAATACTACTCAGCCATAAGACATGATGAAATCCGGCCATTTGTGACAACATGGATGGACCTTGAGGGTATTATGCGAAGTGAAATAAGTCAGAGGGAGAAAGTCAAATACCATATGATCTCACTCATAAATGGAACATAAAAACAACAACAAACAAACACACTGCAACAGAGATTGGATTGGTGGTTACCAGAGGGGAAGTGGGGAGAGAGGAGGGAGAAAGGTGTGATTAGGCGCACGTGTGTGGCGATGGATTGTGATTAGTCTTTGGGTGGTGAACATGAAGTAATCTACACAGAATTTGAAATATATTAAGATGTACACCTGAAAGTTAAAAGATAAATAAATTAATTAAAAATTTGGAAAACAATTGCTCCCTTCAAGAGGTGGACACTAATTTCCACCCCTTGAGTGTGGGCTGGATGTAGCGTGTTGCTTTGATCGGACAGAATAAAGCAGTGACTGTGCAGCTTTGTTGGCTGGGTCACAGAAGGCGCTATGGCCTCCTCTTGCTCTCTCCCAGATGGGAAGCCAGATGCTGTGTGGTGAGAACGTACGAGCTGCCCTATGGAGAGCCCCACGTGGTGAGGACCTGAGGCCTCCTCCCAACAGACATGTGGGTGAGTCATCTTGAAACTGGATCGTCTCCCCAGTCAGGCCTTCAGACGATAGCAGCCCCCGCCAACATCTAACCTCAAGAGAGATCCGGAGCCAGAAACTACTCATCTAAGCCGCTCTTTAATTACAGACCCACAGAAACTGTGAGATAATAAAGATTTGATGCTCTGAGCCAACACATTTTGGGGATAATTTGTCATTCAGCAACAGGTAACTAATACGACGAGTTTAGAGAAGTGGTGCAATTTGCTAGGGTCACAGAGCTAGGAAGTGTTAGAGGTGTTCCAGCCAGTCTATCACAGCTAAAGTGACCATATAATTTATTGCCCAACTGGGACACTTTAGAGAGTGATAGGCATGCTGATGATAATTACCTTGGTGCAACAGTGGGACTATTGAGGGCACCATGGGACACAGGATCACTCTAATTACAGCCTCTGCTCTTCGCTGCTGCACAACTCTGTCTCCTACATAAATAAGCGTGTACAATGTGACCAGTCCAACAATGGAAGAATCACTCAGGGAAGGGATAACCCACCTGCTGTGACAGAGACTGCTGGCTACCTACCCAAAATTCATTGTCACCTTTTTGTTTGGTAATAAAACTCCTATATTGTATGGTGGCAATGATGTGTCTAGCTGAAAAAAAAAAAACAAACAACCTGCATTTCCCAGCTCCCATATGGATGACCATAAGATGTCAGTAGAAGTGGTCAGGTGAAGTTACTAGGAAAGTTCTTAGAAGAGGGCTAGGTTAACTATCAGGAGCACTTTTCCTCTGCAATTTCTTTACAGCTGATGCCTGGGACATGGATGTGATGGTTGGAGCTGCAGCAGCCTCACTGCAAACATGAGGAGGCATACTTGGTAATAGAAGTCATGATCTAAAAATCACAGAGCAGAAAGCCTGGGTTTCTTATAACCATGAACCCATCATTCCTGCCTTGGACAGCAAACCTGCAGACTATATTATGTGAGAGAAAAATATACCTCAGTCTTTGTTTAAGCAGATATTACTAGGGTTTTTCAGTTATACCTTGACTAACCTAATCCTAACTGATATACCCACTTTAATTCCTCAAACAATGTATTTAATTTTGAGTACCAAACATTTGCATTCTTATCTTATTTTGATAGCAATCATTCTAGATATGTTGACCACTCTTCCTACTTTTTTAAATAGCTAAGACAGAAGCATTGTCTGACAGTTTTCTTGATGAGACAAGGTTATTATTATTTACAGAAAGCAAAGTCAGTTTACTTTTTAGTGCCTGATAGAGTCTTCTTTTTATACAGTTCTTTTTTTATGTTTTAAAGATTGGTACCTGAGCTAATATCTGTTGCCAATCTTTTTTTTTTCCTCCTTCTTCCTGAAGGCCCCAGGACATAGTTGTATATTGTAGTGGTAGGAGATAGAGTTTGCTATGCCCTGTGGAAGCTCATTCAGTTATTGGTGTTAATAAAACACGTATGAATGAAGTTCTTGTGAGCAATATTCTGTTAGATGGGCTGGTGCCTTCACCAATTTTGTTCCTTTTAAATGATTCATCTGGGAGTTTTTCTAAACTCTCCACTCTTACTTCCTCTGAAAACTTGAAGACTAATGAAGGATTTCCACCTTTCAGTCATTATGGAACTGTGCCAGGGGATTTTCATGAAATGCTAAATATTTGGATTTAATAGGAAATGATTACACTCACTCAGGAAGTAGATACAGACCCCTTAATCACATAATTGCATTAGGTTTAGCTCATAGAAACATAAAAGAATTCAAGAAAAGTTGGGCACATGCTCAGCATAAAGGCATTTCTACAGTTAGGGTTTTTTTTTTTGTTTGTTTTGAGGAAGATTAGCCCTGAGCTAACATCTGCTGCCAATCCTCCTGTTTTTGCTGAGGAAGACTGGCCCTGAGCTAACATCTGTGCCCATCTTCCTCTACTTTCTATGTGGGACACCTGCCACAGCATGGCTTGTCAAGCAGGACCATGTCCAGACCCGGGATCAGAACCAGTGAACCCAGAGCTGCTGAAGCAGAACATGCGCACTTAACTGCTGCACCACCAAGTCCGTCTATAGTTAGTTTCTTTTTCTTTAGAGTTTTGAAAAAACAATTCCTATTACTATTCTGGAGACAGTTTATTTCATTCTACTCTTCACGCATAAATGAGACTCTTTAAGAAAGTGAGTTAACTTTCTCATTCTAACCATTTCAGGTTAGTTTATTTCAAGTTAGACTATCTTTATCATCAACAAAAATTTTAAACAGTTACTATAATAAAATGCTCCCTATAGAGAATAAAGCTTTTCATACATCTAAAAACCCCAGGATAAATACAGGGAAGAAAACTTCAAGGACAACCTAACAATTATGTCTGACCCAAAACGCAATAGCAAATGACATTCACGAAGAAGAATGGCAGCTCAGGCTGGATGATCATTGATAGGGAAGTAATAGATCGTGTTGTCTGACAGAGCTTCCTGCAGTGATGCCGATGTTCTGTATCTATACTGTCTCAAATACTTGCGTTAACCACATATGGCTATTGAGCACTTGAAATGTGGCTCGTATGACTGAGAAATTAAATTTCAAATTTTGCTTAATTTTAATAGCCACATGCGGCTAATGGCTCCCAAATTGCGTGCTATAGTTATCGATGATATTCATACGGAGGCCAAAGACTTAGCTTTGATGGATTCTAAAGTCTCTTCCAACTGCAAAAAATGAGTGGTTAAATTCTATTTCCTCTCCATTCTGCACCAAATTTTCTCTGTTTCTAATCTCTGGTATTCATTCGTTCATTCGTTTAGTCATCACAGAAGTACAATGTGCCAAATGCAGTGGAAAAAACAGAATCTACTCTGGCATTAACATTTCTAACCTCCTTGATTTCCCGTCTTTCTGCCTTCAATAGCCCTTTCTTTCTGGGACACCTCTCTCATCTCCAAATGTGATGGCCAGGTACCAGGCTATGGAGACTACCAAAATGCTGGGCCTTCCCGATTCACTGGAGGTATCTCTGTTTGGATGGAGCAAAGCCACAGGAAACGATGGGGTCATGCAAGAGTAAGAAGGGTTCTAAATTAGATTCAACTGGATTTTAAAGTAAATAATGCGATATTACTTGCACATCTGAGGTGCGCCCCTGGTGGGTGGTAAACAATTCCCACTATTGCCAGCATCCTTCCCAGTGTTTCCCAAGGTTCTCAAAGAGGCTTCAGCCCACATGGAGCTCTCAGTCTCATCTGTACCTCAGCTCTGCATCTGGTCTGTTCGCTCAACCCTGCACATCCCCCATCTCAACCCAAAGATGGAACGTGGGCCCTTTTACACTGATTCCGCCAAGCGACCTAAATGCAAGGTAGTTACATGCAGCAGAATTCTCTAGACAGCCTGAGGGTTAATGGCAGGGCGGAGGGGCTGTGTTGCAGGTGAATACTAGATAGCCCTGTTCTTAAAGTCCTCAGCATGCCTAGCGTGGGAACTTCTCCCTGCCCATATCTCCTTCTCAGACTCCGTGCCTCCCACCGTGTTGTTTGTGCCATCTCCACCAGACCCTCTTTTCTCTTCTCCTTGTTCCCAGGCCCCCATTTCTTCCCTCTTGGCCACAGCCATGTGTAAATCTCTCTCATTTTTTTATGCTGAACAATTCAGGCTTCTCTTTGTCTTGCCCTATATTTTCAGACCATGTTTGGGACTTACATTGCCAGACTCAAAATTTCAAGTAAGAAACTAAGTAAAAAAATCTTCTTACCCTAAAAAGGATTCTGATTCCAGATTTTGAAATAAAATTTTCTCTTTTTCATATAACCATATGTGCTAAGTATATATTACTATAAAGTAATTTCAGAGAAGACTTGCCACGGTCATGAAATTAATAAAAGGTGTCATGCGGACTAGCAGGCAAGCTCTTGAAGAGCATGCATCTTTCCATTATGTTACAGCCACAAACAATGTGGGTTAAATAAGATTTTGTAAACATGGCTGAGACTCTCACAACCACTTGCAATATTGTCTCCAATAGAAATATTTCATGAGCACTAGAAATGGCAGGAGAAACATTTGGAAAACAAATCATATAAAAATGAGA
Organism: Equus quagga; assembly: GCF_021613505.1. Lineage (NCBI taxonomy): Eukaryota > Metazoa > Chordata > Mammalia > Perissodactyla > Equidae > Equus > Equus quagga. Next base: position 123,830,686 of record NC_060270.1, on the reverse strand, counting down.
ACTGTATGGATTCAAAAAGTGATTGAAAATATAGCCTGACATAGAGAGAGAGAGAGAAAGAGAGAGATTACCTTATGCTGCTTCACACTGGATGATTAATTAATTAAGAATTCAGCCACACTATGAGGATCCAATGCTACACAGAGGGAATGGAAGTTTAAAGAAAAAAAAAAAGATAATTCTTTTTCTTGGAGTTGAGTTAGAGAAGTGAGTAGATAATAATTATTTTGACAAAATTATGCCATGTCATCTACAACACCTTTCAGTGATGCCAGAAGATAGAATCATCTATGTTTTCATTGAGTTAAAAACCTTTACTAGGGCTGGCCCAGTGGGATAGTGGTTAAGTGCACACAGTCCGCTTCAGCGGCCTGGGGTTCGCCAGTTCGGATCCCGGGTGCAGACATGGCACTGCTTGGCAAGCCATGCTGTGGTAGGCGTCCCACATATAGAGTAGAGGAAGATGGGCATGGATGTTAGCTCAGGGCCAGTCTTCCTCAGCAAAAAAAAAAGAGGAGGATTGGCAGCAGATGTTAGCTCAGGGCTAATCTTCCTCAACAAAACAAAACAAAACAAAATAAAACAAACCTTTACTGACTCCATACTACCTGTAAGATGCCAGGGCACTGTGGCAGATCCTACAGGGCTTTCAAGAATGAAGTGTTTGATTAGACTCTTTCTGTTGCAAGTGAGAACAGCTCAACTCACGTTAGCCAAGGCAAAAAGAGAATGGATTCGTTCACATAACTAGGAAGCTCAGGGTTGGTTCTGGCTGCAAACACAACACAATTTCAAGGGAATGCAGCCCTTCCCCCCACCCCATCCTTCCTCTTTTTGCCTTCTTCCTTTTCCAGCTCTGCTTCCTTGTTTGTTTCGGTCTTATCCTCTCCTAGTTGACCAGGGAAGATAGTTACCTACAATCTCGGCTATGTGTCATAGTTTAGCAATCGCATCCTAGCTGAAAAAGCTGCCTTCTCCTCAAATCAGAGTATCAGCTCCAGGCAATGATTCTTACTGGCGCTGTTTGCAGTAATTGCTCACCACTGACCCAGTCACCGTGTGCAGAGGAGCGAGATATTATGACTGGCCATGCCTGGGTCAGGTGATCACTCCTGTCGTGAGGATGAGGCACAGCACTGTATTAGCTGGAATGTTCTTAACCATTCAGGATGAAGGAAGGGTGGTTCTGCAAAGAAAGAGAAGCAGCCAGGCGTACCAATACAATATACACCTGCTGTGGGTTGATAACTAACCTGTCTTGTCCTTGAGGAGTTTTTCCCATATAAATCTTAGTAGTTATGTAGGGGGAAAAATATGCCCACGTGTGCCCCAAAATTGTTAATTTCATTATTAATCAGTTATCTTGATTATAAAACATTTAAATATCCCCTCAGCCTTTCTTACTGTTATGCAAATACAGTTTCATTACTCTTAAACTAAATGTAAAAATTATTTGATCATTGGCATAATATTTTTGTGGTCAAAATGCAATGTTGGGGCTGGCCTGGTGGCATAGCAGTTAAGTTCATGTGCTCCACTCTGGTCGACCAGGGTTTGCAGGTTCAGATCCCGGGTGCAGACTGATACACAGCTCATCAAGCCATGCTGTGGTGGTGTCCCACACACAAAATAGAGGAAGATTGGCAACAGAGGTTAGCTCAGGGCCAATCTTCCTCACCCTCCCCCCCCCAAAAAAGCAATGTTGGCTTAAAACTTTTTCTCTGTATGATAAATGATAAATTTATCTTTAGATATTGTGAAAACTATGTCAATCTAATAAACCATCTCCTCAGTTCACCCTAGTTTTGTGGCTGTGATGGTCTGAAAATTGTTTCTTGGCCTCACCACACTTTGGTTGCTACCATATATAGAGACAATTTACTTTAGCCTTGACAGAAAAACATATTTTTATAGGAATTTTATCAGCTAGAAAGCATAATTTGTGTTATTTTCTTTTCATGCTGTCTTGGTAAATAGAAATAAAAACTTGATGTTTGCCTCACGTATTTTTACTAAATGTACCTCACATGCAATAGAGTGGAATGCAAGCTTTTGTTGGGTTAAACCACTGAGATTTGAGTTAATTTGATACTGTAATATACCCAAGCCAATCCTGACAAATACAGATGTGTTACGTTGCAAGTAATCATGATTCATAAACAAAAATATTCTCACCATAATTATGCAAATATTATATTTTCCCTTATTACAATATGTGTAACTTACATTCTAGGCAAAAACATCCATATATTTATACGATTGCCTTAAGAGTGACAGTTAATTCCATCTTTTCCCCAAGAGAAAGGGGAAAAAAAATCATAATTTGGTGTCAGGGTGTCTTCAGCCCCTAAAAGCCAGGAAGGATCTTCTATGCCAACTACCTGTAAATAGCTTTGATTTTTTTCCTTACTCTTTATTTCAGCAACTAAAGAGTCACAATTAGCTCGTGAAAAGAGAGATTTCTGTGTAGAAGGTATCTTACTGTACCAGAAATTGGGGGGTTTACCCCAGTTATTTCCCTTTCAGTGTGGCAAAGAAAAGGCAGGTCAACCTCACGGAAGGTCCTGGAGAGAGGAGGTGTTGAGGGGTCACTGGTTCTGTCACTTCCTGAGGGCAAAAGAGAACCCGAGAGGGCTGAGTGTGAATTTTTATGTAGACCCAAGAAGCAGCCATCTCCGAAACTCAAATAACACTCGTCTGAGAATTAACCTTTCTCTTCAGTTAAATAACATTTCCTTCATGCTTTAACTCACTGGTTTTCAAATATTTCTTGCCAGTGGAACTCTCTCTTCCGATGGTATGTCAGCAGAATTCACACAGAACACAAAACAGATAGAAGGCGGCCCGGACGCTCCACGTGTCACCGCACAGCACAACCGAAAGCCAAGGTTCCAACACATCAAACCGGCCGAGTTCTGTGGTGCCCCCATTGTGGGATAACGAGTGGGGTGTCCACACAAGCAAAGACTCGGTCGTTTCTCTCAAGCAGAGGCATCTTCATCTTTCTGTAGAGGCTGCCGAGTATTCACCTGCAGTTCATATTATTCTCCACTCAAATCACCCTCCCTGGGCCCCTCCCTTCCCCTACTCTCCTGTCTCTTCCTTTCAAGCTGCCCAAGAAAATCTGTTCTTGCATGCTGTTTTTGCATCTGCCTCAACTCTGCTGCATTTTTTATACCTAACCTCTTATTTCAAGACTTTTAGTGCATATCAATTTCATTCAAAATCTCCCACTAAATCTTGGTTTCTCCAGGAGGCCTGTGCTGTTACTGCTCCCTCATTCCACCCCCTCCCCAATTAACCCACAGTAGGCAAAGGGGGAAGAACAAAAGTAACATCTTCATTTTCTACTTTATAAGTAAAAAAAATCTTATAGATATAAAACACATATAAATATATAAGTAAATATATAAAAGTATAAATATATATATTTGCTCTGTCTTTTCACACAAACATTTAAAGCTGTGTCCCGTCTGCACCTGGACACTGCATATGGTGATGCAAACGTGCGCTGCACTACTCCAGGAGGCACCAGTGGCCGGTGCGATGCACAATTATGTGACCTCTTGCCTCAGGCCTGTTCTGGACTGAAGAGAATCTCGCTAGGATGTTTTCACATAGGGTGACCGGAGGGCCACCTCCGTCTGGGGTCCTTGTGAGAAAAGTGTGATACCAGGGTCCCAAACTAGACCTCCTAAATCAGAATTTCTGGGTTGGGGCCCTGGGATCTGCCTTTTTAACAATTTCCTCTGGAGAGTTTTAGTTAGCGATGGCTAAGTAACAAGCCTCTCCCGACCCCCCACAGAGTGGCTTAAATCAATGCTTCACTATTTCTCACGATTCTATGTGGGTGGACTAGCAGCTTCTCCGGGGCTCACTCAGGCAGCATCCTTCTGGCAGAGACACACACGGCTACACGGGAAGGTCCAAAACGGCCTCTCTCACACATTTGTCAGTCGGTGCTGGCTGTCAGTGGGGTGCCTCAGTCCTCCTTTCCCGGGCTTCTCATCCTCTCCTTGGCTCCTGAAACCGGGAGCAGTTTCCTTACATGGCATTCTCAGGGCAGTGTTCCAAGAGGGCAAAGGTGAAAGCAGCAAGCTCGCCTGAGGCCTAGGCTTTACTCACACACGTCATTTCTGCCACATCCTACTGGCCAAAGCAACTTACAAGCCAGACCAGATTTGAAGTATGGGGAAACAGACTCCATTTCTTGATAGAGTTGGCTTCAAAGCATGTGGCTATATTCCGGCCCCCACCACAGTGTATTGCTAAGTGTATATCAGGTACCTAATATTTTAGCCTTCATCAGCATGTCTGCAGTGACTGCAGTGGTTCTGAACCTTCTAGAATACGGAGTTTGTGGGCTTTGTTTTTAAATGGAAGTTTCTGCCTGTATTTGCTAGAAACAAGTTGACTTGCTTTCAGGTCCTGAACCCAGGACTGTCAATATCATGACAATAAACATAAGGGTCAGCAGAAAAGAGTCAGAAGCTCAAATAAAGAGTGGGTATCTACTCTTCCATTTCCAACCTACTCCAAAGCAGCTATGGGATTATTTAAGGAAAAGCATTAATAGAACAGGATTGCATATTTTCACAACAATTTTATTCAGATTTTTTTGATCAAAAATTTTCTGAATTAAAAAATAAGTCAGAAGTGGCTTATATAATTTTAGTTTCCTCTTCTACCATAGCTCATCCTTTGTGATTCTGATAACAGCAAGAAGTTTTATTTTAAAATGGTAAAATGGTGGGACAGAATAAAGAGGGAATGAAGGCAACCTGAGGAGTTAGGTACAGATTGTCAAACAAAACAATCATTCCGGGGGAGGGACTGAGGTAGCTGATTTGCTTCTAGTTGCAAAGCCTGTTGTGAGTTGGTGACAAAGGGAGGGGGCCATCCAATCCACATCCACATCTCTGCTCCAAGAATTCACCACTTCAAGGAAATGGATCCAGGGGCCGCCCCATGGCCGAGTGGTTAAGTTCGTGCCTTCCACTTCGGCGGCCCGGGGTGTCACTGGTTTGGATCCTGGGCCCGGACCTGGCACCGCTCATCAAGCCACGCTGGGGCAGCATGACACATAGCACAACCAGAAGGACCTAAAACCAGAATATATAATTAGGTACTGGGGGCTTTGGGGAGAAGAAGAAGAAAAGAAAAGAAAAAAAAAGATTGGCCACAGATGTTAGCTCAGGTGCGAATCTTAAAAAAAAATAAAAAAAGGATCTAAAATGTATTGTTGGAAAGTGACCCCTGAGGGGGCTGAAATAGCAGTAATTCTTAAGAAAAATACCAGACTCTGAGTGCAATATTGATACAGACTCTGAAAATGTCTTCTAATCAACTAATAGAAAACATGCAATTACAAACCCTTGAAGTTGCCTGCTGCCTCATATTAGAGTGCTTTAAATATATTGCCATGTATTTAACATTTGCTTTGGAAATTTTTTTCTTTTGGTTTAGACCGAAGGAAAAGTTTGCCAAGGTTTATGTCTTCCTGAGTCAGCAAGTAAATTTCCCATTACTCTCTCAATTGGGTGAGTCACCAGCCTGGCTTAGGGAAGTCACAGTCCTGGCTGTCTGGGCGGGATGAGAAACATTACAGTCAATCAGTCTAGACAGCTTAGAGGGCAGCCACTTGGCCATTTATGGTATCATTTCCCCCTTTTTACTGGGAGAGCCTAGAGAGCAAAGAGACACTCCTGGGAATACATGTAGGGTTACCAGATTTAGCAAATAAAAACACAGGATGCCCGGTTAAACGTGAACTTCAGATAAACAATGAATCTTTTTTTAGTATATGCATGTTCCATGTAATATTTGTGACACACTTTTACTAAAAAAAAATCATCTCTTATCTGAAATTCACACTTAACTAGGCATCCTATATTTTATCTGGCAGCCCTACATATCTGGCTCTCACTTCATATCGCCCACTGTTTATTACTCTGCAGAATGTCACAGAGATGAAAGTCTGTTTTCTAGAGTTTTAGAGAACTCAAGTTGAGCTGTTTTCCTTTCATCTTTTATTAATGATGTAATTACTGTCTAACATCAGAGAAAGAAAAAATTATCAAAGACAATTCCTTGGAGCAGTGATTCTCAGACTTTAATGTGCATATAAGCCACGTGGGAATCTTGGCAAAAGTCACGTTCTAATTCAGCAGCCTGAGGTGGGACCTGACATTCTGCATTTCTGACAAGCTCCCAGGTGGAAGCCATGCCGCAGGCCCATGGGCGACACTTTTTAGTAGCTCGGTTGTCAGTATTTCTCAAACTTTGCTGCATGTGAGGATCATCTGGGGAGCTGCACCCATCCAAATTAAATCCAAATTGCCAGAGGTGGGAGCCAGCACCTCCTCAGCTGCTTCCATGTGCAGCCAATGTGGAGAACCGCTGTCCTTGATGAGTTCGCTCTGATGCTGGTTAATGTTTATTACGTGGCTGGTAGGCAAAGCCTTTTTAAAAAAGTTCATATGGTGGTTATTACACGTTAACTGCAATCTTGAGAGACTGAAACGTGAAGGATCACCACCGCGGTCTTTTCAATGCGTCCACTTCTAGTTATGCTTTCTAACCAACTGAGAGAAGCAATAGGTTTTACTATTTTAACTGTTAGATTGCTAAATATTTTCCAAATTTGGAAATTTTATATCTGTAACACACATTTTTCCATGAGTCTAAAATAATTTATCCCTCTTAATGTTTCTAATGGAAACCAAACAGCCACCACCTCAGAGTCAGTCTGGCTTGGAAAAGACTGGAATTTATCGTCTGTTACTCTTGGTGAGGCTTGACTAGAGTCAAGGAATGTGATTTAAGGAAGAAAATCAAATCTCTAAGTTCTTGTTGTTTTTCACATAAAGACATGTCAACAAAAATAAAAGTGTGCCTTCAAAGCTACTGATAAGAATATGATGGGGCTGGCCTGGTGGCCTAGTGGTTAGGTTCGCTTCAGCAGCCCAGGTTTGGTTGCTGGACATGGACCTACACCACTCATCAGCCATGTTGTGGCGGTGACCCACATACAAAATAGAGTAAGACTGACCACAGACGTTAGCTCAGGGGGAGTCTTCCTCAAGCAAAAAGAGCAAGATGGGTGACAGATGTTAGCTCAGGGCAAATCTTCATCCGCAAAAAAAAAAAAAAAAAGGAATACTGCACACATATAATACATATTTACACAAAACAGACAGGTGTTGACATAAAGTTAGCTGTGGGAAACTTCTGCAAAAGCCTTATTTCTTAACCAAACATCTTCCTCTTTTTTCTTCTAATTTTGTTACTTTAGTGTCATCTATTTTTATGCCATCTTCCTTAAAGCACAATCTTTTCTGCAGTATTGTTTAGCTATTCCACAGAATATTTTTTTCTTTTTTTATATATCCTTTTTTTTTTTTTTGGTTTCTTGCCTTCACCATGTATTCTCTTCTCTTCTCTCATTCACACCTCCACCCTCCATCACTTCTTTGCTCAATTCCCTACCTTGTGCCCAAACATTCTAGAATCTATGACCAAACCTTTCACTTGAGCTGCTCCCTCACTAATCCCAGCATTAGTTAGCATGCCCTGAGAAACAACTTAAGAAGCCCACACATGCCCCTGACCCTGGGTGGCCCCATGAGCAGGTTGAAAGGTTGCCAACATGAAGGGTTGGCTCGAAGAGGTACAACAAGACCGTTAAGGGGTGGGCGGCAAAATTGTTGTGCAAATATTTAACTGTGGGTTCTCTCCTCAGCGTGCCCTTTCAGAGAACTTCAGCCTGGCGGAGGGCAAAGTGGAAAGTGGTTCCTGGGCAACAGAAGTCTCCCGGGACGAGGAGGAAGTAGACCGATCTGTGTTGCATACAAAGTAGCCACCTAAAAATGTTTTTGTTCTAAATAATGGTATTTTGCTCTTCCAGCCACGAGAGGCTTATGCACATTTTCTTAAAACTTAGCCCACAGTACAGCAGTGCAGTCAGTGTACAATACAATAACAAAACAGTAACTAAGCTAATATATATTAAGCACTCACTATGTGTTTTATATGCATTAGACCTTTAAATCTTTGTAGCAACCCGAAGTACTATCGCTACTCCGCCTTTCAAGATGAAGAAACTGAAGCTTAGAGAAGAATGATTTGCCCATAGTCACACAGATAATTGGTAGTGAAGCCAGGAGGTGAATCCAAACAAATCAAGCGAGAGGTGAAACCCTGAGTCACAGCTTAGCCACCTTGCAGTGTTCGACCATGCCCGGGGCGCCACTGGGCTGTGCTGCCTCTTCTAGCTTTTGAAGGCGATAACAGGATCCTGAAGGAGCCTAATTTCAAGTATTAACGATAGTGAATGCATTAACAGTAGCTTTCTCCAAACGGAACCAACGGTTAAAGAGGTTATTTGAAGTTTTTTATGGGTGGATCACAGTAAGAATTTTATTCCCTTTTCTATTTTCTTTCAGTCTTTCTGATTATAAGAAAAGTCAAGTCTCAGATTGGCGCTGACTTGTATCCTTCCCCACTCACATTTGCTCATCTTCCTTTTTAACAAAGAAGGGCAGCCTTGGACTGTAAATCTTTAGCAGACAACAGCTTCTACTGAGAATTTACTAACATTACTTTGTCTTCATTTCTAAGGTTACCTTCTATTTACGGCAAATGATTTTGTTTTGTGTTCTTTTGTTTTGTTTTCCATTTATGGCAGGGATATATATCCTCTTAAAATAAAATTTAAATACTTTTTTTTTTTAAGGAAGATTAGCTCTGAGCTAACATCTGCTGTCAATCCTCCTCTTTTTGCTGAGGAAGACTGGCCATGAGCTCACATCCATGCCCATCTTCCTCTACTTTCTATGTGGGACGCCTGCCACAGCATGGCTTGCCAAGCGGTACCATGTCCGCACCCAGGATCCCAACCGGTGAACCCCGGGCCACCGAAGCAGAACGTGGAAACTTAACCGCTGAGTCACCGGCCACCCTGTAAATACCTTTGTTTTTAAAAAGTACATAGTAGAGTTGATATGCAGATATGTCAAAAAGCCATTTGTACTTTAATGGCGGAAGTCTAGAATACTTTAAACAAAACAAAAAGAAAAAAAGAGACTCTGCAGTCTTATTTCCTCTAGCTGCATGAAAATGTTTGAATTAAGGAAGAAATCAAAAGTCCAACCCTAAGGAAAATGGAATGTTAACTGCTTTTGAATTCCCCTAGGCTCGAGATTCGAGGGTTCTAGACTGTGGAAAAATTCTTCCTCAGTCCCTGCTATGAGGCTGTATTGCATTGTAGAAAGAGCTATTGACTCACTTTCAGAGGCTGCAGGCTGGATCCAAGCTCTGCCACTAACTGACCTAGGCAGGTCCTAATACCGTCCTTGAATTCAGTTTCTCCATCAAGAAATAAAGGATCAAATTAAATGGTTTCTTCTAGCGTTTTCGTCTGTGACTCAGCGCTCAATGTATCTCCAACGGTCTACGCATATATTTGCCTTTCTTCCAAAGCTCTTCTCTGGGTGAAGCTTTGCGTAGGTCTGTACAAGTAACTCATGTGTTTTGAGAGAATATAAGCAATGTTAATGCTGTATTTTGTAAAGCTTCTGTTTTTGTTATCGAAAGTTACCAATCTTGAAGGCTCATTTGGGGGTGGGGGTGGGGGACTCTTGCAGGTCAGCGGCCAGTTACAACCTGACATTGTTCCGGGAGAAAATGAGGCTTTCACTTCCTTTACACCGTTCAAAGAAACAAGCCCAAATGCCAAGAATGCCTGTGGCCTTTCCCAGACATTGCACTCTCCCCTGTGTTTGTTTATTTTTAGATTGGGCACAAAGTTCAATTAATTACCGCCGGTCACCGGAACAGAATGTAATTACCGCCTCAAAGGATGACCAAGCTGCCTTCTCTTGAGAGACTAACCGCGGAGAGACACTTCAGAGCTGCCTACCTGCGCCATCGGCCCCGCACTGCTGCCCAGCGGCTCCTGGGGTCAACGGAGGGCCCAGTTTGCGTCAGTGCCCTTAAATCTTCCACGTTCTCATTGCCTGACAAAAACTGAAATCAGATTACACACTGAAAGCACAAGACCAGTCCTTGTTCGCTGCATAAGATCATTTAAACCCCTAAGTGCATGATTCAAATTTTAATAAACACCTTTTCGAAGGTTCTAGCATGTTTGGAGGAGAGGAGACACAAGCTGCCCTGTAATCAGGCTCTAGTTAGGAAGAGGAATCAACCCCTTTGGTTTCATTACAGCTTCCTCTCTGGCACCAACCACACAATTCTCACATTCTCTTTTTCTTTGTGTTCACTAACATTTGGAGCACTTTATGCATGAGATGGCTTTCATGAGACATAATGAAAAGTGTGGACAGAACAGTAGACGCCCTTAACCGCATGAGATCCTGGGAATGCAGAGAGAAATATCTGCGGAATAACGCTAATCTACGAGAAGGACAAAATAATGAATTTTTCATTAAAAATAACCTCTATAGGTCTTTGCGCTGGAGACTATATTACTCGAAAACAACGCTGTATTTGTTAAATGTCCAATACAACAAACCTCATAAGAAAAGTTTGATACAGCATCTCTAGCTCCGTGACCTAGATAGGGCACAGAGCAACAGCGCTTCCGTAATTTGGTTATTGCCAGCTCTCTAGAGCAATCTCAGTTGCCATCGTTACTCAGTTTGCAGTAATCATCTGTAAATTGCCTGCTTGTCAGGATTGGTGGAATAGTTAGGGAGGAGAGGATAAGAGCTAACCAGAGCAGAAGCTGAATTTTCCAAAACAGCAAAATACCCTCCAACGCGCATAAATATCACCTCCGGGCTCAGTGATCCATCCCCACCCAAGATCTCGCCGGACTGCTACTCCAAGCCGCCAAAGAGCCACATACGGCCAAGGACAACGAGTTCCGAGCTTAAAGGAAAATAGGTGAGTGTGTCATTCACTGTTAAAGCCGTAGATGGATCTGTTCACTCAGTGGTTTATAAAAACCTTCATGTTGACCTTGCCAATCTCAGAACTTTTTTTGCTGTAACTTGTTAATTCCTATAGGAAAGCAAGCGTTTAGTTTTATCCCCAGCCGCTGCGTGTGATTTTCAGCAATATGCTCACCCTGAGGAGATTTTGCCAAGTCAGAAGAGTGAGGTTCTCCCGTGGAATTCATTAGCTTAGATTTTGATCTGTGGGGAGCTAGTGTGGCTCGATGTTTCAAACATAGTGGGGGACAGATAAAGCTGAGTTTTGAGCTCCAGTTCCATCACTTTTTAGCTGAGTGACCTCAAGCAAGTTACTGAACCTCTCGATGACTGTATTTTTCTTTTCCAGGTATTATATCTGGTTCTTTTCAAATCCACCTGTTCTTTTTTCATTGTAATTTTCTTTCTTATGTTTCTCTTCCTTCTTTCATGTGTTTACCTATTTTCAAAATACTTATTTCATATTATTCTGTTTTCTCAAGTTCAGGGAAGTGCTAATGTCCCCAGTTACAGTATCTGCCAACTCTCGCTCATGACGCATTATTTTCTTATGTATCTTAGAATTGCTTGTGCCGTGGGGACTTCCTGTGTCTCTGTTTATGGAAGTCTCCTCATAATGCTCTTTCTTTTGTTTCTACGAGGCATCACTGAACATCACTGGTCCAGACCAAATTGTCCAGGCAGAAGGAAGTTTCCTTGAACTCTTCTTGGGGCTCATAGGCAGAAAGAGTCTAGTTCTCCTTTCACAAAGGGTGAGGACCTTTATGGGTCTTGGTTCCTTAGAGGTCTCAGTTTCAATTCTCTACTGGTGTCTTGTTTCTGTCGAATGTTAAGATCCAAATCTCTAGTCTTTAAGGCCTATTTTAAACTTACAACCACCTCAGTGCAGACATGATGTCAGCTCACTTTACCACACTGTTTTAGTTCCCTCTTAATGTCTGGTGGTTTCCATTCTCTTTTGCTAGCTCACCTAGGTATTTAAAATATAATTTATTTTGCCTAACAGTTCTAGGTATTGGTTGGGAGGGCTCTCTGTTAGTTTCGCCCTCCATGCTACCAGAACTGTTTTCTGGCCTCTCAAAGCCTGGATATCTGCATATGTGAAATAGGGATTCTGATGGCATGTACCCCATATTGTTTCAGTAAAGATTTAATAAGGATTAAAGTGCTCAGGAACGTGCCAGTACATGGTTAACTGCATAACAAATGTAAGCTTTGATTGGCTGAATGCTATTGCTGGTATTGTCAGGATTCACCTGGGATTGATCTCTGACATGACTGTTGACCCTTCATGAGATCCACAGTTTGACAGGTCAGCTGCGAGTCACCACATTAACTTAGTGATTCTCTCTCCACTAGATGCAACAGCAGCTTTGGTTGTCATGGCGACTCCTAGCAAACTAGAGAGACCCCGGCGGTTGGGATTTATCAGGATACCTCTCTTCTGTAAAGATGGCAAATTGAGAGTAAGGAAAGCTAATCGTAAGGGGAGGAGGGAATTAGTGAAAAGCTGGCAAGATTGGTGGTAAACTAGGACATGTTTTCAGTTTCCAGGATAAAGGGCCAAATATCAGAAGCTAAATTTGGATCCTGCAAATTCAGTCTAGTGAAGGCCAGTGATCCAATGTCTAAAATCAAAGTAGAGTCATATTTTAGGGGCACGAGAAGAAACTTCCAAATATAGAGCATTAATCATGACCAAATAGGACACATAGCCAAAATATTCCAGGAATTTCATCTGGAAACAAGGCAAATCAGAGTGTGAAAAGAGGTCAGCCCCTGGAAAGTAGTTTTAATCAACCAGGACAAGTGGAATATGGATCTGGAATTAAGAGGCCTGGGAGTATGGAAACTTCAGGTACCTGAGACACCAAGCAAAACTCATCCAAATTAGTAAAAGATACCAACCGGAGTTCTCAGGGAGAGTACCTGATGGTATATCTGGAATGGCCCAGGTTGGACACAGCAGTGAGCTGGCACTGGCACCCAGGCCATAGGAAATGCAACAGAGATACAGTATCTAAAGGAGAAGTAGACATCCAGGCAGACAGTGCAGCTGAGGTGTCATTCAGAAGAAAGCTGGCAAATAGACACAATTTAGGCAGCAAGCAGAAGTCTGGGATCCGGAATGCCAGAGCAGAGGGTTTGAATTCACACACAGGACGTAGATCATGGAAGGATACGCTGAGCTGCTGTTGGAATACAGTGGGGTTGCTTTTTATAGGTCACCCAAGTTCTCTTCTCTTAGGAGTGGAGAGGGGCACCTCTAAGGGCACTGAGTTTATTCAGACGCAATTTAACTTTCTTCATGAAATAACCTTGTGTAATGAAACTGGAAACATGAAAACTGGCTCTTGGAAGGAAGTGACGTATAATAATCATATTCGAATGTGAAATACTTTGAAAAGTGTGGATTAGAATGGCAAATAAATAAAAGAAGTTGTAAATGTCTGAAAATTGGGCCCTGTGTGGTAAAATCATGGTGCACCTATGCAGTGAAATGATACTGGCATTAACAGTGATAATCACAAAGAGTTTTCAGTAACTGGAGAATGCTTTGGGGCGAGGCAGCTTACCTCTCCTGTAATACCTCGTGCTCTTCCTTCCCAGCCTGGGTGCAGCAGACTGGCTTGGGCAAAGGAGGGTGGCGAGAAGAAGGGCCATTCTGCCATCAAGGAGCTGGTGACCAAAGAATCGCCATCACCATGCACAAGGGCATCCATGGAGTGGGCTCCGAGAAGCGCGCCCTTCGGGCACTCTGAGAAATCCAGAAATTTGCCCTGAAGGAGATGAGAACTCCAGCTGTGCGCTTTGACACCAGGCTGGACAAAGCTGTCTGGGCCAAAGGAATAAGGACTGTCCTCTACTGTATCACGTGCAGTTGTCCAGACAACATAATGAGGATGAAGATTCGGCAAACAAGCTCTACGCATTGGTTACCTGTGTACCTGTCACCACTGTCAAAAATCTACAGTCAGTGTGGATGGGAACTGAGAGCTGATTGTCAAGTGAAGTTATAAAACTGAAAAAAAAAAAGTTTTCACTATGTTAAGTGAATAAAAGAGATTCTTCACAGAATTATAGATTTGATCAGTTTAAATTGTGTGCAGCTGCTAGTACTAAAGAACTAAAATAGCAGTGCTTAAACTGGAGACAAGTTGGCGTTTCTCTCACAGAAAATAAGTCCAGACCTGGCCAGGCAGTTCCGCAGCATCAGACGCCCTGTCTCTTTCTATCTGTCATCTTCAAAGTTGGCTAAAATAGTTGCCAATGCCCTAGCCCTTGTGTCCACATTCCAGGCAGGAAGCAGAAGGAAAGAAGAGCAAAAAAGTTGCATTGTAACGGCATGTCCCCTTTTGAAGGGGGGTTCCCAGAAGTCTCAATGTTTTAGTTAGAATTAAGTTGGGCAGAAAGTAACTGATGCTCAAAACAACAGTGGCTTAAATACAATCACAGTTTCTTCCCTTAAGGAGCTAGGCAGCCGAGGCGGATTCGGCAACTCTGCTGCAAACACTCTCAGGCACGCAGGCTCCCTCTTTCTCGTTGGGTCTCTTAGCGGCTTCCATTCCAAGATCACCTCATGATCAAAATAGCTGCTCGAGCTCCAGCCGCCGTGTGATCTTGTGATTTGTAATAAGAAATACATGTTTGGTTTTCATCCAGGGTTCTGGCACACAGCTCTTAAAACCCTTGGAATTTCCAAAGTGGCCAAAGTGATAAAGGTGTCTTTTGTTATTCCGTGACAAGCACCTTTCAACCATACCAGAGTTTATGTTAATGAGGTGACTTTGGGAAAGGATGGGGCTGGTTGCTGTGGGAACCAACCAGGATTAGGTGCTGGGAGAGCGGCACACCCGGAGAAGGCTTGGAAACTCTGTGCCCCTTCCCACATACCTTGCCCTATGCATCTATTCCATCTGGCTGTTCCTCACTTACATCCTTTTATAATAAACTAGTAATTAGTAACTACGCTGTTTTCCTGAGTTCCGTCAGCCACTCTAGCAAATTAATTGAACCTGAGGAAGGGGACCCTCTGATTTATAGCTGTCTGTCAGAAACACAGGTGACAACTTGGATTTGAGACTGGCATCTGAAGTGGGGGTGGGGGACAGTCTTATGAGACTGAAGCCTTAACCTGTGGGATCTGATGCTGTCTCCAGGTAGATAGTGTCAGAATTGAGTTAAATTTGAGGACACTCAGCTGGCGTCGCAGAATTGCTTGGTGTGTAGAAAACCCACACATCTGGTGTCAGAAGTCTTGTGAAGTGGAGTGTTCTGAGGGTAAGTAAAATATTGAGAGTAGAGAGACATAGTAAGAGCAATAGTTGGCCGGCCAGGTGGTGTAGTGGTTAAGTTCACGTGCTCTGCTTCAGCGGCCCGGGGTTTGTGGGTTCAGATCCCTGCCGCAGCCAAGACACCACCCACCAAGCCATGCTGTGGCAGTGTGCCACATGCAAAAAAAAAATAGAGGAAGATTAGCAACAGATGTTAGCTCAGGGCCAATCTTCCTTACCAAAAAAAAAAAGAAGGAGCGAGTGATAGGAGTATGTTTTTTCCTTTACATACTGTATTTATAATCTAGCCAGAAGAAAAGAGAAAGAGATATGGAAGAAAAAGATCCAAAGAGCCTATGTTAGCTGCCTTTTCACTAAGTTTTCTGGAGCTCCATACGACCTTTCTGTTTATATCTCATTTGCCAGAACTTAGTCATATGGGCACACCTAACTCCAAGAGAGGTCACGAAATATAGCACTTTTAGCTAGGTACCTTAATAAATCAAATAAGCTTCTAATACTAAGGAAGAAGGGACCAGCAGATACTGGCTAGGCAGCTGGCAGTCTCTGCCACATCTATACTGTGTGATCACAACTATATGATTTTAAAACAGAACAAGCCCTAGGGAACGAGACAAAGACATAAAGACGTGCACATGTTGACTGGGACCTAGGGTTGGAAAAAGACCCAGAGCTTGGGAAAGGGTAAGGAAGGGCAGACTGAGGCACTAAGGTGGGTGGGTGTGGGAGAGTGTGAGCATTCAGTGCAGAGGACACAGAAGCCTTGAGAAGTTGAGAATAAGAAAGAAAATCATGAAGGGGAGTATCTCAACTGAAACAATGTGGGGACTGAGGGCCTGAACAAATGCATATCTTTTTTTCCTTTCTCTCTTGCCTAGCTTCCCTCGCTGGCCACTTCTGCCATCGGAGGCTCTCATGATGTGACCGTTCGTCTTTATTTTGAAACACTCATCTCAATTGTAAGTTAACTCTTATTTCTGTAACATATAGATTGATAGAGTAAGCTCCATTAAGGTAGGCACACTGACTTTTTTTGCCAATGATTGTATCCCCATGCCTGGCATAGTGCCTGGCATATAATAAATAAGCAATAAACATTTCATGAATTAATGAAATGAATATGTAGAGGACACACTGTAGGAAAAGCGAGCTATACAACACATAACAGGACAAGGTTTCTGGAATGGTGCCTTTCAAAGATAAAAATACATGAATTTGTGAGGCATCGTGTCTTTCCAGAATAGTCATTGCTATGAACAACTGCAAATTGGAAGACATCAGTTTCCTTGTATTTATACACTATGATTCTGTTCTTTTCCACCCAAGACAGATCTTATATATATTCTTTTACTTCATTTCTACTTAATTGAATCATCTGGTCTCTGCCTGACTCTGGGCCCCTTCTCCCTACTCCTGCCCAGTCCTGTGATGTATATAAGTTGTCATTAGCTGACTGGAGTCCAAAAGAACATTGCCAAGATTCACAGGAGGAAGTATTATTCCTTCCCATCTTATGATACTCCTACTTAATGGTTGTGTGACCTTGGGAAATTTATTGAACTGATCTATGCCTCAATTCCTGATCTGTAAAGGGGGAAAGGATTATATGAGGTAATCTATGTAAAACTCTTAGCAGTGACTGTCTCCTGATGTGCATTTGACACATGTTAACAATTGTTACTTGCACAAAGAACAGAACGCTGGGACGTAATGCTCACATTTTCCATGGATAGGCAAGACCCTTCCTCAATGATGGCCCCACAAGAGAACTGCTGAGAGGAAGGCCTGCCCCAAAGATGGCTGTGAGAGAGGAAGAGAGGGTGGAGGCAGGGGGAGTTTTTTCAAGGTCCCCCAGCCAGTAAGTGGCAGTACCATGAGGGTAACAGAGTCCCGCCCATACTGGCTCTTGGGATATTTCCAGGATCAAGTGGGTGACAAAGAAAAGCTGGCTTGAGAATTTTTTCACAGAGGGAGCAACAACCCTGCCTGCAGCCATGTGAGTCATGGGTTCTGGAGAAGAAACAGCACTGACTCAATGGATTGGAGACAAAGGGAGTTTCCTTAAGGACTAGCTCCTGAATTAGCCACTCTTTCCCTAAGATAACATGTACCACACTTGCAAGTCGTGTTAGGCCGAAACAAAATATAAAAAACTCTCAAACATAAACTAGCTTAAGAAAGGAATTTACTGGCTCACAAAACTGAAAAATTTAGGGGCGGGAAGCTCTTGACTTCTGTCTATCTTTTAACTTGACTCTAATCTCCATATGAGGATTCATGTGTGACATGCTCATGCTTCATTCTAAGTCTCCTTTTGGTGACAAGTGAGCTGCAGTAGCCCCGGCCTCACAACCTTTCTGGTTAAAGTCTACCAGGAAAGAAAGTCTGCCACCTTGATGGGTCCAACAGAAGTCTGGAGTCTCGTTAGGACGATTGACTTGCTTGAGAATCAGTAACAGAAACCGTATAAAATGATGCTCTGGCCAAGTCTAGCTCACGTACCACCATTCAGAGCTGAAAGTGGATTAGCCGCACAGGAACCACATGGACTAAGAGTGAGGAGGGGTCGATCCCCAAACAGACGTTGTGGGCTGTTACCAGAAGTAGGGTAAATAGATGTTGGGCAGTCAGAAAAAAATGTTTATCACACTTCCCATTATTTTATCTTGCCATGTGTTGTAGGCACTGTTCAATTGTTACTCTATTGTATACAGTGGGAATCTTGAGAAAACATACCCTTGCTTTGGCATTATGTGTGAAATTCTCTTAGGGGTAGAGGGTACCAGTAATTTTTTCACACTCCAGTTCAGATCATCTTAGGAGTGCCGGGCCCCTTCATTTGGCATATAATTCAGGCTGTTTTAGTATATATGTGTCTGTCCTGTCTCCCTGTTATACTGCAATCTGATGGAAGGCAGGGGTCTATCCAGGTACACTACATAATGTTCATATTAACAAATGATTTTGTTCAATGATTCATTCACTTAAGGGCTCTGTTTCCAGTCAGATCTGACACAGTCAGAAGCATTTGAGCTTCCACTGGCTTCAAAACAGGAATTATAATTCTTTTTGGCAAGTGTGAAATCATCATAACTCGTGTTCTTCGGAAACACATTTTGAACAACATCCTGCTGACTGGAAAGATGTATATAGTCCCTCAACAGAACAATTGCTCATTCAACACTCACATTTTAAATGGAAAAAAAATTTCAAGTAATTAATTTTGATCAGCTAACGGTCTGTTTTTAACAGATAGGCCCATCCAATTATTCTTTTGAACAGAGACAGTTTTTCAGAGCAAGACAGTGAATTTTTTTCCCTTTCAGTTGTAACTAAGTTATAAATGCATCAACTTAAAGGTTGAGAAGTATCCACTTAAATCTGACGTGCTGAACCTGAGCTCTGATCCTGGGGCTGGGGGCGTACGTGTGTGTTTGAGAGACAGAGAGATAGAAACAGGGAGACAGAGACAGGGAGACAGAGACTGATGGAAATTGATCAACTGTCCGGGAAACATGGAGTTAAGGATGATATGAGAAAGTGCCCATAAGCAAAATCAGAGTCCGACCAAGATATGAATCTAAGCGGAATATAAGCAGAGAGACTGAATCCAAGCAAAAGGAAATACGAAGTAAGATTAATAATAACAACAATAATAATATCAATATGGCACTTACTATGAGGTAGGGACTATCTAAGTGCTTTACACAGGAATGTGTATTCTCCTCTAGTCTCGACTACAGGTTTAGAGAGGGTAGGGACTGTGTGATTTTATGTAGGGATCTTGCTTAATAAATATTGTTGAATACTGATGACACTTTGCCAAAACAAAACAAGTGGGATAAGACATGGAGGGTCAGGGGCAGATACAAGATACTCCCTGAGCAGCTAAGTGAAATTGCTGACTCTTCCTACGGGGTGTCCACGGCCTGAGTTGTAGCTGAGGAGGCCTGTTCAAGTGTGTTAAGGCATATCAGACTCTACCCAGATTTTGTCCATGTTCCAGAGATCATTTAAACCTTGCTTTTCAGTAAAGCAGCCGTTAAAAGACAACCGAATGACTGTGGCACTGTACAAATCGGTCCGTAGGTGGTTCTCTTCACCTCATCCTGCTTCTCCTCTTTGCCCCCTACTCATGCATCCCAGGGTATTCTGGGGCTTCTAAAGTGGACGCGATCACATCTCCGCTTGCAGTAACGCTGGCAGAGTTTGTCATCTGGTGTTAGGCTTGTGGGGAGGTATCTTTCTGGAGTTTCGTACTGGTAGCAGCATAGGAGGCAACTGTCCTCAATAACTGAGTGCTGTAAAGACCTACTCCTTTTCATAATGCATTGCTCTCGATTAGTGCTAACTCAGCGTGTCCCAAGAGACAATCAGTTTAGTCTGCCAGGCCTGTGTTTAATCAGCAAGGAACTTTTCATTCCCATGCTAATGCCTTCATGCCACACAGCCTCTACCATGTTTTCTTAGCTAAGCAAAGAGTCTTAGTAAACTGACCTTTTTAAAGAAAAAACCAACACATTCTCGGGTTGGGGAACGGAAGTGAGGGAGAGGGGAGGTGTCTCTAGGCAAGAGACTTTATCAGTTAAATATCCATTTTACAGTGGAAAAACAAATCAGTGAAACACAGAACAACTGGAGGATGCTCTTTGCTGTTTGCAGAGGGCCGTCTCGGTTCTGGGAGGCAGTCTGGGCTTTCTAGTGATGCAACCATGGAATGGTTTGATCACACAATGACAGGCGTTCTTCGTTTGCAGGCTACCAAACCAATAACAACCTATCTGTGACAAAGAGAAAGCTTGAGTTATTGACATTTCTGGGGGTGGGGAAGTGGAGTGTGGGTTGGGGAGGTTTAGCACAGCAATATGAAAAAGGCCATTAATATTTTTCAGTTTATATATAGTTGGGTTCCAGCGGGAGACTTTTTAAGTTCCAGCTCTACTGCTTACTGGTTGTGTGAACTTGGACAAATTTTTAAATCTCTCTGTATCCCAGTTTCTTTATCTGTAAAGTGGAGACAATATTAGTACGTGCTTTCTAGAGTTATTGAGATGATAACCCGGTTACTGCAATGAAAAAGATTGGAACAATGCCCTGACTTATTGTAAAACTCAGTATATATTGCCACCAGTGCTATCATTACTATTCATGTACATCTCCAAATTCCTCTATATTAAATCACTTTTTTTCTATTCCTTGTTCCCAGAATCTGGTTGGGTTTAGTTGAAGACAGACTGTCCTTTTGAATTTTATCATTTTCATTAAAGCTAATCCTCATGTTTTCATATGGAGGGACTTCGGCTGGACTAATGCCTCAGGTCTCTGCCCTGTTCCTCACTTCTCTCCCTGGAGGGTTTGGGAAAAGGACCTGGGCTCTGTGTTCAATGGATCCGTCACTGTGCCAACCAGGTACATTCTGGTCTGGCTCTCCACAAATTAGTGAGGCCTGACCCTGTGGGGAAGACTTGATCTTGTCTAACTCTTCCATGACAGGGTAGATGATAAGCCCACTATTTTAGAGGCATAAAATCAGGCCACTTGGTCATATTTTCCAATCTAGTGTTTATCAGTAATGCAGTAATGTTTCTCCACCAATATGACTTTGATGTCTTTTTCTCAGTTGGTTTTGACTCAGAGGGAGAATAATATTTTATTTACTGGGTCTCTAAATTCTCCACACCTACTGTGTGTAAGGTTCTGGGAGGTTCCTGCAAGTGATACATTGATGACTAAGATACCTTCTCTTGCTTAGGGAGCTTGAAATCTAGTACTAAAGGAATGACAACTTTTCATAAATAACTATAACTCAAGCTAAACAATTAAAATAAGAAAATCAAATTTAATAGGAAATTCAAAGGAGGAAGAAATCACTTCCATCTGGAGGCATCAAGAAAAAACTCATGGAAGAGATAGTATTTAATGTGGCTATTTCTTTGACAGATTGAACCGCAGTGGAGAGGGCATTTTAAGCAAACAGCAGTGTCATGAAGGCAGGAAAAAATGAGTACATATGCCAAGAAAGGGAGGGTGACAAGGTGATAATTGTGGAGAAACAAGAAGTAACTCCTTCTGGCTGAAATTTAGAGTGTATCAGTGAGGAAGTAGAGGAAGAAAAGGCTGGACATGCTTGGGCCATGGAGTGGAAACTCATGGAAAGTTTTTGAACAGGGCACTAACTTTAGAGTTGCCTTTGTCGGGGAGGGAAAAATTTTCTTCTGCCTTTATAGGTTCTTCTGGCTGGTCTAAGAATTAAATTGACATGAGACAAATTAACCAGAGAAAATCAAGTTTAATTGTGTATGTGCGGGAACCCCACATGCATGAGAGGTTCAGAGACAAAAAAGTAAAATGTGTTATTTATGCCATCATGAGCCAAAGAATGGGATAGGGGCCTGAGGCTTCAGAGGGGAGGAGGATAATTTATAGGATGATAAGAAGAGCAGATGTTCAGTAATTAGATGTTTACCCTGCCTTATAGGTAGGTCAAAAAAGTTTATTTCTGGTCATAACTCTTATTATGGGCAAGACCTCCAATTTAAATTCTTTAAGGGAGAGGTAAAAGTTTCTGTTGAGCCCAAAGGGTCTCTACTGCCTTTAGCTCAAAATATTCTACGTGCCAAAGTGGCACAGCTTGGGGCACAGCCTGTTTTGAACTCCTTCACATTTAATGAAGATTAATCAGGCAATGATACACAAGGCAGATTCAGTTCAACTTGGGGAATGGCAGTAATTGGGGTGAAGCCGAGATTCAGTTGCCTATTTGTTTGATTCTAAGCCTTGGTTTATCAGAATAAAGCATATAAAAAAAAACTTGTTTTAGAGGGATAGCACAATGAGCTCAGACCTGCATATTGCATTTGTGATGCCACTGGGACATTCAAGTGAATAACGCTAGTCGCTTCTGACTCCATTCTTTCCTTCAGTTGGTAGGGAAACAGACTTTACCTCTCCATAGCAGAAACTGCAAAGAATTTGTTGCCACTTTTAATCTACTACATCAATTCCGCAATTTATTAGCTCTGTAACCAAGGGCTTTTTACTTAACCTTTCTCAGCCTTAGTTTCCTAATATGTTAAAGGAAAACCTAGGTCATAGAATTCTGAAAGTTAAGTAAGAGAACATATGTACCTACCATGCGCAGGTCCTGGCGTGTGGCAGGTGCTAAGAAATGGTAGCTATCACCATCATCATCATCCTTACGGAGTCAAGTTCAAACACTGGCTTTGTCATTTACTACCTGTGTGATTATTTAACCTCTTTAAACCTTGGTTTGCTCATCTTAGAAATGGGGATAATAAAAATAATTACAACACATATGGTTGTTGCAAAGATTTAGAAGATGATCTGTGCATAGAACTTCTTAAGAGAATAGTACTGGTAGTTCCCAACCAGACTTGTTGTGAAGATTTAACAAGATTTAATAAGTTCTTGAATGTATTCAGCATGATAACTGGCATACAGTCAAGACTCTAAATATTAGCTATTATTACTATAATTACTATTGCTACTACTTCAATTGCATTAGGTAGGTATTTGATTGTCCCCTCTCCATTAATTGTGGGTTCTTTAAGGAATCTACTCAATATCTATCTTCCTTAGAAAATTAGGTAGGTAGGTAGATGGATATTTTAAAATGTACACTAAAGACATCTAGAGGGCAGTTTGTTCTCTGTTAGGAACTTGTGGGTGTTTGGGCTTAAGGTACGGATTTCAGAATAATATGTGTAGAGACAATACTTGAGAACTCTGAGAAGTATAGGGAGAAAAGAGGGCTGATGAACCTTACTAGGTGTTTGCTTATAGCAGATGGGAGAGAGAAGAGAAGCCAGGAAAAGATGCATAAGGAAAGACTAGTGATCCAGAAGTAGAAGGATACTCATCACAGTTCTAAGGAAGGAGAAAATTACAGGAGGGAGGGGGATGTTCAACATTGCTAAATAGTACGGAAAGACGAGAAAAATTGTAGGCTTTGCCAATTATGGGGTAATTTGGTAATTGGTGACCGAAAGAGAACAGTTTTAGAAAGAGAATCAAGGGTAGAATCCAGATTCTGAGGAACTGAGGAGTGAGTGGGTAGTAGGAAGAATGGAATGGAAGCTGTGATATTAATCTACTTTTTAATTTTCCAAAGAAGAAGAGAATAAAAGGGCAGTAACTCATGCAGTAGTAAGGTCGAGGGAAAGATCTTTATAAGGAGGGAGAATATTTGTAGGAACTCAAACAGGGAAAGCAAATGAAGACACTCTCAAGAGAGGTCCTTGGTGGATAAGAACCTAGAGGAAACAGGAGGAATGGGAATAGAGGCTGGGTTGAGCTTTCTAAAGGCAGAGACACACATCTTTTTTGGAGATGAGAGTAAAGTGAAGGAGTGGGGTGACTAAACTTACCAGGAGAGATTGAGATAGAGCAAGTGGAATTGCAGGAGCTCTCCATTGGATGTCTTGGGTCTTACTGGTAAACCAGAAAGGGACTACTATATTCTGA
Source organism: Equus quagga (assembly GCF_021613505.1). Classification (NCBI taxonomy): domain Eukaryota; kingdom Metazoa; phylum Chordata; class Mammalia; order Perissodactyla; family Equidae; genus Equus; species Equus quagga. The sequence goes on along the minus strand of NC_060270.1, from coordinate 123,806,952 downwards.
CAGATCGCCAGGAAGGGGTGGGAACTGAAGGACAAGGGGGGCAATATGGAAGAGCTGCTGTTGAGAGTCTACTGTAGCTGAATATAATAATTTCTGGGCAGTAATGAGAGCTTAGCTGAAATTAGACTCATTAAATTGCTATGGACCCAATCTACTGACTTACCCTAGAAACTTCAACGGCCAGGGAGTAAGAGCAGAGAAAGCGTATTTTGTGTTATATTAAGCTTGATAACGCTGAGGCAGGAGTGAGAGAAGGTAAAAATGGCAAAGGATGATGTGTGGTGGTTAATGGTATATTACTGACATGACTTGGTACCTTACTGACATAACAAATGAACCCAGAAAAGAGAGGATAAACTGAAGAAAAGAGAGAGTTCAAGACACAAACAGATACCACTAGGATTAAAAACAAGTTAAGTGATCATGAAGAAATGGAAAGACTTGAAGTTGAGGTTAGAATGTCGATTTTCAGGGGTCAGCATCTTAGAAGTGGAGCCACATCAAGGGAGATGAAGTCGATGGAGGCTTTGTCGTGGGGTAGCCTAGCAGCGTGGAGCTCTGCTTCAGGAAGTCCAGAAAGCAGGGAGGAAAGTCTGTGTAGGAGTAGGATCCAGTGGGTCAGTCAGAGTACCCTGGCTCCAATCCCCAGCTCTCCAGTTGGGTGACCCTGTGCAAGTTACTAAACCTTTCCACATCTGTTTTCCCATTGGTAAAATGGAGGTCATATTAGTTCCCAACTTTTAGATTTGTTGTGAGGAATAAATGGGATAATATATGTAAAGTGTCTCACATTTGACAAACAGCAAGGGCTCAAAGTATAGTTTTTATTAATATCTAGTATTAACTTTCATTATTTTCATGAATCATACCTCAATGTGTATCCTTGGGAGGATGACAGGGCTTAAGATGGAGAGGAAGACAGTAGATGGAGTACTAAAGTCAATGAAAGAAGATCAAGTTTTAGAGGTTAGTGGATGATTAGGTAAGCACTGTTAGAAAGTCTAACTAAAAATGCCTTACAAGAGACATTGACTACCTCAAAACAAGAAATCCCCAGATAGAACTGCTCCAAAGTTTAGTGCCATTGACTTATTGATACCCTGAAAGACCCAGATTCTTTCTTTGCTTGTTGGCTTGTCCTCGTAGGCTATTTCCCATCATGGCCCCAACAACATGGCTACAGTTTCAGGGATCCTTAGGCCCTGAGTTTGAGGGATCCTTAGTGGATCTCTCTAGAATGTGAGGGGGCTAGCACCTACTGATTTCAGTTTGGGGATTAAGATATAGAAATACCATTTAATAGTTTGCGATACAAATGGTGCAGTGAGCGACCCTGTAGATATCTCATTGTGCATACATGAAGTATTTTCTCGCATGAATAGGGAGATGTAAAATTGCTTCCACAGAGGGTACATTTCAGATGTAGAATCTTACAAATGGCATTAGCACTTTACACTCTCATTAGCGGTATATAAAAAATAAAGATTTTCCTACTTTCTATCCAAATTTTGATAAAAATCAAACTTTTCAATATTTGCTAATCTGAGAGATGAAAAATATATCTCATTGTTCTTTCAATGTGCATTTTCCTCGTTACAAATGAAGTTAACCATCTTTTCAAATGTTTGTGGATCATTTGCATTTAATTTTCTATGAGTTTCTTGTTCATAGCTTTTCCTTGCTTTTCTGCTGGCTTATTTATGTTTCCTCAATCTGTAGAAATTCTTCGTGTAGTCTGGATACTAATTCTTTCATTGCTATCTATGTCTATCCTTTATCTTTCACCTTTGTTGAAGCTGTCTATTATAGGAAACAATTTTTCATTTGCACAGAACTTTTTGTGCTCTTGCGTTCTTAGGCTATTTTGCTGGTAGTAACTAGTTATTTGATCTCTAGGGTCAACCTTGCCCAAGGTCAATTACAGGAAGCACTCCACATGGTATTATTTAAAGGATAAGGAGAGAAAAGCTCAGCTGCTCAAATATATTTCAACCAATGAGTCTGATGCCATGAGTGAAATTCCCCACGAGTCACTCCTAAGGGACTTTCTGGGAGCTTGGATTTTAACTAGGTGAAGGATGTTATTATCCTGTTGAGACAGGATATTAGCCTATGAACACATTAACAACGATTATGTTCTCTAAATAAATGTATTTGCCATTCATTTTTATTGGAGGGAATGAAATGTACTGGTAAAGTAGAGAATGTCTGAAACAGCGCATGACGCATTTTTTTGCAGATCATTGATGGAGAGCTTTGGGGAGCAAGGAGGCAGCTTCAGGGTGAATTTTCTCTGTCAGGAGGGAAGAAAGGAGAAAGTTGAAAAATGGGATTCTCTCAAAACAAACGTTGTTTTCTCCCCCGAGCTTGTAGTTCTTTTCGTCCTCTAATACTTGGGTTACGTACTAGGTCAATATCAAAATGTGATAGTTTTCCACTGAAATTAGATGCTACTTTGATTATTCCCTTATTAAATCATTCTACAGCTGTGATTCAATAGATCCTTTCAAACTTTCCTCACAAAAAAGTCTTTTGATAGAAAGAGTCATTTGAGATTGAAAATGAGGGGATTAAGAAAGTGGCATAAAATGCTTGTCTTTTGCCATGTGTTAAGTTTCGAGAATTTATTCTATCCTTTTAGTGGTTTGTAGTCTCTGAGAGAAAAATATTTAAAGAAAGCAGATGTTGGTGAGTCACATTTAAGCTCCTCTAGCTTAAAACATGTTTTTTCTTTGTTTGTGAAGCTGTCGTCTGGAAGGTGGTTGGCTAAGGTCCTTGACTAAAACCCTAACTAGTGAATTTCCCTTTGTTGTCAGTGCTGAAGAAGATGGACTAATAATCTCTAAAAACACTCCCAGCTATTGTGTTCTGCACTTTTTTATGAGCTTTACGCCGTTTTTGCTTTTGCCCCAGTTATGTAGCCCCACATATAGCCTCTGGCCCCTTTTCTTCTCTGGCTACTTCTTTAAATCACTGTCTTTAGTAACAGTGAAGGAGTTAGGAAAGAGAAAGCTTTCAAAAGTGTAAGAATGGGAGCAATATTCATTCATTGTTTAATAAATATTTACGGATTGCATACCATGTGTTAGACTGACTACAGGTAGACAGACTAACCAAATAATCACAAGCATGATTACAACTGAAGGTAAGTGCTGTGAAGTTTCCCTATAATGAAGGACTAAAGACCTGACTGAGGTGTCAGAAAGAGCTTCTCTCAGGAAGCACCAACACTGTGAGCTGAGATCAGAAGGAGATAGAGGGATCACAAAGTGAAAGAGTGGCTGGGTTGACTGTGGTAAGAGCGTTTGAGGCAGAACAGCATTCACAGGGGTCCTGCAGCAGGAGGGAGCACAGTGTGTTCAGGAAACGTGGAGGCAAGGGGACGCATCCCCAAGGTAGATAGGAGAGAACAGGACTTGGTAACGACTTGGATAACTGGACACAGTTCTTCCTCAGATTCCTCGCTACTCTTTTCCCCCCTAGTAGATAACAAACACTTCAGCTGGGCATTGTTTTAAGCACTTTACACACATTGACAATAACCCAAGAAGTATACAGTAGAATATAAGAACTCATGATCCTACTTGAAAATCTCTGCTTTGCCTTTTTCTGCCCCTCATATACTGAACTGTTCTTCAGATGGCAGACAGTTTTTGTAGGGACAAGCCCAGGGTTGTTTGAGAAAAGAAAAGAAAAAAAAAGGATGGGAGTATCAAATGTCTTTTGGTCATGCTGAGTCCTGAGGCACTGGACTTAGGACGAAGACTACAGAAATCTCCCATCTATTCATGTGTTCTTTATTTAATTGTGATGGATAATATTTACTGAGTGCATATTGTGTCAAGTACTGTTCTGTACTTTTTACATATAAGCTTATTTAATCTTCACACCTAACCCTGTTATGATGCCCACTTTGCAAATGGGAAAACCAAGAGAAATCTCCAAGGATGCACAGCTAATAGTAGTGAAGGGAGGTGGGAGCTGATCGAGGCAGTCTGTCTTCAGAGGCCACACTGGACATCACTTGCTTATTTGTATGGCTGCCAAATGCCTTGCTGCCCCCTAAACGATTCTCTTCTTCCTTCTCTAACAGACTCCCTCCAATACGTCAGGAAAGGAGGACCCTCACGACAAACACGACATAGTCATTGAATTAACAGGAAAATGGGGAAACTCTGGTGGAACTTTATAGGAACAACATCTACTAAAACCGGCTTTTCTTCAACAAGTGAGAATATGGAAGTAATTTTGTGGCTAATGAACACAGAATACTTGAGATACGCAGCAAGCTGCCATGTAACTCTAGATTCCTGAAATTGGCGGTATGAAAACAGCTCTAAGGCTGCTTTTGAGCAGGGATTATAGTCAATCCTACACCACTAAAGTAATTACAGCAGAAAAAAGAGACCATTTTCAACAAAGTTGCAGAATTTCTCTGATTTGCATTAAGTATTTGTCATTTTCTTGGCTTGTGTTTCTCCTTTCATCACTGCACTGTATGTGAGATCATGTGTTTCAAGGCTGGCTCATTCTCATTTAGGTTCAAATCAAATTCTACACTGTTCTTTTGGATGCAGGGGTTTCCCTGAAGTTAAACGGAGTTTCCTCCACTTTTGTTGAGATCTAAAGAAGCGGGATTTCAGTTCCTCACTCATCACTCATCACTTGAATCACTCCGGTGTGTCTACCCTCAGCTTTCTTGCTACTTTCTCCCTCCATCGTACTCTGTTAGCAGATAATAAAGCCCTTCTATCATATTTTCTATGTGTCAACCATGTTCTAAGCACTGTACACCTACTGCCTCAATGACACTCTATGAGGATATGGCAGAATATACGGGCCCAGATGCAGGTAGTTGGGAGACAGGGCAGTGGAAGCACATAAAAGATGTCTTCTCAATCCTTCTGGTCTCTGTAAATGAGAAATAGGCCATACTCATTTTAAAGATGAGGAACCCGAAGCACAGAGAGAGAGCAAGCAGTTTGTTCAAGACCACCTAGCTGCAAAGTGGCAGAACTATGATTTGAATCCGAGCAGTCTGACTCCAGAGTCTGTACTCTTAGCCGTCAACACTACTGCAGAATTCCTCCCTGGTTAAATTCAACTCTGTATGTCCCCTGCCTGTACTTGGGAAGCTGAATAGAGCTGAAGAAAAACGACCATGCGGGCTGTTCTCCCTCCACATTCATGCCTGGGCATAGCCTCAAAAGCCACTCTACTTTTGAATTCTGTTCATTTGTTGATTATTTCACACCTTTTCTCTCTTTAAACCTTTGCTGCCACTTCTCCAGTCTTCATTGCTGACGACTTGTTTCCCATTTCATGGAGAAAATGGAAACAATCAGAAGAGAGCATCCACCTGCTTCCACCGCCCTTCTACTGACCTACTTGTATGGGGCCCCATGTACTCTGCCTGCCCTTTACCATGGATGAAAGCCTATGTTCCTGTCTAAATTCAGTAGCTTCTTGTTCTGCACTGGATCCCACTCCCCTACCTTCTCCAGGATTTCTCTCTTTCAAATGTATCCCCTCTCCTGTATCATCAGTTTTCCTACCCCTACTGAATCATTCCCATCAGTATACAGATGTACTGTAATATCGCCTCTTAAAAACAAAAACAGACTTCTGGTTTCTGGTCTGGCATGTGAGGAGCTTGGCAATTGTCATTCTGTCCTAACAACAAGTAAAAAGCTGAACAAATTGAAAAATCAACAACTTTTCATGGATCCATCAGAGAAGTGAGGTTACGGGCAAACCCCAAAATTGGAGAGCTAGGCAAATATAGAGAAGAATAACTTATTGGAGGAGAAACCTACATGAGGAGCAGTACGGGCCTAGGAAAACCTGAACTGTAATTGCCAAATTGCTGGAGGCTCAGTGTGGACAAGTCTGAGACTTTAAAACCCCAGGGGGACCCAGTCCCTGGGAGGCCCCCACAGTTTTGTGAGTTTTACTTCCAGGAGCCCTACCTGGTTCTCACGGTGAATATCAGAGAAAAATCCGCTTGTGCTTCTAGCAGGGGGAGAAGAAAAGGAACCATTTTGAAATATGCAAAAGCATTCTCTTCTTCACAAGGCCTGCCCATAAAGGAAACTTTTTCACCAGAGCCTAAACTATTGGGATTTTATCAGAGCCTAACCAACGTGGGGGAAGGGAAATAACCAACCTCAGTCCCTCTGGCCTTCCACTGGGGGAAGGGAAGCACCAAGTCCAGCCCTCTCTAGCCGACCTGTCCCACATAAGGGGGGCAAAAAGTGAGAAGCGCTTGTGAAGTTCAGAGGCACAGGCTGTCTAAAAGACCAACACCTAATGAGAGGACCATAGAATGTTTTCCCTCCTCCCGCACCTCACCACCACGTTACTAAAGGCCTGCAATTCATTCTATCCAGTATATCATGCCTGGCTGTCAAGAAAAAATTAAAAAGCATACTAGAAGGCAAAAAATCAGTTTGAAGAGTCAACAAGCATCAGAAGTAGACTCAGATATTGCAGGGATATTGGAATGATCACACCAGGAATTTATAACAACTGTGATTAATATGCTAAGGTCTCTAATGGATAAAGTAGACAGCATGCAAAATCACTATTTTGTAATGTAAGCAGAGAGGTGGAAAATTCTAAGAAAGGACAAAAGATAAATACTAGAGTTCAAAAAATGCTGTAACAGAAATGAAGAATGCCTTCAGTGGGCTTATTGGTAGACTGGACACAGCTGTGAAAAGAATCTTTGAGCTTGAGGAGGTCTTAACAGAAACCTTTGAAATTGCAAAGCAAACAGAAAAAAGACTGAAAAAACCTAAACAAATCCAGAACAGAATATCTAAGAAAGGTGGGACAACAACAAAACATATAACATACACGTATTAGGAATACCTGAAGGAGAAGAAAGAGAAATGAAAGAGAGGACATCACTACAGATCCCATGGACATTTAAAGGATAATTATATACTTCACAAAAATTAACTCAAAATGGATCATAGACCAAAATGTAAAATGCAAAATTATAAAACTCCTAGAAGATAACATAGGGGAAAATCTAGATGACCTTGGTATGGCGATGACTTTTTAGATACAACATCAAATCCATGAAAGAAAGAACTGATAAAGTGGATTTCATTAAAACTAAGGACTTCTGCTCTGTGAAAGACAATGTCAAGAGAATGAGAAGACATGCCTCAGAGTGGGAGAAAATATTTGCAGAAGACATATCTGATACAGGACCATTTTACAAAACATACAAAGAACTCTTAAAACTCAACAATAAGAAAATGAACAACAGCATTAAAAAATGAGCCGAAGACCTGAACAGACACCCTATCAAAGAAAATATGTAGATGGAAAATAAGCATATGAAAAGATATTTGACAGTATGTGTCATTAGGGAATTGGAAATTAAAATAACAATGAGATACCACCACACACTCAATAGACTGGCAAAAATCCAAAACACTAACACTGAATGCTGGTGAGGATGCAGCAATAGGAACTATCATTGCTGGTGGGAATGCAAAATGGTACAGTCACTTTGGAAGATAGTTTGGCAATTTCTTATAAACTTAAACATATAAGATTCAGCAATTGCACTTCTTGGTACTTACTGAAATGAGTTGAAAATTTATGTCCACACAAAAAATTGTACATGAAGATGCTTATAGCAGCTTTACTCATAATTGCCAAAATGTGGAAGTAATAAAGATGTCCTTAAATAAACTGTGGTACATCCAGTCAATGGAATATTATTCAGTGCTAAAAAGAAATGAGTTATCAAGCCATGAAAAGACATAGAGGAACCTTAAATGTATGTTACTAGTGACAGAAGCCAGTCTGAAAAGGTTACATACTGTATCATTCCAACTGTATGACATTCTAGAAAAGGCAAAAGTATGGAGATAATTAAAAGATCAGTTGTTGTGGGGGTGGGGTGGAGGTGGGGATATGAATAGGCACAGCACAGAGGATTTTTAAGGCAGTGAAATTACTCTGTATGATACTATAATTGTGGATACCTGTCATTATACATTTGTCAAAACCCATAGAATGTACACCACCAAGAGTGAATCATAATGTAAACTTGGACTTTGGGTGATAATGATATGTCAATCTAGTTTCATTGATTGTAACAAATGTGCTACTCTGGTGCGGGAGCTATATATGTGTGTGTGTGCTCAGGAGGTATATGGGAAATCTCTGTGCCTTCTGATTCATTTGCTGTGAACTAAAAGTCTCTAAAAAATTGTCAATTTAAAAAACAAAACAAAAACAAAACAAAGAACCTCCTTAGACCTCACATTCCTTTCCAGCTGCCACCTCATTTCTTTGCTCCCTTTTAGAGAAAAATTCCCCAAAAGAATCGCCTGTGCTCACTAGCTGTCTCGATTTCCCCTCTTCCCATCTCTCTTTAATCCGTTCCCACCAGGCTTTTGTCCTCACTGTTCCACTGAAATACGGCCAATTCTCAGTCCTCATCTTGAAATAGGGAAAGCTTTTGACACAGTGATCATTTTATCTTTCTTTTTTTCCTTCTTCTTCTTCTTCTCAAAACCCCCCAGTACACAGTTGTATATTGCAGATGTAGGTCCTTCCACTTCTACTGTGTGGGACACCACTTCAACATGGCTTGATGAGCGGTGCTAAGTCCGCACCCAGGCTCTGAACCGGCCAAACCGCAGGCCGCCCAAGTGGAGCGCGTGAACATAACCACTCGGCCCCGGGACTGGCCCCCGTTTTATGTTTCTTGATAACCCTTCCTTCATTTGGTTCCTGGGACCCCCATTTTTAATGTTCTCCCCTGAGCCACTCTTTCTTAATCTCTTGGCTGGTCTCCCCTCACGTCCCTAGATGCTAATCACTGGAGTGTACTAAGCTCAGTCTTTGGTCTTCTTTTCTGTACCTACACTCACTCACTTGGTGATCTCATCCAGACTCAAGGTTTTGAGTACTATTGATAACTCAGGATGCGTCAATTCAAAATACCCAGTTTATGAGGTTGTGGTGAGGATTAAATGAGTTAATATATATAAGGAACTTCAAACTGTGTCTGGAACAGTCAGTACTTTAGATAATCAGCTGTAAACCTGCAAGCTAACAGGCACCATAAACATCACATGTTCAAAACCAAATTTCCAACTTTTCTCCCTCAGGTTCCCCCTCTTGCAGGCTTTCCTAACATCCTTAACTCTTTGCTTCTTATCATATTCCCCATCTAGTCTATGAGAAAACCCTGGTGGTTCTACCTTCAAAATACATTCAGAATCCAAATCTTCCCACTATCGCGTCACTATATCCTTGTCCGAGGTACAGTAGTGTTCCACCTGACCTTCTGCAAATTTACTGATAAGTCTCCCTGCTTTCTCTTATTTCCCTTTGGTCTCGTTTAACACAGCAACCAGAGTGATGCTTTTAAAATGTAAGGCAGATCGTGTCACTCCTTTGTTCTAAATCATCTTACTCAGAGCGAAAGACAATATCCGTGCAATGGCCTACAAGGCTCTAGATCAATTGGCCCTTTGCTCCTCTGCTTTCATCTCTTACCACTCTCCATGTGGTTCACTCTGCTTCAGCACACTAGCCGCCTTGCTGTTTCTCACATATACTTCCTCCTCCATTACTTTTGTTTGATTTCCCACTGCCTAGAATGTCCTTCCTCAAGATAATCTGCTCAAATGTCTCTGCTCATCCCCTTCCTTCTCCAGTGTCTCTCTCAAAGAATCTTCCTATCTCTCTGGCATCATCAGGGCCACTAGGAGAGGATCTAGCCTGTAGATAAGTCAAAACTTCCAAACCAGGTTCTTGATGACATCCTTTGAGCATCCGGATCAAGCCTGGCCTAATGCTAGCTCTACCCCTGGACTGTACATGCTGCACTCGTGCCTTTTGGAGTTTACTACAATACCTGGCAAACAGCTTGGCAGGTGTTGTATAAAAAAATATCATTATCATTAGTATATTTTATTTATTACAATTTATTATTATTCATATTTTAATGTGGTAGAATTGTATAATGATGAGTCTTAGCAGAAAGAAAATTGTAATTTTGTAAATAAAGAATGGAGAAAGGTATTGCTTAATCTTTTCTTCTGGGGACATTATTATGTTGTGCAACACGAAGAGAAGAGGGGAAGGAGACAGAGGGAAGGGAGCTGACAGTTACAGACTGTCCGGCCTCATGCTAAGTGCTTCACATGCATTTCTTCTTCAAAACCCAGCGTCCCCAGGGTGAACCTTTGTCTCCACATTTTACAGATGAGGAAGGTCAGAAGGTTAAGGTCATCTAGCTATTAAAGGGGATAGTCAGGATCCGTGACTAGGGCTGTGTTACTCCCAAACCTGTCCTCTTGCCATTTTCACCATGCTGCGCTTGGTCTTTAAATCTTTCTACAATACATAAGTCCTGTTTGTTGAGCCAGTGAGTGAAACCAGAAAGCAAGTGGGAAAAAGAATTCTTTTCAGTCTGCAAATGTCAAGAGTGACAATATGTGGCTGTGTTCTTACCATTGAGCTTAAAATCTTGCAACTCAGGCTTTGGCAGAAATTTGAAAAAAAGAAAATTTCCACCGGCATGTCTAACTTATTAAAGAAGGATAAAATGTAACTGCACATAGTGACAATATCCCACCTATTTCCTGGAACCCATTCTACAACGGTGAAGGATATGCTTCAACTATAAATAGAATATATCAGCTCATCTGTTCTCACCAGATGCAGTGAAATTTAGTCTCTAGAGTAAGGGCTGGTTTAAGGGTCCCCCTGAACTTGTGTTTTAGTGAGAAAAATATTTTGTACATGTTTAAGAAATTATGCTTATTCACTTTTACATTGAGGTTTAAAGTACATCACATTAGAAACATTTAAGAAAGATAATTTTATATTTGTCCTAAGAGATTAACTTTAAATTACAGTACAAAATCCAGTTAATTCCCTCAAGTCAACCTTACTTATTAAGCGCCTATTTGTGCTTTGAACTCTGCTGGATGCTGTGTACAAAGAGAGCATGGTGTGCTCAAACTAGTCCATAGCCTCTGGAAATCCTTGAGGGACCCTTCTTTTGTGAGTTCCTAGGCAATGCAAAAGCTATTTGGGATGAGCTATATCCTGGGCACAAAGCAGTCATTTACGTCGGCCAGCTCACCTCCTTCACTGAGCGAGGAGAACTGAAATGAGGGCAGGGTATTCTTTCTCAGTCTTTTGCATAACCAATCTACATTTAACCCTTTCAATGTCTTCTAAATTCATCTGTCTTGCACACTAATTATTTTTATTGCTATTCTTAGAAACTGTGCCAAAATACTTTACATATTCCCAGTCTTGAGAGACTGAGAAATAGACACAAAAATTTTCCAATAATTCTTGTGCATACATATATAAGTAAAAAGTCAATATTTGGGGTTTTCATTGGGACAGCTGCCCTACCAAGGTTTATTGTTCACATTCTAGTTATATTAGTTTGATAGACACTTCTCCTTTTAGATTCAATGTTCATTTCTTGCTGAAGATGTCCTCACCCCTGATAACACTGTGTGGTGTGCCAATTAAAACAATGTTTTGACCTATATAATATTTTCTCGTTTGTTTCTGCTCTCTCAAAAATTTGCAATAGTAGCCAATCTCCATTTGGGGCCACCAGTGTGTTATCATGCTTTCCTTTCACATAACAAGGAAGTTGTTCATGCTGTTATATCATACATTTAGAAGATTCCAAGAAAAAGTTTATTCAAGTCCAAATCAGCCACACCTTTCAATACACATATACAGCAATGTCTGTATATAGATGGGAAAAACACTTGGCAAACAAGACTACAATACAGCTGAGGGAGGAAGAGGTGTGACGCGCTGGCTGTGAATTTTTGTTTCCGAGGTCAAGAGGGCCCTTATGCCTGCACTTCTATACGCTCCAGTACACTTTGGGCTTCTGAGGGTCCGGGTTCAAGAAACTCTTATTGGTGCTGACAGCAATCCCTTGTTTATGTGGTTTCCGGAGATGGGCTGAGGAATCTATGATTGTTGTGAAGGTATTCAGACATGAGGCAATTTTCAGGGACCCTAAGAAATGAGGAATCATGACTATTAGGTAATTTTATTCATTCTTCTTTATCCAGTTATGGAATATACAACTTTCGTCACTTTGTGGTCTGCGCATAAGTATAGGGGACAAGGACGGAGGAGTGTAAGGAGAGAGAAACATTTCTTCTATTCAAACGTGGGATTCCAAAACATATTTATAGCAACACCTTTCAACTTAATGGGTAATATTAAGCTCCAACATGTCATTTTGCTATTTTTCAGAAAGAAAAACCTCAGATAATGGTTGAAAGACGTACACAGTTGATAGAAATTAATTTGAAATTGGGGTAAACTCTGGAAATAAGATTTTTTTCATTTTAATGTTGAATATATGAAATAATTCAAGAATAAATTTTGTATGTTAATACTGGATATGTATAAATTAATCCATTGTTTCAAAATTTTCATTTATCAAGTTAGACTATTGTTTAATTCTTTTTTCTGGGTTATCTAATTGGAGGACGTTGGGGTGGGTGGGGTAAGCAAGTAAGGGGAAAATTCACATTTTGGAGATCAATATCTGGCCCTTTTTGATGGCATTACACAGTCAATAGAATTAACTTGGCTGCTGCGTGGGTTTGATGAAACTGACTGCTAAAGAAGATCACCATCTTTGGGAAGACTCTGGACTCAGTAGGGCGCATGGGCTTTTCAGCCACTTTAAGAGCAGGAGCTGATTAGCTCTTTGTCGTGTGGGCTCCTTCTCGAACCATCTCAGCAACGAGCCTCGCTGTAGTCTTCATTCCCCTGCACAAGCCCCCTCGGACTCGAGGACTTCAAACCTCACTTTCTCGCACAAAGGCCAGAAGTATTAGTTTACTTAAGTCATTAAAAGCCTTAGAAGAAACGAAGAATTTGATCATTTTGGAAAAAATCCCTTTACGTTTAGCAATGTTATTTGACTTTGAAAGCTTGCTTTTGGACTTTTAAGATCCTGAATCTTAATTATGGTTTCCTTATGCCTAGAATGTTTTCAACCATGAAATTAGAAATCTCTCGTGACTTCTTTCTTCATGTTCCAATTATACTGAACTCTGAGCCACACTTGCTCACACTTCTGCACCTCTGCGCTTCAAGATTTAGTGAAAGTATTATTATAAGAAGGCGTCTGTTAAGAGACCTTCTTGATCCTCCCTGTTGGAGTTCTGTGCTCCTCTCACGGGCTCTCAGCACACGTGCATATCTCTATCACACTGTATTAAAATCGCCCATTTAGTTTTCTGTCTTCCTCATTAGACTGGGGCCTCATGAAGATCTCGTGAAGGTTTTGGTTATTTTTAATTTAACCTCTGTTATCCTCAATACCTAGCATAGTGCTTGCACGTAGTAGCTGCACAAGTGTTTGTTGAATAAATGAAAAAGTTGAGATGCTTAACAAAGGAACAAAACTGTGTGGATTTGATTACTTTTTCCTCTCCATGTTTGACTAAAGTCATTGCTAAGTAGACACAGCACTTAAATGGTCAGTTTCTATACTGATCCCTTCTCCTATATTGATTTCAGTGACTTGCTCTGCAGCAACAAGTTGTCCATTTGAAGCAAGCGCATTAATACTATGTGTAATGACAGCACATTACTAATGGGGGCGTTTTGCTCATTCTACTTACGAAGTTCTGGTTATAAGGACTGTTGTGAGGATAATGTCGCAGTGAGAAGGAAGGGATGAGTAGATCCAGGAATGCAATGAATGGGTTCATTAAATGGCTAAGCCTTTGCTTTAGGAGTTCACTGGTATCACTGCACAGTCATTTGGGTTCAGTATTCCTTCTGAATGGATCTGCTGTGCCTTGGCTGAATTAACTCATTTCGCAGATCCGTTGCCCAGAAGTGAGTAGCTGAATAGACTCAGATATTCTTCTAATTAAATCACAGTAATGTTGGTTTTTATACTGGTAATCACAATAGCCCCACAGTATATTAGATAAGGTTAAGAATAAAGAACTATTCATAAAATAATGCCCTTACGACTGATTGAGATTTGATTCTGCTTCTGACACTTACTGGCTATTTGACTTTGAGGCATTTTCTTAACCTCTCTGGGACCCTTACCTTTTATGTAACATGGGGATAATAGTACTTAGCTCACAGGGTTGTTGTGAGGAATGTGTGAGGTAAGCGTGTGAAAAATTTAGCATGATGCCTGGGCCACAGTAAGTGCTCAATAGTTATAAAGTGCTATCATGATCACCACCACCACCATCATCATTATCGTCATCATCATCATCGTCATCACAACTACTGCTTCTACATGTGACTGTTATTCCTCTTCGGCTCTATAGTGTTTGAACCCCACGTACAGGAAGATCAAATCTAAATTTAATAATTAACAAAACCCAAATTGGTAAATAAAAATCCTTCAAGGTACTTTCATTTTATCTATCAAGAAATTAATTCTAGTATCTTCAGTTTTTATAATTATAATGTATTTATAATAAAATATAAATCTAAATATTTATTTATATACATCCTATGTAAATATTTTAGAAATTTAGGCACAGTCTCATGAAAAGGAAACTTTCTTTCTGCCATTCAACCTATTAGAATGATGTGAATATAGTTTTAAGACAGGAAAATACTTATGCTATAATGTTGAGTAAAAATAATCCCAATAATATAATGGAAAAAAATTAACTGGGTATGTATGAGTTGTAGGATTTGAATGGTTTTTATTTATTTTTTATACGTTCTATATTTTCCAAGTTTTCTACAATAAACACATTCTACTTTTAAGACTTTTTAGGTGGTAAAGATATTCATCTTGTCTTTCATATATATGCATATACACAAACACATACACACAGTTTTTTTCTGGATTTTAGAATACACAATCCTTATAAAAATGATGTAAACAAAACAGACATATAAAGCTGAAAGTCAATTCAACACAAGAAAACCAATCAATGTAATACATTATATTACCACAATGAAGTACAAAAACCACATTATCATCTCAATTGATGCAGAAAAAGTATTTGACAAAATTCAATACCCTTTCATTATAAAACCAGTCAACAAATGAGGAATAGAAGGAAAGTATCTCAAGATAATGAAAGCCATATATGAAAAACCCACAGTTAATGTCATCTCAAAGGTGAAAGACTGAAAGCTTTTCCCCTAAGATCCAGAACAAGGCAAGGATGCCCACTCTTGCCACTACTGTTCAACATAGTACTGAAAGTCTAGCCAGAACAATTAGACAAGAAAAAAAATAAAAGGCATCCAAATTGGAAAGGAAGAAGTAAAATCATCTCTGTTCACAAATGACATGAACTTATATGTAGAATACCCTAAATATTCCACAAACAACTATTAAAATGAATAAGCAATTTCAGCAAAGTTGCAGGATATAAAATCAACATGCAAAAATCACTTGTATTTCTATACACTAACAATGACCAATCTGAAGAGAAAATTAAGAAAACAATCCCATTTACCAGAGCATCAAAAAGGATTAAATCTTAGAAATAAACTTAAGTGAGCAGGTGAAACACTGTACATGGAAAACTACAAACATTGTTAAGACAAATCAAAGAAGACACAAATAGACTGGACATTCTAACATGTCTAACATTAAAATGTCCACACTACCAAAAGAATCTACAGATTCAGAAAATCCTTATCAAAATCCCAATGACATTCTTTGCAGAAATAGAAAAAAATTCCTAACATTCATATGGAATCCCAAGGGACCCTGAGTAGCCAAAACAATTTAGAAGAACAAAGTTGGAGGCCTCATACCTCCTGACTGCAAAACATACTACAAAGCAACATTAATCAAGACAGTGTAGTACAGGCCTAAAGACAGAGATACAGACCACTGAAACAGAAATAGAAAGCCCAGAAATAAACCCTTATGTATATAGCCAAATGATTTTTGACAAGGGTGCCAAAACTACACAATGGAGAAAGGACAGTCTCTTCAACAATGGTATTAGTAAAACTGGCTATTCACACATCAAAATTGAAGCTGGATGCTTACCTTACACCATATAAAAAAAATTAACTCAAAATAGATGAAAGACCTAAATGTAAGGCCTAAAACTATAATTACTAGAAGAAAATACAGGGGAAAAGCTTCAGGACACTAGATTTGGCAATGATTTCTTGGATATGACATCAAAAGCACAGGCAACAAAAGCAAAAATAGACAAATGAGTCTGTATCAAACTTAAAAATTTTGCACATTAAAGGAAACAATCGAGTGAAAAGGCAGCCTATAGAATGGGAGAAAATAGCTGGAAATCATATATCTGATAAGGGGCTAATATCCGGAACATAAGGAATTTCTATAACTTAACAAAGAAACAACTTGATTAAAAAGTCAGTGAGTAGCTTGAATAGACAATTCTCCAAAGAAGATACACAGACGACCAACAAGCATACGAAAAGATGCTCAAAATGACTAACCGTAAGAGAAATACAAATCAAAACCACAGTGAGATATCACCTCACACCCATTAGGATGGCCACTATCAAAAGAACAGAAAATAACAAGTGTTGACAAGGATGCAGAGAAATTGGAACCCTTGTGCACTGTTGGTGGCAATGTAAAATGGTGTGGCCATTATGGAAAACAGTATGGGTTTCCTTAAAAAGTTAAAAATAGAATTACTATATGATCCAGCAATCCCACTTCTGAATATACATCCAAAAGAATTCAGAGCATGATCTCAAAGAGATTTGCACACCTATGTTTACTGCAGCATTATTCATAATAGCTAAGAGGTGGAAACAACACAAATGTCCACTGACAGATGAATGGAGAAAGAAAATGTAGTATCTACATAGAATGGAGTATTTTGCAGCCTTTAAAAAGAAGGAAATCTTGTCACTCGGTTCAATATCCATGAACCTGGAAGATCTGATGCTAAGCAAAATATGCCAGTCACAAAAAGACACATACTGTATGATTCCACTCATATGAAGTTATCTCAAGCAGTCAAAATCAGAGAAACAGAAGGTAAAGGTGGCTGCCTAGGGCTTGGGGCCAGCGGAAGGAGGAGGGGGAATTAGTGTTTAATGACTATAGAGTTTCAGTTTTATAAGATGAAAAAGTTCTAGAGATCTGTTGCACAACAATGTGAATATATTTAACACTACTGAACTGTTACACTTAAAAATGATTAAGATGGTAAATTTAATGTTATGTGGTTGGGTTTTTTTTTCTGCCACACACAAAAAAACCCCTGAAAGTCAAGGGTCTCTGTAATTACACTCCCGCCCTACTATAAACTACTGCACACATAGTATCTAAACACCATACTACAAAGACAACTATTGTTAACAGGTGTGTAACTTCAAAGCTTTTTTCTTTTTTTTTTTGCTGAGGAAGATCAGCCCTGAGCTAACATCTGTGCCAATCTTCATCTACTTTTTTGTATGTGGGACACCACCACAGCGTGGCTGGTAAGTGGAGCAGGTCTGTGCCCAGGATCCAAACCTGCAAACCTGGGCCACTGAAGCAGAGTGCATAGAACTTTAACCACTCGGCCATGGGGCCAGGCCCAGGGCTTTTTTTAAAAAAATGGAATATACAGACACACGCACACTATACACTCATACATGCTTCTAACAGAGTTCTCAGACTTGCCTTTTTTCTTTTTTAATACTCAACAGAATGCCATGGTCATCTTTCCATGTCAGTATACAGATAAATCTACTTCATTCTTTTAAATAGCTGCATAGTATTTCACTGTATGAATGTACCATATTTGGCAAATGTATTACCATATTTGGCTATGTCTCAGAGGCTGCATATTTCCAAAGGAATGAGCACTTTAATGGTAAAAATTTTCATAATTAACAAATGTTCATTGCCTAAGGGGCATAGCAGTAGGGGGGAGGGCTCTACAAGGAATGACAGAGTTCTTGTCCTCAAGCAAACAACACTCTATTATGAAAGCAAAGATATACACGTAAATAAACGAGGTAGAAAGACATACATACATATTAATTGCCATATGAAGTTTGGACCCCCAATTCGGGGGAATCAAAGCTGGTTTCAAGAGAACGCATCTTCAGAATATTCAAGGATAGCAAGAATTTAGGAATGTGGAGATTGGGAGACTAGAGAAGAGGAAGAGAATATTTCAGAAAGTAGGAACAGGTAGGTAAGACATACAGAAGTACAGTATATAATAATAGCTACCAGTTCCTCAGTGCCTATGAACTAAGTACTTGGTAGCAAGTACTAAGTACCTATGTACCAAGCTACGTTCTTTACATATAATACTCCATTTCAGCCTCACAACTGAGGAATAAACATTTTAATTCCTATTTAATAACGAGGTAACTCAGGATCAGAAAAGTTAAGTATTAACATTGTGAGTTCCTTCACTAAAGAAATGATAATGTGACAACATGGATGGACCATGAGGGCATTATGCTAAGTGGAATAAGCCAGACAAAGGCAAATACTGTGTGAGCTCACTTATATGTGTAATCTAAAAGAAAAAAAAAACCCAACCAAACAAACCATAGAAAAAGAGATCAGATTTGTGGTTACCAGAGGTGCGGGGTGGAGGTTGGGGAAATTAGATGAAGGTAGTCAAAAGATAAAAAGTTTCAGTTATAAGTACTGGGGATATAGTGGACAACATGATGACTATAGTTAACACCGCTGTATGGAATATTTGTTGTTAAGATAGTAGATCCTAAGAGTTTTCATCACAGGGAAAAACCTTTTCATTTTTTGGTATCCATATGAGAGGACGGATGTTAAACTTCTTGTGGTAATCATTTCACAATATATGTAAGTCAAGTCATCATGCTGTACACTGTAAACTTATGCAGTGCTGTATGTCAATTATATTTCAATAAAACCACAAAAAAAAGAACAAATGATAATGTAGGAGAGGGAAGCTGGGACCAGACCAAAGAAGACCTTGAAGATCATGCCTGAATGCTTAGATTCTATTTGGTAGGTAATTTAGAGCCATTGACAAATTATGAAAATGGAAACTTCATAATTAAGAATTCATGCTTTAAGAAGGTAAGTCTGGTAGTGCTTTGGATGGACTAATTACAGGAAATAAATTAGATTAATTAGAATACAGTGACCATATGCCTAGGTTTGCAAGGGGCAGTCTCAATGTATGCCAGTTGTCCTAGAAATATTAAAAGAGCCTATTTCACTCTCCATAATGTCCCTTTCGCACTCAGAAATGTCCTGGAAATAATATGTGACAAAATATGAAGGGATATGAGAGCTGGAATAACACAGGACAGTGGCAGTGTGAACAGAGAGGAGGAAGGAAGTGAGAGAAATCTTGGTGTGGTAGAAGAATCAATAGATACGTTTTAGTTCAAGTGGCTGGAGAATAAAATGTCAATGATCGGGAAAAAAAGAAAGGAAAAAAGATTTAGAAGAGAAAATGATGTCTTTAATTTGGAATCTGATGTCCTGGCAGGATATTCATGTTGAACTGTGCGGTAGCTTATTGGAAATGTGAGGCTGGAGATACAGTTGCCCATATGGAAGTGATTATTGAAATCATGAAAGTGAATGAGATTGCCAAGGAATAGAGCATAACCAAAGATGGCAAAGAGGCCTAGAGGACCCCAAGGAAGACCTATTTAGAAGACTCTCAAATTGTAAATACAAAATGAGGTTAATCGATGGTTCCATAATTGCATGATCATCTTGAGCCCAGTCAAAAGTACCAATTGCCCACGTCGAATGCTGAGTTTGAAAGCAGCTGGTCAAGAAACCAAAGGGCAACTTCACAAACTGTTTCCTCCATGTTTTCATTTCATGACATTTTCAGCTTTCTTCTTGTGAATGTGAACTCCTGAGTGTTATGTTATAAACTTATTTTTAGCTCAGGACTAGAGTGATTGATATAAGAAGGTAAGCAGAGCAGTAAGCGATGTGAGCCACTCAAGTGTCTACAATCTCTCTCTCATTTTCCTGTACATTAATAGAGATATATGAACACTAATGTTATTGTTTCCTACATAACTTGCCACAGACTGTCAAGCTGAAGGTTCTACCACAATTATCACTGATGACATGAAGACTACAGAACAGAATTAAGCTCTGTATTATCAGTGCATTCAGAACTACATGGTATATTGACAAGTCACTTAGTGTTCACATGTCAAAGCCCACGACTTACTGTTTCATTTACAGAGATGTAAATCTCACCCAGGAAAGACCAGGTACACCTTAAAATTACTATATGAAATTGAAGAACACATATAAAAAGGCATTTGAATTTAATCTCAAGGCTGTTTTGATGAGGAAAAAATGCATTAAAAATTTTACATTTTGCAAGGGAAATTCATATCCCTTTGCCCTTAAAACAAAGCCATATGAAAACACTTTAAATGCAAAACTTCATTTAACTGTCCAGGAAGATGAAATTAAACAGCAGGAGTGCCTGCTTGCTTTTTAATCTTGTCTTTTTTAAAAAACTTTGATGTTTCAGTAAGTACCAATAACATGTAATTTACAAATCTAACTGAAAACAGTGACTTTGAAATTATTTAACCATCTTTTCCCTCATTTAACAAATTCACTTTTTGGAAGAAAAATAATTTTAAAGTAGTCCACATATCTCTCCATATATCTAAAAACAAACTGTACAGCCCACTGGAGTTATATTAAATTCATGGAGGAGAAAACAGAGCAGGATGAATCTTTCCGAGCAATTTCAATACATTCCAAACCGTAAACTACTGTCAAAAAGACACAGTGCAGCAACTCTGCTATGACTCTCTGCGAAGTAGACAATGTGTTTTTAATACCTGCTTGGAAGAGAAGCATCGATGTATCCAGTTAAGAATTCAGATTGTTTGCCAATATCGTGAAATGAATTCAGGCAATATGGGAATCTGCAATATTCAGAGTTTATTGCTCATCAATGCAACCACTTTTTCCAGGTTGGGACTGGGTTTTTCAAATGTAAAACCATATAAATATATATATTTTTTTTGCTGAGGAAGATTTTCTCTGAGCTAACCTCTGTTGCCAATCTTCCTTTTTGCTTGAGGAAGATTTGCCCTGAGCTAACATCTGTGCCAGTCCTCCTCTGTTTTGAATGTGGGTCACTGCCACAGCATGGCTGCCAACAAGTAGTGGATGTCCGCACCTGGGAACCAAACCTGGGCCACTGAAGTGGAGCGTGCAGAACTTAACCATTAGGCCATGAGGCTGGCCCCAAACTGGTAATTTTTCATATGGTTACCATGGGAAGCTTGTTCCTGATGGTGAAATACATTCAGTAATAACTATTATTATCAGTCAATAAATGACTGGCTAGAATCTAGCTAGACACAATACATTGTTGGACATTATTGATGGTCTCATCTTTGTTTTTTTGAAAATGGATTGCAATATTTATGTCATTAAAAAATATGTAAACCACTTTTGGAAATATGGTTAGTAAAGAATAGGCTATGCAGATGCTGAGCAGTTTTCTTTCCCAGGATGATTATACAGCCAAATGATTATGTCAATGATATGTTCAGAGGGTGAGGCAAAATATACTGTCATCTTATATGTTCTCTGAATTTCTAGAGACTAATCTTTAAAGCTGAGGTCTTAAACAGGTGGTTGATACCACTTCAAATGTTTTCCCCATTTTTAGGGTGGTGGTAACTTAAGTCTTCATTATTAATATATGGGGCAAGTAAATGAACCAAGGAAACAAAGTGGTGAAATGTTTCTTGAGCTATATGATCCAATTTAAATCAACAGCTTTTAATCTAAATACATGGAAATTAAAACAAGACAGACAGATATATTTGTAACTTCTCTGAGAAGGTCATCCACGGAATATTTTAACTTCCATCAAGTTCTATTGTTTTAAGTAATTTGTTAGTAGTTGTAACTTTTACATAAAAAGCCTTGGGAAAGGGAAAGCTGTAATTTGGGGGAATCTTTAAAAAGTTTCATAGAATCACTTTAAATACAGATACATGTTTTTTTTTTTTTAAGATTTTATTTTTCCTTTTTCTCCCCAAAGCTCCCCCAGTACATGGTTGTGTATTTTTAGCTGTGAGTCCCTTTAGTTGTGGCATGTGGGATGCTGCCTCAGCATGGCCTGATGAGCAGTGCTATGTCCGTGCCCAGGATTCGAACCGGTGAAACCCTGGGCCACCAAAGCAGAGCATGCGAACTTAACCTCTCGGCCACGGGGCCGGCCCCCAGATACATCTTTTTAATAGTGAATTCAAAAGAACTATGTACTATAACAAGATCATTCTTTCAGCTAGTCAACAGACTACTATATTAATTTCCCCTGAAGTTAACATTTGTTTATATTACACCTGAGTTGTTTTCAATATTTCCTTCTATAGTCCCATGTACAGAATTTCTACTCAATGCTTAACCATTCAAAGAGAATCTTAATAGAGAAAACCAGATTATTCCTTTTTTGAATATTAACATTCTTTTTTTTTTCTGCTGAGGAAGATTAACGCTGAGCTGACATCCATGCCAATCTTCCTCTATTTTCTAGTATGTTGGCTGCCAGCACAGCATTGCCACTAACAGAGCAGTGTGTCCACGCCTGGGAACTGAACCTGGGCCACCAAAGCATAGTGTGCTGAACTTATCCACTAGGCCACCAGGGCTGGCCCAAACATTCTTAATATTAGCAAAGCTATTTCTGTCAAGCAGATTTTTATGAGTAGTAATGTCTAAGAAACATAAGCTACCCAGGCAAACGTAAGGATCTGTGGTAAAGAATTAACTGGGGTTTGGTACTTTGTGAACTCCTATATTTCTACCAGATTTTGTAGAGAAAATTCATCATCAGGGTTCATTCAAACACTTCCTGTATCAAAGAAGTAGTGCAGATCTAAATTTAGACTTCACTTCCACTTATGGCCAAGATGGCACAATGAGTAAGATTTACCTCTTGCTTGAAACAATTAAAAGATCATATGTAATATATAAACAATGGTTTTCAAGACAGTCAACATCAGGCAATGATCCCTAAGAGATGAGAAACAAAGGCGAGCCCCATGATTTCTCCCAGCTTACTGTCTGGAGTTTCCAGGCCATAAGGCAGGAAGGGGAAACCAAGGAGGAGATGGAGTCTAGGGAGGCCAAGGCAGCTAGAATTTGCAAGGCAGAATGCCAGAGAGAAGAGAGCCACACACAAAGAGAACTCTGGAGATAGACAAAGGGTCCCTCTGTATCTTCAACTGAGTACTACTGAGCAGCCCATACATATCAGGAAATTACCCAAGGCTGGAGAAAAAAACATCCAAAAGTTTTAGAGAGAACAATACTTGAAGCTCACACAGGGCCAGAATACTTCCAGTTCTCACAGAGGGGGAAAATCTCGTGATTCAAGGGGCACCTGGTACCGTACTTAGAAAGGTTTTGCCTCACTTGTGAGGAAAATTAGACTAAATCTGTTCCCAAGTAACTTAACTGCATACAAAATAAAGCTCAAGAATATTTACAGAAATACAAAGATATCCAGCACTCCACAAGGTAAAGTTCAAAATGTCTATCATCTGATCAAAAATTATCAGGCAAACTAGGAAAACACACTCCATAATGAGAAGGAAACTCAATCAAAACTGACATAGATTATAGCTAAGAAGTGAAAGGAAATAAAATGAAATCAAACAAAATATTCAATCTAAAAACAAGATAGTAAAAGAAAAAAAGAGACACAACAAATAGAACAAATAGAAAACAACAGGGGCTGGCTCCGTGGCTGAGTGGTTAAGTTCGCGCACTCCGCTGCGGCAGCCCACGGTTCGGATCCTGGGTGTGGACATGGCACTGCTCGTCAGGCCACGCTGAGGCCGCGTCCCACATCTCACAACTAGAAGGACCTGCAACTAATGATATACAACTACGTACGGGGCGGGGGGGTTTGGGGAGAAAAAGCAGAAAAAAAAAAAAAAAGATTGGCAACAGTTGTTAGCTCAGGTGCCAATCTTTAAAAAAAGAAAACAACAGCAAGGTGTTAGACTTTAACTCAATCATATGAATAATCATATAACAAGTGAATGGTCTAAGCACTCCATTTAAAGGCAGAGATTATTAGATTGGATTAAAAAAAGCAAGACCCAAAACTATATGCTGCCTGAAAGAAACCTACTTTAAAGACACAAATAGGGGTTAAATGGAAAAGATATGCCATGCTAGCACTTATCAGTAAGGATATAAAAGGACTGAAAGACACTACTGACTAACTTGACCTAATAAACATTCATGGAACATATCAATCAACAATAGCAGAAATGCACACGGGACATTCACCAAGATGAGCCATACTCTGAGGCATAAAACAAGTCTCAGTAATTTTAAAAGGATCCAAGTTATAGAAAGTATGTTCTCCGGTCACGATAGAATTAGAAATCAATAATAGAAATATTCTTGGAAAATTTCCAAGTACTTGTGAAATAACATGATTCTAAATAAACCATTGGTCAAAGGAAAATCAGAAAGCATTTGATCCGAATAAAAATAAAATTTATGGTATATATCAAAACTTACAGTTAAGGTAGTAATTAGAGGGAAATTTATAGCACTCAACATCTATATCAGAACACTATCAAATCAGTAACCTCAGTTGTCAAGTTAAACTAAAAGATGGCTAAACCCTAAGTAGAAGAAAAAAAAATAAAGACCACAGTACAAATCAATGAAACAGAGAACAGTAAAATTACAGAGAAAAATCAATAAAACCAAGTCAGTTCTCTGAGATGATCAACAGTTGATAAGCCTCTAGATAAGACTGATCAGGAAAAAGAGAAGACACAAACTAACATCAGGAATGAGAGTGTTCACATTGCTACATATTCTATAGTAGTATAATAATAAAGAATTATGAAATTTATGCTAATACTTTGAAAAATTATATGAAATGGACAATTTCCTTGGAAGACACAAACTAACAAAACTCACACAAGAATAATCTAAATAATCCAATATCTATTACATGTATTGAATTTGTAATTAAAAACCTTCCCATAAAGGAACTATAGGTCCAGATGGTTCTACTGGTGAGTTCTACCAAATATTTAAGAAAGATATAGTACTGTATACAACATCTTCCAGAAAACTGAAGAGAAGGAAATACTTCCCAACTCATTTTATGAGGATAATATTACCCTGATCCAAAAACCAAAGACATTACAGTAAAAGTACAGACCAACTCATCAATTATGAATATATGTATTCTAAATAAAACTTTATCAAGTCAAGTTTAACATTACATAAAAATACATCAAGATTAAGTAGGATTTATCTCAGGAATTCAAAGCTGGCTTCACTATATTAACATGTTAACAAAAAGAAAAAAGCCATATGATCACTTCAATAGATGTAGAAAAACATTCATTCATTCATTCTGGATTACAAAGAAAACCAACAAAACCCCCAACTCCCAGTAAACTAGGCATTGAAGGGAACTTAGTCTTATATAAGGAATCTTTGAAAAATCCACAGCTAACGTCATTACTTAATGGTGAACGACTGAATGCTTTTCACCTAAGATCACGAACAAGGCAAGAATGTTTGCTCTTACTAACTTCTACTCTTTATCTTACTAAAGTTCCTAGCCAGTGCAATAAGGCAGAGTCTGATCAATTTTTTGGTAAAGGAATAGACAGTAAATAAGTCAGGCTTCGTGGGGCCATTTGGTCTTTGTGGCAACTAGTCAACTCTGCCATTACAGCATGAAAACAGGTAAGATAATACATAAATAAATGCACTTAAATAAAACTTTATTTTACACAAACAGGTTTGCTGACTCATGCAATAATGCAAGAAAAAGAAATAAAACATATTCAGATTGGAAAGGAAGAAAACTTTTTTTTTTTTTTTTAAATCAGTAAGTCACTTGTAAATTTTTTTTTTATTTTTAAAAAATTTTTCCTTTTTCTCCCCAAAGCCCCCCGGTTCATAGTTGTATATTTTTAGTTGTGGGCACTTCTAGTTGTGGCATGTGGGATGCTACCTCAGCATGGCTTGATGCGCGGTGCCATGTCCGCACCCAGGATCCAAACTGGTGAAACCCTGGGCCGCCAAAGTGGAGCGCACAAACTTAACCACTCGGCCATGGGGCTGGACTCAAGAAAACTGTCTTTATGCACAGATGACTATCAGATGATCATCTGTGTGCAAGACTATGAAATCTAGAACAAAGTTACTAGAATAAGTGAGGTTAGCAAGGTTGGAGCATACAATCAAAATGCAAAAATCAACTGTATTTCTATATATGGCGATAAATGTGAATTACTTACGGATATGAACTACTAAGGATAAAAATGACGAAAGATGTGTAAGACTTGTATACTGAAAACTATAAAACACTGCTGAAATTCAAAAAGACCTAAATAAATGCTGAGCTATACCATATTCACAGATCAGAAGACGCAACACTGAGATGTCAATTCTTTGCAAATCTGATCTACAGGTTTAACACAAGCACAATCGAAATTCCAGCCATTTTTCTTTTTTGGTAAAAATTGACAAGCTCATTCTAAAATGCACATGGAAATGCAAAGAATCTAGAAGAGTCAAAGCAACTTCGTAAAAAATTAACAAAGTTGCAGGATTTATTCTACCTGATTTTAAGACGTTATTAGTATAAAGCTACAGTCATCAAGAAAGTATGGTATTGATCTAAAGACAAAGAGATAAATGAATCAGAATAGAGTTAAAAAAACCAGTTGTAGATTGATGGTCAGCTTAATTTTGACTAAGGTACAAAGGCAAGTCAGTGTAGGATAGTCCTTCCAATAAATGGTGCTGGAATGACTAAATTTTCACCATGTGCCAAAAAATGAACTTTTATCCATACTTTGGACTATGTAAAAAAATTAACCCAAAATGGATAACAGACCTAAATTAAAACTGACTACAAGTCTTAGGATGTGGAGTAACTGCAACTCTTCTAAACTGCTGGTGGGACTATAAAATAGTACAACCATTTTGGAAAACACTGTGGAAATTTCTTAGAAAGTTAAACATATAAACCAGACATTCCACTTCTATGTATTTACCCAAAAGAAATGAAACCCTATGTTCATACAAAGACTTGTACATAAATGTTCATAGTTACTTTATTTATAATAGCCTCAAACTGGAAATAACCCCAAAGTTGATCAACAGGTGAATGGATAAACAAATCGTGTTATATCCACACAAGAGTACTATTTAGCAAAAAAAAAAGAGAATGCACTACTGATACCTGCAACAACATGGACAAATCTCCAAATAATTATGCTGAGTGAAAGCAAAAATAATAATACATACATACATCTAGTATGATTCCATTTAAATAAAATTATAAAAAATGTAAACTAATCTATGGTGAGAGCTTGTTTGGGGAGAGAAGGATTAAAAAGGGCATGAGGAATCTTGGTACGGATGAATATGTACATTATATCTTGATGGTGATTATGATTTCACAGGTATATACATTTGTCAACATCAATTAAGTATGTGTAGTTTATTGTGTCAATTATACCTCAATGAAGCTGTTTAAAAAATTTGGTAAAGATCTATAAAAAGCCATTTAGTTTTATCAGAGGAAGTAATTCAGACATGTCTGTCAATTTACCTCTTTGAAATCTGGCTTATTTTACACTTCTAAATGTTAATAACTCACTATATAAGCTCATGTTTTGAAAATAAAAACACATTTCATAAAACTGTGGCAAAAATCTCCATGTGAAATTCACTGCACCAAAAAATTCCAAAATATTGTTCTCATAGAAGAGCTCATTCTTAGTTTTACAGGCAAGTATGATGACTCTTATTTAGGTATGCAATTAAATCAGATATAAAAATGTAAGTACAAGCATAAACCTGCTAGCAGCCTAAGTTTGTTAAAGCCTCTGAAATCCTACTGGCTCACTTTAATTTTTCCTATGCTTTCATTGTTTGCCCCTGGACAAGTTCTGACAGTTAATTTTGCATTTGGTCTTCTGATCAAAGGGAAGAGAAGATGAAAAAGATGGACAGGTTTTTGAAAACTGTTAGCACTATGCAATTCTGTTCAGGAAAAATGAGCAATGATACCTCACATTATATACTTAAGAGTCTTATGGAAACCTAAAAAAATGTGTTCTTATTTTCATTTGACTTCAAATAAACTGGTAGAATTTGCAACATATAAAGCTCCTATTAAATTTAAATAGGTGCTATTTCTAATACAAACTATGTAAAGGTAGAGACAATAAAGACTTAATGAGGCTTAAGACTATTGGCTTTATTGGATCAATTATACCTCAACTTCAAAATGCTAACTGGTTAAATCCATTCAGGAGAATCTAATTTCCAATTTTGCCATTTCTACTCCCCAAATGGCATTTGTGGGGGGTGGGTGGTGGTGGTAAATATTTACCATCGTCTCTTTCTCTTCCTCATACTTAGTATCTTTTCATTAAAATCTTCAGAAATGATCTGGAAACCATCTCTTGAAGATTTAAATACTCAGCACACACTTACAAAATACTGACTTGAAGAAAAGGGAGATATGTTTTTCTGAACATAATAAAATATTCTATAGTGCATTTTCATAGCACTCCCAGTTTTCCATGAAAAATTTCAGGGTGCTTGCTAAAACTATAAAGCATTTTGGTATGGCTATCTTACTATCCTGAAATTCATTCCTTTGAACACTCAAACAATTATTTCCTAACAGCGTTAGAATACTATCTAGTGTTCTTAAACAAATGTTCACCTTACTTCATCTTGCATTTCTTTAAATAATTGTGTTTGTATCATCAAACTGTGTGTGGGAAGGAGGGGAGAAACAAACACATCTAAACAAGGTACACTTGGTTCTTTCAACTTTGAGAATTTTATCATAGTTTATATGCCTCAGTAGAGAGAGCTGATTGAAACTGCCAGATGTCTCTGGTGACATTCCTCAGATGTGAAATATGGGGGGAAAGGAACTATGCTTTCTTTTTAAAGTGTTACAGTTTGCAATAATGCATTTCTTTTAAAGAGAATTTATTAGATGGAATTCAACATGCTCATTCATATTAATCAAGTAAGATTTCTTCCTATCTGGTTTTCGAACCCTTCTTTAAGAGAGATTCCTTTTATATATATATATGACACTCACATGTAAAGGGTTGAAAAATACAATTATGTCCTTGCCAGATGAAACCTTTTGATTTTGTGCAAATGAATTATCAAGGGAGTTGATCCTACACTGTTTCATTTGTCCTTGCATTCCTGTATTTTTAGAGTATTACTTTTGTACAGTGGCATGCTGTATATGGACATAGAGGTCTATGATTAGCATGTTATAGGACTACAGTCTCTATGAATGCCTTCCTAGCCTTCAAAACATTGTCTTCATATAGACAACTCACTTGTGTTGATACTTCTGTCACTTCTAATAATGATTCTGCTGGTTTTTATAAAGGGTATCAACTTTTATCCTTCATACAGTTTTGACTTTTAGAGATATCATCAATCAGAAACCACCTGTGTAATAAACCTACAAATTAATCTTCTTAGTTATCTCATATGTTGAATGATTAATAATTAAGAAGAATTCTTTGCTGCCAAAAATGTTCCTGGGAGAGAAGAAGGGTGGGGTGGGTGTCAAGGGATGGATGAGGTCTCTTGTATATAAGCCATACATCTATACACTTAGTTTCTTCAAGGCTGCCTTTTAGACAGCTGAGGGCTTTACCCTTCCCATTAGGAGACTGCTCTGGGGAAAAAAAAATTAAAACCCTATCAAGTAATTAAAAAATGGCAATGATTAGCTTAAATTAGATTACACTATAATTCTTTTTAGTCCTAGTCTTTATTGAAGATAAATAGGCTGAAGCTATTAGTGATTAATTTCCCCCCCTATAGGGGTAGAAGATAGGTCTGCAGTATACAAGAAGTTAAATATTTACTTTTCCTTCTGTGGTGGGTAACCAGTGCAAGATGTGCAGGAATACCTAATAATTCTTAGCATATTAGAAGAAAATGATCCGTGCAGCCAGCCACCAATGTGGTTAGTTAGCTAGCTTGTATACAACCAAATGGTGACAGCTGGTTTTGTTATGCATATCTTCCCAAATTAACTGGCTTCTCCATCACGGTAATTCAAAAAATTATCAAAAAGGATTTCATTACTGAAGTCTTTACTTTCATTGTCTATTTAATACTGAGTAAAAATTCAAAGATGAACATTTCTACTAATGCAGTGGATGCTACTTCTCCCAAAATAAACTTTTCTAATTTTAAGTGAAATAAATACAATATATACAAAAATGCATAATCATGAAGTGATCCACACAATTAGTGTATCATACACTACACTTCTAACTTGAGAGGTTAGAGTTACTCAAACACTTGCAATTACATATTCTTTGATTCTACATTTCTATACATGCTGTAAAGTTATAAGCAAGACTACTCAAAATAAATAAATAAGGTAACATCACAAAATTCTTAAAATATGTACAGCAGTAAAAGAGGTACTGATGACCTCTGTCACTGAAATACACAGTTCCCTAACACTTGAATAAAAATACAGTATAAAGGATTCACAGGTAGAAAGAAACAGTTGCACATGTGTGATGAAACTGATATATGTTCCTTTGAAAACACTGGTATACCCTAAAGATTAACTGCCAAAAGTGCTAAGTATTCATTGTCTTTTGAATTACAGCATAAGGCTAACTAGACAGGGCTAAGGAAACTAAGTCCTGGTACTTGGTCTCTAAGGACCAGTAAATTTTACATACATCTGTGTGAAAACCAGATCAGCTGTCACAGAAATACATGTCTCTGGGGACCAATGTAAAATAACCACTTTTGCCTGAAAAATGTCCATCACAATATTTTCACAAAGGACATTTATATATCTATGTCTATCTACCTAAATACTCAATGAAGTTTGATTACAAAATGACTGAAGTTTGCCTACAGTCTGATTGCAAAGGCATTCCTATTAATGGTTAGGTACTTACTATTTCATAGTTTCATATTTCATAGCCTTACAATAGTTGTGATTTTCCTCTTCTAAAATGTATACTCAAATCACATAGAGACCAAGTCTTAACTCACACAGTTCATGCTATCTATAGTGCCTAATACAAGTGTCCTATTCGTAAAAAGGCACAAAAATATGTCAACTGAATGAATGAAAAGTAATCATTGCTTCTCTTCTTTGCACACCACCAAAAAGTAATTAACAATAAAAGGGTAAACACATATTAAAACGGGGGGATATGAGAATGCATTTTGTACTAATGTTTCATTCAGGTTTGTTTCTGAAGACGTCATGTAATTTTGCAGATGTCACTAAATTCTAGGTTAAGAGTTCAAAAGCTGTGGGCTTCTACTAATTTCTACCTCTGTAATTTTTATTTATTGAGAAACAAGGTGATATCTTTATTTAGAAAACACTACTATTACCAGTAGAATATGCACTCAAAAAAGACAAAAACCCCAAACATAAGATTTTGGTAGTCCATCCTGTCATCTGGTATTCCTTGAGATACATTCGTTGCAACATGTTCAAACAGTATGAACACAATGTGTTAAGTACCTGAAAGCACTAACATAACAGCATACATATCAGAATCGGTCCCGAACTTAATAAAGAGAGTGAGAGGTAGGTCTGTGATCCTGAAAGTTTTTTATACAAAGTTCACTACCCCGAATACAACTGGAACTCATATCATTCTCTGTATGAACTTCTGTCACAAACTCCCTCTGTCCACTTTGTGTGTTAAAACCTAAGGATGGATGCAATGCTTTTGTAATGATCTACATCTAAACGTCCGATTCTGTAGTTTCATTCCTATCACATTAATGGTCAGAGTTGACTAATTCAAATATTAAAAATATATAATACAACAATTATACAATTTTATATCAGTCCATCCATGGTGGGCTTCCAGTATCATACAAATCATTTGTGCAGAAATGAGGTAAAATTCATAATCTAACTATTTTGAATTACATTTTGGCAAACATGGGATCATTATAGGCTCTAATCATTATTAAGTATAGGATAAAAAGAATGTAGGCTGATGTAATCTCCTAGATATTAAGGAGAAAATGAAAAGTTCTTACGTTTGGTAAAATTATCTCATTTTACAGACTAGAAAGAAGTGCGTGCAAAGCCATAGTTCCCCTGCTGCAGGAGGCTTCATTATTCATTTCTGAATTTCTAAACTATAAACCTTTAAAAATGAAGCTAACTCACATAATTGAAATTAGATTACAGAGATCTATGTTAACAATGGGAATTATATAAAAGAACAATTTATAAGAAAAAACTAATTAAAATTAAAGTTATGTGTGAATGGGTTTGAAAAAGCCAATTTCAGACTTACTGTACTATATAGGGTAATACTATGAACAACACAACAATTATACCTACTGGCCTCTAAAGGTACTACATGTTATTTTAGAAGCAGATTTAATTTTGCATTTTGATTTTCTCATATTAAAATGTTTTTGGCATTCTCTGAGCATATATTGCATTTAAAATGGAAGAAACCTACAGGCAAGATAAATGAAGGCGTTCCTAGATTTAAAGAATTGTAGATATCAAAAATTATCTCCACACTGTAGCATTTTCCCTTTGATTTGCTTATTAAAGAAAATTTGCTTTCAAAATCACATGTTTGCTGTAAAGTAGCAAGACGTTAAACTAAACAACTAAAAGCCTTCAGCATACTCGTTTACTTTAGGCCTACCTTAAATACACTTAAAAGAAAACGACTTAGGGTCTAAAGTAAATGGATTCTAACTTTTAAGAGATAATTCTTAGGAAAGTTTTAGATGGTTTTAAAAATGCAAAAAAAAAGATTGCTTGGGTTATAGCTTTAGAAAGATCTAAATTCTTTAGATTATTTTGGAAATGTTTCATTATTAAATAATGCAATAAGTAACATTTTAAAACGTTTTTATGAAAATAATAGAACAAACCTTTCAGATATCAACTTTAACCCTCAAGCAGTCTTTTTTATATACAAAGTATTTAAGTACACTTTCATTGTAGACGGAAATAAACTTGGCTCATGATATTCTACATTTGAAAAATGTCAATTATAGTACTAATACTGAATAGCTAGGCAGTCAATTTCTTTATCAATATTGATGCTACCATTTGACATGATTTACAATCATTTTTTCTTAAGTTTTAACTTCTATACGCAGATAAAGAAACTAAGATCCAGAGATGTGAAAATCATACAACTTATCTAAGACAGAAACAAGATTAGGGTCCAGGTCACCTGACATTTTAGTGCTATTAGGTTAGTTGCCTTAAAATCCATTTACATGTGCAAATAACAAAAGCAGCACTGCATTACTATTAGAAACTATATTTACATAAAAATGATAATAAAGTATAACTAGTACTAAGCATGTCATTAGCAAGTTATGTCCATTTTAAAAGTATCACCCTAATTTTTCAGGGGATCTCAACGTCAAAGGCAGATTTGTTTACACTCTTTCAAACAGAGTAATCAAAGGTTAGTATGTACTATCATCATGGATCTCCACAACAATGCTTAAGTAGTGTTTGGTTCAACTGTAGGTGATATTCAATGAGGCTGATGATGTATCAGTCCATGAATTACCCTTTCATATAACATCACCTGTAGTCTCTTTTCAAGATAAGTGTTACTGAACTCACAGTAGTACTGTCAGTAGTCTACACAGTTCTGTAATCACTATTAAGAGAACCCTTTAAATGTTTGTGCCTTCTGTGATTGTTAACTAACCATAAGAGATATTAAGTTAAAATCCTCAAGCTAGAAATGCTAAGAAAACTTTCATAGAAAAACTTAAAAAAAAAAAGGCCCATTATTTGGATTTTAATGTATGATGGTCTTTATTTACAACTTTATTGGCAAAAAAGAGGAAAAAGTTTAAAACAGTTTAACACAGGGCATTGCAGCTGATCCTGTCAGATTAAAGAAGTTTCATTTTATATGTCCATCTAATTGTCCAAAGATAAACAATACTGAATCTGCATATGTAGTTTCCTTTATGAAGTACAGTGCTCATATTTTAGGCAGTCTTTTAAACATATGAATACAAAGGAAATGAAACCACTCATTAAAAACTGTGTTAAATGAAGGGTATTTTAAACTTAAATTTATGTTGTCCTTGTAATAACACATGCCCAATGAAAATCAAAAGCTGGAAAAGCAGTTACACTTCCTACTTGAGTGGACAGTTACAACAATCAATCATTTTCTGCAATGACCATTATATTTTCAACTTATCATGAACTACTCTGAACTTACTATGAGATGTAGCCAAAGTCAGAAGACAAGACGTAGGGAGAATATTCCTTTTTTGGAGGAAGAGTAAGCCCTCCAGAATCAGCATGGGAAATAAACATCTTGTTGAAGAATTCTAGGTGGAAAAATATTAATGTAGTCAATTTCAACTCATGCTGAGCCGGCTTAATTTTTTCCTTGACTGTTTGGTGTCATTCTTCTAAATCAAGTGTGTTTAATTCTTCTTCTAGTTCATCCAAATCTTCCCCGGTAAAAAGATTTTCATCAACAGGAACAGCATCGATGACTCCATTTTCCTGTCCCTCCCCTTCAATGTCCTCTTCCAAATCACTTCTTTCACCATTTTCAGCCCTACCTCCGGAAGCTTCACTTAATTTGTTTTCTAAAAACAAAAATTGAAATCAATAAGGCCTAGAAACAGAAAACACTATTACATTAGCAACTGACAGTCACAGACTGATACTACACTTCCTCTTTTCCTTCTTCCATGAAAACCTTCCCTAAGATTACTCCAACAAGGGCTGATCTTTCTTTTTCTGAGCTTATTTGTACCAATTATATATACCTAGTATAAAGTATGTCTTTTACTGTAGACATCTGACTGCTTAATGGTTCACACATTTGAGGGCAAGATTTATCTTATATAACTTTGTGTTCCCTACATGATCTAGCAATTAGGTTTTTAAAAAGTCAACTTCCACATAATATTTTGTCTGAATAAACGGTTTATAGAATTTAAAAATGTTTATGATATAAGCAGCTACTTAGCTTTTAGTTTTGCAAATAGTAGTTAAGTCACATAGTTGTAATGCTGTAAATGAGTGTCAATCCAGAAACATTTCATCTTGTCATCAAGTTGTGAAAAAAGAACCTAGGGCTATGCAGCTACTTTTCCTTACAGGCTATAAACTATTGAGAACAAAATGCTGCTTTTTCTTGTTCAGTGACACCAATATTTACACAAAGACAATTTTTAATAGCCTAATTTAGATTTTTGCTATTTCAAACATCTCTGATGACAGTCTTGGAGATTATAACCTCTAAGTACTTGAAATTGTGCCTACTCTCACCAAAGCCTGACTTCTAAAAGGAGCAAATGAGTCTGCAGACTGGAACTAAGATAAAATCTGACAGCATTTTCAGATCTCAGGAGGGCAGTCAAGCTTTTCAAGTTATACTTGTACTCCTTTATTGTAAAAATAAGGTTTAGCTTTTTCTCGCTCAACTTTTGCCTTGATTTCTACCTTTTTCTCTCATAGCAACCATGCCAAACTTTTACTTCTCTCTTCAAACTCCTTACTCAAGGTACAATTAGATGTAACTATAATTTTCACCCTTAACTGAACTCATTATTTATACTTTCAGATCTTGCTTCTATAACCAATACCCTTTCATCTTCAATTTTCCCTCCTCTCCCAGATCCTTTTACTAGGGCCTACAGATATATTTAGATTTCCCATATCCTAAAAAGCCCTTCCCATGACCCTGTCTCCCCTCAAAGTTCTTAAGAATGAGTGGTCTGTACTGATTTTTGTCTTCATTCTTTATATTACTGCAGTCCTAATGAAAACTGGCACCCTATTCCTACAACTCTTTTCCTAACTGCAACTAAGAATTATTTCCAATTCTTAGCCTACTTGATTTTTTGGAAACTCTTCTTAATTTTTCTCTGTCCTTCTTAGTGTCTTTCCCAAGCTTTTCCTCTTTTGACTACTCTAAAACACTGATGTTTTGCAGCGTGTTCTAGAATGTTCACATCCTATGTATTCTGCCTAGGTGAGTTGATTCCCTCTCAGCTACCAGTGCAGATGACTTTCAAACCTTTCCCTCCTGCGAATGTCCACAAAGTATCCTAGACAATGCCACTTTTGATAACCAAAATATCTCTAAGTCATGAGGTCTCGAATTGAACTCATTAGCTACATTTCTAAACTCATTTTCGTCCCCTTTTAGTTTCAGTTAATGACTTCAGTATCCACCCAGCCACTCATTTCTACAGCCAAACCACACATTTATGTTACCAGTCTGGTACACGCAGGCATCTACGTTTGCCAAGGCTGGTCTAACCCCTTTGCACAGATTCCCAGTTCTTAGAATTACACAAAAGTTAGCATACTTACCATCCTTTTCTGAAGTATATGTGCTGAATCTTTCAAGACTGGCTACAGTAATACCTGTCTCATCTACATCTCTTGGGATGTACAGGCTTAAATCTATGTCATTTACGCTCACTGAATCATCAACCTTTAAAAATATATAGAAAAGAAAGTTGTTACTAATAAAAAGTTTTCATAAATTACTTGCCTTTTACCTGCGACATTTATTTTAATGAAACAAATTATTAATGCCAAGTGAAAACAAACAATTGACTACTGCCAAAATTCACTTTTTCTAAACTTCTTGAAAAAAGAATAGCAATGGCATATTTGAAGTTTCTTCCTCTGACATCACATTTTTACACGAGTATGATATTCTAATATTTCAACTCAAATAAGTCAGAGTTTTATAACCATACAAAAAATGAACAGTTAGCCATCTGCTATTACTAAGTTTGCCTCCAACCAACTGACGCTGCTATTGTCTCCTGCTCCCTACTCTGTACTATTTAGAATCTCTGTCCTATGTTTTTTTTAGTATAAAATATTAAACAAAAATCTTTTTTCTTTCAGAGGGAGAATAAAACACATACTTTTTATAGCTAACATATATAAGCACTTAACTATATACCAGGCACTGTCCTAATTTCTATAAAGACCTATAAGTAAATATAAATTATTACCTAATTTAATTCTCCCAAGTACCCTGTGATGTGGGGCTCATCATTATGTGGGTATTACAGATGAGGGTGGAGGCCTAGAGTGTAGGGAATTTCCCGGGTTAGAGTCAGGATTTGAATGGGGGCCCAGAGTTGGTACTCTCAACCATGCCGCTCTATTGCCACACTCTGTTGTTTCTCTCCATCAACATGAGGAGACAAGGTGCCAAAGCTCTCTCTTACCTCATCACCACCTGTTCCCTGTGTGTAACGGGTATCATCTGCTTCCTCATCATCATCATTAACCAGTTCAGGACGAAATTCAAACACCTCACGACCACTGATCTATTCAGATACACAAACATATAAACTCAGGACAAAATTCCAACATTTCTTGGTCACTGATTTTAGACATACACCTATTAAATAAGGATAAAC
Source organism: Equus quagga (assembly GCF_021613505.1). NCBI lineage: Eukaryota > Metazoa > Chordata > Mammalia > Perissodactyla > Equidae > Equus > Equus quagga. Next base: position 123,769,493 of record NC_060270.1, on the reverse strand, counting down.
TCTTGCACGACACAGAAATTATAAAATGAGAGAAAGCATAAAGGAATCTATTTGGGTGATTTTGGGACATACCACTAATGCTTTCCCTGCTTTGAAGTCTGCTTTCCTTCTTTCCATATCTTGCTCAAGTTTATCAATCTTTTCTTGTCTTTTCCTTTTCTTCCATGCAAGAAAAGATTCTAGAGTGATTTTGGTAACATTTGGACCTAGGGCAGAACGCTGCAAAGATAAAAGAGTTAAGTTTTCCCCTCAAAGTCACCTATAATAGCATTTAACAGTTTTCTCTAAATGCAATTAAGTCTTTGCCTATGACTGTTATAAAGACATTAAGGTTAGAATAAACTGATTTACTTATTTTGTGAGGAAGATTGTCTCTGAGCTAATATCTGTGCCAATCTTCCTCTATTTTATGTGGGATGCCACCACGGCATCGCTTGATGAGCCGTGCTAGGTCTGTGCCAGGGATCCGAACCTGCAAACCCTGGGCCACTGAAGCAGAGCACACAAACTTAACCACTATGCCACCAGGACGGCCCCAAACTTATTTATTTTTATTTTACATGGCAATGAGCAAAATGAGTGTCCAGAGATAGAAACATTATAAAACATATTATTCGAAGCTAGATTTCTTTTCAAAATTGAAAGTGAGTAAAACTTGTCATGAGAAATTGTTTTAACATAATTGCTGAAAACAGTAAATATGAAAAGCACCATGATGATATCCAAGTTTCATCTGTGTTCCTCAGGAGATGAGCAAAAACTAAGCAAAAAAACACTACTTGCTTCTCAGGGCCAATAATCAAGTAATAAACATACAGAAAAATACTATTTAGTGAACATCTGCCAGGTATTCTGTGTTAAATGCTTTATACACATACGCTAACACATCGCTCTCCACAAATAAGCAAATAGATGGTGATGGAAAATTTACCAAAGGTTAACAGCTAATATGTGTGTGAATCAGGATACAAATAATCCCAAATACACCTGATTCCAAAGCCTACATTTTCTTTTATAGTATATTGCCTCCTGTCTGAGACACCAAACCATGTCCATTTAAGAACAAATGTATATAACCCCAACATGAGACATTTATACATTTAGATTATCCAAGTCAAGGAAAAATGCATACAGTTTCAAATACACAATCCTAAATCTAGTATTTCGAATAATCTCAACATTTTTGTCACTCCCAAGCGCTACATCTGCCAACTCATAGATTAAAACTCTTGTGCTGAGGCAGCAATGAGTAGCTGAAGATTCTCTTCGAGAGTCATTCCCCTCTATCGGCAGATTGAGTATTTTGAGTCCACAGGTGATACTAAAACATACAACTGAAAAACTGTAGTTGTTGGAGTTGTCTCCTTCCATACATGTTAATGATTAGTAAAATGGTGAAAAAATAAGACATCAGGGAAAACATCTAAAACTTCAAGTTCAGTCAGTCTGAATAGTGATTAAGCATTTTAATGAAGTGATATACTACTGTATCAATCTTATGAAAACAATTTATTTAATAAGCCAGAGGCTAGTACCTAAAAATTGTTTCATAATTCTAAAATTAATGTCAGGATTGGCTAATAATTATGGTTAGGGTTACACTTTAGATATACAAGAATAATTAAAGAGTAGAGTAAGGCAACTTTGGGAAATGTCATTTTTTTCCCCTTGTATAACATGTTATTGCCCCCAAGTGGTAAATACTAGAATTTCACAATAAATACTGCTTTAGTTTTTTTATTAAAAAAAATTTTTTTTAAAGATTGGCACCTGACCTAACAACTGTTGCCAATCTTCTTTTTTTGTTCTGCTTTTTCTCCCCCAATCTCCCCAGCACATAGTTGTATATTTTAGTCGTGGGTCCTTCTAGCTGTGGCATGTGGGTCCTGCCTCAGCATGGCCTGATGAGCGGTGCCATGTCTGCACCCAGGATTCAAACTGGCGCAATCCTGGGCTGCCGAAGCGGAGCACAGGAACTTAACCACTTGGCCACGGGGCCGGCCTCTGCTTTAGTTTTTTTACGGTAAGAAAAAGACACTAGTTACCTCTCTTTCAATTAGATCTTCTAATGAAATCTCATCTTCTTTCTCTTCTTTCTTTTTATCTTTTTTCAATACAAATCCAGGAGGAAGTGCATGACGATACATGCAAATATCACCTCCTCCAGGGCATACCCAGAACCAGCCATATTTGTTGTTTTCAATAGCTTCAAGGAAATGCTTGCACACCTACAGAGACAATAATACTATTACAAGTACTGGCTCAGTGTACTTCATTTCCAAGGTAAATTCATAAGCATGTGAACAAGTTACATTCTTATTCACATCCTAGGCAAACCACTTATGTACAGAGCATCCTTTGTGCAGAAATGCACACATAAATTAATCTTAAAATACTTAATACAATGGTAAATTCCCTTTAGAAAGGATCTATATAAAATTTCTAGTTTCAACAATGTTCCAAATTTAAAATTATACAAAAAGGACTTGCCTCAGTTTAACCTTTGTAAATGTAACCTGAAAGTCTGATTTTTAAATGAGAAAATATATAAATGGTTATAAAAAATAAAACCAATGATTTTGTTTTGGTTTGATCTTTCATAAAAACTAATCACATGCGTAATAATAATAAACACTATTTGAATTACCTGAAATTATAAACTTTTTTTTTTTTTTTTTTTTTTTGGTGCTGAGGAAGATTCGCCCTGAACTAACACCTGTGCCAAGTGCCAATCTTCCTCTATTTTGTATGTGGGTCACCGGCATAGCATGTCTGCTGACAAGTGGTATACGCCTGAGAACCAAACCTGGGCTGCCAAAGTGGAGCATACCAAGGCACAGGGACTGGCCCCTGTAGACAATTTCTTACATCTAAGAAGGAAGCAAGGTACAAAAGGAAAACAAAGGATAGTGACCCTTCAAAACATGAATGTGTGCAAGATGCAATTGTATTGAAGCCTCAGGGAATAAACTCTGCAAATAAGAAGGAAAAATTAACTAATAAACAATATTCCTTTCCTGAAAAAAACAGAACAGATCTAAGTAAAACCAGTATTTAGAATTATTTTAGCAAGCAAGGTTTTTCATTGTACCTGCACTACAGATAAATATGTGGACATGAATGCAGGGTCTGAGAAATAAGGCACCAAGTTTTAAAAGTACATTTCCTGCAATATAGGGGCCATTACCTACCAAAAACTCATTTTGCAATTCATATGTAACAATATTTTCACCTTTGTGATTGTAAGTCTCCCCACCATTAAAATAGAACAAGTTATTAATTAAGTGGGTTAGTTTAACAGTTCTCCCTCTATTCATTTTGCACAAAAAATAAGGAAGAATTCTTATCTGAGTATGTGACTGGCTACTATTTGAGAAAGTAAGGTCACTTCAGAAAATGGCATCTAAAGGACTTCAGTCACATGACTTTCAGACTACTTCTGAACAAGAATCTAATTTTGTATAACCTACATGCATAAGAACAAAGCTTGATGTTCCCTATCTTTATAAAAAGATCCAATAACTTAAAGAATAATCCAGTAGAAAACAGCAGCAAATACCTTGCCACATAATTCTCCCTAATGATAAATACCACAGCAACTCAATTCAAGAAAAGGACATACTATTTGAGTTTTTGGTTTTTTCTTTTCCGCCTCACCGTGCTTCTTGTTCACTACTTCTTCCAGTTTTTTCTCATCCCAATTATCCATAGTATCTAAATAAAAGGAGATATGAAGACTAAATATTGTAATTTTACTGTTCCCAAACCACATCGCATATCTCCTTAGACAAGAAAGCTGTATTCTAAGACTTATGACCTAACACGTTTTCTTTAATACACCAAAGGTAGGAATAAACACTGTTGTAAGATTATTCACCAAAATCTTAAGTAGTTTAGGCAAATGAGAAGGTAATACTAGAAGAAAGGGTGAGAAACAAATCCAAATAAGTCACTGACTTTAAAACATCTTCATTTACTTAACTAAAGGGCATAATGTGGTAAGTTCAGATTTACTGGAAAATAATAATCATTCTTTACAAACCTACTGAGGTTTGTCCTACTAAGACCAAAATATTCTTCAAGGTACTAAATATTTTTGTAACAACAAACCAAAACTAATAGCTATTTACTTAAAAAAAAAATACCTTTTTCAAGTTCTTCATCTCTTGCATCAATGTAAACGCTTCGCTTTTCACACTTTCTCTCCAGAGTCAAGTCATGAGAGAACTTACACTTATCTCCTTTAGTACACTGTCCTTGCTTGAAGAACGCACATACCACAGATTTGGGATCTGCACCTATGTTAAGGGGCATTTAGTATTTGCGTTACAATCAGACAGATCATAAAGTATAGCTTCCACCTGAGATATAATTACTTTTGGTTAACTTGCTATTTTCCATTCACTAATCTGAAAGGAAAATACTACGTATAGGTGATTAGTAAGACATTTAAGTTCTTTCTATAGTATTTTATATCCATTCTGTTTCTTTTATTCTTACCAAACAAGGGGGCAGGGGGTGGTAAATCAAACACATAGGTTACTGCACAGTTACTTGTCTAGTTGGAGTCAATGAGGCAGGAGGCAAAAGAGAAACATAAACAGAGGCATACAGCCAAGAGTTTGAGACTGACTTCATACAACCATAGGTCTGCCTTGGCTACTACCAAAGACTGGATATTATAAATCAACTAGTAGGCTGCCTGAATTCTTAATTTTGACATAAATCAGGGGCTAATGGCTGGAGTTTTAATTGTACAATGACATAGCTGTGGACATATATAAAGGAACCATTAAGAAAGTAATTAATATAGGTAATTCTGACAAAGGGAGTATCATTTTCACAGTAGACACAATTGGTTTATATGCTGAAGAAAACACACTGAAACAAATTAAGAGTTTTTAAACATAAATTACATTTGATAAAACAACATTTCTGAAATTTAAAGTTTACCTTTACTTATTTTTTGAGCAGCAACTACAGGTTTGAACAGCTCATTTAGCTCTTGCAATTCTTTCTTCTTATCATCTTTCTTCAATTTCTTTTCAGCTTCACTTTGTGCTACCTATAATATTCCCAGGTATAATATGTAAATTTGATTTCATATAATAGTTTTAACTATATAGTAATGTATATAATATCACTAACATAAAGACATTTTTATATTTACATGTATATAGTCCTTACCTTTTAATATCAGTGTTACAAGGGCCTTTCAGTATGTATTAAATGGTGTGGTTAAGCTATTAAATGAAACTGCCAAATCTTGTAGCAGCTGACTTTAAAAAAAAATCTATGAATGGTACCATGCTAAGTTAAAAGCATATTCAAAAACTTACAGTGATAAGCATTTATTAAATTTGCTACATGCCCAGCATTTTTAGCAAATGGTTCTCACCTGAGATTTTCTTCTTGTGACAACAACCTACTCCCCAGAAACATGTGGGTGTGTTCAGAAGATGAGAGATGCAAACATCCTGAAATGTGCGGTCCCACATAATAAAGAACTGAACCACCCAAAATACTTTTCCTTGTGGAAAAATGTTGGGTAAGGTCAATGTGGGAGATTAATCAACACAACAAAACAAAACAAACATCACATATGATATAGTTCCAAGCATATGATTTACATACCTAATATGATTAGAGGATTCATCCAAACATTTATATGTCAGGTCCTATGTTAGATGACAGGGGATACAAAGATGAAAAGACAAAGATGCTTATTTAAAGAAGCTCAGAATCTAGTGGGAAGACAGACATGTCAACAACCATAATATAATACATGGTGCTCTGGGAACAAGGAATGCCTATATGCCTAAGAAAATTAGACCGAGCTAATATCTTATGGACAGTTCTTCTGATGGGCAAGAACAGGAATGCAGAAACAGCCAGCCACTGCAAAGACACAGGGACCAGAAGGAACAAGGTATGAGAAACACCAATGAGAAGTTTGGTCTGTATCAGTAGGTGACAGGATAAGACAAGGGTTTAAAATAAGGCAGTGACACAATCAGATTGTATTATATCAAGATCACGATGGCAACTCTGTGAAGGATGGACTAGAAGCAGCCCAAGAATGAAGGCGAGGAAAAGTAGGAGGCTGATGCAATTGCTGCAGGCAAGAAAACATAAGAGCTTCAAAGAGGCATTAGTCGAGAGGAGGGAGAAAAGGGGCGAGACAGAGTTCTTAAGGAGACAGAACTGATAGAACTAAGTGACTGAGTGGACATGAAGTATAAGAGAGAGGAAATAGTCTAGGATTATCACATGTATGGTTAGTGCTGTTAAACAAGACAGGGAATACAGGAGAACAGGTTTCAGGGTAGGAGGAAGACACGAGCTCAGTTTTAGATATAAAGTCACTCGTCGCTTAGTGATGGGGATATGTTCTGAGACGTGCTGTTAGAAGATTTCATTGTTGTGCAAGCATCATAGAATGTACTCACACAAACCTAGAAGGTACAGACTAGTACACACCTGGGCTATATGGCACTAATCTTATGGGACCATGTCGTACGTGAGATCTGTCATTGACTGAAACATCATTACGTGGTGCATGACTGTACTGAATATGAGATGCTTACAGAGCATCTAGGTGGAGCTTTTTAGAAGGCAGCTGGACATGAATCTTGATTTCTGGAGAGAGGGTCTATTTCAAGAGAAAGATTTTAGAAATAGCAGCTTACATATAACAATTAAAACTTTGGGTGTGTATGTGATCACTCAAGGACAGCAAATAAAGTGACAAAAAAGTTCACAGTTCTCTGAAGAATACCAATATTAAATGAGCCAACAGAATCTATAAAAAGCCCACTGAAAAGACCAAGAAACATCAAACAAATAGGCAGAAATCTAGGATAAAAAAGTATTCAAGGAAGAGGCAATTTCAGGAAGGGAGTGGCCAAATGCTATGATAAGGTTAAAGTCATTCCAAATCCTGACTCTGACTATGTGGTGGGTATGCTTAAATAGAAAAATGGGAAAAAATTTTTAAAAAGAAGAAATTTAAGTCACTATTTTTAATAAAAGTATACTTTGCTCATCAGGCCCACTCATACGTTTCTGGGGCCCAGAGGAAGAATACAACAGAGGCCTGCAAACTATTTTTGTAGATGTTTATAAGCTAGAAATCAAACTAAAGTTAAGTAAAATATGGTTTGTATCCCTACTTGACAAATATACCTGATGATCTGGAAAGACACGTTCAAATTTAAAACACTCAGGTTCCACGGAGTTCTACTCTGAAGCAAGGCAGTAAAGCAAGAGTCAACTCCCAGCTCCTCCTCTTCCCACCCTGAGTTTCATCCCACCATGTGTGTGCAAGGAGGTGGAAGGTGATGAGGCGGACACAGTAGGGATCTGGGCCCTGTCCATGCTCCAGGCACATACCCTCCCTTCGACTACTTCAGGCATACTGGCAGCACAGTATACCCTAAGATGGATATGGGCAAACGTGACTTTCGCAGGCCCTGAGCTGTGGAGGGGGGCTAGTACACACTCTGGGTGGGCATGTCCCCTTGGCCTCACTAACTCCTTGCCTATGGGGAGAGCTATGTTTGAAGAAGACACAGAGCAGGGTCGTCCTCGACAGCACAAGGCCTACGGTGGGGCACCTCTTGCCCAGCTCTAACAGCAGGACTGCCGCTCCTTTCCAATATTAAATATGGTGGTTAAGCACCTCATGTTTGCAGATAAAAGCCCAGGTACCCAAGAAATGATCAAAAATATAATACTGAATGTACTATCAAACCTAACTATGACCACAAATCTTATGGCTTTCTCAAGTCTGTGAAATCTGAAATTATCAGTCAATATACTTCCCACAAGAAGAAAAAGTAGAGGGAGAAGGCAGAGGATTGAAAAGGAGATAAGGGAAGAACGTGAATTCTTCTTACACATCTGTATTACACCAGAAGATAGACATTATCTTCCCATTTAATCACCATAGGGAACATACAAGGGTTAACTGTCCTTCCACTATACAGATAAAGACCAGCGTCGCTAAATAATTTAAGATCACATAACAAATAAGATGGGAGACTCATACCCAAGGTGATCTGACTCCGAGCCCTGAGCATACATTTTTACTAAACCAGGCTACTAAGTTAGCAGCGTGGAAGATGAATAGTTTCTGGCTCTGGAATCAAGCTGTGTGTATGAGAAAGGAAAGTGTTAGAAGTACCAATTTGTAGACAGCACGAGTGAGAGAAATTTGTTTCAGACAGGGGTTACCCATCTCATGAGTATATAATATTTCTGATAATTTCAGATGGAAAATAAAAAAGAGTTTCCAAAAGTTAAGGAAAAGGAGATAGGATGATGAAAAAAGTACTTTCTAAAATAAAGATCCATGTCTATAAAATCTTAAACTCAAGAAAGTGGAAGATCTATAGAACATGAAGAAAATGGGGTTAATTTTTTTGAATGAATTGCCAAATGGATAAAATAATTTCAAAATTCATATGGAAGAATAAATGCCTAAGAACGGCCAGAAAAATAGCAAAAGAGTAACACCTGGGGGAAAAGACATGCCTTAGTAGCTAATAGAACATGTTACTAGGCCATTATAATCAAAATCAATGTGATACTGTCTAGGGACAGACAATAAATAGAACAGAAAAGAGAATCCAGAAATAGATCTTAACGTATTTGAGACTTTAACATATGTCAATAGTGGTATTTCAATTCAGTAGGATAAAATGATGCTGGTATAAGTGGTTATTCATTTGCAAGAAAATAAACTTAGTGACATACAAAATAAATTTATATGAGAAATTACAGACTGAAAGTGAAATGATTAGGGAAAAAAATCTAGGAAAAACACACACAATCTAGAGGCAGGGGAGACCTCTTAACCACTTGAAAGGAAAACTAGACATATCTGACATTACAAAAACTAAATATTGTTGTACAACAAAATATAACAGAAACATCACAAATTATCCGTAAATGCAGACAAAAGGTGTCTTCCATAAGTTGACAAGAAAAGACAAATAACCAAAAAAGCAAAGGATTTGAATAGGCAAGTCAGAGAAATACAAACCCAATCAGCCAACAAGCATATGAAAAGATACTCAAAGTCACTAGTAGTGAGGGAAACAAAGTAAAAATGAGGTATTACTTTATACTTACCAGATTTAAAAACATTAAAAAGAACTTTAGTACCTATAACTCACCCACTGCAAATGAAAATGTGAAGTATTACAATCTCCAGGGAAAGTGATGAGGCAAACTTAATTTATTAAGATTAGAAATCCATTTCCCTTAATTTGCAAAAGTGTCACCAGATAATTCATGCCACAGAAATAAAAGCATAAACACATGTAAGAACATATGTACAAGGACATTTCTTGTAGAAATGTTCTCAGTGTCAGAAAGCTGGAAATAAAGTAATCACTCGCAAATAGTGAAATGGAGGTATATAGTACATTGACATTGTAGAATAGCATGCAGCCATTAGAATAAATTAGAGCTATATAAAATGGCTTGGAGGAATACCTAAGAGGTACCGCTGAGAAACAATGGCAAGATGCAGAAAAGTTTACAGAGTAGGATTCCATTTTGAAATACAATTAGAATATCAAATATTTTATATGTAACAGATGCTGCATCACATCCATATGAAGAAAATGCAGAAATTTAAGTTATTTACCTGACGTGGATTTTGTTGACCAAATTTAACTTGATGAGTGACAGCCTTGATAAACTTCTGTTGCTTTGCTCCTTTCTTATTCTTTAGACCAAAAGTTTTGTCCTAAATGAGAAAGAGTATAGAAATATGTTACCAATTTAATTTCTTACCTATTTTTTCAGTCATATCTAAAAATCATTCTTTCATTTACTTATTGATAAGAAAATTATTCTTTCTTAGGCTATACAGACATGCAAAGTACTAAAACATCAAGTCAAGGCAACAAATGACCTCAAAACATCACCCAGGATTTTTTACAATTCAATACATACTTACAACTATCATTAAACCTGTTACTCTATGCTGCTTTTCCCCCCAAAGTGTGTTTGAAAACATCAGTTCTACAGGATGTGCAGAGTTGTTATATCAGAATAAGAAGTCCTACAGTCAAATAAGTTTAGGACAATGCTTGGTTAACAGGGCTTTTTGTTCTTAAGCACCAGATATCCTGGAGCCTTGAGCAGACAACAATTCCAAATCTTATTTTCCCTCAGAATGCATTTTCCTCAGAGTATTCTGACGGATTATGTACTACTGAGCACATTTTGGGGAATACTGCATACGAAGATACATTAAGTTCTAGACTAGTTTTTTGCACAAGTGTGTGTGTGTGGGGGGGGAGGAGGTGCTGTAGCGGGTTGAATAGCATTCCCCTAAAATTCATGTCTACCTGGAAACTCAGAATGTGACTTTATTTGGAAATAGATCTTTGCAGATGTAATGATTAAGATGAGGTCACACTGGATTAGGGTGGGCCCTTAATCCAATGACAGGTATTTTTATAAGAAGAGAGAAAAGGACACACAGACACAGAGAAGGCAATGTGAAGAAAGAGGCAGAGAGGGGAGTGAGGCAGCCACAAACCAAGGACTGCCAAAAGCCACCAGAAACCAGGAAGAGGCATGGAAGGATTCTTCCCTAGAGCACTCAGAGGAAGCATGGCCCTACTAGACCTTGATTTCAGACTTCTAGCCTCCACATCTGTGAAAGATAAACGTCTGTTGTTTTAAGTCACCTCGTTTGTGGCAATTTCTTATGGTAGCCCTAGGAAACTAATACAGGAGGCTTGACTAGTGGGCTCCCCACTAAGGTGAACGGGTGGTAAGGCTGTCAGGAAACCACCAAACACTGGCATCTGAAGTCTTTTTCTCTGTCTTTTCTGTTTTTCTGGAGAAGGATCCTCTAGCTGGGAGAGCAATAAGCTTGGCTAAAGGACTGGAGAGGAGAGCAGTTGAAAGAAGGTCCCTCTTCATTTACTGCACAGACTCCTTAGTGGCCATTTTCAGGCTCACATTTTAAGCACCCTCCCTCCTCCTCTGTGCCTAGAGTTCCAGAAGCAGAGAGGCCTCGTGACTTATTTTTCTCCCCTCCTGTTTCTTGCAGGGGTAATCATGTGGCTGAGTGGTAGCAGACAGGAACTATCAGCTATTTTCACACTTTTAGGGCCCTAGTTTTCAGCGTCTCTCCTTCTGCATTACCTAGTGCCTCCCACAGCTGGACTTCCCTGGAATTCTGCACAGCAAATCCACTTGCTTCTCAATAGCACACTCCTAGGTGGGCAACTCAGGCCTGACTGTTTTGCTCTACTAGGCCAGACACCAACTCATCTATCCACTATCAATCTTCATTTGTTGAAGTTCAAAATTATAGATGTCTCCTAATTTCACAGAACTTTTGAAAGTAACCTGAGATCCTCTGAGAGGCATTCAGTCTGAAATAAATTAAGTGGCCATTTTAAAGTCTTTATTTTGGTTATTTCTAAGGGAAGGGACGTGGTAATGGGAAGAATATCATAAGTACAGAATACTTGCATACCTACGTGGACAAGTTGGAAATGGAAAACAGTATTGATAGGGTAAGTATTTGAAAACATCCCACACAACATAATTTTATAGCATCTCAAACCAATAAAATAGCCCTTTCTGCATTCTTTTATTTTTTTATTTACCATTCTACATTCTTAAGAAGGTTTTAGTTCTACGTTCTTAAGAGGGTTTTAGTTCTAAAAGCTTATTTCTCATTGGGAAATATCTCTTTATGCATTGCATCCATATCCATCCATATACCAAAACTTCACTTTCCCCTACTTAAATGCCTATCTCAAGTTTGTGAGTGTGTGTGAGGAAGACTGGCCCTGAGCTAACATCTGTGCCAATCTTCCTTTATTTTTTTTTATGTGGGATGCTGCCACAGTGTGGCTTGACCAGTGGTACTAGGTCCACACCCAGGATCTGAACCCACAAACCCTGGGCCACTAAAGCAGAGCATGTGAACTTAACTACTACACCACTGGGCTGGCCCCATCTATCTCATGTTTTAATATCCCATATTAAAAAGTTCTACATGAATTTTCTATAGGTTATACATATAAAAAAGGTAGTCAGAGGCACATCCAAGTTGAAATTCCCTGCAGTGAGATTTTTATGGCTGGCTTCCCTTGTTTTTAAACATAAGAGTTTAACACAATCCAATTAGAAGAAAAGATGGTCAAGGATAATGTGGCATCTGGACAGAAATGATCATATGCAGCTACCAGGTGTGAAATGCTATACAATCGTCCCTTGGTATCCTCAGGGGATTGGTTCCAGGACCCCTGCAGATACCCAAATCCATGAACACTCAAGTCCCTTATATAAAATAGCACAATATTTGCATTTAATCTATGGACATCCTCCTGTATACTTTAAATCATCTTTAGATTACTTATAATACCTAATACAATGTAAATACTACATAAATAGTTGTTATACTGTATTGTTTAGGGAATAATGAGAAGAAAAAAATGTCTGTATAGATTCAGTGCAGACGCAACTACCACAGGCCTTTGTAGGCTTTTCTATCTGTGGATATGGAGGGCCGACTGTACTTTCCTTTTACAAAACATGAGCTTTCATGGGAGGGATGGAAAACTCTAGATAAAAATATTATTAGGAGCAAAGTGCAACAGCATTTACATATGCCTCACTAAAGAAGAGCATAAATGGGGTTCAATCTATGTCCCTATGTAACCATAGAGAACAAGCAAACATCCATAAACAAGGCCAAATAATACGATAGATAATGATACATGAAGACTCAGGAAAGAAAAAAGTACTTTAAGAGAACCTGGCCAACTAGAAGAGAAAGTATTCATGAAAACAGCTTCTGATAGAGGTATGTGTATAATCTCCAGATCCCAGAAGAAAAACAGTTTTTCAGGTTTAATTACACTCCTTTAGCACATAATTAACCAGTCTAAAGAGATAATGAATGAGCTATGTTTTGAAAGTCTCTAAGGTTAGAGCTCTGAAATTTTTTCCACAGAGATAGGGGATACTTATTTATCTAGCATTCACTAAACATAAACTTCTGAATATATACTTTATTAAATCCTCTTAACAGTTCTATGAAGTACTATCATCTCACTCTGTAAATGTGGATACTGAAATCCAGAAACTTCCAACAATTCTTTTGAAGTAATACTGCTAATAACGGGCAGGCTCTATAGTGTAAAAATTTAAGAATATAAGCTCTGGAGTCAGACTGCCCAAATTCTAACCCTAAACAGAACCAGGTAAATTACCTTCTTTGCCAGTTCTCTTATTTGTAAACTGGGACTCACTCTAACCTCTTAGGATTGTTGTGAAAATTAAAAGATTTAGTATGAAGAGACAGTATAACACAGCGGTTAACAGCAAGGACTTTGGAGCCAGACTTCCTGGGTTTGAATTCTGGCTCTGCCACTTGCCAGTTCAGTAATCTTGGGCAAATTATTTAACCTCTGTGCCTCTTTCCTCAATTGTAAAAAGGGTACTACTACTTATCTCCCTGGGAGAATGAAAGGAGCTGGGTAAATTTATCACTTGTAGATGGCTTTTTTCTCATCTCTCCTTTCCCCAAATACTGAGACCTTTGGCCCAGTAAGTGTTAACTATTAAGTGACACAGATGATATTTGAACCAAGGTGTACTGGACTCCAAGCAAAGTCTTTAGTCTTTCTACCACGAAAAACTACTTCGCAGAGAAACCTAGTCCAGTTATTGGGCCAGTTGGTACACAAAAAGCTTTCTGAATACCACAGTGTAGATCTGGGACACCAACAGTGCCTCTTGAAAATAGGATGGTTTGCAAATTTGGGTACTTCAAAAAGGGTTTCCTTCCTTTTTCTGGACCTTAGGACAGACCCATACCTAAAAACTAACCTAGATTTGGGGATGGGAGGATATGACGTGGGAAGACTGGAGGTTACAATCGATCCCAAATCACGGTTAAAATAAAATGAGGGAAACAGTGATTCTAGCTGGATTAACAAAGTTAGGTTATAAGGAAGGAACTCTGTGTATTTCAGACTTGGAAAACTGAATATAAAGGAGTTTAGAAAGCAGGTAGTAACTCTAAGAAAAGGATGGCTCCCTGAGGCTCCAGGAGCCGGAACAGCCAGTGAATTCCAGACTTCACTTAAAACTGACCCTTTCTCCCCCTCCCACCCTTAAGTAATCCTGCTTCTTTTACAGGCCTGCCTCCACTCCTTAAAATAAGATGTTTGAAAAAAGGAAGGGGGTGGGAGGACAGGTCAATAATGAATAGTGCTCCAAGATAACAGGAGTCTACCTTTCAGGACACTAGGGTACACAGAGGCTGGCACTGTTTTACCTCATTACTCTTCCCTCACATGCACTGTCTAATGTACTTCTGTTATCCATCCATTCAATGGATATTCTGCAGCTGGTTAATGAAGCTTCAAGGAATCAACAGTTGACCTTGGTTGAAATTTTTCATTGGCAATCAATCATTTCTCTGGCTTCATCCTTTACACACCTGGATCCTGTCTCTATCGGTCTCTATTACTACTTCCTTGCTGCTACAAGTCCTTAGCAGGACATCCTTTATTTGCTTGCCCTAAACCCAAAGATTATTTCTCCCTTTTCATAATCAAACCTTCTACTTTTCAAAGCTGACTTCAATTTATTAAATTTTAGCTATATGAAAGAAAATAGTATATGCCATTTGGGACAGCTGTGTCTAACAGAATTATAACCATTTTTGACAGACTCACCTTAGAAAGAAAATACTTACTAATGCAAATGAATTCATGAAATTTTGGGGACTCCCAACAGGGAAAGAAAAAAATGCAGGGAATGTAAGGAAATTATTTCAAGTGACAGAAAGTAAGCACTGCATAGACAATGCAGTTTAGTCAGATTATTATTACCCTTAGCCAGTTCTTACAATATTAATAACGACAGCTACCATTTACTGAATATCTACCATATGTCAAGTGTTTTACATGTCATCTCATTTAACCTACAGCTCTGTAACAGAGGAAGTAGCTCCATTTTGCTGATAAGAAACTGTGGTTCAGGTAGGTCATTGTAACTTGCCTAAAACTACAGTTTGAAATTTTAATTTGAAATACGGACTCAAACCCAGGTCTATCTGACCCCAAAGCTGGTGCTTCTTTCATTAAATTATGCTGTCTCTCATGCCTCTTTTTATTTCCTTTCCTTAGAGTTCTCAAAAGCTATATGCTGCTGTTGTTTTTCTATAGTAAGCGCCCATGGTGGTGGGAGCGGGAGCAAGAGAAGTACTGAAGAGGGGACAGGTAGGCAGGGCAACCACCTATTCTAAAGTCTATCCAAAAGTGCTGCTTAAACTCGTATGTTCCACTATCAATTTTTGACCAACTTAGAATTTCAGGTCATATTTCTACAAAACCTCACCAAATTAACCAGACTCTGAAATAAATACTAGTCTTTACACGTCAAAACAGATTATAAAGAAATATTTTTCGACAAAAATTATGATAGTCATAAAGATCAATAACCAGTATGAACCATGTTTCAATTATGTTCATTATAAGTTTGTCACTGGGGCTGGCCCGGTGGCACAGCGGCTAAGTTCACACATTACGCTTCGGTGGTCCAGGGTTCGCCGGTTTGGATCCTGGGTCCAGACATGGAATTGCTTGTAAAGCGATGCTGTGCTAGGCATCCCACATATAAAGTAGAGGAAGATGGGCACGGATGTTAGCTCAGGGCCAGTCTTCCTCAGCAAAAAGAGGAGGATTGGCAGCAGCTGTTAGCTCAGGGCTAATCCTCCTCCACACAAAAAAGTTTGTCATAAAAATACATTTAACTTTGCCTTTCAAGTGCTTTGGTAATAACCCTTTCTAGTAACTGGAATTGTACAAATTTACACAAAAATTGATATAAGTCCTGTTCTGTATGAAACGCAACTCAGAAGCCTGTTATACCTCTCCTTAACTCCTTGCAATAACCATTGAGACATGCTATAGCTTTAGGGAAGTTAAAAAAAAGTCACCTATAGTACTGAATAAAGTGGAATATACTGTTTCCTAACGAGGCTGGATAATAGAATATTCTCTATAAATCTAGTTTTACAACAAATGATGTAACTTAACACTACAATTCACAATATTTTTATAGCTCTCCAGTGGTACCAGGTATCTATGCAGTACACTTGAGTCTGCAAAACCTCACCACCATTTAAAAAAAAAAAGCAATCATATAAGTTAAATGTAGGGGAAAAAACCCAAGGCTTAATTTCACAACTCTGTTAGGATATTTTTGTTGAGTTAAAAAATGTAGCTGTCTTATTTTGCACTTTTCTTTGGCAAATTCTTCACTAAAGAAACTAAAGTTGCTTTCTCTTTACCTTAAAAATAACCTTGTTACAAGATGAATGGAGCCATATACCTATCATTTTTAGTTGATGGGATACTATTAAATTACTTTCATGTATAATTCCCTAAAACTAAAATAACCAGTTCTACCAATTAAAAATAAAACAATTGCATACAGTAAAGCTCAATAATACATAAAGAGTACTGTAAATTGTCACATAACATTTCATTTCACACCTATATGGGAGTCTTACTTTGCATGACGGTCTACCATGTTAATTCAACCTCAGTAAAGGAAACGGACAAGTATAACATCATCCCTAAAAATGCCCTTGGTTTACACTGCACTGAAGCCATCAGATGACCATCCCGAGATCTACCAAAGTGCCAGGAGTATAGATTGTTCAAAAAGGTGATAGCAGACACAGGTGTGAAGATGACAGTCATTCTGTTTTTAAATTGCTAGCTATGCTACTTCACGACAGTTCTAACTAGTACCAACTGGCATAAAAATACAGCTTCAGAGTTGGAACTTGGCCAAGGCTACTAGAATTCTTTGTATGTTGGTTAAGTCAAATCAGCAACTTAAAAAATTATGTGAAAATTGGGGGTCAGCCCCAGAAGCCTAGTGGTAAAGTTTGGCGTGCTCAGCTTAGGAGGCCCAAGTTCGATTCCCAGGAGCAGACCTAGACCACTCTGTTAGGGGCTATGCTGTGCTGGTGGCCCACATACTAAAAAACAGAGGAAGAATGACACAGATGTTAGCTCAGGGTGAATCTTCCTCAACAAAACTTTATGTGAAAATCGACAAAGACAAGATCTGATTAGCTTTACACAATGAAGCCCTGAGGGCTTTCACTGTTATTTTTCAAGGCTATAAACACCAAATATTAAAAACAATCATTTGTAAATAAGCATCTCATTTCAAAACACCCAAGATGCATATGGGTCGCATTCTAATAACAAGTAACTATTCCACAAAAGACTTTCTATTATTCAGATGTACCTCATGCAGGAAAACGGTCATGGCTTTTTCCAATTACATCCAGAGCACACGAGGAACTATTTATCAGAAGGATTAATAGCAGAAATCGAGGGAAGAAATATATGGTTGGGAGCTATATGATACATTTATGTAATCTCAAATATGGATCATTCTCTTTAAGAAACTGATACAGTCGTTAGAAGACAAACAAAACATTTAAGAACGTCAATAGCGTTTCTCAGCCATTAGAGGCTTCACGTTAAAGCACTAAACGTACACATATGTATAATCATACAGACAAACACGTACATAAATTCCGATAGGGCACTTAACATACGTAGTGGCACCGAAACCTAATCCCTTTTAGAGCGTTATTAATTCTGAATATATGTATCAAGTGCTATGTACAAGACGGTGGACTGCGACCTGAATGAAACCCCCACTCCTTATGGAACTTGAAACAGTTTTAAAGATGGGTTTTTTTTTTAAAAAAAAGGCACGAAGCACCAGTATGTTGGCTTGAAAGAAGTAACTACTACTCTTAGGTGATGGGTTAAAAAAAAAAAAAAGGACACAAAGGCTCGTCATAAATCGGCCTTCCACAGAGAGTCTGGCCTGAGCCCGTGCAGCGTTTTCTTTAAAACACAAGCCTAGAAACGTCTTCAATTTTGAGGACTAGCGAAGGACAAAACCCTGTGGCGGGCATCGAGGGGATGGTGGCGCACCAGGGTCGGGAAGGCGGGCGTGTGGGCGGAGAGGCAAAGGCTGGGCGCGGGGGCGCCAGCAGCGTCACTGAGGCGATGAGAGGCAGCGAGCGTCATCAGGGGACGGGAGAAGGGGCAGTGGGTCACCCAGAGCCACAGGGAGGGACACGTGGCCCCGGAAGACGCGAGCAGGAACCGGGCAGCGCGGAACCGGGAGGCTGCTTCCCTGAGGGCTCGCGGCGTGAGTGGGGGAGGGGGTGGGTACTCACTTCGATAATCTTCTCTTTCTTTTTCTGCTCCGCCTTTTTGCTGCCCCCGGCCTGAGCCTGTTTCTTGGGGGGCATTGCGGAGACAGGTGGCACCTGCCAGACTTAAGCGCAGCTGGACACCCTCAGGGGACCCGGCCCTGCGGCAACAGGAGGAGGAAGACGCGGGCGGCCGTCGCCCTGCACCGCACGGAAAGCTAGTCGCTCACTCGCCGCCGAAACGCGGCCTTTGCGACAGGTCGATGCCGCTGAGCATTGTGGGTAGCGAGGAGAGGGGCCCGGAAGCAGAGCTGCGCGTGCGCTTTTGCCGCTGCCGGCACGGAGGGGGCAGGGACGGAACGTGGGAAAATGACCGTGCGTCACACGTGATGTAGTTCACCTGGCTTCCAGGTTGCGGCAGGCCTGAGGGCGAATCCGGGCAAGCGGGTTGGAACCCACTGCACTTGTGTCTTTCCTACGCGTTCCCTTTCGCCGAGTATGGGTGACTCTTTTTGTCCGTCTTCGCCTCGAGTGAAGGTTTGTCCTGCTGGTCCTGCCTGTACCACCCCCATCCTGAGTGACCACTGAGAAGCCGCAGCCACTCGAGGCTGCTTGGTGGGCGGGCCCAGTTCCCTCCTTCTCTTGTCTTGGAAGGGCAGGGTTGGCCGGCTGGTGAGTGCTGTGTGCTTTAGGTTTCTGCGAAGATTTATCAAGAAAGGAAAAAAATTTCTTTCATTTGAAGAGCGCCAGGGATGGCGGCCCAGAGAAGACACTTGAATTCTGACCTACTATATTTATCAAGTTATTTTCAGATTTTAGGAAAGTGCCTAGATGATTCCTAAAAACTCTTTTGCAATGTGAAATTAACCAAACCTAATTTGAGAATGGAGAGCACACCTCGACAGCCTTCATTAAGTGCTTGAGAAGTCCAGAAACTCCTTGGCATATTGCACACATTATTTCATATAGTTACTCAACGACATTGAGGTAGGAATTGTTACTCTTCACATTTTACAGATGAAACACAAAGGAAGAAACATGCCCAAGGTTATGTAAAAGGCTGAGGCAGGGATTCTCACTTCAGCAGTCTGACTTTAAAGTCTAAATGCCTATCGCTAACGTTACAACAGTAGGTCTTGTTTGAAAAGATACTTGAATGAATGGGGCTCGTTGATATTTGTACAAACCAAAATACTATCTTTTAAATATGTACATTACTTGGCTGTTACTTTTGTTCCGTGATTATTGTCTAAACTGTATCTTTTAGGGAGCATTGTGGAGCCCAAGAATCATCTTTCTAGATGAGTTTTTAATCATTTTCATTAATTCGCATAAGGAGTAAACTACAAGTCCCTTTAATTACTGCAATTGAGTATTTGCTTAGTAATTTTCTACATGAACTAATGCCAAAGAATCCCAAGTATGTGTGTGTCTGTGTATGTATATATATACACACACAGGGAGTTTACTACATCTGGGCTCCTATCCCAGGTTGATAGACTCCCCTGTCTTTTACTTACTTACTTCCTCGTTTATCTTTTGTTATTTTTGTAGTTGTTCTTGTCAGAGGACAGAGGGCCCAGCCTGCTTCCGTCTTTACTCAGTATTATAATCTATTTGATTCTTTGGGGATCCTCGCCTTTACTGTGGGGGTGGAATGTAGTTACCTTAGCTTCCTCTTTTTAGTGCCCCCAAAGATACTTTGGGCCATTTGTTTTTTTTGAAGAATTTTACCCGTAATCGTTCTTATAAAACCGATGAATTATAAGTAACAAATAGGGAGAAATTATAAGGAATCTAAAATCTCATAAATTATAATAGTGGCTGCAGGTTCATAGTTCTTAATAGCCTTCTACTGTCACCCACAGAAGTCCCTAAAACATTTTCCATGTTTAATGCTTGTTTTTAAGTTGTGCTTGCTTATAGGAACCAAGGTAGAACAATGCTAGGTGACCAAACAGCAGAATCAGTCCAAACTAGAAAGGTTCAAGATGCCTATGGGGGTGAGTATGCAAAAGGAAACATGCAAGAGCTGTTGTCCGCCGGAAGGGAAGATCTGCGCATGCCCCAAATGCCCTCGCCCAGAGTGATGATGTGGAGACGACTCCCTTTTCACATCCCGGAAGAACCCTGCTCACCTTCCTTTTGGAGAGGTGTTTAAGAGCTTGGGCTTTACCTCCTCTGTTCCTTGCTCGATGAATAACCTTTCTGCTCTGCTATTCTAAACCTGGTCTCGTTCTATTGGTGCCAGGGGCTCCAGGCAAAAGGACCCACTTGTGGCTCACTGGTCCCTTAGGGCTTGGTAACACTACTTCTGACCTTTGCTTTTGTTTCTGCTCTGAAGTTGTGATCTCGGCAGAGAAAAAAGATATTTTCTTGCCTCAAGTGAAGAATATCCTTTTCTAAATACAGTACCTGCTCTGATAACCTTCTCCTCTCATAGTCATTTTTTCATAGATTAAAAATAAGTTTAACTCATTGAATTCACTGTTTTCTGAAATGCGGTGATTGCTTGTTTGTGGTCTCCAAGAGTAGGATTAGGAATGCTATACCTTGTACTCTATTGCTTTATAATTCAAACTAAACTTCCACAAAACAAAGTTTAAAGATGTAGTCTAGGGGTTACAAATTCAAATAACCCAGAAAGCAGGAATATAAACTTGGGCATCAGGCTCATCCTGCAATACATTAAGGATCAGGGTCAAATCTGAGGTAAATGCCCACCATAAAAGAGTTCAAAAAAAAAAAAAAAGAGAAAGAAAAAATGTGCCAAAGCTGGCTGGTTGATTTGGTAGACAGGCTGTGGATTTACTACCTTGAATGTTGTCCATTCCCATAGCTTTACACCTTTAGAAGACGCCAGAGTATATTTCTTAGAGCCAAGTCTCTAGGCAGTAGGAGATTTGGTACTGAAGTAGAAATTATTTTTTTGCTACCCAGCACCCACAGGTCCTTCCTCACTGTAGTTGACAGTACTGTATTGTATATTTGAAAGCTGCTGGAGAGTAGTGATGGTTAGAGTTCTCTCTTTCTCACTCACACACACACAGAGTAACTATGTGAGGTGATGGGTGTGTTGACTTTAGTGTGGTAATCGTTTTGCTATGTATATGTAAACAAATCACGTTGCACACTTTAAACTTACACAGTGTTTTATGTTAATTATATCTGGATAAAGCTGGAAAAAAAAGACAAAGAGATAGAGATCCAAGATCCAAAACAAAGGCCCCTTCTGTGTGTGTGTGTGTGTGTGTGTGTGTGTGTGTGTGTGAGAGAGAGAGAGTACCCATATGTTAAAATTCCCACTTTAGACCTAAAGGGGCAAGTTTCTCACTTTCCCTTATCCCACAGACAAGATCCTAGGTACACATTTTAGTGTTGGGCAGGCAGATTCTTCCTGCCATCTCCTCTATGTGCCTTAGGTTTTTAACCTCAAGGGAATGAGATGAAGACTAAGGAAAAGTTCAGGAGTTCTTCAGGGCATTAGAAGAATACCTGAATTAAAAGTCCACTGGCAGTAGGCTAGTGGCAGCATCCACTCTAGACTTTAATTGCATTCATCCCTATTATCTCTTGCTGCTTTTGTTTCCCTAGCCTGATTTTCCAGGCTTCCAAGAGTCTGAATTTCTTAAGATTTCCAGGATGCCTTAGATACTGTGAGCAGTATTTCTAATAAATTCCTTTTTTACTTAAGTTAGGCTTGATATTAGTCATTTGCAAGTAAGGACTCTATTATGGGATGAATTGTGTCCCTCCTTCCCTCAAATTCATATGTTGAAGCGCTAATCTCCGAATGTGATTAAGTTAAAATTAGGCTGTTAGGGTGGGCTCTAATCCAATCCAACTGGTGACCTTCTAAGAGAGGAAATTTGGACACACAAAGAGACATTAGAGGTGCCTGCCACATGAGGACACAGCAAGGAAGCAGCCATCTGCAAGTGAGGGCGAGAGGCCTCAGAACTGACTCTGCTGACACCTTGATCTTGGACTTCTAGCCTCCAGAACTATAAGCACATAAATGTTTTTTGTTTAAACCACCATGTCTATGATATTTTGTTTTGGCAACCCTAGCAAACTAATACAGACTCTGCCTGTTAGAGAACCAAACTAGGCTTTGGGTGTTGCTATTCTGGTGAGCAGAGGCAAGTCTACTAGTTTATGTAAATTCTTGTCTTATAAAGAAAGAAAATTCTTTTCTTGTAATGAAAAGACTAAGTTGACTGGCCATGTAAGTTGCTGATCCATTTTATGGATTGAGAGAGTACATAATAGAAAGTATTTTGATTTAAATATTGATTGCTTCAAAATGCTTCTGACCCGTAGGCAGTTTCTTTTAAGACTTTTTCCTCTGCAAAATAAGAAACTATTACAGAAGATTTGTCACTGTTTCAATAGAGCATGTAAAATCTCTTTTAACTTGTCAGTTTGAGTTTCAATTTTGTAAACCCTCACTTCAACTTACACTGACATAGAATTTTCTCAAATGGGTTTACATGGGGGACTTACCTGTTTCTATTTGAAATATTTCTTTGTGCCATTATGATAATAGTTATTATGGCATTTGTCAAAAAATCAAGATGTACAATTTCCAAAGAATTTTTTGCTTCGTTGAAGCTAAAACCGTTTCCCATACTGCCCATTAATCATATCATTTCCCTAGTAATAGCTTTTTGATGGTTTCCCATGTCCCTTTGAATTTAATGCAAGGGTTTCTATGCTTTCCTCAGCCCAATCATGTCTGTTTTATTTAAAGATTGGCGCCTGAACTAACAACTGTTGCCAATCTTCCTTTCGTCCCCCCTGCTTTTTCTCCCCAAGTCCCCTCAATACATAGTTGTATATTTTAATTGTAGGCCCTTCTAGTTGTGGCATGTGGGATGCCACCTCACTGTGGCCTGACAAGCATGTTGCAGTGCTATGTCCGCACCCAGGATCCGAACCAGCGAAACCCCGGGCTGCCAAAGTGGAGCACATGAACTTAACCTCTTGGCCATGGGGCCGGCCTCTCATGTCTGCTTTTTATCTTCTGTTATTTCAGTTTATACTCCACATTTTAGGCCAACTTTTCCTATCCCCTAGCTCCACACCCCGCCTATTGCCCTCTGCTGCCTTACAGCTTTTCACAGTCTTATGTATATAACCCAAAACAAAACTACAGTCTACCTTCCATCTAAGTACCATAATTAGAAACTTTGGTGAGTCATGTTTGGTTCTTTCTTCAACCTCCAAATCCAGTCAAGTCCTAATGGCTCTACCTCTTAAGTATCTTTCAAATTATGCCCTTCCTACCTGACTACCTTATTTCAGGAACACATCTCTTGCTTGGGCTATAGCAAGAACCTCTCATTCTCAATTTTGAGCTTTCTGGCTCACATTTGTTCTTAAAAAAATTAGCAGGTTGCTAGCATTTTTTAGCTAGCAAATCATCAAACAAATGAACAAAGAAGAAACAAGCAATAATGGATAACACATTTCATGTGACTAAAAAGTATTTTATGGGGCTGGCCCTGTGGCTGAGTGGTTAATTTTGCACACTCTGCTTTGGTGGCCCAGGGTTTCACCAGTTCAAATCCTGGGCATGGACATGGCAATGTTCATCAAGCCATGCTGAGGCGGCATCCCACATGCCACAACTAGAAGGACCCACAACTAAAAATACACAATTATGTACCAGGGGGCTTTGAGAAAAAAAGGAAAAGTAAAATCTTTGAAAGAAAAAAAACAAGCAATATTTTATATACATTCCAAATACTGTGGGGATGTTTACATAAAATACAGTCTTATTTTCTTTTAGAAACATTATATCTAGGTTTTTGGTGAAATTAAATGTATCAATTTTTTTATTACCCAAATAACACCACAACTTTCAGATGTCTGCTACCTGAACATATTTCAGAATAACTGATTTAATTAATTGAACACCATTTCACTTATGTAGCTGGATCTAGTGCCAGTTATCCCAGCATCTTAAGATATTTGAAGTGTTAAGGTTCTTCCTAGAAAGAACTATCAAGTTAAATGCTTAATTTTTCTTTTATGAAAGCTAATTTTCTACTTTTCTATGATACAGTTTTTAAAAGATCACATTTTAGAGTCAGAAATATATGGGTTAAATCTCATCCCTTCCATTTCCGTAAGTGACTTTAGGCAAATTGCTGAACACCTCTAAGCTTCAGTTTTCTTATATATAAAAGAGAAATAATTATACTGTTTGTAGTTCATAGGGCTGTTGGAAGGATGACATGATATAATGTGTGTGAATCACTCTGCCTGGCATATGGTAAGCACATAATTAGTTTATATTTCTATATAATCCAGGTCATAGTGTAAAGAATTCAGTGTTGACTTATTTATTTCTAAAGGAACTCACGCCAAGAAATATTAAGAATGTAAAATTGGGAGATTGTATGACATGATGTGGGAGCTGAGGGGGAAGAAGTCAGAAAGTAGGAGTGGACTTCCAGGTGTCAAGCGTGGGCAAATGATGGTGCTAGTCAGGTAATGTACCAGCAATGTATGGAGTGTGTTGGTGGGGCAGGGAGTAATGTATCCGTTTGTGGCTATGTTGAATTTAGGGCACTAGTGGGATATTCATGTGGAGAAATCTGATGGCATATGAATATTTGACTTGGAAACTCAGGAGAGACTTTGGAGCATATGGATGTCAATGGGAATGGACTACTTTGAAGGGGATTATACAAAGCAAGAAAAGAATAGAAATGTGGGTGAACAACATTTAAAAGACAATTATAGAAAAAGCAGCTCAGGGAGGAAAATGAGAAGAGGCAGCTGTGATAGGGATGCTTAGGGAGAAGAATCTTTCAGGTAGGAGGTTTTCAGTAGGGTAATTTTGACTCTGGAGTTGGCTTAAAAATGTGGCTACTCCTTCAGAATTAGGATAAATTGTACCAGGCGTTCAACTTAAGACCTAGAAGTCTGAAATTAGTAGATATTTCAAATTGTCTCGGCACACTATTTCTCTTCTCATATGTGTCTATGGATATTGCCATTTGCTGGTAACCTGCATTTTTTTGGAGTCTTTTTTTGTGATTAGGGTACTATATTTAGGGTATTGTTGCCCTTGTTCCCTCTTTGGGATATATTCTTCTCCCAGATCTCCACTTGGCTGGCTCATTTTCATCTCAGAGATCTCAGCTCAAATGCGGATTCCTCCAAATGGTTATCCCCGACCATTATATCCACTCTCGGTTAATCTCTAGCTCATCACTCTCTTCATATTTTTTTTTTTTTTAAACATTGGCCCTGAGCTAACATCTGTTGGCAATCTTGTTTTCCTTTTTCTCCCCAAAGCCCCCAGTATGTAGTTGTATATTCTAGCTGTAGGTCCTTCTAGTTGTGCCATGTGGGGTGCCACCTCAGCATGGCTTGATGAGTGATGCTAGGTCCATGCCCAGGATCCAAACCCATGAAACCCTGGGCCACCGAAGCGGAGCATGAGAACTTAACTGCTTGGCCATGGGGCTGGCCCCTCTCTTCTTTTTTTTAAATAGCATTTATCACAATCTGTAATTATTTTGTGTTTTTGTTTATTTCTTAATTGGATGTCTTTTGCCCCATAATGTGAGCTTCATGGGAGTGAGGGTCCTGACTCTCTTGTTTACCACTGCATTAGTAGCACCTAACACAACCTGTGTCTTAGAAGGAACTCAACAAATGTGTTAAAAAAGTGAATGAAGGAGTGATGTCAGCAGCATGGTGGAGTTAGCTGTTCCCATTGTCTCTCCACCTTCAAACTACAACTAAATGGACATTCGTTGATCAGCAGAGGATACCCACACAGCACATCAGGATGCCTGAGAGACCTGTGCAGCTATACCTCACAAGGGGGATGGACTACCCCCGGGGAGGTGGTGGAGATAGGTGAGCACTCTCCAACCCCCAGGCAGCCCAGTACACATGTGTGACTGTTCTCCTGGCTGGTGTGCTCATAGCACCACTGTGGCCCTGAGGGTGGGAGCGTGCCTCAGTGTACCTGCGGAAACAGGTGACGGCAGTTCTTGCTCCTGTGTGATTGCTTCTCTTTTTGGTGGGAGAGTCCACAGGGCCCTGCAGTCCACAGGGAGTGGCTCAGGCTCGGACCCAGTGGGGAGGCCCTGCCCACCAAGCACGACGGCAGGTGTGACCTAGGAGCAAATGGTGGCATATCTGCGGCCCAGGCAGATGAGCTCCTGGCTGCTGCAAATACCCATAGTACCACTGCAGCCTCTAAGGGGGAGCGCAACTTGGCAAGACTATGGGAGCAGGTGGCAGCAGCCCCAAGCCCCCATGTGATTTCTCTCCCATTTGGTGGGAGACCCCAAGGGCCACTGTGATCCCAAACAGTGGTCCAGACTTGGACAGGAACAGCTGACAGGCATTTCAGTGGGCTCAGGTTACACAGCTTCTGCCCCCCCCCCCCAACCCTGCAGTGGTAGCAGGTGGAACCAGTGACCAGATACTATCACTATGCAGCAACACAAATCCACTGCATCAATTGGTATAAAGAAATATAATAATACTCCAGACCAGAAAGAAAAAGACAAACACCCAGAAGTCAATCCTGAAGGCACAGAAATGTACAATCTAAATGATGGAGAATTCAAAACATACACCATAAAAAACCTCAATGAGTTACAAGAGAATTCAGATAGTTCAATGAAATCAGAAAATTAATGAACAGAGGGAATTCTTTACAAAAGAGATCGAAACTATAAAGAAAAACCAATCAGAAATGATGGAGATGAAAAACACAATGGAAGAGATAAAGAAAAATCTGGAGTCCTTAAATAATAGAGTTGATATTATGGAGGATAAAATTAGCAATCTAGAGGATATGAATACAGAAATGCTCCAGAAGGAGGAGGAAAGAGAACTAAGACTAAAGAGAAATGAAGAAATTCTCCAGGAAATATCTGACTCAATTAGGAAATGCAACATAAGGATTTTAGGTATTCAAGAGGGAGGAGAATGGGAGAAAGCAGAGAGCTTATTCAAAGAAATAATAGCTGAGAACTTCCCAAACCTGGAGAAGAAACTGGAATTACGTGTAAATTAAGCCAATAGAACTCCTAATTATATCAATGTAAAAAGACCTTCCCCAAGATGTATATTAGTAAAGCTGGCAAAAGTCAACGACAAAGGGAGAATATCAAGGGCAGCAAGGCAGGAAAGAATAACCTACAAAGGAACCCCTTTCAGGCTCTCAGTGGACTTCTCAGCAGAAACCTTACAGGCTAGGAGAGAGTGGAATAATATATTCAAAATTCTGGAAGACAAAAACTTTCAGCCAAGAATACTATATCTGGTGAAAATATCCTTCAGATATAATGGAGAAATAAAAACTTTCCCAGATAAAGAAAAGCTGAGGGAGTTCATTGCCACAACCCCCCCCCCCCCCCCACAAGATTTGATCAAGAAGGCCCTTGCACTTGGGAAAAAAAAGGGTTTACAAAGCCTTGAGCAAGGAGATAAACAGGCAGACAAAATCAGAAAATTGCAACTCTGTATCAGAACAGATTAGCACTTAATTATAACTAAAGATAAATGGAAGGAAAACTTCAAAAATAAATATCATCACTTCATTTTAACTAGAAATTTACAACACATAATGGAATAAGTTGTGACAACAACAACTTAGAAGAAGAGGAAAGGGATGAAACCTGCTGAGACTAAGGGAATAAGAGGCTATCAGAGAATGGACTGTCTCACTTAAGAGATGTTTTATAAAAACCTCAGGGTAATGACTAAGCAAAAATTCAGAACAGAGACACAAATGATAAGTAATGAGAAAACCATCATAGAGAGCCACCAAACGGAACTGGCAGTCCTGAAATACATGTGATGAGAAACAAGAGAAATACAAAAGAACTGGAAAACAAGTGATAGACTGGCAGCATTAATCCCTCATGTATCAATAATCACTCTAAATGTAAATGAATTCCCCAGTCAAAAGACACAGAGTGGCTAGATGGATTAAAAAACAAGACCCAACAATTTGCTGCCTCCAGGAAACACGTCTCAGCTCTGAAGACAAACACAGGCTTAGAGTGAAGGCATGGACAATGATACTCCAAGCTAATGGCAAAGAAAAGAAAGCAGGTGTTGCCATATCTGTATCAGACAAAGTAGACTTGAAAGTAAAAAAGACAATGAGACACAAAGTGAGGCAGTATCTAATGATAAAAGGGACACTCCACCAAGAGGACATAACACTTATAAATATATATGTGCCTAACACAGGAGCACCAAAATACATAAAGCAACTACTAATTGACCTAAAAGGAGAAATTAACAGCAAACAATAATAGTAGGGGACCTTAACACCCCACTTACATCAATGTATAGATCTCCAGACAGAAAGTCAACAAGGAAATAGTGAATCTAAATGAAAAACTAGCCCAGATGGACTTAATAGATATACATAGAATACTCAATCCAAAATTAGCAGAATACACGTTGTTCTCAAGTGCACATGGAACATTCTCAAAGACAGACCATATGTTAAGAAACAAGGCAAGCCTCAATAAATTTAAGAAGATTGAAGTTATATCAAACATCTTTTCTGACAA
Organism: Equus quagga; assembly: GCF_021613505.1. NCBI lineage: Eukaryota > Metazoa > Chordata > Mammalia > Perissodactyla > Equidae > Equus > Equus quagga. Next base: position 123,740,675 of record NC_060270.1, on the reverse strand, counting down.
TGCTGTGAAACTAGAAATCAACTATAAGAAAACAACTGGGAAAGTGACATGTGTGGAGATTGAACAACATACTACTGAACAACCAATGGATCATTGAAGAAACTAAAGGAGGGGCTGGCCCGGTGGCACAACGGTTAAGTTCACACATTCTGCTTCTTGGTGGCCCAGGGTTCACTGGTTCTGATCCTGGGTGCAGACATGGCACCGCTTGGCAAAAGCCATGCTGTGGTAGCCGTCCCACATATAAAGTAGAGGAAGATGGGCATGGATGTTAGCTCAGGGCCAGTGTTCCTCAGCAAAAAAAGGAGGATTGGCAGCAGTTATCTCAGAGCTAATCTTCCTCAAAAAAAAAAAATCAAAGAATATCTGGAGACAAATGAAATTGAGGATACTCCATACCAACTCAAAGGGGATGCAGCAAAAGCAGTCCCAAGAGGGAAATTCATAGCAATACAGGGCCACCTTAACAAACAATTCTCAAATAAGCAATCTTAAACTACGCCTAACAGAATTAGAAAAAGAAGAACAAACAAAACCCAAAGTCAGCAGAAGGAAGAAATAATAAAAATTAGAGCAGAAATAAATGAAATTGAAACAAACAAAAAGCAATAGAAAGGATCAATGAAACTCAGAACTGGTTCTTTGAGAAGATAAACAAAATTAACAAACCCTTTAGCTAGACTCACTACAAAAAAAGAGAAGTCTCAAATAAATAAAATTAGAAATGAAAGAGGAGAAATTACAACAGATGCCACAGAAATACAAAGGATTATAAGAGAATACTCTGAAAAACTATATGCCAACAAATTGGATAATCTAGGGGTTGGCCCGGTGGTGATGCTGTTAAGCACACACATTCTGGTTCTCGGTGGCCCGGGGCTCCCCAGTTTGGATCCCAGGTGCAGACATGGCACAGCTTGGCATGCCATGCTGTGGTAGGCGTCCCACATATAAAGTAGAGGAAGATGGGCATGGATGTCAGCTCAGGGCCAGGCTTCCTCAGCAAAAAGAGGAGCACTGGCAGTAGCAAGCTCAGGGCTAATCTTCCTCAAAAAAAAAAAATTGGATAATCTGGAAGAAAAGGATAAATTCTTAGACTCACACAACCTCCCAAAACTGAACCAAGAAGAAATGGAGACTCTGAATTGACCAATCACAAGTAAAGAGATTGAAACAGTACTCAAAAGCCTCCCAAAAAATAAAAGTCCAGGACCGGATGGTTTTTCTGGGGAATGCTACAAAACATTAAAACATGATTTAATACCTATCCTCCTCAAACTATTCCAAAAATTGAAGAAGATGAAACACTTCCTAACACATCTTATTAGGCCAACATCACCTGATCCCAAAGCCAGACAACGACAACATAAAGAAGGAAAAGTATAGGCCAATATCGCTGATGAACATAGATGCAAAAATCCTCAACAAAATATTGGCAAACTAAATACAGCAATACGTTAAAAGGATCATACACCATGATCAAGTTGGATTCATACCAGGGACACAGGGATGATTCAACATCAGCATATCAATCAGCGTGTTACACCACATTAACAAAATGAGGAATAAAAAATCACATGATCATCTCAATAGACACTGAGAAAGCATTTGACAAGACCCAACATCCATTTATCATAAAAACTCTCAATAAAATGGGTATAGAAGGAAAGTACTTCCACATGATATAGGCTGTACATGACAAACCCACAGTCAACGTCATACTCAATGTTGAAAAACTGAAAGCTATCTCTTACTGTACTGTAGTACAGTACTGGAGGGTTTGGCCAGAGCAATTAGGCAAGAAAAAGAAATAAAAGGTATCCAAATTGGCAAGGAGGGAGTGAAACTCTCACTGTTTGCAGACAACATGATCCTATACATAGAAAACCCTGAAGAATTCACCAGAAAATTATTAGAAATTAACAACAGCTACAGCAAAGTTTCAGGGTATAAAATCAACTTACAAAAATCAGTTGCATTTCTAGACACTAATAATGAACAGAAAGAGAACTCAAGAATACAATCTCATTTACAATCAGAACAAAAAGAATAAAATATCTAGGAATAAATTTAACCAAGGAGGTGAAAGACCTATACAAGGAAAACTATAAGACATTATTAAAAGAAAATGATGATGACATAAAGAAATGGAAAGATATTCCATGCATATGGATTGGAAGAATAAATGTAGTTAAAATGTCCATACTACCAAAAGGAATCTACAGATTCAATGCAATCCCAATCAGAATCCCAGTGACATTCTTCATGAAAATACAACAAAGTCTCCTAAAATTCATATGGGGCAAACAAAGACCCTGAATTGCTAAACCAATCATGAGAAAAAAGAACAAAGCTGGAGGCATCCCAATCCCTGACTTCAAAATATACAACAAAGGTATAGAAATCAAAACAGCATGGTACTGGTACAAAAACAGACACACAGATCAATGGAACAGAATTGAAAGTCCAGAAATAAAACCACACATGTATGGACAGCTAATCTTCGATAAAGAAGCTATGAACATACGATGGAGAAAGAAAATTCTCTTCAATAAATGGTGTTGGGAAAACTGTACAGCCACATGCAATAGAATGAAAGTAGACCATTATCTTTCGCCATACACAAAAATTAACTCAAAATGGTTCAAAGACTTGGATGTAAGACCTGAAACCATAAAACCCCTAGAAGAAAATATAGGCAGTATACTCTTTGACATCTGTCTTAGAAGGATCTTTTTGAATACCATATCTACTCAGGCAGGGGAAACAAAAGAAAAAATAAACAAATCAGGCTTCATCAGACTAAAGAGCTTCTGCAAGGCAAAGGAAACCATGAACAATGAAAAGACAACCTACTAACTGGGAGATGATATTTGCCAATCGTGTATCTGACAAGCAGTTAATCTCCAAAATCTATAAAGAATTCACACAACTCAACAACAACAAAAAACCAAACAACCTGATCGAAAAATGGGCAGAGGATGTGAACAGACATTTTTCCGAAGAAGATACACAGATGGCCAACAGGCGCATGAAAACATGTTCAACATCACTAATCATCAGGGAAATGAAAATAAAAACTACAATGAGATATTACCTTACACCAGTTAGAATGGCTATAATTACCAAGACAAAAACAACAATTGTTGGAGGGGATGTGGATAAAAGGGAACCCTGATACACTGCTGGTGGGAATTCAAACTGGTACAGCCACTATGGAAAACAGTATGGAGATTTCTCAAAAAATTAAAAATTGAAATACCATATGAGCCAGATATTCCACTACTGGGTGTTTATCCAAAGAAGTTGAAATCAACAATAAAGAGACTTATGCGCTCCTATGTTCATTGCAGCATTATTCACAATAGCCAAGATGTGGAAACGACCCAAGTGCCCATTGACTGATTATTGCATAAAGAAGATGTGGTGTATATATATACAATAGAATACTGCTCAGCCGTAAAAAATGACAAAATTGTCCCATTTGCAATGATATGGAGCGATCTTGAGGGTATTATGTTAAGTGAAATAAGCCAGACAGAAAAAGGCAAACACTATATGATTTCATTCATGTGGAAGATAAGCAAACACATGGACAAAGAGAAGAGTTTGGTGGTTACCAGGGGAAAGGGGTCTGAGGGGTGGGCACAAAGTGTGAAGGGGAGCATTTATATGGTGACAGGCAAATAAGAATCCACAACTGAAACCTCACAATTTTGTAAACCACTATGACCTCAATAAAGAAAAGTACATAGTAGAGTTGATATGCAGATATGTCAAAAAGCCGTTAGTACTTCAATGGCTAAAGTCCAGAATACTTCAAACAAAGCAACAAGAAAAAAAAATGTGCAGTTTTATTTCCTCTAGCTGCATGAAAATGTTTGAATTAAGGAAGAAACGAAAAGTCTAATCCTAAAGAAAACAGAATGTTAACTGCTTTTGAATTCCCCTATGCTCGAGATTCCAGGGTTCTAGACTATGGAAAAATTATTCCTCATTCCCTGCTGAGGCTGTATCGTATTTCACAATGTTATAAAGTATTATGACATCAATAGAAAAAAAAAGAATGATGGCCGAAAACTAAGATGAGACCTGAGATTTCTTTCCCATTTGCTCTGTGTGTATTTAGTTTTGGCATTTATCTTATCTACTGAAGATGAATTTAATAAAAGCCTCTGTGCCAAGATGTTATGAGCAGTCAGCTCCATCTGGGGTATTTTCCAGCAATAATGGGGATGTGCTATATGTCTCTAAATGCCAAGATTCCACAGAAAAGGACAAAATTAGTAGATAAGACTTGTGAGGATAAACATCTTTAATTAGGTGTACAGACACATTTATAAGCTTCCTTTATTCCAGTTCTGCTGATGATGCCTCAGCTGCTTATTATGGAATGTGGGTTTGTGATGGTGTGTTGTGCGTTGTGAATGGGGAATGGGCAACGTGGAGAAGGGTATAAACATTTTTTTTTGTTTATACAAATATTTTAAAAATATTTACTTGTGCTCTGGGCTTGAAATGACACTGTACTTTCTTCAATGGTGCATGTTTGCCACATAAAATCAGAAAAGATTCCAAAAATTCTACAAGAGACAGATAAGTCTTTTCCTGCAATAGCTTATTCTGGAATTCCTGGAGGGGACAAGTGGTGTCACTAGCAATCATATTTTCTGAATTAAAAATTGGGAAACACAGTCTGACAAATTTATTCATGTTCTTCTAAGGACATAAAGAGAGGACATTTAAAGTTGAAACAGTCCTAAAAACATCCACGATATATAGGTGACAAAGATATGTCATCAGTATATGCAAAATGATGTGGCATAGATAAAAATGACTTCACATCCAGGGAATTCAGGGAGAGGAGCTTAGAGGAGATGCTGTTTGAACTCTCAATACTATAGGAGTCTACCAAGTGGAGAGTGGTGCGTATTTCAGGCAGAGAAAATAGCGTGTGGAAATATATGAATGTGTGAAAGTACACGACATTTCAGGAGAATGACAATGATTTGGTGAAGATGTGTTGAGACAGTGACAAAAGATGAAGCTGAAAATACATTGGGATCAGATTTTATAGGGTCTTATATATCATTTTAAAGGACTTGGGCTTTAAACTGAGTTATTAATGAGCCATTCAAAGTTCTTATAGAGATATATGATCTCAGATATATATTTTAGCCAAGATAAATCTGACAAAAGACAAATTAGAAAGAGGAGAGACTAGACATAGAGGTCAGTTGTTAGGCTACCGCAGTAGTCTTCAAGAGAAATGATGACAACCTGTACAAAGATAGTGATGATGGAGAGAGTAGATAAATTGAGAATTATTTAGAACATAGAAACAATAAGGATAAATCTATATCAAAGGATATGAGAGGGGAGGATAGGTAGGAATTGAGGATAATTTCATATTTTCTATCTTGGGCAACTGGGTGTAAGATATAAAAGAAACAGCCAGATTGGGAGCAAGGAGAAAGGAAAACAGGAATTTGGTTTTGGTTAGGCTGAGCTGTTTATAGAATGAGAAGTCAAAAACAGCCTAGATGCAGAAATTAAGTGAATTAATGATGAAGCAAAATCAAGGAGGCTGAATACAGTTAGATAGAGAACATAGGAAGAGATGCTTTCCTTGGAAAAGTGGAGAAACCACCAGTCTCTATGAAATAAGAGGAAATGGAGCCTGAGTGGGCACAAATATAGGTATTTGGAGGTATAGAGATCCCTCCTTGATCTAACCATCCCTCCACAATCCACCTTTTCTGTCCAGTTCATCTACTATTGAGTACTGCTGGAGAAAGTTATGCTAATTGGTGTTTTTAATGTATTTAAAATATTTTATTTCCTATGTGTTCTTGTGGGGAAAGGACTATTTTTCCAAGGGACTATGCTAACTTCTATTAGAGGAAGAAGATGTCAGTTGCTTCATTGAGAGCTACAGAGTGGGGTGGAGGAAATGACCTGTTGATTCACTATCAGTTGTCTTACTGAATGCTATGGCCCAATTGTCTGTGTAGCTTTCTGACTCCTACTTAATACAGAAGATTAATGCCCTAGAAAGTCTCAGTTTATTATCTGACTTACCTGCAGGTTTTTGTTTGTTTTTTAACTAACTACAATAAACTCACAAGTAAATTGGAGGGAGATTTGGAATATATTAATTCAAATGTCCAGTGCAAACAAAACTCAAAGATACACAGAGCAAATGGTATCCTTCAGTAAATGGCCTCCTTCTCATACTGTGAGGCAAAGTAGCACACACAGCTTTGAAAAAGCCATTGTGTAAAACGAGGCAAAATAAATGCAGCAAACCTTATACCGTGGCTTTGATCAAGTTATTAATTTCCTACGGAAATGCAACAGATCCTCCAAATGGAATAAATTTCATATAAAAAACATCAAGGAAATTTTTCTGACATTTATGTGTGAATTCAATGTGTAATTCATGTTTCATTGCCATATGTCAAGGCTAAAAATCAAAATTCACTTTTTTTGTCAGTTAAATAGAAAGTAGGTTTTTAAACTCATGTAGTCTGAAAATTAGTTTTGGTGACCGTAGTCTGATAGCCTTGCTTGAATAGCTACAAGAATGGTATGGTGGGGTAAACATTTCCAGAGGACTTTCGCATATATTACCTAATAGGAACTCACAAAAAAATCTGGTTTTAAGGATAGAGTTATGATAATCTCCAGTTTTCAAATAAGAAAACTTAGGCTTATATAAAATTCATTAGTTGTCTAGAGTCAGTTACTAAGTAGGCGAGCCAGGAGCCCTCTTCTTACTTCAAAGTCCAGGCTTTTAAGTAATTAGGTAGCACAGATTGTAGTGGTGTTCCGTTCTCAGTTCAACCAATATTTGTTGAATGTCTTCTTGGTACTGTGCTTTTATTTATCTTGGTGAAATTGGTTTTTTAAAAAGTGATTAAATTATAACTGCTCAAATTTTCATTTTGTAGTTTTAATCTAACTTAGAGAATTATGTATCTCTGTTCATAAAGTTTTGTTTTTCACAAAACCCCTCATTTTTGTGTACTATGTTAAATTGGTAGTCAATTTTTCTGATTTCAGATATTAAATTCTTAATATTGAGAAAATGATCACTTTTACTATGTAGAAACTGTAATTAACCATCTTACCCTTTGAAGGGATTGAGGAGTATTTTTGCTTCTTATTTGTATAGCCCAAAATATTTATTACATGATTTAAACAATTCCTAAAATTATTGCCTCCTTCAGCAAGCTTTTTTCCAATTATCTGACTGGTTTTTGTCTGAAGTCAACTTGACGAGCACTTTATGACCCCATGTTTATTCATCTTATCAATCAAACGCTGTCTTCCCTTATTTTACCTACATGCGTCTTGAGTCTTCCCTTTTCTCCACATGCTTTTTTCTCTGAAGAGATATTATTCTCTCTCACGGCTTTGTCTCATAACTGCATGTAGGCGGCTTGAAAATGATCACACGCAGACTCCTTGGTTTCGTTCCTGGAAGTAGCAGCTTCAACTGAATCAGTGCCATATGCCAGAGTCTTAATGTGCTCAAACTTTATGCTTTAGCTCAAATGGCAGTTACTTAGTGAAACCTCCTCAAATAGAATTAGTTATTTTCTTTTTCATAGTCCCACATAATTTTTTCTTATATCTCCATTATAGATATTATATTCTATCTATTTACCTATGTTTCTCCCTCACCAGACTGATTTTCTCAAGGGCAGGCCACTTTTCATAGTCACGTCCCCTTCTCATCTCCTTGGTACAGTGACTGGCACAAAGACATCCAATATATATTCACTGAATAAATAAATGAATGTTGAGCCACTGTTCCTTTCGGTATTATTTCTCAATGGCAGCATAAATGAATTACAGTAGTCCCCCCTTATAGCAGTTTTGGTTCTCACAGTTTCAGTTGTCTGTGGTCAATCATGGCCCAAAAATATTAAATTGAAAATTTCAGAAATAAACAATTCTGAATAAAAAATTCCAGAATAAAATTCGTGAGTTTTAAATTGGGTGCCATTCTGCATAGCGTGATGAAATCTCTGGCTGTTCTGCTCTGTCCCGCCCCATCCTGCCAGGGTTGTGAATCTTCCCTTTGTCCAGTGTATCCACATTGTGTGTGCTACCCACCTGTTAGTCACTTAGTAGCCATCTCGCTTGTCGGATCAACTGTTGCGGTATGGCAGTGCTTGTGTTCAAGTAACCCTTATTTTACTTAACAATGGCCCCAAAGTACAAGAGTAGTGAGGCTGGCAATTTGGATATGCCAAAGAGAAGCCATAAAGTACTTCCTTTAAGTGAAAAAGTAAAAGTTCTTGCTTAATAAGGAAAGCAAAAAAAGAAAAAAAATCATATGCTGAAGTTGCTAAGATCTGTGGTAACTTTTATTACCGTATATTGTTATAGTTGTTCTATTTTATAATTAGTTATTTCTATTAATCTCTTACTGTGCCTAATTTATAAATTAAGCTTTATAATAGGTAGTATGTATAGGAAAAAACATAGTATATACAGGGTTTGGTACTCTCTGCAGTTTCAGCCATCCACTGGGGGTCTTGGAACATATCCCCAATGGATAAGGGGGGACTACAATACCCCAAAACTCAGTGGCTTAACACAACAAACATCTATCATCTCACACTTTCTGTTTGTCAGAAATCTGGGCTTGGCTCGCTGGGTCCTCCGGCTGCAGTCAAGCAGTGGCCAGGGCTGTGATCTTGTCTGAAGGCTCGAATAGGGAAGGCTCTACTTCCAAGCTCGCTTGAGGTGTTGCTGACAGAATTCATGTCCCTGTGGGTTGTTTGACTCAGTGCCTGAGTTTCTCACAGAGGGTGGGCTGGAGATCTCTCTCAGACACTTGTAAGGTGGGCCTCTGCGTTGGACAGTCACAACGTGAAGCTGACTTCTATCAGAGTGAGCAAGTGAGAGAGGAAGAAAGGGCAAGCAAGTTGGATGCCAAAGTCTTGAACCTAATCTTGGAAGTGACAGCCTGCCATTTTTACTGTATTCTATTTGTAAAGCAAGTCAGTAAGTTCAGCCCACACTCAAGGAAAGGGGATTACATAAGGGCAGGAATACCAGGACAGGGATCCTAGGATCGTCAAAGGTCATCTTAGAAAGTACCTACCACACAATCTGCATTGATTAATTTAACAGCAATAATTTCTCAGACTAATTGTGGACTGACTCACATTCCCCTCTACTAAGTAAGCATGTACTTTTGTTTTTACACATTAACCAAGATTAAAAATGCCAAGATTTTAGTGTTATCCTTTGACTTGTTCCTGGTATTCTTCTTCTTCTTTTTTTTTTTTTGGTGAGGAAGATTGGCCCTGAGCTAACATCTGTTGCCAATCTTCCTCTTTTTGCTTAAGGAAGATTGTCATGAAGCTAACATCTATGCCAATCTTCCTCTATTTTTTGTATGTGAGGTGCTGCCACAGCACAGCTTGATGAGTGGTGTGTAGGTCTACACCCAGGATCTGAACTTGCAAACCCTGGGCTGCCAAGTGGAGTGTGTGAACTTAACCACTATGCCACTGGGTCGGCCCCCTGCTATTCTTTATAGCACAGTTGCCAGATACTGTAGTGGTAACAAGGTAATAGAGAAAGAAAAAAAGACACTGGCAAAGAGGTGGGACAGAAATTTTATAATTTCTTAGTTTATTAGCATCCTCTCTCATTTTAAAACAAAGCCCAAATCTAAAAACAAAAAGATATCTAAAACCAAAGTGATTAGAATACTGCTTAGTATAATCTCAAAAGTTCAAGGGTGTTAGTTATTATTATTGTTACCTCTATTATCTCTATTCTTCTTTTCCAGTGATTCCTCCTGAATCTAGTTTTCTCCCATTAGTACCACCAATCTTGGGTTTGAGAAATCATCTTTTACTCCACCTCTGCCATGTTTCCCCAAAGCTAGGGTGTTATTGACATATTTACTTTTCCAATGCCTCTTAAATTAGTTGAGATCTTTCTCTTTTCTACTCTAGGTTTTTGCTACCCTAAGTTCAAGCTCTTATATTATTTTTGAGTGATTGCAAATGCCTTCCTACTGGTTTTCATCTTCTAATCTCTTCTATGCAAACTTGATCTTTGCATCCTGCTTAGTCTGGAAGTCTATTTCTAGGTTGGGACTAAGACACAAAATTGCAGCTATTTGGTACTGAGTTTTTTATTTCTGCCAGGAGATAAAGGGTGAACTGTGCCAATTCTTTGGTTCCTAATACTCCAGTGTTGTAGATCAGAGGTTCTCAAATTGAGGCACAAAGACACTAGCAAGGGGGCAGTCTCCAATACCTTTTCAGGGGTCCATGAGGTCAAAATTATGTTCATAATAAAGTTAAAACTTTATTTGCCTTTTACATGTGTTGGCATTTGCACTGATAGTGCCAAAGCAATGGGTAACACTGTTGGCACCTTAGCACATACCAAAGCAGTGGCACCTGACAATACTAGCAGTCATTGTATTCTTCGTTGCTACGTACTCATAGAAAAAAAGTCAAGTTTCACTTAAGAATGTCCTTGATCAAGCAGTATAAACTATTAATTTTATTAAACCTTGACCCCTATGTCCATCTTTGTAACATTCTATGTGACAAAATCAAAAGTATTTATAAAGCTCTTCTGCTGCATACTGAAATACAATGGCATGTCAAGGAAAAACATTAGTGTAGTTGTTGGGGTTGAAAGATGAATTAGTTGCTTTTCTTGACAGCTTCATAATACCTAAAGATTTTTCTGATGATGTGGGTGGTAGTGTTAACAAATGTGATTTTTAAAATCATTTTATAACAAACATTTGAGCTGATAATAACCCAGTGAACTGATATTTTTCAAAAGACTAACGCATGAGTTAACAAAACTATATGTGGGTAAAAGATCCATTCAAAGTGCAAGGTGGGTCATTTTAATTTAACAAAGTATGAAAATTTATTGATGCAGTTTCAGAGTCCTCATTGCAACTAACCTTTTTAAAAAACTTTTATTTCTCGAGTTTTAGTTTATTATCAAAGAACGCTTTTCACAGTTATTTGAAAAAATATCAAAATGTCCCTCTCTTTTCTAGTAGTATATCTGTGTGAGACTGGATTTTCATTATATATTTTAATCAAGAAGCAGAAATGAGCATTCAACCATCTTCTATTGACAGGTATTAAAAAAATGCAAAGCACCACTACTCTTCTCATTAATCTTTTTTCTGGAAAATACAGTTTTCCATAAAAATTTTTCCATTTTTCATAAGAATATACTATTTATGTTAACATGTAATAGGTTTATTGTTACTTTAAAATAAATAAATAAATATTAAAGAAACTTCTCAGTATTAATTTCTAATATGGTAAACATTGAGAGATTAACCCTCATAAACGAAAGCTCCTTGGTTTCCCAATAATTTTTAAGAGCCCAAAGTGGTTATGAGACCAACAAATTTGAGAACTGCTACTGTACATGGTAACCAACAAGGCAGATCTGATGGAAAATTTGGATGTAAGTTGGACAGACCAGGTTTCTATCTGTCCTGAAGAGACAAAACAAACTTTGGGTCTGTTGCCTTTGCAGAGGCTGAGTCAATTTTCATCACATAGAGTTCCCATCAGCATCAGGCCTGGGGCCTTTCACTGTTGAGTAGCTGTTCAGTAGGACCAGTGGGGGCTGCAGCTAGCTGTTTGACTTTGACATTTCTTACAGCTAGTATTACTTTGCAAGAAGGCATTGATAAATTTTTGGGAATTTTGTGAGACATTAAACAGCCATTTTTAAAAATTAAATTATACAAACTTACAATGAAACAAATTGTATTACCAAGAAAGGTAATAAATAATCAGCATTATCCCCTCTGGAGGTTATTTATGTCTATTGTATCTATATGGTGGCAATACTACATGATTATGTGTACTGCACGTCTCTTTCTGTGTTCAATGATGTCAGATGGTTAGCTTGAAATCAACCACAATGGGAATATTTATAACATGGAAATAAGCAATTCCTACAAATCAGGTTTTTTCCCCTTTTCTTTCCCCCCTTTCTCCTTCCCAGAGAACTGGTAGGTAAACATTTACCAACATATCCATGAGTATGATGATTTTTTGATACATTAATTTGAGTTTTGCTCCTTTTATATTTATATCTCCTCTCCATTACTAGTGGACAGTTTGGCCTTTGTTCTTCCTCACCTCAAGAGGAATTTACTTTACCTGATAGAAAGTAGATATTACTTGCAAATAGTGTGTTTTCTTAGCTTTTATTTTATGGAGAGACCTGAGCTTCTGAAGAATATCTAGGGCAGAGAAGAGAGTTGAATTCCTTTGAGAGAAGTGAAGGAGGGAAGAGAAATTCCCCAAGACTGGGACTGGAGGTGGATGATCCTCAAGAATACTGGTGATCCACACTATGTTCTCTGGCAGCACCCTCAGGAACTGGCAAGACATCTGAGTAGAGTGGCTGCTGTGTGTGCTCCTAGAGAGATCAGGCCCTCCCAGCTTTGACAAAGATTCCAGTGCTCAGATTTGACGTGGAATGAGCAGAGCTGTGTGCCTTCAGGAACTGAGTGGCCTTGGAAGATAAGATATCAAAGGGGAGTGTGATAAAGAAAGATAAGAGGAGCTTGTGAACTCTTAAGGACCTAGGCTGAATTTCCCGCTGCCCCATGGGATGAGAGCTTGGAGTTGTAATTAATTTGATTTAAAAGAAATAATGGAATTTGACATTTCTTGCACACCTGTTTGTGGTTGAAAATATAGTATATACATACTATGTTACTAAGAGATCTCCAAAGAACGTGTGTGTATGTGTGTGCATGTGTGCACATCTATTTCTTTCTTATAAGGAATAGGCTCATGTGATTTTGGGAGCTGGCAAGCTTGAAATTTATAGGGCAGGCCAGCAGCCTGGAAATTCAGGCAAGAGCTGATGTTACAGCTTGTTACCATCCTGAGGTAGAATTCCTTCTTCTCTGGAAAACTTCAGTTTTGCTCCGTAAATCTTTTATCTTCACAATTATCTGTATATTTACCTTTGTTATCATAGACAAAATAAAAAGGACATAAAAATATCCACAAGAAAAAAGCAGAGAGAATAAAAATATCAAGTACTTTTCTAGTGCCAATTACAATTCTAACGTAAATTAAAATTCCCTGGGGCAGGCCCTGTGGCGTAGTGGTTAATTTTGGTGCACTCTGCTTTGGAGGCCTGGGTTCGTGGGTTTGGATCCTGGGTGCAGACCTACACCATTTGTCAGCCATGCTGTGGTGGCAACCCAGATACAAAATAGAGGAAGATTGGCACAGATGTTAGCTCAGGGTGAATCTTACTCAAGCAAACAGAGGAAGATTGGCAACAGATGTTAGCTCAAGGTGAATCTTCCTAAAACAAAAATTTCCTTAAAAACAGATTAATTCTTGGAAATAAGCACCCACATATTTTTTTCCTCTCTGATTTTATGGAAATCTGTGTGACTGTTTCATGTGTAATAAATCGGATTTATTCCCATTCCCCTTGTTCCCTCAATATTTTTAGAAAATACTAGTAATGGTATTTAAAAAGCCTTAAATCAATCAGGAAAAAATAATTGTTATATGCAAGAAGATACACTGTTGTATTTGGAATGAAGTTGGAAGTATAAATTATATGAATTAATTGGCATTACAAAGGGACATAGATTGTTTACGGTGCCTTTCTTCCTACAGCCCTCCCAAGGTCCTTTTGTTCTTCATAATAAGGTAAAAATAAAAGTTTAATCAATAGGAATGAGCTTGGTTCCAAGATAAGAGTTAACCTTGGATTTGAATGATTCTATTGATTTGGCTTTATGAACCCAAGGCAGGATTGCATCTAAGGATTGGGGTGTACTTTAGTTTAAAATAAGTGCTTCTTAAGTTGTTGGCGAATAGACTGCAATTGCCAATAAACTTGGTTGAGACAGGCTCAAACAATAGCTAAGCTTATATAGAGATAATAACTCAGATAAATATAGGAGTCACAAAATGTTCACTTTTAAAAAGGCTTTCTATACTATAATTATCAAGATAAATGTCACCAGTAATGAGAAGTGAAGCTAACCAAAACACCTCAAGGGTGCTCATGACCTTCAGTATGGAAAACTGGAGCATAGTTCTCATCTTTTTTTTTTTTTTTCTGTAAGAACTATATCTTTCTTTTCACCTCTTCTCACATTCTTCTTCTGCAATCTACAACATCAACTTCACCTACAGGGAAGTCACATTTTTAGCAATTTCTTAAATAATTGTCAAAAAAGTTCTGGCCCTGAAATCTTAGATAGTAATAATGGCTAAGTCACTGTGGGAGCTGGATGGAGAGGAAACGTAAACAGTTGCAACCTCAAACTTATTCCTCTCTCTCCTTCCCCCTTCCCCATTGGTTCGGCCAACTAAAATATCAGTGTGAATTAAGAAATATATATGTTTAAAAAAAAAAAAGAAATATATATGTTTGTCTCTGCCTCCAGTCCCTGGCACATAGCTCCTAAAACCCTTATAAATTCCTAAGTGGTAAGAACACTAGAAGCATTTCTTGTTCCAATATTTGGTCTTTGATCCATCCCTGACACAGGGCTCCCAAAATCCTTGTAAATTCCTAAGTGATAAGAGCATTAGGAACATCTTTTGTTCTACTGAGGTGACTCTGGGTGGGCTCCTGGATGGCTTCTGGTTGGGAGCTGTCACCAGAAAGACCAAGCCATGATTAGAAGCTTGGAATTTTCAGCTCCACCCCTCATCCTCCGGAGTGCAGAAAGGGGCTGGAAATGGAGCTAATAATTGATCATGCCTACAAGAAAGAGCCTCCTTAAAATCCCGATGGTAGGGGGTTAGGAGATCTTCCAGGTGGGTGAACACCTCCATATCAGAAGGGTGAGGACCCTAACTCCACAGGGACAGAAGCTCCTGCGCTGGGCACCCTCCCAGACCTTGCCCTATGTATCTCTTCATCTGGCTGTCTTGTGGTACAGCTCTTAACCTGTGAGATCTGATGCTATCTCTGGTAGAAAGTGTCAGAATTGAATTAAATTGTTGGATACCCAGCTGGTGCTGAAGACTTGCTTGTTGTTGTGGGGAAAAACCCTGACACATCTGGTGACCAGAGTGTCAGAAGTGTGTTGTGTGAGTAGTAAAGGAGACTCATGGGGAAGAATCTCATAGTAGGAAAGAACTGCAGGTTTCCCTACGTAGGAAGGAAAAAGCTGTGAGGTTTTCCTTTACGATGAGCTTATTGCAGAGGGGTAGGAAATTTTCTATTAGTGATAATACAAGTTTGTCTTAAATGTTTTAATTAAGCTAAGTTATACAGCAAATTTTATTTTGTTTTGTTTTATTGCCTTTTAGAGATTAAGGATGCCAGGTTGAATAAGTCACAGCACCTGTTCTTGGTTTAATGGTGGATACAGACATGAACTAGTTACTATACAACATGGTAAATTCTTGTAACAGAAGTCTGCAAAGTGTTCTGAAACTATAATATCAAGAACAATGAACTCTATCTTAGAGTGATGAGAAATGTAGTATAATATAAAAGTAGGTCTTATTGTATTTTGGAAATGTATTGACACAGTAAAAAGTAATTTAAGAAAAAAAGGCCTCTTCCAAAAATCAGAAGCTAAAATACAAGGATAGTGAGAAAACAGACACGTTGGCCTAATGCCAGCAGACCTCAGGGAGATATAGCAAGAAGGGCACAGGTAGCTCCCTATATTATAGTGCGCTGATAGGAGAAACCAAAGTATGGCTCTAAAGCAATCACAGGGCAAGTGGTCAAGGGAGGAAACAAAGGGAGAAGGAGTTTCTATTTTTTGCATAAGTACATATATCCAAGCCTGTGCACCTGAGAACTTTCTTACAAGCCTATAGCTTCACTCACTGAACTCTGATGAAATCAGTGTACATAATAAATCACAAAATTGCCATGCAATGTTGCCACACTTGTTCTCTTTATTGGCTTCACTGAATCGAAGAAACCTTTAAATGAGAAAAAAGCAAATGCAGTCCAGGAAGTCAACAGAAGGTAATGGGAAAGGGTCACAGGAGAGGTGACCTTTTCCAGGCATGGAAGCAATGGAAAAATCTATTCCAGGAAAAGCAAAATGTATGTGCAAAGGCTCAAGAGCATTGAAAAATGGTGGTAAGTTTGATGAATAGTAAGTTGATGGGAAGAGCTAGAGTGACAACTGCCACTTTCAAATTCATTGTCAAGGCTACAGGGCACAGCTCTTTGTGCACCACTATTCTTTGAGCTGATCTTCAACATGAGGAACCATGGGTCAAGACTATGCTATAAATTTCTGGGATTCAAGACAGCAAAGTGAAAGGTCTCTAATACTAGATGAACTTTTAAATTGTTAGGAGTTGTTTAGAGGTTCCAGCTTAGGTGTGAGTTTGTTAGCATTGGTTTCACCTCTCCCTGGATTTCCCTTTACTAGTACCTGCTTGTCTCTTGACCATTGGAAGTCTAGTGACCTTAAGTGCCGAAACAGCACTAAATGCTGAAGGAAAAATAATGCATCACTGCTTTAAATTTAAAAGAGCTGTGAGCTGGGGCTACTATGATTTATACAGTAGCACAGCTCCATTGAGACGTTTATATTAGACTTTACTGTATATAATTTCCTTGTATTTATTTCTGTGTCTGTTGTATATGCTATGATAAATACTACATGCTACAATAAAGTTATAGTAAAGTATATGCTATAAAAAAGTTCTGGTTTTCATTGCTGATTTTGACTTACGATGACTATGTCTTTGGTGAAAAATGAAAAAAAAAAAAAACCCAATGAACTATTAGTAATATAACACCAAAAAGTAAAGTAAAAAAAAAAAAAGGTTCAAAGGCATAGTGTTACTAGTTTTCTGTTGTTGCATAACAAATTATCACAAATGTAGTTTAAACCACACACATTTATTATCTTGCAGTTTCTGTGGGTCAGGAGTTTAGGTACAGCTTAGATGGGTCTTGTCTCAGGGTCTCAGAAGGCGGCAGTGAAGCTGTCAGATAGAGCTGCAACTCATCTGAGGCTTGGGTCCCCTTCGAAGCTCACTGGTTGGCAGAATTCGATTTTCTATAGCTGAAAGCCTAAGGCCCTGTCAGGTGGCTCTCTCCACAACATGGCAGTTTTCTTCCAGGCCAACAGGATGGTGTCTGCTGTGGCTTTGGGCCTCTTTTAAGGGCTCATCTTGGGGCCTGGCCCGGTGGCGCAGCAGTTAAGTGTGCACGTTCTGCTTCGGCGTCCCGGGGTTCGCTGGTTGCTGGGTGTGGACATGGCACTGCTTGCCAAGCCATGCTGTGGTAGGTGTCCCACATATAAAGTAGAGGAAGATGGGCACCGATGTTAGCTCAGGGCCAGTCTTCCTCAGCAAAAAGAGGAGGATTGGCAGCAGATGTTAGCTCAGGGCTAATCTTCCTCAAAGAAAAAGAGGCTCATTTTGTTAGGTCAGCCCTACCCAGTATAATCCCCCTTTTGGTTAACTGAAGTCAACTAATTAGGGACCATCATCACATCTGCAAAATCTCTTCACCTTTGCCATCTAGTGTACCCTAATCAAGGGAATAATATCCCATGATATTCGCAGGTCCTGCCTACATTGAAGGGGAGGGGGTTATACAAGAATGTGGATCAAGGATCATCTTAAAATTCTGCCTGCCACATATATCAATTTTAAATTACAAATATTTTTCCTACTTTGACAAATGAGCTGAGAAATACTGTAATACCTTTATAATACCTAAGGCTTAGGTGCTATCACAGCACAGTCTAATAGAAATATAGTGCAAGCCACAAATGTGAGTCACATATGTAGCTTTAAAATTTTTAGTAGCCACATAAGAAAAAGTAAGTAGAAACAAGTGAAATTTATTTCAATAATATATTTTATTTAACCAATATATCCAGAAAATTATCATTTCAATATGTAGTCAATATAGAACATTATTAATGAGATACTATGCATTTTTTTTGTATGAAGTCTGAATACCATGTCTCAATTTGTGCTAGCCGCACTTCAGGTGCTCAATAGCCACAGCGGCTAGTAGCTGCTGTATTGGAAGCATACTGCTATTACTTGCCTTTTCAACAATGTCCACCAGGTGTCACAATGAGTTTACAACTCTAAGCCACAGACACCAACCAAATTTCTTCTCTCTTTGTGACAATTGTTGGGATTCTACTTGTATTCACATTTTTTTTTAACTTTCCACATATTTGGAATTTCACTTGAAGTTTTTGCCTAGATAACTAAGAAATAAGCAATGTGAGTTTTACTACTTGAATAAATGAGTTTGCATTCAAAACGATTTGTATATCAGACTCGCCATTCCTTTCTTTCTCTGTAATCTCATGCTAGATGATCTGCCTGGTGAGAAAGCAAATAATTATGAATTACATGCACATGCAATACTTAGCAACATAATAACAATTATTTTAAAGTGAGATCATTTCAAATACCCGAGCAATTTTCACAACTTCAGAAGCAATTAAATGGTGTTTTTTTAATCTTCTCAAATCATTTAATAGAACATATTAAAAATAGAAAACCAAAGTTTTAAAATGTGACAAAAACATCAAACCCCAATGGGTTTATGATGTTTGAGCTTATTAACACATTTCTTTGAAAAGCAGACCCACTTAAGAATTTTCATGTAGTTCTTTGCAGGTTGTTAAAGGATTCTTTTTTTTTTTAATGAGAGATAAGTTGCTTTTGTTTTATTGTCCATGGTCTTAATTTTTATAGTCTTATACCTTAAACATTTCCTAGGTAAAACTAAATATATATATTTAGAGACTGAGGCATCTCAAAATCTTTCCCCTTAACTTTTGGAAAATCATTATAAAATATTAAGGAAATATGAACAGATGGCATACAGAAGCAATCATGAGTAGTGAGAAGATTAAATGAGAATTTTTACCACCACATTCCATAAAATGAGTATTGTTCACTTATACTCTAGTTTTATACTAATAATTAAGCTTTTTCTTTGTCCTATTAGTCTCAGCTACAGTTGTCCCTTGGTATCCATGGGGGTCCTGATGACAGGACCCCCATGGATACCAAAATCTGTGAATGCTCAAGTCTTTTATATAAAACGGTGTAGTATTTGCACATAACCTACCCACAACCTCCTTTATACATCTCTAGATTACTTATAGTACCTAATAAAGTGTAAATGATATGCAAATAGGTGTTATACCATTTTATTTAGGGAATAAGGACACGAAAAAAGTCTATACATGTTCAGTTCAGATGCAACCATCGTAGCTCTTTCAACCCAAGGTTGGTTGAATCTATGGATGCAGAACCCACGCACATGAAGGGCCATGTATATGATATTCATAAAATTAAAATAAATTTGATTCTATTATATGTATAAATACTATGTATTATATAGAAACAATAATTATTTGTTCTTGAGGATTCACATTATCAGCTAGCTTCAGAGGAACTGACTCAGCTTTGGCATTTATTAACTAATGTAGTAAGAACAGAAGTGACCAGCATTGTAGCCATAACTATAGGAGAAGATGGAAGAATCTCTAAGTGGAAGTGTGCAAATAATATTTTAAATAATGATACAAAGTTTAAAGCTTGGATAAGGTATACATTTTTTTCCCCGGCCTCTTGTCTGGATAAACCTTTCTTAACACATTTGGGAAAATTTAACCACAACCTAAATGTTTTATAAGCCAGCTTTTTAGTGAAATAATCAAGTACATGCAAATAATATTTTTTGCTGCTCAACTCTTTACAACTTTTCTTATTTCTTTCTTGAAGAAATTTTAGCTACATAAAGGTTGAAGGCCTAATTTGTTTGTTCTTTTTGAAAGTACAATGCTCAGACAGTCCAAGAGATGGCAGCCAACATCTTTTGTAAAATAGGTGTTATGTTGATACTTTATCATGGTAATTTTAATGTGATTTCTTTATTTTAATAACAGCACTGGAGCAATCATAAAAGAATAAAAACTGCTGAAATTCTAAATGTGGATATCTCATTGTGTAAGTGTGCTTTAAAGAGATTCCTCAGAGTATTTGACAAGGCAAACTGAATAGATTTCTCTCTCTCCTTTTTTCCCCTGCTTTCAGAGCAATGGTTTCTGGCAGAGTATTAACCAAGAATTACCTATCGAGCTGTAGGATTGAAAGAATAAACTGTAATATTAATGAATATTTCAGAGATATAACAATTAAACACTTAAAATACTTATAATATCATTTAGAAAGTATGTCAGAACTGATAGCTGAGGTTTTTTGAATATCATACATTTTTTGTTAAATTCGTAATTAATATTAACCCATTTTTATGGCAGGTAGGAGGGATTCTTCATAAAGCAAGAAAAGAGGACCAATACAGTGGAGGTTTTGCTTATGCATTGGTTTTAAGGAGCTATCTTAATCTATGAATATATTACTTTGTATGCTATTAAGCTATTTCATTATGGTAGTCTACAGGGCAAGGAAAGGCATCACTTTGTTTTTGGTCATTAGTCAATTACAGCGATGAGTCTGGGAAACTCAGCTTCCTTGAATTCCAAAATTCAAATAAGGAACTCTTTCCATCAGTGTGGTAGTTTCTAATGCTGTGCAACAAATGACCACAAACTTAATGACTTAAAAAAACACCCATTTATTAGCTCACAGTTCTCTAGGTCAGGAGTGTGACCTACAGAGTCATAGCTCTACTCGGTTCTCAGTTCAAGGTGTTGGCTCAGCCGTGTTCTCATCTGGAGCTCATGTGGTTGTGGCAAGATTCACTTCCTCGTGGTTGGAAGACTGAGATCCCCATCTTCTTGCTGATAGTCACCCAAGGGCTGCTCTCAACTCTTGGAAGCCATCCACCTTCCTTTCTACCTGGATCCCTCCATATTCAAAGCCAGCAATAGAGAATCTCCCTCACGAACCTGGTTCCTTTGAAGGGCTCGCCTGATTAGGCCCGATTCACTGAGGATCATTTCCTCATCTTTAGGTCAACTGACTTGGGACCTTGATTATATCTACAAAATGCCTTCACACCAGCATCTAGATGGGTGTTTGATTAAATATGTATGTGTGTTCACTAGGTATGTGTGTTCACTAGGAGCTGGGACTCTTGGTGGCCATTTTAGCATTCTGCCTACCAGAACAGACTGTATTTGGTGTGCTTGTAAACACCATCTTACATAAAAAATACATAGAAATTTTCACATTTGAGTTATTAATTTACTGCTAGAGAGTGTCTTTTGTTTATTTATTTATTTGGTGCTAATGTGCCATTTATCTCTTGAGTAAATTTGTTGATACAAATAACTCATGAAAGAAAAGACTAATAAAGTTATTGGGAACAACCCATAGAAATAACTTATAAATAGGAAAACTGAGGCTTTGGGATCTCAAATCTTTCAGATAACCAGCTTTATTTTCTGGGATCACCTCTGATCTACTGGGAATCTATTTAAAAAAAAAAAAACCCAAAACAAAAAACTTCCCCAGTACTTCTATTCCACAGCCAGATTTGGGAACAACTGTCCCTGAGACACTATTAACCTTGTTCAGGGCCCCTGTTACTTAGTGGCACAGCCACAACTAAAATGTTGTTTTCCAGAACTTCATGTCTAATTCCTCCATGCCTTGTCTCCCATTAGTGGGGAAAAATAAGGGAAACACCAACTCCAACTCTTGAAAAGTTGCTATAAACAGATGCAGAAGGACTGACAAACTGTTACAACTACCTATCTTTGGTGTGTTTGGACTGCAGACTTTCTGAAGTAGGATTCTATATCAGCTATCTACTACCAAAACAATACTGTGAAATAAGCAACCACAAAGCCTCAGTGACAGGAAAAATACACTTATTTTCTACTCGTGAATGTGTGGGTAGGCTCATCTGGTCTGCTTATCTGGGCTGGGCTTGACTTCTGTCATCTGGGCTCACTCACGGGTCTCTGGTCAGTTGGTGAGGCCACTGTTGGTGGGTCCACTGGGGACTGGTTGGCCTTGCATGGCCTTGTTTGGGGTGACTCAGCTCTGTTTCTCATGGTTTCCCATCCTAGTCATGGCTTATTCTCATGGTGATGGCAGGGTTCCAAGAGATAGTGGAAGTGCACAAGAACTCTTGGATCTTAGGCTTGGAATTGGCATGTTATCACTTCCACCACAGCTAATTGGCTTTAAGGGCTGGGGCAAGACTTGACTTCTTGGTGAAAACTGCTGTAAAATCACATTTGTAAGGGGTGTGGATACAGCAAGAAGTGGAGAAATGGGACCACTTTTGCAATCAATCTACCACAAATGGCATAGCCTATTTTGCCTGCTTTTTAAAATTTTCTCAAAGACAGACTTTTGCAACATGACTGCAAATTCATACGTCTTTTCATCCTGTTAGGCTTTAGCTATCTTGAGTCTTAATGGGGCTTTTTGAACTATTTGTTAATGCTTTTGAGAAATATTAGAAGTGTTGATTGCAGTGTTGAAGAACTCTAAAAAACTGAAATTTAGGGGCTAGCTCCGTGGTGTAGTATTTAAGTTCAGTGCGCTCTGCTTTGGCGGTCTGGGTTCACAGGTTTGGATCCCATGCACAGACCTACACCACTTGTCAGCTATGCTGTGGCAGTGACCCACATATAAAGTGGAGGAAGATTGGTACAGATGTTAGCTCAGGGCTAATCTTCCTCAGCAAAAAACCACAAAAAACAAAAAACCATGGAAATTTACTTTTAAAAAATTTGAGTGAATCATGCACATAATAAAAAAAATAGACAACAAAAAAATCAGTACTTTGCCTCTTCACCCTTTCTCACTATCAGTCTTGTTTATCACATGTAATCAATTAAAAATTTTTTTATAGTTTTCTCTGGGTCTCTAAGTAACCTGTTTATTCTATTATTTCTTAATTTACCAACTCTGGATTTTATTCATTGAGTTTTTGCTCTGCTATATCAGAGACTCCAGACCAAGATGGTGACATAGGAGGCTCCTGAATTTCCCTTCTCCCATGGATGCACTGAACGAACAGCTATACATGAAGCAATTCCCTCTGAGAGAAATCCAGAAACTAGCTGAATGACTCCTACACATCAGATGAATGAGAAAATACTCACATCAAAATAGTTAGGAAATGCTGAGACACTCTTACCATAAACCCTGCTCCCAACATAGTGCCATATAATCGAGAAGAACTTGAAACTCCCACCTTTTCTCTGAGGAGTGAAGGGTTTGGACTGCACATCTACTGCTCCAACTTTTAAGGCTCCTACCTAAGGGACAGGCCCCCAAAACACCTAGCACTGAAAGCCAGTGGGGCTTACAATCATGAGTCTCACAGGACTGTGGTAAACAAAGAAGTTGTTAATGGGTACACCGGGAGCACTTACTGTGGCTATCCTCTCAGGGTTCAGTGCAGGGGAGCAGGCAAAATACCATCTCCCAGGCTTTCCCTGGAAGGAATTTGACAGCACACTTATAAACTGCTGCCTGAGGGTCTGGCTTCTAAGCATGCTTCATCTAGGAGATAACTGCAAGCTGCAATGGATTGTTTCCAGAGTGCAAGAGAGCCAATGGGCACTTCTCCCACTTTCTCCCTCCAGCTCACTCCAACAATAAAACCAAGTTGCCAGTATCTCTCTGGAACGAGCTTGTCCACACATCTAGTGTCCCCAATATGGACGATAAAAATAACAACAACAAACAAACACATAGATACAGAGAGTAGATTGGTGGTTGCCAGAGGGGAATGGGGATGAGAATGGGGGAAAGGGCACACGTGTATGGTGACGAATGACAACTAGACTTTGGATGGTGAATATGATGTAGTCTATGCAGAAGTTGAAATATAATGATGTACACCTGAATTTATATAATGTTATAAACCAATGTTACTTCAATAAAAAAAGTTGAAAAAAACCTATAGAAAATAAATAAAATAAAAATAACTATACCTACAATGTAATTTGTTAATAGATATGCAATATAAAAAGATGTAAACTGTGACAACAAAACCGTAAAATGGACAGTGTAAAATGTAGAGCTTTTGTACATGTTTGAAGCTAAGTTGTTATCTGCTTAAAATAGGCTGTTAAAATATAAAGATATAAGATATAATGGAATATCATTCAGCCTTAAAAAAGAAGGAAATCTTGCCATTTGTGACAACGTAGGTGAACCTGAAGGATATTATGCTAAGTGAAATGTGAGACAGAGACAGACAAATACTGCATGGTGTCACTTATGTGTGGAATCCAAAACAAAAAATGTCAGACTCACAAACGGAGAGTAGAATGGTGGTTGCCAGGGCCTGGGGGATGGGGGATGGGTGGAGAAATAGGGAGAGGCTGATAAAATGGTATAAACTTTATAATTAAAAAATTTGCTAAGAGAGTAGAAATTAAGTGTTTTTAACAAAAAAAAGTAAATATGTGAGGTGATAGATGTATTAATTAACTCAATGGTGGGAATCCTTTCAAATGTATATTACAATTTTATTTGTCAATTATAACTCAATAAAGCTGAAAAAAAAGATTTAGCTCCTAATACTCCTCCCTTTATCTTTGCTCTTTTCTAATATTAAAGTATTTTTAAGTAGTTTTATATTTTTAAATAATCATTTTCAGAAAAATAATACTGATAATAATCTAATCAAGATATTTTTATAGTCTGTATTATCTGTGTTATGTTACCTACCATATGTTAGTTAAATTTATATAATTATTTCATTTGATATTCATAACAACTGTCGGAGGTATTTTCAACTTACTTTTACAGATGAGGAAACGGGATCAGCAATGATAGGTAACTTTTTTAAAGTCACATAAATAACAAGTGGTAGAGCATTATAAAGCCCCTGAACCTAATATCAGAATTATTTGGGATATATCACTCTTTATCACAACCATCTCTGTGTCTACAAGAAACCAAATTCTGTGAAAGCAGATCTTCTGATAGATTCTTGCCACATTTTGCTCACAATCTCATCTCTCAAGAGGTCAAAAGAGACTAAGGGGAATTCGTATTGCGTGGTTAGTTCTAAATAAGAAAGAATTGATTGATGATGTGGGATTGATGTGCAGCTTGAGAGAAAAGACTATGGGATGCTGCGCACAGTCAAATATATACAGTGGATTTTAGAAAAGAAAATTTCAAAAACTTCAGAAAGAAAGACAGTCATGAAACCATGTTTGGAGACATAAATAGAAATGTGGCTCTGGATGGTTGGGAAATTGGAAATTAAATGCAGAATGGACCAAACATTCTACTCATAATGAATAGGGAGCTGCGATGGAAGAAATCAATGCAAATAAAATGCCAAAGGGCGACTTTAAAGGCTACAAATAGAAGGTGGGGAAAAAATACAAAGAGTGAAATGGGCCTATCAAAGTGGTAAGCAGGATGATTAAGCTCATAATAAATTCACTTTTTGAAATATGCTACAAATAATTTAAAAATGGAATTAAAATATATTTTGAGACAACAAGAAGAAGAAGAAGAGTGAAGGGGGGGCAGACATGCTGTTGGGAGCAGTTGGCACAGTGTTAACAGAGGTCAGGAAAAAGTCCAGCTACTCAATGTGTATTTTGCTCCTATTTTACCTATTAAAAGGGAACGGTCTTCAAATTATGAAGCAAACATAATCAAGAGAGAATTGATGTCAAGTATCCGTGAGAAGAAATTAAAAGAATAGTCACTACAATGAATTCATGGGCTGATTAAATTATATTTTTAAAAAAATACATAAATAGTGCCTTTATATATGTGATCAAAGAAACTTTTGAGGAATGCTGAAAAGCATGAGAAGCAACAAAAGCCCAGAGAGAAGCAATTTGATTTTTAAGAGAAGCAACAAAAGACAAACAATTTTGACTTTCAGGAAGGGAACAAGTGAATCCTAGAAATTACAGTCTGAAACATGGATTCTGAGCAAAATGTTGAGGGAACTGTTAACCAAGTCATGAAGAGAAAGTACATTGGTGCCGAGGTCAATTCGTGCCAAATTAGTCTTTCTTCCGTCCCCACCCTCACTTGCTTTTCCATGTTGAAAAACGATGTTCCATGATGTGAAGTGCATAGAGAGGTGTACAAAAGGATGTTGACAAAGTTGAAACTGGTCTCTCCAAAACTGAAAACAGAAGGAACATGATAACCATAAGATCTGATTGTGTATAAACATATCACAACAATTACCATCTTCAAGCTTAAATTGGATGTAGACTAATGATTACACAGTCTAATTGGGGAGTCTTTTCAAAGGAGAGCAAGTACTTAAAACAACAATCATTTAATGACACTCCTGTTTTTGTCTTATGTTGATTTATTTATTCAACAAACCTTCCTTAAATTCAATTCGTAGGTGTCAGACTGTGCTAAATGCTTGGATACTAAGATGAATAGAGCCCCAAACTTTGAAGGTTCAATATCTAGTGGTGGAGGTGAAAACATAAACAATTATGACAATATTGTAAGTATTATAATTAATATATTATTAAAGTACTTATAATAAATATTAGAATAAAACTACAAGGGGCAATGAGGATGTAGAAGAGGGAATCATTCACTTTGCCTCGATAATTCGAGGATTTTAGAAAAGAAAATTTGAAAAAGTTCAGAAAAAAAGTTAGGCATGAAACCATGTGGGAACCTTTACATTGAGTCTTGAAACACAAGGTAAAAGGAAAACTA
Source organism: Equus quagga (assembly GCF_021613505.1). Taxonomy (NCBI): domain Eukaryota; kingdom Metazoa; phylum Chordata; class Mammalia; order Perissodactyla; family Equidae; genus Equus; species Equus quagga. The sequence goes on along the minus strand of NC_060270.1, from coordinate 123,714,033 downwards.
TAATTGCAGGAAAGGGACTAGGCTGTGAAAAGTCACAGCTTGAGACAGAATTGTGCCCTCAGGCACCCACAAGTGGCTTAGTATTGCTGGAAAATGAGAGTCGTGGCGGGAAAGCAGCTATCAACCAAGAAGGAACATGTGACATTAAGCATGTTAACAAGCTGTTGGGCTGGAGAAATAATGGTGGTAAGACAGGACTACAGTCTTTGAGGGTAAGCTAGTAGAAGGGCCTTGTATACTAAAGATCTTATTTTATAAGAAATAAGGAGCTATTGAAGAATTTTAAGTAGAGGAAAAACATCATTCGATTTGTCTTATAGAAACGTCACTTTGACAGCAGAAAAGAGGCTGGATTGATTAGAGGAGGCCAAGATGGGAGGTAGGGAGGCCACTAAACTTTTATAAGAGATGAATTGAACGGAAGCAGTGGAAAGTGAATAAAAAATAGGGAGGAGTGAAAATCCATTGGTTTTATTAACTAATTGAAACTGGCATACGATGGAGAGGAAGGAATCTAAGATAACTACTAGGTTCCTGGCTCAAGACTAGTTAGATGGTGATGCCACTAACCAGGTAGGGTGCGTAAAAAGAATCCTATTTTTGGAATAAGATAACAAACTTATTTTGAAAATGTTGAATTTGAGGTTTTTGTGGGAAATTTGGGAGGAGCTGTTCAATACTGGGAAATACAGGTCTGGAACTGAATATAGACGTGGGAATCATCACTGTGTACATGGTTCTCGAAACCTTAAACACTTTACTCCCTGGAGACCCTGTAGAATGGGATAAAAACCAAAGTTAAAATCAAGGTGGGTGTGTCCATTTATTTTGTGATAATATTCTAAAGACTAATATAAATGTTTTAAATATGTATGTTACATTTTGAATCTGTGCCTCTTTTTCTGTAATATGGAGCTTCCTACTTTAAATAGTAAAAAAGTCTCTTTGAAAAGGTATCCAAATGTGAATACCATAATCTTTGTTTTAAGACATATTTTATAACTATAAATTGAAAAATGAACTCTAAAAAAAAACCTGTAGATAAAAATTACCATATAACTTTTTCTTCTTATTTCAGTTAAAGGGCATGTTCTTGTAGCTGTGAAGTCAATATCTAAGTAGTATTGTACGGAATTTTAATAAGGCATAAAAATATTTTCAAGGGCAATACTTCAAATTATTTTTACACAATACATTTAGAGTTCTATTTAACAAATGACCTCATGTTGTTAAATAGTATAACTGTAGATACCTGCATTTATTTCCTTCTTAAAGATTCCTGTTTCCTTACAGGCTGACTTAAATGCGTTTTCTCCAGCTTCCACACAACCTTGAATTTCGTAACACTTATATTATTACATTGAAATGCTCTCTTTACATGTCTATCGCCAAACACCCCCCACCTCACCCAACCACAACCCTGGACTGTGAGATACTCTAGAACAGTAGCTTTCAAATTTTTTTGCGTTCAACCATAGTAAGAATTACATTTTGAGTTCTGAATAAAGCTGAAATTAAATTTCATGAACCAATATTTTTATTTACTATGGGAAACGTACTCTGATACTTTCTATTCCATCCCATTTCTTTAGAAACATTGGTGCAACCTAATATATTGATTTAACAAATCTCTAATTGGTTTCAAGCTGTGGTTTGAAAAAAATTGCTCCAAGGCATGTCTCGCTGATGCTCATATCTCTGGTGTTTGGCATAGGATCTGTTACTGTTGGTTGAATATAGACCTAAGGAATTTTTTAGATAATACTGCAGATGTAAATTCTAATAGAGGAAAAAAATGCTGCTTTCACTGTGCTCAGCATAGGATTGTCTAAATTAACATTTTAAGAGGTAACCCATGCCATGAGCCATGAATTGCGTTAAAAATAAAAGGCTGTAAAGCCTTATTGCATTGCATTTTTGCAATTCTACTAATGCCAGTGTGATTTATCCACGTGCATCCTAGGGTAACATATTGACAAATTCTCAATTAATACAAGAATTTCTGAGCTTCTAGTAGGCAGCTCTAGTGTATTAAAAGCTTTATCAGTTTCGCCATGGAAGGAGCATAGAAGCTAAATGGTTAGAGTATATGCAGGAGCTCAAAATTTTATTTAATACTACTTAAATGTGGGGAAAATTTGTGTATTTAAAATAACTACTCAGAGATAGATGTGTAATTGGAGAGAAAATTATCCTTTTTCAATGTGAATAACAAAGTCTTAAAAAACCCCTGCTGAAATGACTAAGTATAAAAAACGCAAGTATTTGTATTCACAGTGTTCTTATGAACTTCTTTATACAGCTAGATAAATGAATACTATACGAATCTATTTTGGAATTCATAACGGAGACATTTACATTTATACATTTTTTTCCTAGCAACCTCCCTGACTCTCTTCTCACTTTCACAGCTAAATTTCTAAATTTCAACCTTCTTCAGTCAAGCTTTGTCCCCATTATACCACTGAAAATGCCTTTACTTCAATTACCATTGGTCTCTTCATTGCCCATTTCAATTAGAACCTTATCTTTCTTGTCAAATCTGTTTGATCTGACACTGTAGTCAGTCTTAAAATTTTCTTCTTCCTTGGCTTCTCTGGCATCACTCTTTTCCTGTTTTCCTTCTGCTTTCTACTGGCTGCTCCTCAATTTTCTCTCTAGGTTCCCCCTACTTGCACCTTCAATGTTTGTATCTACTCTCATTTTAAATAGTCGTCATGGGAAGTCTCATCCAGCTTCAAATATTGCTGGAACTTACATGACTTCTAAATCTATGTCATCAGTCCAGACATCTCTTCTGAAATGCAGACTCATACATCTATCAAACTGCCTGCTAAATATAATTACTATCTAGGTGTCCTGGAATCTCATCAAACTCTACATATCTGAAAAAGAATTATCTCCCTCTCTTTGCCTCTTACTCTAACTTGAACAAACATCCTTCTCGTATATATCCTACTTTAGCTTTTCTCTCTTTTACCTATTGCTCTCTACCCCCTATTCAATTACTGATCAAGGCAAAATTTTCTAGGTATTAAATATTTCTTGAATATCTCTGCAACTTTATATCCTATACTCTGCATATCAGCTAGTGTGGTAAGGAAAACAGAAACCATTTTAGTTGGAAGGTATCTGATACAGGAAATTAGACACATACTGTTGGAAGTCTGAGGGAGGGGAGATCAGAAGAAAATGCTCCTGGTAATTAGGAAGTCCAGAAATGGAAGAATCCACAGGGAAGTTGATGCTGATGATGTCCGCTTCCTGCAGGGCTTGAAGCAAAGAATAAGAGCTCTGCCCTCACTATAGGTCTTGGCTCATCCTGATCATTTCCTGAAACTTTGCAGGATCAATTTCTGTACATTCTGAAATTGTGTCTATCTGAGAGCTTTATCTGGCTGTAGGGGCATACTGCATGTGGGGCAGGCCCTAAGAGCCAGGGAGTGAATGCCTCAGGAGCAACCCTCAACCGCTGAGGAGCAGGAGTTGGTGAATAAATACAGCAGCTTCCTTGCCTTCAGTGGGACAATTCTGAAATATGTTCTTATTGTGAGAATTAAATAAGCTAATGTATGAAATAATTCTGGTATAGAGTCTAGATATATTAGGTACTCAGTAAACATTCATTTCTATTTCTAAATTTTCTTTCTTTTTACCTCCTAGTTGCAGAGTATATTAGGTAACAGTAAACCTAAAAAAATGTGTTGCAACAAGAAAAAATTTTTGTGTAATTGTGTGCTGAGTTATTTCAGCTGTGCAATTTTGTTGATGGATATAGTTTCCTTAGGACTAAGGAGTATCTCTAAACAAAAATTTACTGTGTATGAATTCTTGACCAATTTTATTATAAGAATTCTTTATTTTAGGGAAAATCATTACACAAAATATTGAATTCAAGGGACCAAATGGTGGACAGCATGATAACAACAACAACAACAACAACAATAATAATGAAAATCTGAATGCCTTTATATGGGACATGAAATTTGCAATTCTTCTAGCTCTCAACATTCCCTGCTGTCTTAGTGGCTAGCTTCCCTCTTTTGTATTACTTGAGTGGCTCCTATAAATATTTGTTTGTTGTCCCTGATTTTAAGCATCAAAATAAGCCTCCATCGTAAGGACTTATTATTAGGCAAGACAATTTCCTTTTCCTAAGTTATGAGTGGAATGTGGAAATTGCCTGCTAGAGAGTCAGCAACAGTAATACAAACTCAGACAGCAGTGTTCATCTACTACTTTCAAAAGCCAAAGAAATAGCAGCAACAACAAAAATAATACCTGATTATATCAAGACAGAAAAGAGCAAAACATATCAACTCGGACACAAATAGATAAAAATGATTTGCTCTTTTTCTTAGCTTCAGAATGGTAGCATACCTCCTAAAGGCCTCCCATAAATAGCATTATTTTCAACATGGCCAATTTTGTAACATACCTATACTCCAATAAATCAGGAATCTTAGAAATCAACAGTGTCTTTTGCATCTCCTTCGAAAATTGATAGAATTCTATTGAATTCTCATCTTCAGCTTTGGGGATTGTACCTTGAATGGAAGGGTCAGCTTTAAAAAAACTTTTTTTCCTTTCAATTTGAAAATAATATGTGCTCCAAATGCTTTGATTCCTTATTGCAATTGCCATTACACATTTAACAAAAAGTAAATGTTATCATAACATATGCCTAAAGCATGAATCTAAAATTCAGGTTTTGTTTATTTGTTTTGCAAAATTGGCCTCAATTACCTAACAGTCTGATCATTGAATGTATAGTTAATATTTACTCAAGGTTAAACAGACCAAAATTGGAAGATATTCCAATAAAATAATGTTAGGCATTACCTCTGATCTGCTACTCAGCAGGATTTATTTTCATGCTTATTTTACTGCACTGGGTGTTTTTTTGCTTTTCATTTTTATCTTCTTATGTTTGCCTTCAAATAAGTAAGAAGATGGAATGTGGATAAGAAGCTGAGGAGAATCCAAGTGTTTCAGTAATATAAAGGGCATTAGATTCCACTAAATAACTTCATGATTTGGGATCAAATAGGTAAGATAGCAAAAGTGCTGACATGTTGTCTAATCCTCAGTTACGAACCAGCAGGAACCACGGCAGTTCTAGAGATTCATTTATGTTGACACTTTCAGGACACCGGGGAGAAAGTGTGCCTGTCATTTACCTCATTTTGTTACTTTTGTGAAAGATCTGCTGACTTTTTTTGTGCAGTTCAAAAATCATTCGGAGTTTTTCCTGTCTCCAAACATCACTCTCACATCATGAAACCACTTCCAAATATACTATTTCTTTTATTCTCCATTTATGTGATTTTTTTCCCAAGATACTCCAGGTTTTCATATCTCATTAGGCAGTAATAATATTCATATATAAACATGAAATAATTTTATTCCTTCATTTATCCAAAACCTGTGTGTTGATGATTCTTCTACTTTCTGAAGCAGGCACTGGGGACGTGAAGTCTAATAAAATATGATCCACAGACACTAACTGTACCAGGTGAGAGGTTCTGATAATGACAAGCAAAGTGATACAGCCTTGCGGCAGGAGGGCATTCATACAATCTGGGGCAGTAGTTCTCAACTTTAGCAGCACAGTCGAATCACTTAGGGAGATGCTAAAAATCCCTATGCCTGGGTGGCATCCCAGACCAGTTAAATCAGAATCTCTGAGGGTGGGTCTCAGGCCTCAGTTTTATTTTTAAAGCTTTCCAAGTGATTCTAATGTGCAGCAAAGTTTGAGAACCACAGGTCTGGATATTCAGAGATGGAGTGTGAGAATAGTTGAGACTTGAGTTTTATTTAGATGTATGAAGAAGTGGGGGACGTCATAAAAGAAGAAAGGGCATCTTTTGAAGAGGCAAAGGATTATGAAACAACATGATAGATTTAGGCAATTCACAAGTTATTCAATATGGCAGAAGGAACGATAGTGAGTGGAATGTTCTAAGGTTTGAGGGAGAGGTAGGTAGAGAATTAATCATAAAGGACCTTGACCCATTTATCCAAGACGAAATGATTGTTATAGTCAGTGACAAACTGGGCTTCGGAAAGGGAGTGAGCTCAGAATGGAGAAGATGAATAAAGATAGAGGACTAGGAGTGGATAGTGGTGAGGAAGAAAGAAATAAACCAGGATGGATAGACTAGCATCCTCTGAGAGGAGCCTGTAGCTCAAATGATCAAAGGCAGAGGGGCTGGTTGAGACATGGGAGAATAAAAAGTTTTGATTGATAGTCAGTGCTGAAACCAGACTTAGAATTAATGTTTTTTGTTTTTGTGGTGTTTTGTTTGTTTGTTTGTTTGTGAGGAAGATTGTTGCTGAGCTGACATCTATTCCAATCTTCCTCTATTTTGTATGTGGAACACTGCCACAGCATGGCTTGATGAGCAGTGTGTGGGTCTATGCCTCGGATCTGAACCTGCAAATCCCGGGCTGCTGATGTGGAGCGTGTGAACTTACCACTACACCACTGGGCCTGTCCCTTAGAGTTAATGTTTTTATGTAATTGTTACCTCTTGTGGGCCTTCATGGTGTGGATTGGGGGGATAGTGCCTGGAAAAGGGGGTAGAAGGAACTAGAGAAGGTGCTCCAAGTCATCTGTTATCTGGCTGGAGGGATCAGGGTTCAGCTATTTCAAGCATGGAGAATCAGAGACCTGGGCTGAGGAGCAGATAGTGAGGTTGCTCCTTAGTGCTTTCCTCAGTAACCAGGGATTTCCACTTTCCACGTCCTCTACTCCTCCCTACTCTGTTTTCTTCTGCCATCTCCTGCACATCAGTCTGAGTATGGGGAAAGGAGATCATTCACCTATTTCTAAATCCCATTTACTAAGTGGAGAAGAAACTCCTAGCACAGTGTTGGTTAAACAAGACTTTCTTTGATTCAGGGAGTGGATGCAGCTGAGCTATGGGAAACAAACTGTCATTACCCAAACATGGAAGCATGTGGAGACTGATAATGGTAGAGTCTCTGTAACCCATTTACTTCTCTTACAGGATTCCAAAATGAGACCTCAGCTTTGCATTTGCAGAAAGGCATCTCTATTATATGGGATATAGTTTGTAGCCATAGAGCGTTGTATACGGCCCACGTCCTCAGATTGATTTGCATGGAACTAAATAGGCAGAATTAACTGATTAGCCACAGACAAGTATTAGTAAATACCTGAGCACTCAGAAATAAGTGCTTTATTTTCTGGTCGTACCAGCAAATTTAGGACCTTCCTGTATCTGTAACCGCATACCCTGTCTTACCATGTGTTACAATGAGTCCACTCTCTCTGCTCTTATTAGGGGCCATACTTCGACTATATACTGGATCCCACCTTGTTAAAAGATTTTGTTTCTACAATTATCCCCTTCTCTTCTTTATTAACAATTTCCTTTTCCCTGCTGGACCATGGCCAACAACATACCAACATATTTGCATTCTTTAAAATAACCCTCCTTCACCTCACATTACCCTCCGGGTACTACTCTTATTTTCCTCATTTTCTTCATCTTAACCCATTTATTATCTCCATTTTTCTTAATTCTTTCAAAAAGAGTTATCTCTATTCACTCTTTCTACTTCTTTACCTCAACTTTCTCCTGAATACACTCCAACAGGATTTCCATTTTCTCCGTTCCTCTAGAATCACTCTTGTTAAGGTCATTAATGGATTTCAAATTGCCAAAATTAAAGGCCAAATCTCAGTTCTCATCTGACCTATTAGCATCATTTGGCACCAATTAGTCCCCATCTCTTGAACACTCTCTTCCTTTGACGTAGGGTACTATTCCCTTCTGGTTTTACCCCTCCCCCCTTACCAGTCACACCTTCTCAGTCTCCTTTGATTTTATTTCCTCTTCTTAACTTCTCTATTGCCCCTCATTCCTTCTCTAGTTACACCCATTTCCAAGGTCATCTCATCCAGTCCCAGGACTTTAATTTCCCTCAAGCACTGATTCATATTTATATCTCCAGCCTTTCCTATGAGTTCTAGACTCATTTGTGAAACTACCTTTTCCAAAATCTCCACTTGGAGTTCGAATATAAATCTTACGCTTCAGAGAGAAATCCTTCATCAAAACCTATTTTTTCCCCAGTGTCGTCCTACTTCAGTAGTTGAATTACAGTTTTCTGTAATCAATAGGACTTATGTGGTTTTCTCCTGGCTATCTCTTTGACTTGTACTTTTTGCTACTCTTCCTCTTGACTCACTCTATTAGCCATACTAATCTCCTTGCTGTTTTTGAACATGACAGGCACATTCCCACCTCAGGGCCTTTGCCCTTGCTGCTCCCATTCCTTGAAATGTTTCCCCCAGATATTCATGAGGCTTACTCTCTTATTTCATTCAGGTCTCTGCTCAAATGTCATCTCTTCAGAAAAGCTTTTCTTGTTCACCCTAAAAGTAAAAGCTTTCCTACGTCTCTATTCCATTCCTATTTTATTTTTCTTTGAAGAACTTAGCATTGCCTGACATTGAGTTATTTGTCTATTTACTTTTTGCCTGCCTTTCTTACTAGAAGGAAAGCTCTAAGAGGGCAGGGATTTCTGTCTGGATTGTTCCTAGCTTTATCATTAGCATCTAGAATCGTGTCTAGCACAAAGTAAGGAGGTTGGTAAGTATTTGTTGACAGATCAAATGAATGAACCAGCTATTTATGAAATTAGATTATCCTGAAATAAGAATGAATCATTTTGTATCAGAATGATCTACTATAGTTTCTTGATTATTAGAAACCTTTTTAATTATGATATGGGAAAGTCATTCTTTTTAGGCTTGCACCCAGAATTATATTTGATATGCCCTCATGAGTAAATTTCCAAGCAATGTGGCAAATTGTTCTTTATTGTATTCTAATAATTAATCTGGTATTTGAAATCAAATGGGAAACATTAATTTCCCTTCGCTTTCTGAGTTCGACTTTGTGATATACCCACCAGTTGTTCTTCTCCTCCGTCTTCCGCTTTCTACCACCCCTTCATCAGAATAGTGACACATGAAAGACAAATGAGAGGGTGGGAAAAATTAGACTCTAGTGACACATTCTCTGTTCTGCATCAATGGATAGGTTTCAAATGGAACACAAAATGAACCATATTCCTCCAAAACTGACTAATATGTTGAGCTAATCTGAGAAAAATGATTTGGCACACGCTGTAAAGGTTAGCTGACAAAGCAGATGGTTGAAATGTTTTTTATTTTTTAATTTTCCACATTAAGATGTCAATTTTAAAATTAATGCTGTACATAATAAAATTCTGAGTTTGGAGGCTTATCTTTTTCATGAAAATCTGAAACCTGAGGCATTTATTTCTGCAATTGTAAACAAATTGCTATGGCACATAATATGTTAGTAATGAAAACTTGCCCTTTGAGTAAGTACTCATGCATCAATGGCCTTTGAGAAATGTTGTCAATTCCGTGTTTTCCCTGATGAAGAAGAAAGATGACAAGGAGAACTGAAAGCATGAAAGTCAGTGAAACTTAGAAATAGTAAAAATATTTACAACGGAAAAATGACTTGTTACATTGTGTTTACATTTCTATAGTTTGTATTTTCAGATTTATAAGGGTACAATTTTATTTCCAAATTAAACAGCAGACACTGAGTAATGTAATATAAAATTGATTTCATTCATCAGATTAACTGGGAAATATTAGAGATGCCAAATTGATATATAGCATCTAATGAAACGAAAAGCACCCAGTTGCTGATTTCAATGGTTCATATGATAATAAATCCTCAATCCATGCTAGAATTCTTTGATGTTCCTAAGCAACAGTAGTCCTCCAGTGACTTCATTACGATCATATTAATGTGTGTATTTTCTCAAAGTTAGTTTGAGAAGCAAATTATACCTATTATGAATACTGAAGTTATAGGAAAAAATCCCAAACATAACACTGTTTTGAAATTGAAATAGTTCTATGCACAACAACAAATAGATGAGCTTTACAATGATATCTAGGGCTTGGGGGCTCTTTTGGTATACAATCACATATATCATGAGCTTTCTAAATTCAGGCTGGGGACATATTTGTAATTTGCTTCATTTTTTGTAATTCATTTCAGGCCAGAAAGACTCTCAGGTTACATTTCCAAGGTTTCACAGGTGTAATAGCTTGTGATGTGTTTGTGATTCTGCTGATGACTTTAAATATTAAAACTGCAACTCTCATGATATTTACCCTGGCTCTGGCACTTATAACTAAATAAGGAATGGTAGCTACCTGCTTATGAAAAATACTTCCTATAATTTACTAGTTGATATCCCTTTAAAAAATCTAATCTTAAAACATCTTGGAGTGATGTCAGCATCATGACAGAGTGAGCCGTTCCCTTAGTCTCTCCCCACTAAGCTACAACCAATGGACATTCATTAAGCAACAGAGGATTCCCTATAAAGCATAACAGGATGTCTGGGAGATCCATGCAGTGGTACCTCTGAAGGTGGAGGTACTGGATCCTCAGGGAGCAGCACAAGGAGGTGAGCAGATCCCGTCCTCCTCCCCAGGAGCAGTGATCAAGTTTATGGATCCTCATGCAGCAGCCAGCATGCAACTGTAAGAGGAGGTCGTGGAGCAGGCAGGCATGCATGCAAATGCTTTCACTTTCAGAGTAGCAGCATGCCCTGTGGAAACACTTCACACCGAGTGGTGTGGCTCACCCCCTGTGTGGGTGCCCCACCAAGCACAGCAGCCCAGGAAAACTTCCCATGAGTGCAGAGCAGACCTGCACATGCACAAAAGAAAATTCCCCTCCCCTTCACTTAGTGCACCAGCCCAGCCAGTCCCTGGCCAAGGCAGTGGTCCTGCACCAGAGTGCCTATGCATGCATGTGTGACACACCAAGTGGCTGTGGCCAGCAAGCATATGCAAGTAAGTCCTAAAGGTGCAATTTCCAGCAGATGCAGCACGTTTAGAAAACACAGCTCCTGCCCCACTCACAGGTGGCAGGTGGAATCTGTCACCTGATACTACCACTAAACACCAGCTAAGGATCACTTCATCAAGAACCAGGAAGAACTACATTAGCACCCCAGAGCAGAAGGAAAATGAAAAGTCTCCAGAAACCAATCCTGAACTCACAGAAGTTTACAATCTAAATGACAGAGAATTCAAAATAGTTGTCATAAAGAAACTCCACGAGTTATAAGAAAACTCAGAAAGCCAGTTCAATGAACTCAGGGATAAAATTAATGAACAGAAGAAATTGTTCATCAAAGAGACTGAAACTCTAAAAAAAATCAAACAGAAATTCTAGAGATGAAGAACACAATGAATGAGATTAAAAAATAAAAAAACCTTAAAAAACAGAGTATTACAGAGGACAGAATTAGTAATTTAGAGGACAGAAATATAGAAATGATTCAGGTGGAGGAGAGAGAACTAAGACTTTAAAAAAATGAAAAAAACTCTTCAAGAAATACCCAATTCAATTAGGAAAAGCAACATAAGGATTATAGGTATTCCAGAGGCAGAAGAGAGGGGAAAAGAGCAGAGAGCTTGTTCAAAGAAATAATAGCTGAGAACTTCCCAAACTTGGGGAAGAACTGGACTTACAAGTATATGAAGCCAACAGAACTGCTAATTACATAAATGCAAAAAGACCTTCTCCAAGGCATACAATGATAAAACTGGCAAAAGTCAATGACAAAGAAAAAGTATTAAGGACAGCGAGGTGGAAGAGAACAATCTACAAAGGAACCACTATCAGTCTTTCAGCAGGTTTCTCAGCAGAAACCTTACAGGCTTGGAGAGATTGGAATGACATATTCAAAATACTAAAGACAAAACTTTCAGCCAAGAAGACTCTATCCAGCGAACAATCTTTCAGACATGATGGAGAAATAAAAGCTTTCCCAGATGAACAAAAGCTGAGGGAGCACATCCTCACTAGACCCTCCCTTACAAGAAATGATCAAGGAGGCCCTCATACGTGAAACAAAAAGTCAAAGGCTTACAAAGCCTTGAGCAAGGAGATAAATAGACAGACAAGATCAGAAAACTGCAACTCTCTATCAGAACAGGTTAGCAAACACTTAATTATAACATAAAAGATAAAGGGAAGGAAAGGATCAAAAACAACTATAAACACTTCATTTTAATCACAAACTCACAACACAAAAGAGAACAATTTGTGACAATAATAACTTAGAAGAACAAGAGGAAATGGAAGAAACCTGCTTAGGCTAATGGAGATAATAGGCTATCAGAAAATGGACTATCTCATCTATGAGATCTTTTATACAAACCTCATGGTAACCACTAAACAAAAAATCAGTGTAGAGACACAAATCATAAATAAAGAGAAACCATCACAGACAACCACGAAACTGAAATGGCAGTCAGAAATACAAGGGAAGAGAAACAATGGCAATATAGAAAACAAGAGAGAAAATGGTAGTATTAAGTCCTCATATATCAATATTCACTCTAAATATAAATGGATTGAATTCTCCAATCAAAAGACATAGAGTGGCTAGATGGATTAAAAAACAAGATCCAACAATATGTTTCATCTCAGCTCTAAAGAAAAACACAGGCTCAGAGTGAAGGGATGGAAGATGATACTCCAAGCAAATGGCAAGTGAAAGAAAGCAGGCATTACCATACTTGTATCAGACAAAGCAGACTTCAAGATTAAAAAGGCAATGAGAGACAGAGTGGGGCAGTATATAATGATAAAAGGGACATTCCACCAAGAAAACATAACAGTTATGAATATATGTGCACCTAACACAGGAGCACCAAAGTATATAGAGCAACTACTAACAGATTTAAAGGGAGAAATTAACAGCAAGACAATAATAGCAGGGGACCTTAATACCCAACTTACATCAATGGATAGATCATCCAGACAGAAAGTCAGCAAGGAAATAGTGGATATAAATGAAACACTTGAGCAGATAGCCTTAATAGATATATATAGACCATTCCATCCAAAAACAGAAGAATACACGTTTTTCACAATTACACATGGAATATTCTCAAAGATAGACCATATGTTGGGAAACAAGGGCAAGCTTCAATAAATTTAAGATGATTGAAATCATATCAAGCATCTTTTCAGACCATAATGCTCTGAAACTAGAAATCAATGACAAGAAAAAAGTTGGGAAAATCACAAATATGTGGAGACTAAACAACATGCTACTGAACACCACTGGATCAATGAAGAAATCAAAAAACACCTGGAAACAAATGAAAACGAAAATTCCAACTCTTATGGGATGCACCAATGTGGTTCTTTTTTTTGTTTTGAGGGAGATTAGCCCTGAGCTAACTACTGCCAGTCCTCCTTTTTTTGCTGAGGAAGACTGGCCCTGAGCTAACATCCATGCCCATCTTCCTCCAGTTTATATGTGGGATGCCTACCACAGCATAGCCTTTGTCAAGCAGTGCCATGTCTGCACCTGGAATCTGAACTGGTGAACCCTGGGCTGCCAAGAAGCGGAACGTGCGCACTTAACCACTGTGCCACAGGGCTGGCCCCAGCAATGTGGTTCTAAGAGGGAAATCCGTAGCAACACAGGTACACCTCAACAAACAAGAAAAATCTCAAATAAAGAATCTTAAACTACACATAACAGAACTAGAAAAAGAAGAACAAACAAAGCCCAAAGTCAGCAGAAGGAGAGAAATAAACATTAGAGCAGAAATAAATGCAAAAGAGACCCAAAAAACAGTAGAAAGGTTAAATGACACTAAGAGCTGGTTGTTTGAGAAGATAAGCAAAATTGACAAACCCTTAGCCACACTCACTAAGAAAAAAAAGAGAGAAGGCTCAAACAAATAAAGTTAGAAATGAAAGAGGAGAAATTGCAACAGATACCACAGAAATACAAAGGATTATAAGAGAATACTATGAAAAACTATATGCCAACAAATTGGATAACTTAGAAGAAATGTATAAATTCTTAGAATCATACAACATCCAAAAACTGAATCAAGAAGAAATAGAGACTCTAAATAGACCAATAAAATGGAAAGAGATTGAAACAGTAATCAAAAACCTCCCCCCAAAAATGAAAGTTCAGGACCAGATGGCTTTGCTGGAGAATTCCACCAATCATTCAAAGAATATTTAATATCTATCCTTCTCAAACTATTCCAAAAAATTGAGAAGATGGAATGCTTCCTAACTCATTCTATGAGGCCAACATTACACTGATCCCAAAGCCAGAAAAGGACAATACAAAGAAGGAAAATTACAGGCCAAGATCGCTGATGAACACAGGTGCAAAAATCCTCAACAAAATATTGGCAAACGGAATACAGCAATACATCAAAAGGATCATACACCGTGATCAAGTGGGATTTATACTAGGATGTAGGGATAGTTCAACATCCTCAACTCAATCAATGTGATAAACCACATTAACAAAATGAGGAACAAAAATCACATGATCATCTCAACAGATTCAGAGAAAGTATTTGACAAGATCCAACATCCATTTATGATAAAAACTCTCAATAAATGGGTATTGAAGGGAAATACCTCAACATCATAAAGGCCTTATACAATAAACCCTCAGCCAACGTCATACTCAATGGTGAAAAACTGAAAGCCATCCCTCTGAGCACAGGAACAAGACCATGGTGACCATTCTCACCACTCCTGTTCAATATAGTACTGGAGGTTTTGGCCAGAGCAATTAGGCAAGAAAATTAAATAAAAGGTATCCAAATTAGAAAGGAATTGAAACTCTCACTCTTTGCAGGTGACATGATCTTATACATAGAAAATTCTAAAGAATCCAACAGAAAATTATTAGAAATAATCCACAGCTACATCAAAGCTGCAGGGTACAAAATTAACTTACAAAAATCAGTTGCATTTCTATGCACTAATAATGAACTAGTAGAAAGAGAACTCAAGAATAGAATCCTATTTACAACTGCAACAAAAGAAATAAAATATCTAGGAATAAATTTAACCAAGGAGGTGAAAGACCTATACACTGAAAAATACAGGCATTATTGAAAAAAATGGAAGAAGACATAAAGAAATGGAAAGATATCCCATGCTCATGGATTGGAATAATGAACATAGTTAAAATGTCCATATTACCTAAAGTAATCCACAGATTCAGTGCAATCCTGGTCAGAATCTCAATGACATTCTTCACAGAAACAGAACAAAGAATTCTAAAATTTGTGTGGAACAACAAAAGACCCTGAATAGCCAAAGCAGTCCTGAAAAAAGAACAAAACTGGAGGCATCCCAATCGCTGACTTCAAAATATACTACAAAGGTACAGTAACCAAAACAGCATGGTACTGGCACAAAAACAGACACACAGATCAATGGAATAGAATTGGAAGCCCAGAAATAAAACCACGTATCTATGGACGGCTAATCTTCAGCAAAAGAGCCAAGAAGATACAATGGAGAAAGCAAAGTCTCTTCAATAAAATGATGTTGAGAAAACTGGAGAGCCGTATACAAAAGAATGAAAGTAGATCATTATCTTGCACCACACACAAAAATTAACTCAAAATGGATTAAAGACTTGAATTTAAGACATGAAACCATAAAACTCCTAGAAGAAAATATAGGCAGTACACTCCGACATCAGTCTTAGCAGCGTCTTTTCTAATACCATGTCTACTCAGGCATGGGAAACAAAAGAAAAAATAAACAAATAGGACTACACCTGACCAAAGAGCCTCTCAAGGAAAGGAAACTATGAACAAAATGAAAAGACAACCCATCAACTGGGAGTAAATATTTGCAAATCACATATCCAGCAAGGGGTTAATTTCCAAAATATATAAAGAATTCATACAATTTAACAACAAAAAACCAAACTACCTGATCAAAAAGTGGACAGAGGATATGGAGAGACATTTTTCCAAAGCAGATACACAGATGGCCAATAGGCAAATGAAAAGATGTTCAACGTCATTAATCAATAGGTAAATGCAAATCAAAAGTACAATGAGATATCACCTTACACCTGGTAGAACGGCTAAAATCACCAAGACAAAAGTTAAGAAATGTGCATAGGATGTGCAGAAAAGGGAAGCCTCATAAACTGCTGGTGGAAATGCAAACTGGTGTAGCCACTGTGGAAAATGGTATGGAGATTTCTCAAAAAATTAAAAATAAAAATACCAAATGGTCCAGCTATTCCACTGCTGGGTATTTATCCAAAGCAGTTGAAATCAATAACTCAAAGAGATGTATGCACCCCTATGTTCATTGCAGCCTTATTCACAATAGCCAAGATGTAGGGCCTGGGCCTGGCTTGCTTAGTAAAAGCCCCCAGGCCCATTGCAACCATGTGTCCATCTGGCTCCCTTCTGGGCAGGCAGCCCAGCTATTGGGATTTGTAACCATCTGGGTCTGGCCAGCCTGGATCCTCCCTTATCCCACGAGAGGAACAGCACGTCTTATGGGGACACAGAGCCCCTCCATGTGAGCTACTGTTCCTGGGAACGCTAGTCGTACCAAGGACAGCACTTTGGCAAGCCTGCAGCCTTTGTTCCTCTGCTTACTTAAGCAAGCTTCTCTTAGGGGGCGGTTGTGGACTTCTGCATACTTCTGCCCAGCCGGCCGCCACTGGACACTCTCCTGTAAGTAGGACCCAATAAATCTATATGTCTCGTTTACAGTCTCCAGGTTGTTTCTTCGGTCTTTTGGAGAGATATCCTGCTACCCTAGCCCAGCTGGGCTTGTGGCCTTTCACAAGACATGGAAGCAACCAAAGTGCCCATCAACTGATAAATGGATAAAGAAGATGTGGTACATATATATAATGGAATACTACTTAGCCACAAAAAAGGCAAAATTCTCACATTTGCAACAACATGGGTAGACTTTGAGGGTTATGTTAAGTGAAATAAGCCAGACAGCGAAAGACAAACACCACATAATTTCACTTATATATGAAAGACAAATAAACACATGGATAAAGAGAACAGATCAGTGGTTACCAGAGGGGAAGAGGGAGGGGGTGGGCATAAGGGGTAAAGGGGCACATATATATGGTGACAGATAAAAATTAGACTATAGGTAGTCAGCACGATGCAGTCTATACAG
The DNA here is from genome assembly GCF_021613505.1 of Equus quagga. Lineage (NCBI taxonomy): Eukaryota > Metazoa > Chordata > Mammalia > Perissodactyla > Equidae > Equus > Equus quagga. The sequence goes on along the minus strand of NC_060270.1, from coordinate 123,696,976 downwards.
AAGCTGATAAGTAATAATGTGCTCCTGAAATCACACAATATTATAAACCATTATGACCTCAATAACATAATTTAAAAAAACCCATCTTAATGCCTATGCAAAGCTCCTCACTTTCTAGTGACGAAACCCACAAGCAGTAAAATACAATTTAGTGTAAATCCTGACAAAGTAATGAGAGGATTCAGAAACGCCAGGACTTCCATCTACCAGTGAGTGTTATCTTCTTCAAGAGTGTTATCTTAGGAGTTTGTACACTTATTTCAGTGACTCTGCCATTGTTCAAAATATATTGGCTCCGACTAAGGAAATCCTCTCCTTTTTCTCCTTTTCTTTTTTTTCTTTTACTGTGGTAAAAAACATGTAACATGAGATCTACCCTCTTAACAACTTTTTAAGTGTACAATACGGTATTGATAGTTATAAGCACAGTGTTGTATAGCAGATCTCCAGAACTTTTTTATCTTGTGTACCTGAAACTTCATGCCCACTGATCAGTGTATTACTTAGTTTTTTCCAGAGAAACAGGACCAATAGGATGTATATATAGTTATTAATGATACACATAACGAAGAGATTATTATAAGGAATTGGCTCAGGCAACTATGGAGGCTGAGAAGTCTCCGGATCTGTGGTCAGCAAGCTGGAGAACTGATGGGTAGTTCTAGTCTGAACCTGAAGGCTTGAAAACCCAAATTATTAATATTTTCTTGTTGTGGATTTTAGGTAACTGCAAAAGCAACAAATGTCTGATGATACTGATTAATATTTGTCAAGAATTTCTGGTAGTTGTTTTCAGTCTGTATGTTTCTAGTCATTGATATTTAAAATGAATATACAATACCAGCTACGTATTAGTTTCTAGGCAGCATGGCTAATTTCTAGACTATCATAATGGGAAGTCATTTTTAAAAAATCCAATAGTAGATGGTTAGGAAGATTATGGAATCAAGTTTAAGTTAGATTGTATTTCTCTAAACTTCCAATTCTATTTCTTTCTTTTCACCCCTACTTCTCATAAATTATAGTTTTAATAAATAAGTATTTTAGTGATATTTGCCAACCCTTGGTTCATTTAGTTTATATGTCCCTGAACTTGCTTAGGGGAGAGATGTTACATCTTATAGTGTCTGTCCAGAAGGGCATAGAGCTCTCTACTATACATTATACTCATCCTGTGAGCTGTCCTAGAGCTTCAAGGCCTCGAAGAATGTGTCTTTACTTGAACATATTAAGCAGCATAGATATTCACTAAACAGCGGAAGAAAAATTCTGTGTTTTTTTAACCATTTTTTTCTTTTTGGCTGAGGAAGATTCGCCCTAAGCTAACATCTGTTGTCAATCTTCCTCTTTTTGTACGTGAGCCACCACCACAGCATGGCTAGTGACGAGCGGTGTAGGTCCACACCGGGTACCAAACCATGGCCCCCACCGTGGAGTGTGCTGAACTTAACCACCAGGACGTCAGGGCGGGCTGAAAAATTCTGCGTTTTAAATGTAAAACATCAAGTGAAATTAAGAGAAATAAGAGAAAGGAAAAAACAGTAGAAAAACATACCCAGAATTAGGAAGCGGTACCAGTATTTTCCTTCATGACTCTGGAAGTCTTAATATATAGTATGCAATCAATACATCTTTATTTGTTAATTGGTTGAAAATAACTTTTTAGTTCCAACTGAAGGAAAATAAGGAAAGAACTTGGAGCTATGGATGAAATCTGAAGAAAAAAAGACTAGAGTGAGAGTTCTAGAGAATGATCAGTAATCAAAAGTGATCAAAATACTTGTTATTGAACACGACTCTGCTAATTTGCATATATGCATATGTATATGTGTATACTTTTGGGTATGTGTAACTTCCTATGCTTGTAAGCATGTACTTTCCTTTGCTTCATTTTAAAATGTTATTATGTCCACACTAGGGTGGTAAATAATAAAAGCACGTTATTTTAATTACTAATCGATTTGTTTGTTAACACAGTAACCATTAGGACCTCCTCCTCAAAGTGTGGTTTGTGGATCACCAGATGCACGTCACCTGGGAACTTGAAAAAATGTAAAATCTCGAGCTTCTCCCAAGATCTACTGAATAAGAGGTTTATGATCTTGTTAAGAAGACCCTTACATGATTTCTATGCATGCACAAGTCGCTAAGAACTCTTCTGGGACATTTACTCTGGCATCGGTGAGGATGGTGAGGAGACACATGGGGCGGCTATTGCGAGAATCCGGGCGAACGATTCTGACGGTCTGAGTAGCGTAGGGGTAAAGTATGAAAAGAGACTGATGAGAGTTACAAGTTTCTCCACAACGTGTGGAGATTTTAAAAAGCATTCTCATGCCTGGGGTCCATTCTCAAATATTCTTTTTCACTAAATCTGAGGTGAAGCCTAGGTATGACTATTTTTTAAAAGCTCCCCTGATGATTCTAAATGTGCAGCCAAGGTCGAGAACCATTGCTCTATGGATTGGAAGCTTTAAAATAAGATATCTATCTAATATTTGTAAAGCAGATTAAAGGTAAGTAAGGATGTCGCAGGATAATAATACAAAAGTAAATTCGCTTCTTAATTATACAAGAAACCCTACTATTTATTTAAAAACTTTGATTTAGCTTTTATTCATTTATTTATTTTATTTTTTAAACAAACAGCTCTTTTTCATTTGGGTCTTGAATTATCAAATAAAGTTTCTCTTCTTCAGATTTTCACTGGATGGAATTTTTGTTCATGCTTTCAGCCTTTCAAGCCTTAACACAATTTTCTTAAATGTATTGCCTATTTTAAAAAAACTCAATACACAGAATAAATTGTTTCCTGTGGGGAATCACAAGGCATGAATATTATGTGTTTAATTATGAAATTCAGGCTTCTCATTAAGAGACAAATATTTCATTAAAAAATGAATAGGATGCAAGACATACGTAGGCAGCTGGTTAATGTAGAGTCAAATAATTTCTTGTTCTAATGCAAGAGTATTTTCTTGTTCATTTTTATTATGAATTTATTATGAATTGTCACTATTTCTCAAAGTTAATATTGGAGCTCAGTATTATTATCTTCTTTAAATATTCTCCTGCACATTTCTCAAGCCCAGTTGGTATATACCAGCAAGCACTTGGGTTAGCATTACTCAGAATTTAAGTTTGTTGGTTACCAATTCAGAAGTTGTTGGCTATTACTTTTATGGGCGCAACTGTTCGCAAAGGGTATAAGTAACATCGAGCAGTTTTTAAGTGTCAGAGCTTCAACCAATTCGTTCTTTTTCCTCTTGTTCTCAAACTCATGCTTTTTATTAACTTGGTTGTTCACAGAATAAAGAAAAGAACTAATTTCTTCTTTGAGCACCTACTATTTGTATATATTGTGCTAGAAACTTTACATACAAACCATCTAATTCTTATTACAAACTTACCAGGTAGCATTAAACTCAGGTCTGCCTGACTTCAAGCCCACACACTTTTGCCTAAATGCATTTTCTTTCCTTGTTAAATGTCACAGAGCTCAAGACAGTTGATATTTAACAATATTTAGCAGAAATATTTTTGCTCTTAGAAAACGTCTTTCTTGCAGTTGCCAAAGTAGTATCATAAAACCCCTTGTATTACTTCATACTTTTGTTTAAAATCCTCCAGCCCCTCATTTCCTTCTTGGTGTAGTCAGGAGCCTTATTGTCAGATTCCCGCCAGTATTTGCAGATTCTTCCTCCGTACACCCGCAGCCACTTTGGGCCCCGTCAAAACAAATCTACTCTAGTTCTCTGAACTCTGCCCTGAGTTCTTTTCTGTTCTGTTCCCCTGTACATGTGGTTTGCTCCACCTGGAATGCAATTATTCCTAATCCCATGACAAATTTCTGCCCTTCTGTATTAATCTGGGTTCTCCAGAGAAACAGAACCGATAAGAGATATACCTATAAAGAGATTTATTGTAAGAAATTGGCTCACGTGGTTATGGAGGCTGAGAAGTCCTGGGATCTGCAGTCGGCAAGCTGAAGACCCAGGAGATGAGACTAGTATATATGACGGTATAGTTCTAGTCTAAGTCCGAAGACCTGAGAACCAGGAGAATTAATGGTGTAAATTCTAGTCCAGGTTCAAAAGCAGGAGAAAACTGATTTCCCAGCAGGAAGTCAGGCAGAGACAGCGAATTCTTTCTTACTCTACTTTTTTTGTTCTATTTAGGCCTTCATTGGATGGGATGTGGCCCAGGTGCGTTGGGGAAGGCAGTCTAATTTAATCAGTCTACCAATTCAAATGTTAATCTCATGCAGAAGTACCCTCACAGACACACCCAGAATTATGTTTAACCAGATATCTGGGCTCCTTGTGGGCCAGTTAAGTTGACACATAAAATTAACTATCTATTTAACCTAAAAGTCACCTATGCTTTCAAGCCTTTCCTGAGCATTCCAGGCTGAGTTAATTGCTTCTCAACACCTGTGGCAGAGATTGCTAGCTGTTCAACCAATCCAGTGTTCTTTTCCTGTTGGGCACACAGCTGGACTACATTACCCAAATTCCCTTGTGCTTTGGTGTGGCCATGTAGCCTTATACTTAAATTTCTCCCACACAATCTGCTCTTCTCCTCCTGTCTGTTAGTTGTTTGCTTATACAGACAAGGCATCTTTAGATGCCATATGTTGAAATGCCAGAGCCTCTGTCAACTGGGTTCCTGAATGACTGAAGGAACACATCTGCCACTCTCCCACCCTGTCTCAGCCCCACTGTCCTATTGATTGAATTTTATGTGAGAAATACAATTTTATTGTATATTGTATTAAGCCACTGAAATTTGGGGATATATCTGTTACAACAGCAAGTCATACCTTACCTAATATACACATTGTAACAGGCGTTCTTAACATCCCTTCCCATACTGTTATGTGCCCAGCTTTGAGCTACCTGTATCTGGGATATGGAGTTTCTGGCATGCTGACCACTTTGCATTTTAAGCACCTGCAACTCTCTGCTTCACTGTCTGAGGGATTTCTCTGGCAACATAGAAGCTTGCCATGCACAGTGGCAACCTGGAAGAGCAGGAGAGAGCCTTCGCCAGGAGGGGACAGAAGTCAGTAGATCAAATGCTTCAGGTTTCCCTTCTACCCTGGGACAACTGTGAAGCATGTTTCACACAGTTCTCAGAGGGTGCACTGTGGGATTTGGCCCACTGCCCATGTGGTAACCTGCTCTTTAGTGCACCTTATATACTGGCCCTTCTCCTTTCCCTGTCTCACATATGCTTCCTGGAATCACCTCATAATAAGCTGCACCCAAGGTCTTCTGTCTGGGTCACCGTTTGGGGGTCCCAAACAAAGACACACATCTAGTATAGCTCATCTCATATTGCCTTTTAAATTTTTTTAAAAGATTGGCACCTGAGCTAACATCTGTTGCCAATCTTTTTTTTTTCCCCCTTCTTCTTCTCCCCAAAACCTCAGTAAATAGTTGTATATTCTAGTTGTATGTACTTCTGGTTGTGCTATGTGGTACGCCACCTCAGCACGGCCTGATGAGCGGTGCCATGTCCGCACCCAGGAACTGAATTGGTGAAACCCCGGGCTGCTGAAGTGGGGCGCAAGAACTTAACCACTCGGTCACGGGCCAGCCCCCTCACATTGCTTTAAATCATTGTCCTTATGTCTATGTCTTCCACCAGACTATGAGAACCTTGAGACACTATGGCAGGCAGAATTCTAAGATGGCTCCCAAGATTTCTGCCTCCTGATGTACATGCTTTGAATAATCCCCTCATCTTGAGTGTGGCAGGACCTGCGAATATGAACGAGATAGTCACTCCCTTGATTAGGAACATTATACAGCAAGGTGATTATGTTCCATTATATACAATTCTGTCTTAGCTGACTGAAGTTAGAGATCCCCCTGCTGAATCTCAAAGAAGCAAGCCACAGTCAGTTCTACACATGCAAGGAAACGAATTTTGCCACAGACAGAGTGACTTTCGAACAGGACCCTGAACCTCAGATGAGACTCCAGCCCTAGCCAACTCCTTGACTGCAGACATGTGAGAATTGGATTACTCAGCTAAGCTATACCTTGACTCCTGACCCATGGAAACTGTGAGATAATAAATGCGTGTTGTTTTAAGCCATTAAGTTTGTGATAGTTATACAACATAGAAAGCTATTACAGACATGTATGTGTTCTTTTAAAAATTATTATGAAATATTTCAACATATAAAAAATATTGAAGAATAATGCTCTAGTATCAGGTATGCAGTGTGAAGCTTGAACAAATATCAACATTTTGCTATACTTCAAATGTTTTTTTCAAGAATAAAATATTACAAATAATGTTGAAGGCTCCTGTGTAGACTTTCCTAATTCTGGTTCCATCACTTCCACCTGAGAAGCAACACACTGTGCCGAAGATGGTGTTCTGTATTCCCATGTATTTTTTAAAACATTTCACTACATATATGTATGTCTGAAAATGATACATATTATAATTTCTTTCTGTTTGATCTCTCCTTCTCTAATAGAAGTGAATTAAAATTCTTTCATTATGATTTTTTTGTTAATTTTCCTTTGTAATATTGTCCAATTTTCCATGATGAATTTCAACAATGTTTTGTTAGTTACTGCAACAGAGGCATTTAATACTCATTGAGCAAGCATGTGCTCCATCACACTTGCCAGGCTCATAGCAGTTGGGTCACACCATGTGACAAATCCTGGCCAAATGCCATTTAGTGGAAGTTGAGTATGTCACTGCTGGGTAGAAGGACTAAAGGAACCCTGTGGTACAGTCAGCTAATTTGTTCTCTGCCTTGGCAACCAAGGAAGCTGCCTGTTGAGATGATCGAGCCACAGGATGGAAACAGCCTGGATTTCTGAGTCACCATGTGGATGATTGCTGGTCTGCAGACTTATGAAATCTGCTTGGGACTTTGTGGGAGTAAGAAACAATCCTTTGCACTGTAAGCCAGTATAATTTATAATTGTAGCCTAAACGACTCTGTCTGACATAAAAGCATAAAAATTCCTGTTATTTTATACTCATGTAATTGTGTTCATTTTATAGTTTATCCTCATTAAAGCTTTTGCCTGATATTCTACCATACGTGATATTGAAATTGCTATATCAAATTTTGATTAGTATGTTCCTGTATGTTTTTGACCATCCCATTATTTTCAATCCTTTGTTTTATTTAAGGCATAAATCTGCTAAGTAGGCTAAGCTGAGCATATTTTTAAAATCAAATCTAATAATTCTTTCCTTTTAGGTAATTTAATCCACGTACACGATTGGGATTACTAATAGATTTAAACTTATGTTTATGATTTTATTATTATCAAGGTTTTAGTTTCAATTAAAAAAAACCCCACAAATAATTAGTTGTCATCTGATATTATAGTCAGTAGCCCATACAACTTGTTAGCCTATTTAAAAAAAATCATTTTTTGCACTCAGAGCTGTTTTTATTCAAGATCCTTATTGAAGAGACTTTTCCCTTTGGGTTCACCATTCATCTTGATGAGGTCCATACATGCTGTGTAACACTTTTTTTTGGTGAAAGTGTGTAGATCATAAGCTCCATTAGACTCTTTTATGTCTGAAAATGTCTTTGTTTTGCCTTTACCTTTGAATGGTACCTAGCTAGGTATAGCATTATTTTTTTCCTCAGAATTTTGGTGCTATTACTTCACTAACTTCTAATGTCTATAATTACTGACAAGTTTCGTCTTAGTTGAATAACCGTTATTTTATAGGTAATTTGTCTTTTCCTTGTGGTTTCTTCCAAGATTTTTCTTTATTAGACATTCTGAAATTACACTATAATATATCTAGGATTTATTTTTTAACCTAGTATTTGAATTTAGCTTTTGATGTAAGAATTCTTGTCTTTAATTCTTGAAAATTCTCTTTTTTTCTGCTTTATTGAGGTATAATTGATGAATAAAATTGTAAGATATTTAAAGTATACAACATGATGATTTGATATAGGTATACATCGTGAAAAGATTCCCCTCATCATGCTAATTAACACATCCATCACCTCATGTGTTTACTTTTTTTTGATGAGAACATTTAACTTCTATTCTCTTAGCAAATTTCAATTATACAATACAGTGTTATCAACTATAGCCATCATGTGATACATTAGATATTCTGAACTTATTCAACTCATAATGGAAAGTTTGTACCCTTTGCCAACCTCTTCCTCCACTCCCCGGGCCCTGGCAACCACCATTCTACTCTCTGTTCCTGTGAGTTCAACAAAAACAACCATTTTAAAATGAACAATCCAATAACATTGAGTACATTCACAATGTTGTGTAATCACCACTTCTATCTAGTTCCAAAACATTCCATCACTCCAAAATAAAACCCTGAACCGTTAACTGTTTTCTCTCCTTTCCCTTTTCCCCTCAGTCCCTGGAAACCAGCAATCTGCCTTCTGTCTCTATGGATTCAGCTATTCTGGATATTTCATATAAATGAAATCATACAATATGTGACTTTTTGTGCCTGGCTTCTTTCACTTAGCGTTATGTTTCTGAGGTTCATCCATGTTGTATTATGTATCAGTATTTCATTCCTTTTATGTCCAAGTACTATTCCATTGTATGTAAATACGATGTTTGTTTATCCATTCATCCCTTGATGTATGGGGCGGTTTCCACCTTTTGGCTATTGTAAATAATGCTGTTGTGAATAAGCGTGTACATGCATTTGTTCAAATAACTGTTTTTAGTTCTCTTGAACTAGCTTATACCCAGGAGTGGAATTGCTGGATATGATAGGTAATTCCCCCCCAGCAATAAACTGTAATTTTAGAACAATTTTAAATTTACAGAAAACATGCAAAGATCCTACAGAGATTTCTATATACACCACATCTAATTTCTGCTATTACCAACATCTTATATTAGTATGGCACATTTGTTACAATTAATAATCCAGTAGCAATACATTAATATAAAGTCCATACTTCATATTTCCATAGTTTTTGCCTAATGCTCTTATTCTGTTGCAGAATCTCACCTAGGATACCACATTATATTTAGTCATCATGTCTCCTTAGCTTGATATGTCTCCTCTTGGCTGTGACAATTTTTCTAGCTTTTCTTGTTTTTGATGACCTTGGCAATTTTGTGGAGTGCTCTTCAGATGCTTTGTAGAATGTCCCTCAATTGGGATTTGTCTGACGTTTTTCTCATGATAAGACTGGGGTTACCTGTTTTCGGGAGGAAGACCACAGAAATAAAGTGCCATTTTCATCACATCATATCAAGGGCACATACTATCAACATGATTTATCACTATTGATGTTGACCTTGATGACTTGACTGAGGTAGTGTTTGTCAGGTTTCTAAGGTTACTCTTTTTTCTCCTTTTCCATACGTACTCTTTGAAAGGAAGTCACTATGTGCAGCGCACACTTAAGGAGCGAGGAGTTATGCTCCATCTCTTTTTTTTTTTTGAGGAAGATTAGCCCTGAGCTAACATCTGCTGCCAATCCTCCTCTTTTTGCTGAGGAAGACTGGCCCTGAGCTAACATCCGTGCCCATCTTCCTCTACTTTATATGTGGGACGCCTACCACAGCATGGCTTGCCAAGTTGTGCCATGTCCGCACCCGGGATCCAAACCGGCAAACCCTGGGCCACGGAAGCAGAACATGTGCACTTAACCGCTGCACCACGGGGCTGGCCCCGCTCCATCTCTTTGATGGTGGAGTATCTACATAAATTATTTGGAACAATTCTCTATGGGGGATTAGTCTCTTCTCTCCCACTTATTTATTTATTCAATTTAAATAAATAAATGGACTCATGTTACTTATTTTAGACTTTGGGTAATAATCCAATATTACTTTATTTCATTACTCAAGTTCCCATGAGCTGCATTTGTTTTTATCCGAGAAATGGTGAATAGGGCATGAATCAGATTCCCTTCTTTGCCTTGGCTTCCAAAAAGCTCAGAGCCACATCGGTGGCCTTGCAAAAATTGCTTAGAAATTGATGCATTTTTACATTAATCTGATTTCCCACTCTATTCTATGTCTGTAGCCTCATTTCTCTTTTCTCCTCACTTTCTTCTAATTCGTATTATCTTGCTGTACTTTATGAAAGTGTCTATATAAGCCACTTTAAATTCTTTCTGAAAGAAGGCCAGAAGTAGCCACCTGCACTTACTCACCTTCGTTCTTTCCATCAGTCATCACCTGCCTCTTCCATCCTTTCCTGTTTATTTGCTCACCTCTGCCAATGGTCTGTCTGGGATCCCAATGCCAGGCCCTACTTCTGGCAGCTGCTGGGCCTTGGATTGCTATGAACTGGCTCTGCAGAGCTGCACCAGGTGTTGGACATTTCTCTGGTCAGCCTCACGTCTGGCTGGTCTCGTCGGCAGGGCCAGGGAGGCTAGAGTCAAATTTCGTCTTTAACTAGACTCCTGAGGGCTCATGGCCTTTCTTTCCTCGTTTTCTTTTTTTTCTTAAACCACTTTATTGAGGTATGCTTAACATACAAAAAGACGTACATATTTAATGCATATAAATTGATGAGTTTGAAGATAAGTATACACTTGTGAAACCATCACCACAATCAAGGTCATAAACTTATCCATCCTCCAAAGGTTTCCTCCCATGTCTTTTCTTTTCTTTTTTTGGTAAGAGCACTTAACATAAGATTTACCTCCTTAGCAACTTTTTAAGTATACAATTCAGTATTGTTAACTATAGGTCCTATTTTGTACAGTAGATTTCCATAACTTATTCTTCTTGCATAACTGAAACTCGGTAACCTTTGAGTGACACCCCCCCATTTCTCCTTTCCCCCAGGCCCCTGGTAACCACCATTCTGCTCTCTGCTCTTATGAGTTTGCCAATTTTAGATTCCTCATAAATGTGGGATCATGAAGTATTTGTTCTTCTGTAACTGGCTTATTCCACTTAACATATGTCCCCCAGGTCCATCCATATTGTTGCAAACGGCAGGATTTCCTTCTTTTTTGTGGCTGAATAATATTCCATTTTTTTAATTTATCCATTCACAGATACTTAGGTTGTTTCCATGTCTTGGATATTGTAAATAACGCTGCAGTGACCATAGGGGTGCAGGTATCTCTTCAAGACAGTGATTTCATCTTCTTCAGATATATAATCAGAAGTGGGATTGCTGGCTCATATGGTAGTTCTATTTTTATTTTTTGAGGAACCTCATAGATCTCCATTTCTTTAGGGTCAGTTTTTGGAGTTGTATTCATTTCCCTCAGTGATGTCATCTTTACTGATTCTTCGTGATCCTTGTATCCTTGTGCTGGTATCTGTGCTTTATCAGAGTAAGGCTGTCTTCTTCCAGACTTCACAGGCCTGATTTGGCAGGGAAAGGCCTTCACTAGTCGGTTCAGTTTGGGGTACTGCAGGAGTCAGCTGGTAGCATCTGGGGGCAGGGGGGGGGCTTGCTATGGGAGTCTCTCATTGAGCGCAGCTGATGCCCATTCTCTGATGTCGGGGGAGGGAATGGGTGGGGAGTTGGCGCAGGGGCGGGGTGGGGAGAGCTGCGTAGGGCTCCGCTGGCTGGGCTCCCAAGTTGGGTGGGCCTGCTGGCTGGGCTTTGCATTTAAGCGGGGCTGCTGAGTGGGCTCCCTGGCGAGACGGGGCTGCTGGCTGTGCTCCACAGTCACGTTGGGGCCAGCAGCTGTGCTTGCCACCACCTATGTTCGCTCCAGGTCACAGCTGTGTTCTGGCATGGCACTGCCGCCGGTTGGATGTGCAATTGCGCAGGGCTGCCGGCTCTGCTCTGCACTCACTCCTGGTTGGATGGCTCCTCAGGCTGGGTTCCCTGATTGGATGGAGCCTCAGACTGGACTCCCTGATTGGATGGGGCTAGTGGCGGGACTCCGGCTTCAGGTGGGGTCACAGGTCCGGCTTCGCAGTTGGACGCGGACTCAGGCGGTGCTTGGTGAGGAGGCGGGGATGCAGACTGTGCGCTGACGTTGTGCAGGCCACAGCCTGGGCTTGGCCGTCAGGTAGGCTGCTGGCTGTGCTCCGCTGCTGGGTGCTGTTGTGGGCCGGGCTCTGAGGCTGCTCAGGGTCACTGTTCAGGCTCCCTGGTTATGTGGGGCCAGAGACTATGCTCAGCAGTTGGGCATGGCTGCTGGCTTGGCTCCTTGCCCGAGCGGTAGGATGTGCTCCACAGCTGCAGGGTGTCTGTGGCCAGACTTCCCGACAGGGTGGCACTGGAGGTTGTGCTCAGCAGCTGGGCGGGACTGTGAATTTGCAATGTGGTTAAAGTGTAGCTGCTCCTCTTACCCTTCCAATGCAGTCTTTCTTGGTTTCTGTTGTCCAAGGAGGTGCTTTAGCCTAACTCCCCAGGTTCTGGGATTTTCACAATGGCGTCTTATCTATGGATGTTTGCTAGTTGGTCTTCTTGTGAGGGGCACTGAAGTCAGAACGACCTATGCCGCCATTTGATTATGTCACAGGAACAGAGTTGTGGATTCAAATACCACCTCTGTCATTTAGTAACTGTATGATCTGCGGCCAGTTAACCTCTCTGAGGCTCAATTTAAAATGAGGATATTTAGAGTGGGGATAATGAGGCTACCTCGGAGAGTTGTGATGAGATGAAAGGAAAGTGTTTGTGTGGCACATGGCTCTCAATCAATCACAGATTCCAAGGACAGTTGTATTTAAATTTGAGTGACTACCAATCATATGGAAGAAAAAGAGTTGTTTAGCTATTTACAAGAAGTTATTTTGCAGATGAAATTTTCCAACTTAGAGAGACAGAGTAACTTGCTCAGGTTTCTTTCTCACAAAGCTTGTAATTGTGACATAGATGTGAGAAGAAATTGAAAGATATATGTATTTCTGAACTGGAAACCCCTAAAGGGAGGCAGGCAAGGTGGGAAAGTCTCACGGTTACTGATGAGGGAGAAATGGCTGGTTTGATGTGTGTGGTCGTTTCTCTACAGACGACTCCATCAACCAGTGTGTGGCAGTGACCGTGGTGTTTGACCTTTCGTTTGGTCACTGAGCCCTTTGGGCCAGGCTTTGAAATGCTTAGATGGAGTGAACATGAGGGGAGGAAAGTGATGTCATGTGAGACCAGAGGTGCGCCTTGAGGCAGATCATCTAGGATGCTGAAGGGCAGTCTCATTAATCTGAGCCACTGAAGATTTTTGAGCGTGAATGGAAGTGTTTTTAATTCAGCCAACACTATGTGTCCGTGATAAAGATGTGACTCTGATACTGGCCCTGATATCGGTTCCCCTACATTAAATTCAACATATATAGTGCTTAAAACCAAAGTACTCATCCCCTTTCCCTGCCTACTCCTCAGCTTCCTGGCACTAGAATCCGCTGTCCACATGGAGGCAGACAACCAAGGAGACTACCTGCAGATTCCCTTATCTTGCCACCCTCCTCTCTGCAAGCGGCCTCGCAAGGCCAAACGCAGGCTGGTGGGAAAGCACCAACCAGCAAGGCCGTGGGCTGCCCCTCCCTACAAGCAGCCACATTCCTTGCAACCTTTAAAATCCCTTGCCTCCCATCTTTCAGGGAGATGAGACGAATTTGAGGGCTCATTCTTGTTTCCCAGCTGATGTCACCTGAAATGAAAACCTTTTCCTTGTCATAAACCTGGCGTTCCAGTTTTTATTTGGCCCCTCTTGTGTGGCAGGTAAAGAACCTCTTTGTCGCCAATACCAACTCTGGAAGTGGGGAAATTGTGCTGGCATCTTCTCCCGGCCAAGAGTCCAGACTGTTCTCTCCTAGGAGCTCACTCTCCCACCTGTGTGCTGGCCGGTTCCTTCTCTGGCCTTTGCACTAAATGATAAACACACTTCACTTGCGAGCTTTCATAACATGGAGGAAACATTGTTAGCAGAAGAAGATGTCTTGTCACAGCTGGAAAGACTGTTTGGTGGAGTTTTTTTTCACAGATTCTTAGGGTCACCAATTCTGGAACAGCTCAGCTGGGTGGTTCTGGCTCAGGGTCTTTCATGAGGCTGCATTCAAGATGGTGGCAGGGGCTGCCGTCTCTGAAGGCTTGGCTGGGGTTGGTGGATTTGCTTCCAAGAAGGTTCCATCATATGGCTGTTGTCAGGAGGCCTCAGTTCCTCACCACGTGACCTTTCCACAGGGCTTCTCACAACATGGTGGCAGACCTCCTCCAGAGCAAGCAAGTGAGCAAGTGAGAGAGAGGTCATGGAAGGGTTTAAAACAGATTTTCTCTTTTTTCCTCTGTTTTCCCCCTTTATACAGAGTGGTTTGCAAGTGCTTCTCCCTGGTTCCTTGATGCCAAAGGAAGGCCCAGATTTATATTAGCAGGTTGGAGCTTTTTTGTCGTATTGAGGATATTGCAGATTAGTCACCTAACCTGTGAGTCACTTGACTCACCAGTAGTCAACAGGCTGTCCTCATCCTCTTCCTCCTAATATCACAGTGTCACACGAGCACAACTTCAGCCAGTGATTGGAAGGAGCTTCCTTTTGTGAGTAAGAAAGTCTCATTGAAGTCTCTGTCTTCCATCCAGAATTTCGGCTCTACTCTCCTGCTTAGTGGTACGTTCTGATGCACCCATGTGCTCTTTGGGCTTATGCATTCTCTTTGTTTGGAAAGCTCCTTTCCAGAATTCAGATAAATTTATGCTTAACCTCCTTAGATAAGCCTTTTTTGACCAACTCATTTAAGGTAAAACACTACTCCTTTACTCTATTTCCCACCAAAATGTAAATTCCATGAGATAGGGACTTTGTTCAGTTTGAGATAGCTCTGTTGCCCAGTGCAATGCAGAAAAACTGATAACATAGGGTGACAGGGTGTACTCAATAAATACTTGTAAACATAAATGAATGAATGAAATTATGGTGTTATCTGTAAACATTGATTATGTGTCGTGCACTGTACTGGGGACCTTGAATACATTATTCTATTTAATCTTCATATACCTATGTGGCCAAGATCAAAGTCATACTGCTAATTAGTGACAGAGATAGATTTCAAGGTCTGAGTATACTGAATTTGTATATCATATAATTTTAAGTACATAAGGATCACTGAATACTTAAGGAAGCAATAAATTCTATTGTGTTCTAAATAATATTTTATGGACTATAAACAGTATAGTCCATGTACAGTTTTGCATGGACTATACAGTGTATTGCAAACTGGAAACAGTAAACATGATCTAGTTTTTGGTTTTCAACATTCAACTACCAACAAATAGAATCTTGGAAGTGTATATGGTACGTGGAGCCCATGCTGGGACAACTCTTTGCCCTCAGTCTATTTTTTTTCACCCCACAGGACCAATCATGGGAACCACAGACAACCCTTTGAGGCTGAAAACTTCATTTGATCAAGTGAATTACCATTGCCTTAAATTTACCTTCTTTGTAATAAATGAAGGGATGGATTATATATCCCATCTTCTAAATAGCCATCAAAAGTCCTGGTAGGATTCCCATTGTTCTCTGGCATTAGGACTTTAAAAGTACAAATGCTTAAGTCTTTAGGGTCTTTAGTAATATACTTTCTTGGAAAATACGTCAAGATGAAGTTGTCAGAGGTCTTTAAAAATCACTGTGAGCAAATAAATCTCCAAGGCTGTCTGGGTCTAAGGGGACTTTTATTCAGCCTAGGGAGTTATCTTGTTGACGAGAAGCTTACTAAACACTGAATAGAAGAAAACCCATTTACAAGAAATGGGCCAGTTGGTGCATCAAATCAGTGGTTAATCTAAACCTGGTGGAGAAACACATACATTATGTTAGCTTAGTAGACTGCACATGGGTCATACATTTTCTTTCTCATTTGTTCCAATCACAAACCAATTCAGCTTTGTGGACTGTGTACTGAAGAGTCTGTCCATAGATGCATGAAGAGAAATTGAGAAATAGTGTGCAGAAAATTTAGATTATATAGTCTATTTAGGGAAATACCTAAATATAGCAAATTATCATCAAGCCTTCTGCACTGCTCTAGCAATGTGAATATAAAGTAGTTTTCTTTATGAAAAATTATGAAAATTTCAGCTATGTGTGTATTATTTTCAGTAGTTGGGAAGAGTAATTATTGAATTTGAAATTTAAAAAGTAAGTAATTTTTGTAAGAAATTGAGAATATGGTAATTACTTAAATCTGAAATAACAGTTGCATCTTTTGGAAAGGCAACACAAGTCTTCTTCTAGCATTGTGCCACTAGGGAACAGCTCCACATGGAGAAACGTTGGCCAGGAGTGGGGAGACCACGAGTACAGGACTGGGGAACCCTGAGTTCCAGCCCTGGTTTTCTCAAACTCTTGTGATTTGACCTGGGTTAACTCACTTCACTTTCCGGGACTCAGTTTCCTTGTCTGTGAATGGGGATTTACACCAGATCTGTAGTTCGAGTTCTTAGGTTTTAGATCTTTCTTCAAAATATTTATTAAAGCATTATGTCTAAGCCTAAAACGAAGAACAAATAAAAATAGGGCTGCTTTGGTTGCAGTTGAGGCAAAGTGATAACTGAGCACTTAAAATTTCCCTGGTCCTAACTCACCATTGCCCACGAGGGGTTTCCATAGAAGATGATGGGAATATTTTATTTTTGGTAGATTGTTCCTAAAGTTTTTTCCAGCTCTAATGCTTTGAGATTCTGTGTTTGGGTCAGATTTCCATTTTGAATTATGTAAAATGATTCCTTCATGCAACAAATATTTATTGAGTTACTACTATATACCAGGTGTTGTTTAGATGCTAGAAGATAGAGAGATGAATAAACAAACAAACAAATATTCTTTCTCTGATGGAGCCTACAGTTAATGAGGAATGATACAGTAGAAAAATAAACAGGGGCCGGCTCCGTGGCCGAGTGGTTAAGTTCACGTGCTCCGCTGCGGCGGCCCAGGGTTCGGATCCTGGGCACGGACATAGCACTGCTCGTCAGGCCACGTTGAGGCGGCGTCCCACATCCCACAACTAGGAGGACCTGCAACTAAGATATACGACTATGTACGGGGGAGGGGTTGGGGAGATAAAGCAGAAAAAAAAAAAAGATTGGCAACAGTTGTTAGCCCAGGTGCCAATCTTTATTTTTTTATTTTATTTTATTTTTTTTAAACAAATAAATATGTCATATACCAGATGATAAGTACTATAAAGAAAGATAAATGCGTGAGGGGCCTGGGCCTTCTGGGATGGGAGGCTGTATTGTTATTTCATATAGGGTGGTCAAGAAAGTCCTCACTGAAAAGAGAACACGGAATGCAGAGACTCTGAGGTAGGGGTATGCTTGGCTTGTTCATAAACAAGCAAAGAAGCCAATTTGGCTTGGTTGGACTGGGCCAAGGGAAAAGTTATAGGAGATGATGTTACAGTGGTCTTTCAGAGGGGGAGAGTGGAATGATGGTGCAGATCATGTAGGATTTCTAGGCCGTTGTAAGGGCTTTAGATTTTTCTTCAAAGTGGGCAAGTATACAAGAAGAAAGATCAGTTCAGAGGTTAATAGAGCAACCTGGGTGAGATGTGTGATGGCTTGGACTAAGGTGATAGTGGTGAAATAGTGAGAAGTTGTTACTTTCTGGATATATTCTGAAGGTAAAGCCAACAGGATATATTGATGAATTGGATGTGTCGTATGTGAGAAAGAGAGGAGTCAAAGATGATTCTAACTTTTTCAGCTGAGCAATTGGAATGATGGAGTTGCTATTTAGTGAGGTGGAAAATCCTGCCAGAGGAACAAATTTGAGAGTAAGATAATCCAGAGCTATGTTTTGGCATATGCTTATTAGACATTCCAGTGGATGTTGAGTAAGTAGTTGAATATATGAGTCTTGAGTTCAGGCAAGAGCTCTAGGTTGGTTATCAATTTGAAACTAATCAGCTTATAGATCACATTTGAAGCTATCACCCAGAGTATGAGTATAGATTGAGGGGAGCCCAAGTACTGAGCATTCCAATGTTAAGAAAGTAGAGAAATAAGGAGAAACAAACGAAGAAGACTGGAGAGAATGGTTTGTGATATAGAAGTGGAGTCAAGAGAAAGCACATGGAAGCCAACTGAGGAAAGGGTTTTGACAAGGGTAATTGATCAACTGGTCAAATGCTGTGGATGTCTTAAGTAAGATGAGGTCTGAGAAGGAGGAGATCATTGGTGACTTGACAAGACTGTTTGAGTGAAGTAGTGGTGACTAAGGCCTTGATTGAATTGCATTCAATAGAAGACAAAGCATCAGGGAGTACAATAAAATTTTTGATGAGTTTTACTATAAACGTGAGCAGAGTGAACACAGTACATGGTAACAAGAAGTTATTTATAAGATGGAGTATATTACTGAGTGTTTGTGTGCTAATGATCCAGCAGACATGGGGAAATTTGATGATGCCTTAAAGAGAGGAGAGTTCCTAGAACAATGCTCTTGAGTAGGTAGAGGATGCTGGGATCTAGGGCACAAGTGGCGAGGTCATTCTAAGATAGAAGGAGAGAGGTGGACTATTTTGGCATGGATGCAGGTATGTGTATACGTGTGATGATGGGAGCTTGTAGTATTTCTTTTCTGATTGCGTTAGATATCTCAGTGAAATGGAAGCCAGGTCATAATATGAAGGTCGAGGTGTTAAAGGTTTGAGGAAAGTGAAAAGGCTGTGAAATAAATACTCACGAGGAAAGGTGAAGACTAAGGTAGGGAAATATACTATGATTGCTTGGGCAGCATGAAGGCCTACTTGAGGTTCATGCTCTTGAATTTAAAGTGAGACCAGTCAGCATGGTTGTGTGTTTTTCTCCAGCTACTTGTATCTGTATGAATGCAGGTGCAAAGAAAGAATGAGGTTGAATTTAATCACATTGGGCAATATGGTTGAGGATGAGATTGGGTAAATGGAACATAGAATCTAAGTTGTGTAAGGAAAGAGGTTAGAACATAATGAGGACAGTAAACTGCCAAAAAAAAAAAACCACACACACACAAAAATCAAAAGATTGTAGGTTCCAATGGGTAGAAGAAATATTGAAAATCTGGTGCCAGAGGGATTGAGGAAACATGTAGCAGGGGATGATTGCAAAATAGAATAATGTTTAAAATGGAGATTGTGAAGGAGATGCAGTTTAGGGCAGCATGTGGCTTAAGAGGGTTAGAGATCAAAATTATTGAAAGAGCAGAGGTAAAGGAACTGCATGGATGTTAAAATCACCAAGAATTATGACAGCAGTAGAGTTGGAGAAAATGATTGTGACTATATCTCAATTCTATTATGAAAATCATGTTGTATTTTACCTGAACATTCATACTTAGAAATTAGAACAGGAGGACAAATGTCTTTATTTTATGGCACAATTTTCACTGGAAGAATAGATTAAAAATCACTGCTCTGGGGTATGGCCCTATGGCTGAGTGGTTAAAGTTCCACGCACTCCGCTTCAGCTGCTGGGTTTGTGGGTTTGGATCCCAGACGCAGACCTACTCCACTCATCAGCCATGCTGTGGGAGCATCCCACATACAGAATAGAGGAGGAGTGGCACAGATGGAGGCTCAGGGCTAATCTTCCTCAAGCAAATAAAAAAGAGAGGAAGATTGGCAATGGATGTTAGCTCTGGTGCCAATCTTTTTTTTAAAAAATGTCTAATACTTATTTGAGGAGCAAGTTCTGCTAACAAACCGTTTATTTTGTTGTCCTAAATGAATATATTTCAAGTTTACCTGATTTTTCTTGTAAATGAAGTGAATAATACCCATGAAAACATAAACATTTATTTTTAGAATTAGATATTATAATCTGAATGATGTATATATATTAACTATACATTTCTTATGTTTCCAAACAGAGTTATAGTTGGACCCCACAAACAGAGGATGGATGTCTGTGGTAGTCTGAGTTCGACTGAGCCTTGTGATAACAGTGGAGACAGTTAAACTATGATCTTCCTATTTTCCCCTACATTTGAGGGAAAAAAGAAAGGTCATTTCAGATTTTGGCATGCAGAAAAAATTCAAAGATATCACTAGGGAAACTCAGTGTTCCAAGAAATTACCTGTTACATAACTTGGACAGATTGCCGTTCAGCATCTGTCTTTGGCAGTAAAGATTATATACTAAATTGGCCCCAATAAGAGCAATAAAACATGCCACATCTTGTGGTCCTATTTCTCCTGCAATTAGTCTCATGTTTCTCTTGTAATTTGTGTCAATTAGTGTCCTTATTTCACCTTCAAATTGGAGAAGAATGTTCTGGGCTGTAGCTTTTTTATTTTAAGACATTTTCTACCTGAATCCCAGAATTCAACTCAAATCACCTCATTTTACCAATAAGAAAACTGAAGACAGGGAAAGCACAATGGTTTGTTCAAGTTCACATTATTAATGGAAGTCTGCAGTTAAAAATAGATCTTCTGTACATTTCTGTATGCCATTGTCATTCAAATATTAGTTGTAAATAAAAGTTGGCAAGTTAACAACTTGACAGTTGAAAATGTTAATGATTCTTTATCTTTAAAAAGCTTCCTCAATTAAGACCGATATTCTGCTCTGTTTTCATAGCCCTATAGAAACATAATTGGAGTCTAGAGGAATCTAAGCATTAACATCGATAACAGTGGCATTTCTAAATAAAATTGGATTACAAGCTTTTAAGTATGTTAATAATTACTATATAGCATGACTACTACAAATATGTAAGTTTCTTTTTCTGAAACATTTGTTTCTATTCTAGATTGTAAAAGCATGAGAAGATGCATTACTGCTTTTAAAAATTCGTTCGTAAGGCTTTTAGAGTAGTGATAATATATCCAAAGGTGAAGGAATATATTTCCTTATAAGTAGAAAAGAAGGAAAACTCTTATTGTGAATTTCGTGATTAACTTTAATCTTATTTTCTACATCATAACTCAGATATTAAAATCTTCTAATTTCAAAGCAATATTTCTTTTTTTAAATTATTTTTTTCAAGTAATTTTATTGGGATTATAATGGTTTATAACATTGTGTAATTTTGGGTGTACATTATTGTTTATCAGTTCCTGAGTACACTTCATCCTGCTCACACCCAGTAGTGTAATTTTTATCCATTACCATACATATGTGTGCCCCTTTGTCCCTTTTGCCTACCCCACAACTACTTTCTCCCCTGGTAACCACTAATGGAATATTTATTTTTAAAAAATTTTCAAGTTTTATTTAGGTATAATTGACAGATAAAAATTGTGTATATTTAGAGTGTACAACATGATGTTTTGATATATATATTCATTGTGAAATAACCACAATCAAGTTAATTAACATGTCCCTCACCTCACATAGTTACCGTTTGTGTGTGGTAAGAACACAAGATCTATTCTTTTAGCAAATTTCAAGTATACAACATGATACAATATGGTATTTTTTTTTAAAGATTGGCACTTAAGCTAACATCTGTTTCCAATCTTCTGCTCTTTTCTTTCTTTCTTTCTCTCTCTTTCTTTCTTCCCTTCCTTCCTTCCTTTCTTTCTTTCTCTCTCCCTCCCTCCCTCTCCCTCCCTCTTTCTTTCTTCTTCCTTTTCTTCCTCTTCTTGTTCTTCTTTTTTCTCCCCAAAGCTCCCCTAGTTGTATATTCTACTGGTAGGTTCCTCTGGTTGTGCACAATACGGTATTGTTAACTATCGTCACTATTCTGTACTTTATATCTCCAAAACTTATTCATCCTCCGTAACTGAAAGTTTATGCCCTTTAACCAACTTCTTTCCATCTCCCCCCCTGCCCCAGCCCCTGGTAACCACCATTCTACTTTCTGCTTTTATGAGTTAAAACTTTTTTAGGTTCTACACATAAAGTGAGATTTTATGCAGTATTTGTCTTTCTAGGTCTGGCTTATTCACTTAGCATAATGTCCTCCAGGTTCATCCATGTTGTGGCAAATGGCAAGATTTCCTTCTTTTTTAAGGCTATATAATATTACATTGTGTGTGTGTATATATGTATGTATTGTATATATATAGTATACATATTATAGTATACATATAGTGTGTATATATATGCCATATTTTCTTTATTTATTCATCTGTCAATGGACACAGGTTGTTTCCATATATATGTTGGCTATCGTGAATAATGCTGCAATGAACATGGGGAGAATGTTTATCTCTTGGAGATACTGATTTCATTTCCTTTGGATATATCCTGGAAATGTGATTGCTGGATTACATGGTAGTTATATTTTTAATTTTTAAAGGAACCTCCATACTGTTTTCTGTAGTGGCTGTCCTAATTTACAATCCCACCAGTAGGATACAAAGGTTCTTTTTTCTCCCTATCCACACCAATACTTGTTATCTTTTGTCTTTTTGATAATAGTCATTCTAAGAGGTATGAAGTGATATCTCATTGTGGTTTTGGTTTGCATTTCTCTGATGATTAGTGATTTGAGCATATTTTCATGTACCTATTGGGTTAAGTTTTGTGAATGACACAGTTTCTCACAGTCTCATATGCTATCCAGAACACAGTTAACTTCATTGTCTTGAGTGACCTGGTGATTTTGTCCTCATGCAGAATGTTATATCCAGTCTATCCAAGGGAAAAAGGATATTTTTTTTGAGGAAGATTAGCCCTGAGTTAACATCAGCCACCAATCCTCCTCTTTTTGCTGAGGAAGACTGGCTGTGAGCTAACATCTGTGCCCATCTTCCTCTACTTTGTATGTGGGATGCCACCACAGCATGGCTTAACAGGTGGTGTGTAGGTCTGCACCCAGGATCTGAACCCGTGAACCCTGGGCCGCCGAAGCAGAACATGCAGACTTAGCTGCTGCGCCACCAGGCTGGCCCCAGGATATTTTTTAATAATAACATATAGTCAGTGTGCTTTGACAGCAACAGCAACGGTAATTTGGGTAGATCTAGTTTTCGGTTTTCTGTATTCGCACTTCACTTATTGAAAGGGATTCATCCATAAATATTCATTAATGATATTTTGCTACATGGCAAAGCAAGAAACAAAAAATAATGTTTTCCTTTTCTCTACAGATGCATTCTCATCATGTACCCTAGTCACAGTATATCTTTATTGAAATAAATTAAACCCTTATGTCCCGGTGGTCTAAGGTCTTAAAGTAATTTACTTTCTTGGGGCAACCTTTGCTCTCCAGTGACCTGCTATATCACACACCGCACCTGCCCAGTTGCCAGGTTACTTCTAGTTTATTTGTTTATTACCTTTGTTAGCACATCCATACTTTTCGATTTGGTATTATCTGCTTGTTACCTCAACAGTCTTGTTTTTATCCTTCACACTCTAGATATTATCAATAGAGACTGTGGAGGTTTTTTCCTAATTTACTCCTTTGCACAATTTGCTGATCTTACAGTAGCCAGCCAAAAGAAGATATTACCTTGGCTGAACTGGTTAATCTCAGTGTACTGACTGTGTAAATCCTTTGTGCCTTCACTAGAGCTCCTCTTACTTCACGATATTCTAACTACAAAGCCATCTAACAAAAAAAAAAAAAAAAAAAATCCAAAAAAACAAAACCATAACAAGAAACAGAAATGAAACAGTCACAAAAAAGTATCAACTATTAGCACTGATCCGTGAAGGATGATTACTATGTCCCTTCAATTGCTGTTGAGATGTTGTTCCCCCACGTGTTCAAACCACATCAGCCAGTGGCTGCAGGATCACTTGAATTATTTTCTATCTTGTGATCATAATGTATTGGCAATGTAGTATTAAAATTAAGCAGAATTCCTCTATGGAAAGAGGAGGCGCCTGGGACCTAGTAGGAAATCAATAAATGTCTGGGTTAAATATTAGATTTTCATTTTCTAGCAGCTGTGAACAAATCATTTATGTGATTTATGTGTTCATAACTAGGAATAGAGCAGTTATTTTGAAATATGGTAATAATAATATTAATAGCACCACTTGTAGAGTCCTCATGTGCTGGACAGTGTGCTATATACTTTAGTGCATATTATCTCTTTCAAACTTCAGGACTTTGTAATACAGTTTTCGTTATTTCTTGTATCGAAACCTAAGAGAAATTTCACCCATAGACCTTAAGCAAAGATACTCTGATGTTGTAAAGAATGCCCTCAAAGCATTCCTGTGTCAGACTATACTGGGACTGATCTGTCATCTTCACCTGACCCTGAGAAAAAAGAAGAGGATAAGTTAAACTTTTATTATTTTTTCTATTCTTTAGAATTTTGTTGTTCTTAAAAATTGAGATGATTCTGGGATAATCTTCAGGTGCCTTTTTTTTTTTTTTTAAATGCTATTAACATTTTCCTTATTTGACCTCAAATCCAGGCGGGTTAGCCAGGAAGAATCCTGAACACTGTGAGGAGATAATCCCCTTTGTAGTTAAGTGTTGCCATCTTTGTGATGGAAGGGAAGATTCTGGAAATGCTTCTGCTATGCTTTTGTCCAGTGTAAGGTGTCAGACGGTGCCTACAGACCTGTGTCTCTGAAGTGCACCTGTACATGTAATCAGTGTGTAGGATGTGACAGGAAAAGGGGAAGTCCTGTAGCTCTGTCAATATCAGTCACAGTTAATCACTCTTATATTTATTGAGACAGAGTATTAAGTTCAACAAATATATATTGCACAATAACTATGGGGAAAACAATATAGCGAATTAAATAATCCAGAGTATAAGAAGATGCTTAAATACTATGCCTTCAGGAAGCTTACCATCTTATATTGGGAGTGACAAATACACAATACCTTCAGGTAGCTATTTTTGGATTATATTCAGATTTTATAGTTCTTTTCTTTTTCTCTGTGTGGGTTGGTCTGGTGGGATCTTACTCTGTCATTACTGGCAGATGTCCAGTTGAGTTTATTTTATGCTTGATAAGTATCGAATTTGTTGGAAGGCCAGTGTCTGGCTCACCATCTTTGTGGAACATCCAGTTCCCTATAGACATATAAGATGTGTATATTAACTCAATTTTTTTTGTTTTAGAAATAAATTCCTAAGTATAAAGTAACTAAAGGTATACATTTGAGTAAATATTTGTTCTGAAACTTTGTATGTGGTTGTGTGTGTTTACATATATGAAGGTGTGTGTTTTAGGATCATTGAGGGATCCTATCCCCATGAGATCAGGGTTAGAACAAGGGAAAATTGCTTTGTTGAAGAAATCAGTCACAATCCTCCAGTCAGAATGTTTGATTCTCTGAAATTTTCTAAAAGAGAGGATTCAGATAATACAGTAATGTAACTTGTTGTCATTTGGCTATTATCTATTTATTCTCCAAACAAGACGTTCTGGAGTTAATACCTTAACCATATTATGCTTGAATGTAAGTTGATTTGAGCAGCTTTATATGATTATAACACAATACATAGTCGTCTATTGAATAAGTTACTCTCAGTAACTACTAACTGATCTCGCTTTTGTCTTCTGACATTATGTTCCTTTTTCTTGTGTGTTTTAAACAGAGATGCTTTCTCTGTGGTTTCAGGGGAATGAAGGCATTGCTGTGCCTGACAGCAGAGGGACAGAAAATTGGTCTACTAGATCCTGATGTTTCATTTGTCTGTCTTTTTATTTTAAATTATGATTAAACTTTTCCATTACCGTCAGTAGCCTTTTTATTAAAACATAGGAAAATTAAACTTGGGAATAGATGTTGTTTTCTAGAATTACTGAATATATTCATATGGATTTATTTCTGAGGAACCTACAGGAGGGTGCATGGGGATTACAAATTATGTTTTGTTAACCACCTTTGCAGGCTTTTTTCTCCGTGTAATATTTTTGTCTTTCCTCAAACTGACAAGATTCTGGAGGGAAGATTGTGCTTGGATTTGCTAGAGAATATAGAGTAGGCAGAAGTCTGTGGGTAAGTGTGAATGTGAGTGTGTGTGTATGTGTTTGTGTGCAGGGAAAAGGGCAAACATTTAAAGTTATTTTATTTGGGAAGGTCTGTAACATCCTGAAATTGCTATACAAGATATATTGATTTTCTTCTTTTAATCTTTGGGAAAAGATTACTTTTTCTGTATTCTATAGCTTGTAATATGTTATACTTGTGGCCCTTTGCCATTTCTAAAAATCCAGGATTCAGACCAGATTCAGAAAAGATTCATAGGCTACCCAGCAATCCATATGCTGACTGGTAAGTCAGTGTTCAGTGACTGCCAGGTGTTAATCAATGTGTGGTGTTGGACATCTTGGCAAGAAAAAAGTTAAGAAGGAAGAAACATGGGAAAGTGAGACTGAAAAAAGGCAGCATATAATGTTGTAATGGTCTGTTATGTTAGAGTGTCTGATGTCATAGTTGAAGTCAAGGGCTAAGAATTCAGGACTCTTGAACTTAACTCCTGAATTTCTTTTGCTGCTGAAAGTTTGATATACTTAATTTTAGTGTAGTTACATAATTTTCATGTTAGAAGGGATAATCTAATAAAAATGGCAATTTTCAAGATAAGAAAATGAAGATCCAGAATGGCTGTTTCTCTCAAGAGAACTCAGCTATTTAGGGACAAATTCTTAGTTAAAAAGCAAGTCTTCAGACTCCCAGTGCATGTACTTACCATTAATTCCGGCACTGAAACTTGGATTTTTTTCCCAACTATAACTAATAGGTGTAAAAGTCATGCAAAATATTTGAGATAAAGGAATTTACAGTTTATCCAATTTACAGTTTTCTTGATGAATTTTCTGATGGCTGTTATTTCCTCCCAATGTCTTCTCTAAATCTTAGCTAATACTCCATGTTATTGTGACTTCTGTTTCCTACCCTTACACTATTTTATTGACTGCCCCCTCTCCTTGTCTTAATCTAGGCAATCTCACTTTTCCTTGGCAGCTATAAGGAACACAAAAAAAGTTAGTTGGCTGTCAGGACTGCTGGAAAACCAATTCAATTTCCAAGTACTGCTCAGGGAGTTACCTTCTCCGCTTCCCAGTCTAAGAATTTGTAGAGGTGCCAATAGGCGGAGAGTAGAGGATGAGAAGCAACCGGATTTGGACAGCACTGATTTACTCACACTGACGGCTGGCTGGGTCAGTAGCAGCACTGACAGGTCTGCAGCCCTGAGATGTTGTAAATAAACATGCCTGGATTTACCTACTTTTAGAAATACAAATCACCCTCCCCCCTTCATTGTCTTTTCTTTTGACTCTGCAAAGTTTCCCCCTATTTCTACCTTAGGGACAATATGCGTCACTTCCTGGATAGTCCTCAAAGTGCTGCTTATTTTGTGCCATTACTGGGCTTGAGCATCTACTTTACTACACTACTATCATGTCAGTGTAATGTGGGAAGAGATGTGGGGTCCCAGGCTACCTTGTTCATAACTGTGCAGTCCTTTCTTAAGGATTTCTAATCCTGGAGGGTTTCCTTCCAAATGTGTGGAAATAGTATTTATGCTTCTGTGATCTTAATTGTGCAAAACAAGCAAACAAAAGCTCAAGCTATTTAAGTTTATCTTACAGACGTCAATTAACATTAAATTGACCTATTTTTTTTCAGTGTCTTTGTTCTTTAGTTCTATTTTTGATGCAAGGCTATTCTTCCTTAGATGATTAAACCTACTTATCTCCAAAATGTTATTTGAACTTGAATCTGTCTATATATGTTTACAATCATGAAATTACCTGCAAATTTTCTAAATAATCTTTGCCTTATAATTTATGTTTCTGGACTTTTCTAGCAATCAAAGTTGTTTCAGCTATTTATGCCCTTTTTGATATGTAAGGTGTTGGTGAAACAAACTCCCGTGTATACTGGGTTGGGCTCCAAGTCATAGGAAATAATGAGTAATGTAAGATTTCACATTAAAAATCCTTGTCAGGTTCTCCAGGAGGCTAGATTTAGGATGAGATTTTTTCTATGAGATTGTAACTTCCTGGAGGTTAAGATTATTTCATTTTTAGTTACCTATCCGGATCATCTCACCTGTGAATAGGCATACTCTGTGTATGTGGTCAATCTGGAGCCCAGTGTAGGTAATTTGTCTTAGAATTGTGAGCATTTAACTTCATTTGAGATAGAAATCTATTTATTTAATGAGGACAAGACAGATTTTCAGGTATGATAGAAGGCCCTAGACCTCCTTAGGCAGGGCATAGACCAAATCTACCATGTGTTAAAAGGTGTAAGAATGGGAAAATAAATGGCAAAAGGAAAGTTGAAAGAAAATAATGGTAAATAATGGTGAGTGTTTAAGGAAAAGTAGTAAAAGAAAATGTAAAGTAGGTTTATTTATATGAAGGATGTAGAAGGATAAACAAAAACAGTTCAAAGCTAATACTGAAGTTATTAAAGTAAAGCACCTGGAGCTTCAGTGGGAAAAAGTTCATGCTCCAATGCCATGAAGTAGTAGTGAGCAGAATCATTTCCTGTTACATATGCTTCATCCAGCCTCAAAAGTTAAAATGCCTTTGCTTTCTTTGAACTTGCCTGTCACGTTTTATCTAGTGATGGATTACACAATATTACCTTCATAAACAGCATATGAACTGTGGGGAGCCTGTTTTCACTACTTATTCGGAAAGATGAACAACTCCGCATGTTATATGATAAATGATGCTTCTTCTAATTCCAAGATTTTAATTGTTGAATTGTAATCACAAAGTATAGATGATATATTTGTTTAATTAAGAAAGTCTGATGTTCATGCAGAAATAAGAAAATGTGTATCAGTGGCATACAAGAGTCAACACTGAGGGCTAAGTTCTTCACGACTGAGTTATCTTTATCTATCATGTCTTATTTAAGGGAGATAGTTTAAAAAAGTTTTTTAATTTATGAACTTACAGTTTAAATGGTCTTCATCTGAACCCCTAATAAGCTTGACTTTTTCAGTTGTATAATTTTTTTTGTGTGTGTGTGAGGAAGATTGGCCCTGAGCTAACATCTGTTGCCAGTCTTCCTCTTTATGGTTAAGGAAGATTGTCCCTGGGCTAACATCTGTACCTGTCTTCCTCTATTTTGTATATGGGATACTGCCACAGTGTGGCTTGAGGAGCAGTGCTAGGTCTGCGTGCAGGATCCCACCCTGAAAACCTGGACCGCCAAAGCAGAGCTCACGAACTTAACCGCTATGCCCCCGGGCAGGCTCCTTCAGTTGTATAATTTATCAGCAGCTTAATTTTTATTTTTCATCTTTGAATCCATTGTAGTATTTGAATTTAAA
The DNA here is from genome assembly GCF_021613505.1 of Equus quagga. Classification (NCBI taxonomy): domain Eukaryota; kingdom Metazoa; phylum Chordata; class Mammalia; order Perissodactyla; family Equidae; genus Equus; species Equus quagga. The sequence goes on along the minus strand of NC_060270.1, from coordinate 123,667,904 downwards.
ATGAATTTAATTAAAGGGCAAATAAGCAATGAAGAAAATAGAATAGGGGTGAGAGCAAGTTGTTGCCATTTGATAGAAAGGTGAGAGAACTGAGATAGGAGTCACCTCATGGAAATTCTGGTCCTAGGCTGACTCTCACTCACTATGTCGCCCTTATCTCCCTGGACCCCAAAAGCCTTCTGTATAAATTAAAACAGACAGATTGGAGGATTCCTGGGGCATAAACTGGATACTTGTTTAACCAATAGATTCCCTTTTCCCACTGGACATGTAGCCTCCTTTGCATTTAGAGATGTCCATGTGACTGAATTAGGGCCAATGAAATCTGAGATGAATGATGTATACCATTTCCTGTCCTGGCCCATAAAAATTCCCACAGGCAAATGTCTCTTTATCTATCTCTTGAATGGAAAAGACTGTAAGGGCCTGGACGAGGGCAGGTTCACAAAACAGAATAATCCTGGGGCCCTGAATGACTGCATGGAGCAGAACTCCTTTTGCTGTTCCTCGCTGGGCTGTTGTCTGAGTAAGAAATCGTCTTTTATTGTGTTAAGCTACTGTAAATTTGAGGCTATTATTAAAGCAATTAACCTGTCTTACTGATACAACGGACAAGAGTCCTTCTAGTTTTAAATATTGTGATTTGCCAAAAACCATTAAGAAGAGTTAAGAAATGTGAAAACACTTTCAAAAGTAAAAGCCTTTATAAGTGTAAGTAAAATTTTTCTAATAGTCAAGGTAGATTTGCAGAAGTATTCAAAATAATTTAAATTTAATATTTATTTCAATAAAGCAGTTCTTGTTTTGCACAATTCCAATATGCATGGTCTTTAGTTACCATGGTTTAGGTAAATGACACCAAATTCCCAACAACACAGCTCAAATTTCAGTTGCCACAGTATAACTGTGTGTAAAAAACAGACTTCACTGCTAGCTCTTCAGTCCACAAATTATTACATAAATAACAGATGTGCATTATGATTAGTGACCAATCATGTCACATCTTTTTTTTTTTTTTTGAGGAAGATTAGCCCTGAGCTAACATCTGCCACCAATCCTCCTCTTTTTGCTGAGGAAGACTGGCCTTGAGCTAACATCCTTGCCCATCTTCCTCTATTTTATATGGGGGACGCTTGCCATAGCATGGCTTGGTAAGTGGTGCGTAGGTGTGCACCCGTGATCCGAACCCGCAAACCCCAGGCCACTGAAGTGGAATGTGCTAACTGAACCACTGCGCCACCTGGCCGGCCCCTCATGTCACTTCTTTTAAAGTCTGTTGGTCATTGGTTAGCACATGTGTTATTAAATTCATGCAAAGTGTGAACTTGTGTGGCCTCTTTGTCACCCATTGATAAACCTGTTTGACATTTTACATAAAAGGATACTTGAAAGAGGAAATCGGCTAATCAAGATGAAAGCCCTGCAAAGAAACAAAAGGTGATAGTGTTGGAAGTGAAATTCCAGTTGAATATAAATGTACTCATAGAAGGAATAGCTGACTGTGGGAATGTTAACACTGCTGCCGTTGGAGAGACTCTGCATACGCAGCCAGAGGAACTGGGTAAAGGAGAATTTATTAACATGAATGAGGAAAGCAGTTGTGATGAAAAGGACGGAGATGTCCCAGAAAGGGTCGCCCTGGCATAAACTTAACATTAAAAGAACATTTGGAAATATTTCATGACATCGAACATGCAAGGATAAAATGGTAGAAGCTGATCCAAATATAGACAGGAATATAATGGTTTTCAAGGCACAGAAAAGATGCTTGCTCTGTGTTGTATATAATAGGAAGTTGAAGGAAGCAGTATTCACACTACTCTTGATAGCATTGTTTTTCATAAAGAAAACACTTTAATTCTCAATATTTCTCGTGTTTTAAATTACAGTATGTTGAATAAAATATATTTTACTATTTTTTATTTCCCTATATATATATGAAATGGTTTTAAACATTCATGTACAATTTTTTAAAATTTTGTGACACATTAGATTTTTTCCAGTTTTACTGAGAAATAACTGACATACATCACTGTATAAGTTTAAGATGGCCAGCCTGATGATTTGACTTACATATATCGTGGAACAATTACAATAGGTTTAGTTAACATTTATCATCTCATATAGGAACAATGAAAAGAAAAGAAAAAAATTCTTGTTATGAGAACTCAAGATCTATTCTAACTTTTTTATATATCATACAGCAGTGGTAACTATAGTCACGATGCTGTACATTACATCCCTAGTTATTATTAATCTTATAACTGGATGTTTATACCTTTTCACTACCTTCTTTTAATTTCCCTCGCCCCCACCTCCTGCCTCGGGTAACCACAAGTCTGATCTCTTTTTCTATGGGTTATGGGTTTGGTGTTTTTTTTTTAGATTCCACATGTAAGTGAGGTCATACAGTATTTGTCTTTCTCTGTTTGACTTATTTCACTTAGCTTAATGCCCTCAAGATCCATCTATGTTGTTGCAAGTGGTAGGCTTTCCTCACTTTTTTTAATGGCTGAATAATATTCCCTTGTATGTATATACCACAACCGTTCATCTATCAATGGGCACTTAGGTTTTTTCCATGTCTTGGCTATTACAAATAATGCTGCTATGAACATGGGGTACAGATATCTTTTTGAGTTAGTGTTTTATTTATATATATATAAATAAAAAAAATATATATATTGGGGGGGATGAGGAAGATTGGCCCTGAGCTAACATCTGTTGCCAATCTTCCCCTTGTTTTTCTTCTCCCCAAAGCCCCAGTACATGGTTGTATATCCTAGTTGTAGGTCATTCTAGTTCTTTTATGTGAGTTGCCACTACAGCATGGCCTGATGAGTGGTGTGTAGGTCTGCACCCAGGATCTGAACTAGCAAACCCCAGGCTACTGAGGTGGAGAGTGCCAACTTAACCACTCCACCATGGGGCCAACCCCCTCAGTTAGTGTTTTCGTTTCCCTTGGATATATTCCCAGAAGTGGAATTGCTGGATCATATGGTAATTCTACTTTTATTTTTTTGAGGAACTTCCTTATCGTTTTCCTTATTGGTTGTACCAATTTACAATTCCATCCACACTGCATAAGGGTTCCCTTTTCTCCACATCCATGCCAGCATTTGTCTTCTCTTCACATACAATTTTTGAGTGGACAAATACATATATCTTTAATTCTTTGGGTGAATACTTAGGAGTGGAATTTTTAGGTTGTATAGTAAGTGTAAGTTTAAATTTGTGAGAAACTGCCAAACTCTCTTCCAAAGTGGCTATACCTTAAATATGTTTGAGTTATACCTTATAAATTTTGATATTTTTTCATTTTAATTAAGTTAAAAATATTTTAAAACTTGCTTTGTGGTTTTCTCTTTGAACCATGGGTCATTTAGAAATATGTTGTTTAATTTCCTAATATATGGGGATGATTCACATTTCTTTCTCTTATTGATTTATAGTTTATTTCCATTTTGATCAGAAATCATATTCTGTATGATTTCAATATTTTTTGATCTCAATCAATTTATTGAGACTTGTTTTATGGCCCAATATGTGGTATCTTTCAGTTAATATTTCCGAGTATGGCTCAGATCTCCTATATTTTTTGTTTGATTTTTTGTCTATTTGTCCTACCAATTGCCAAGAGAGCGGCATTGAAATCTCAAACTGTAGTTATGAGTTTATTTTTTGTTTTATTTCTAACAATTTTCCTTCATGTATTTCAAGCTCTGTTTTTAGAGCTTATATATTTAGGATTTTTATATATTTAGAACTTTTATGTTTTATATATTTAGGATTTTCATGTTTTCTTGACAAACTGACCACTTTATCTTTATGTATTGTTCTTCTTTGTCCCTAGTAACATTCCTTGCATTGAAAGCTATTTTGTCTATAGTCATTCCAAAAAGTTTTTGGTTGGTTTTAGCATGTTATGTTTTTTTCCATCTGTTTGCTTTGAATCTGTGTCCTTTACTTAAAGTGGTTTTTGTATAGGTAGCACATAATTGGATCTTGCTTTACTTATCCAATCTGACAACTCTGTTTTTCACCTGGAGGCTTTAGACCATTTACACTAGAAATTTAGTGTAACTATCAGTGTCTTTGGATTTAAATTTGCCATCTTGCTCTTTCTTCTCCATTTGTTTCATATATTTTTGTTCCTCTTTTCCTCTTTTAATGCATTTTTTTCTTCTTTCTTTTTTTTGCTGAGGAAGATTCACCCTGAGCTAACATCTGTGCCAGTCTTCCTCTATTTTGTATGTGGGTTGCTGCCACAGCATGGCCACTGACGAGTGGTATAGGTCCGTGCCTGGGAACCAAACCCATGCCACTAAAGCAGAGTGCACCGAACTTAACCACTAGGCCATGGGGACAGCCCATTACTGCACTCTTTTTAGTTGAGATTAATTTAGTTTTAAAAAATGATTCCATTTTATCTCCACATTTGACATATTATATCCATTTTTTCAAACTTTTAGTAATTGCTCTAGGATTTCCAATATGCATCTTTACCTTTTAAAGGCTACCTTCAGATAATGTTACACTACTACAAATATAGTGAGAGAAGTTTGCAGCACAATATTTCTGTTACCTATGACCTTTGTGCTATTGTCACATATTTTACTTTACACATAAGTGCCAAAATACATTATTATTTTTTATTTTGAACAACGAATTATCTTTACAGGATTGAAAAATAAAATAATTGTCTTTTACATTCATACATAAATTTACTATTTCCATCTGGTATCATTTTCTTTCTGCCTGAAGAACTTTCTCTAACATCTTAGCTTTTGTTTGTTTTAAAAATTCTCTGTTTCATCTCCATTTTTGAAAGATATTTTTGCTGAGTCTAGAATTTCAGTTAAGCTTTTAAAATTTTCTTCCAACAATTTGAAGATGTCATTCCATTGTCTTCTGGGTGGCATAGTTTCTAACGAGAATTTTATTGCCATTCTTACCTTCAATTCACGGTTTTGTCAAAATGCAGATTCTTTTTCAGCCCTGAGATTTTGCGTTTTTAGCAAACTCCCAGTTGATGCCTATTTTGATGGGCTAAAGACCACACTTTAAATAGCAAGGTTTTATAGCGCATTCTAAACTTACTGAGTCAGAACCTGCGTTTTATCAAGATTCCTTGTTGATTCGTATGCACATTAGAGTTTGAGAAGCATGGCTATCAAGTGAGAAAGGAGGACCATATATAGTAGGGAAGTGATCATTATTTTCACTTTTCTTAGTCCCTTAGAGTAGGGTCTGATTTGCCTGTTGTTTGTAGTCAGCTCCTGTTCTGATTGCTCAGTTTGCTTTTCTGATTGTCTGGTGCCCATACCATACTGGTTGTTAAGTATTTTGAATGTTACCGGTGATTTTTATATATGTATGCACATTTTTATTGATATGTTATTTTAATAGATTGCCAGATAGACATTTACAAGATATGTAAGCTCACAATGAATAAAAATTTTTTCTTGGCAGGAAGTTTGATTATCTTTGCTTTTTTTTAAACACGAGTAGACTAATATGTATTACTATTAAATCTTAATCAGGTAATTAATAAGCATCTCATGGTTTACACCATTACTTCCTAGTGCTTATCATAATTCCCTTTCATCAGCCAGTGCTTATAGATAGGCTTTAATTTCCTCAAAACATTAGAAGAGAATATCCACTAATGATGAGGAATTTAATTGCATTTCTCTGCACTCAACACTCCTACAAGTACTTGGCTTTCATTTTCTTGCTCTCAGTGTTCAGGATTTTTCAGTTTAAGAAATAAAGAAAAGACATATCCTGGTATACAATAGGGATATTTATTGAAAAATAGGACAGTAATTTGAAACGTTATCATAAAAAAAGCTAGGCAAATCTTAAGAAACCTTGACATTAACAGCAAAGAGAGATTTTTAACTCTTGAAGATTATAAAAAGCACCAAGATGAAAATGTGATTTTAAGCAGGGCATATCTAAAAAGTAACTAATCTAAATATACTTTACTTGCCTAAATTATGTTGTTTGATTTTCTTCACTATAGATATTCTTCTTTCCTCTCCAGGGGAAAGCAGTATTTACAAATAATGTTTATTCTCATTTTCACATGCTCTTACATTCATATATGTCCATAAACAGCATATACTGTTTTTTTGTGTGTGTTTTTAAGCTTTATTTAGTTGGTATCTTACTTGTAAGCATCATTATGAGCTATGTCTTTTCTTCATTTAATATAATGTTTCTGAGAAATATCCATGTTGTTATATGTAGCTCTAGTTCATTTATTTTACCTGCAGATTAGTATTTGAGTATATCGCAACATACGTATATCTGTTTTCCTGTTGAAGAACATTTAAGATGTTTTCAAATTTTGCTATTGCAAAGAATGCTGAAAGAAAAAGTCAGGTACATTACTTCTTAGAATATATTTGAGAATTTCCCTATTGTAAATACCTAGAGTTGGAATTGTTGTATCTTATCTGTGGGCATTTTCAATTTCATTAGATGATACAAAATTGCTCTTTGCTCTCTGACATGATTTTAACCCTTATGACCCACACACAGCATGTGAATTCTTGTTTTTCTTCTCCCTAGTTTAGAATCGCTGGGATTTTTTTGTTGTTGTTTGTTTGCTTTTTGTAAGGTTAAGAGAGCTGGCCTGAAAAATTGCTGCCTGGGCATGGTGTCTTGAGAGAAGAGACTTTGATAGATGATTAGTTTATTTAATGTTTATTGCTTAATTCCATTTTTCTTGAGTCAATTTTGTAATCTCTTTCTAGAAAATTATGTTTCAAATTTATTGACAATCTTTAATGTACCTAAGTTTTGTTTCATTTTTCATTCCTAACATTGTTTAGTTTCAGCTTTCTCTCTTTTCTATGTTTTGCTGGAGATACATTGCTTTCATTAATTAAAAATTGCTTTCTTGTGTTTTTTCTCTGTTTTCTATATAATGTCTTTTGTTGTCTTTTAAAAAAAATTTAATCCTGTCCTCATTTTTTAGATTTACTTTCTTGTTCTTATTCTAGCATGTTGAGTTGAACACAACTCATTTATTTTTAATCTCGTTTTATAATATCTGTATTTACGGCTATAAATTAAACTCTAATACCACTCCAGCTGCATCCCATGTTTAGTGCTTGCATTGTTTGATTCTTAATATTTTGTCATTGCCATCGAACATATATATGTGTGTATCCCCTTCTCCTCCAAGGAGGACTGTATTTTCTTGATGATTTCCAATTAAATTTTGATATCAGAGAACATGGTGTATGTCATGCAATTCTTTGACATTTTTTGACTCTTCCTTTATTGCTTTTTATGAGGTCATTTTTGTAAATATTCCGTGTATATCTGATAAAAAAGTTCAATGTTTATATCTCTTAGATCACATTTGATAATTTTCTTTAATAAAACCTTATATACTCAATACATTTGTCTTGATCTATCAATATCTAATGTATGTGGGCTAAAATTTCCCCAAATGACTGAGGGCTTTTCAAATTCTCCTTGTGTGTATTTGAGTCCATTTTCGCTTTGTATATAAGACTGAATGTTTAGGGATATACATAACCATGATTGCTTTATCTTCTTGAATTGTTCCTTGTATTATTATTAAGGTCTAGGGATTTTACCCTGTTCATGTTTTCCTTTTTGCCTCAAGTTCTACTTAGGCTGATATTGATATTACCCCAGCTAGTTTCTTTTTGTTTGTATTGTTTGCATGCCATTTTTCAATTATTTTGTGATCCTGCCCTGTGAAGGTAATTAGGCTAATAAATCCAGTCATTGAGCCAGTGTGCACCTTGGTACATTCTTGCTTATAAAGCTTGTGCCTGTGTCCTCCACCTACTTAGAGAGTCAACTGGCTAGAAGCAAGCACTTTGCCAGTCTGGTCCCTGAATCATCTCTGAATATTCCTCTTGGAACCTCTACTTTAGACAGACAATATTTGATATTAATCTTTCTTTTCTTTTCAAAATTTTTTTCTCCACTCCTAATAGATTTTTAAAATTTCTTTAGGCTGTTTTCTACTTCCCTCTCTAATCCCATTATTTATTTTAGGATTGTGGTGCACAGCCTTGATTATGTATTGGACTCATCTGTGAGCTTTAAAAACTAGTGAAGTCTGGGTCCCCTTCCCCTCCCAACAGATCATGATTTACTTAGTTGAGGGTTAAGGCTTGGGCATTGGGACTTTAAAAGCTCCCCAGACAATTCTAATGTGCAGCCAATATTGAGAATTACTGTCTGGCTCTCAGTGCTCTCCCAGACAAACTCGTCTTTTTGCTGAAGCTGTTGCTGATTCTGGCTCAGCAAGGGGAAAAAGGGGAATAAAAGGTCTTTTAGTTTAGCTGTAGAGTTATGAAGCTCTTTATTTACTTCAAGGTCTCTTACTTCTCTTTATAGATTGTGTTTCTGAGATTTGGATGTCTCTGAAATTGCTCTTGCCTTTGCATAGTTTTGTCCTGCATTCATTTGGCTATGGATTATCTTTATTTTTTTTCTCCATCAATTTATCGTCCTAGAATTCCCCAAACATTTGATCTGTCAATATACTATTCATTGTTTTCTAGAACTACAATATATTAATAATATAATATACTGTAATAAGTTTTATAGTTCTAATTTATATATAATATAGTTTTGTATTAATGCGAATATAGTAAGAATATAATATTAATGTAGAACATACATGTATAATATAGTATATCACTATATATATATATTTTGTATTTCAGGGGACTCTGAAAGGGATGGTAGATGAATTTCTCAGACTCTTTCTTGATCTAATCTTTGCGTCTTCATTAAACTCTCTCTTAAAGTATTGTATGAACTAATTGAATCCTTTTTGGTTCCTCATAAGCCATACTTTGCCCCTTAGAAAGTTTTGTACAGGAAACTTGTATCCTTTCTCAGATGATCCCACAGATTAGTTATAGTTTCCTGGACTTTCCTCCCTGGGATTTTGGATCAGAGTAGGTCCTGGGAAATTTGGGCAGAGAGGGAAAAGATAATTTCCATGGCTCCTGAGGTCACACTTCTGCCACATTGAATTCTGTACTCAGAAAAGCATCAGATAAATGCTTTACATTAAAGGGGAAAGGTCTAAAAGGCTTAATGTACTATTTTCAACAGCAAACTTAATGGTTTAGTTCAAAAGAGAAATCTTCAATTATGAAATTTTAAACATTAGGTAAGAGGTCAATTAGGGAAGGTGAAATCGTTCAAGTAAACTTATTGCTTAGACAGACTTGGGGTCTTCTTGTTGTGACTTATTAAGTTGGGGTGAAAATACACTTATAAGGTAATAAATATTTCACCTAAGAGTATGACTAGGGCTAATACATTTTATTATATTTTATATTATATATTTCTTGCCTGCTCTTCTATTTTTCATTTTCTGTTGTGTTAAAACCTTGATTTACTATTTATTGTGCTCACAGAATATATGGAATCCTAAGTCCCAGGGAATGTATTTTGATCAATATGGGGAATCATATGATGACAGGTTTATGGATTGATATTTGGAAATAATAAATATTTACTAGATGAAATACACAAAACAGTTGAATAGATTTAGCTCAGTCTTCCTTATGATAGTCACCAAGAGACCAGTTGAAAAATATCAGCACGGAAGTATTATTTTTTGAGAAAATTTATAACAACTGAACGCAGAACTTTAAGATGAAGTTGCCAGCACAATCTTACAGCATCATCCCTAGGTGCTGTCAGAAAGATTGAAATTGTTGATCTCCATCATTATTTTCTACATTGTACAGGTAAATAAATGTTCTTCAATGAATTCAGTTCATAGTGCCAGTATCTTGAAAGGCACTTTACATCAGTGCTTCCTATCATATATCAACATAAGATTACTAGTCTCAGCTCTTCTGATTGTGTTCTGAAAACTGGTATTTATCTTAATCCTCTCTCTTTTCCCTTACCAAGATATCTTTTTCATATCATTCAGGCAATTTTGCCTCGGCATTTTCTTTGGGGATTACAATTTCTATTATGTCTCCTGAGGTCTCTTCTAATAACTAGTGGAAAGGAATTAGGGACTCCAACTTTGATGATTTGCGAGTGTGCTAGTCCAACCCTGCAGCAGTTTTTCTATATTCCTAATATTTTTATATTCCTAATAAACACAGCTTGCTCAATTGTTTGGTCACTTCTCAGATGATTGAACTCTACCAATTAACAACTGATAAATGGCTTTACTAGGAAAAAAAAAATCATGTTTGCTTTCTTTTGGTAGGAGGGAGCCATAGAAACAATCCTGTCATTGGAAATTTGTCTAAACAAAAGGCTAGAGGAAAAAATCTTACCAACTATTAAAAGGAGCAAGGTGGAGTTCAAATTTGACTGATACAGACACAATTATCTTTTATAGCATGAGTTCATGGTAAATTTGTTTCTTTTTATGCTTCAATGATTAACAGTTTAATTATAAAATGAAATATTTATTTCTGTGTAAAGTGACATTATTAAGCCAATAATTTTATTATGACAATTTAATACAGATCCTTTATTTTTTTAATTTTTATTTTTTTCAGATGTACATCATATTTCGAATTCTGTATGCATTACATCATGTTCACCACCCGAACACTAATTATAGTGCATCCCCTCACATGTGAGCCTAATCACCCCTTTTGCCCTCCCCCTTCTCCCCTTCCCCAATGGTAACCACCAGTCCAATCTCCAATGCTATGTGTTTTTTTTTTTTTTGTCGTTTTTATCTTCTACTTATGAGTGAGATCATATGGTGTTTGACTTTCTCCCTCTGACTTATTTCACTCAGCATAATACCCTCAAGGTCCATCCATGTTGTCACAAATGTCCGGATTTCGTCATTCCTTACGGCTGAGTAGTAGTCCATCATGTATAAATACCACATCTTCTTTATCCATTCATCCCTTGATGGGCACCTAGGTTGCTTCCAAGTCTTGGCTATTGTGTATAATGCCGCAGTGAACATAGGGGTGCAAGTATCTTTATGCCTTTGTGTTTTCAAGTTCTTTGGTTAAATACCCAGCAGTGGAATAGCTGGGTCATATGGTAGATCTATGCTTAATTTTCTGAGGATACTGCAAACTGCTTTCCATAGTGGCTGCACCAGTTTGCACTGCCACCAGCAGTGAACAAGGGTTCCCTTCTCTCCACACCCTCTCCAACATTTGTTGATTCCTGTCTTGTTAATTATAGCCATTCTGACCGGAGTGAGGTGATACCTCATTGTAGTTTTGATTTGCATTTCCCTGATAGCTAATGATGTTGAGCATCTTTTCATATGCCTGTTGGCCATCTGTATATCTTCTTTGGAGAAATCTCTGTTCAGATCTTTTGCCCATTTTCTAATTGGATTGTTGGTTTTTTTGTTGTTGAGCTGTATGAGTTCTTTGTATATTTTGGATATTAACTCCTTATCTGATATGTGGTTTGCAAATATCTTCTCCCAATTGTTAGGTTGTCTTTTTGTTTTGTTGATGGTTTCCTTTGCTGTGCAGAAACTTTTTAGTTTGATGTAGTTTGTTTCCCTTGCCCGGTCAGACATGGGACTTGAAAATATGCTGCTCAGACCTATGTCATAGAGCATACGGCTTGTGTTTTCTTCTAGAAGTGTCATGGTTTCGGGTCTTACATTCAAGTCTTTAATCCATTTTGAGTTGATTTTTGTGCATGGTGTAAGGGAATGGTCTACTTTCATTCTTTTGCATGTGGCTGTCCAGTTTTCCCAACACCATTTATTGAAGAGACTCTCCTTTCTCCATCGTATGCTCTCGGCTCCCTTGTTGAATATTAGCTGTCCATAAACGTGTGGGTTTACTTCTGGGCTCTCAATTTTGTTCCATTGATCAGTGTGTCTGTTTTTGTGCCAGTACCATGCTGTTTTGGTTACTATGGCTTTGCAGTATAATTTGAAATCGGGGAGTGTGATACCTCCAGCTTTGTTCTTTTTTCTCAGGAATCCTTTGGCTATTCAGGGTCTTTTGTTGTTCCATATAAATTTTAGGATTCTTTGTTCTATTTCTGTAAAAAATGTTGTTGGAACTTTGATAGGGATTGTGTTGAATCTATAGATTGCTTTAGGAAGTATGGACATTTTAACAATGTTAATTCTTCCAATCCAAGAGCATGGAATATCTTTCCATTTCTTTGTGTCTTCTTCGATTTCTTTCAACAATGTTTTATAGTGTTCGGTGTACAGATCTTTCACCTCTTTGGTTAAGTTTATTCCTAGGTATTTTATTCTTTTTGTTGCAATTGTAAATGGGATTGTATTCTTAATTTCTCTTTCTGCAACTTCGTTGTTAGTGTATAGAAACGCAACTGATTTTTGTACATTGATTTTGTATCCAGCAACTTGACTGTATTCCTTTATTATTTCTAAAAGTTTTTTAGTGGACTCTTTAGGGTTTTCTAGATATAAAATCATGTTGTCTGCAAAGAGTGACAGTTTCACTTCTTATTTTCCAATGTGGATCCCTTTTGTTTCTTTTTCTTGCCTGATTGCTCTGGCTAGGACTTCCAATACTATGTTAAATAAGAGTGGTGACAGTGGGCATCCTTGTCTGGTTCCTGTTCTTAGAGGGATAGCTTTCAGTTTTTCTCCATTGAGAATGATATTTGCTGTGGGTTTATCATATATGGGCTTTATTATGTTGAGGTATTTTCCTTCTATACCCATTTTATTTAGAGTTTTTATCATAAATGCATGCTGTATCTTGTCAAATGCTTTCTCTGCATCTATTGAGATGATCATGTGATTTTTATTCTTCATTTTGTTAATGTGGTGTATCACGTTGATAAATTTATGGATGTTGAACCATCCCTGAATCCCCGGAATGAAACCCGCTTGATCATGATGTATGATCTTTTTAATGTATTGTTGTATTCGATTTGCTAGTATTTTGTTGAGGATTTTTGCATCGATGTTCATCAGTGATATTGGCCTATAATTTTCTTTTTTGTGTTGTCCTTGTCTGGTTTAGGTATCAGGATAATGTTGGCTTCGTAGAAGGAGTTAGGAAGCCTCCCCCCTCTTCAGTTTTTTGGAAGAGTTTGAGAAGGATAGGTATTAAGTCTTCTTTGAATGTTTGGTAGAATTCGCCAGAGAAGCCATCTGCTCCTGGACTTTTATTTTTTGGGAGGTTTTTAATTGCTGTTTCGATCTCCTTACTGGTGATCGGTCTATTCAAATTTTCTACATCTTCTTGGTCCAGTTTTGGAAGGTTGTGTCTTTCTAAAAATTTATCCATTTCTTCTAGATTATCCAATTTTTTCGTGTATAGCTTTTCATAGTATTCTCTTATTATCTTTTCTATTTCTGAGGTGTCCGTTGTAATCTCTCCTCTTTCATTTCTGATTTTATTTATTTGAGCCTTCTCTCTTTTTTTCCTTGGTGAGTCTAGCTAAGGGTTTGTCAATTTTGTTTATCTTTTCGAAGAACCAGCTCTTGGTTTCATTAATTTTTTCTATTTTGTTTAGTCTCTATTTCATTTATTTCTGCTCTGATTTTTATTATTTCCTTCCTTCTGCTGATTTTGGGCTTTGTTTGTTGTTCTTTTTCCAGTACCTTTAGGTGCACTTTTAGATTGTCTATTTGGGATTTCTCTTCTTTGTTGAGGTAGGCCTGAATTGCCATAAACTTCCCTCATAGAACCACTTTTGCTGTATCCCACAGATTTTGGCATGCCGTGTTTTCATTTTCATTTGTCTCCAGGAATTTTTTTATTTCTTCTTTGATTTCTTCATTGATCCAATCATTGTTTAGTAGCATTTTGTTCAATCTCCACATTTTTGTGGCTTTTCTGGTTTTCTTTCTGTAGTGGATTTCCAGTTTCATACCTTTGTGGTCAGAAAATATGCATGGTATTATTTCGATCTTCTTAAATTTATTGAGACTTGTTTTGTGGCCTAATATGTGATCAATCCTGGAGAATGTTCCATGGGCATTTGAAAAGAATGTGTATTCTGTGGTTTTTGGATGGAATGTTCTGTATATATCTACTAAGTCCATCTGGTCTAATGTGTCCTTTAAGGCGAGTGTTTCCTTATTGATCTTCTGTTTGGGTGATCTATCCATTGGTGTAAGTGTAATGTTAAAGTCCCCTACTATTATTGTGTTACTGTCTATTTCTCCTCTTATGTCTGTTAATAATTGCTTTGTATATTTAGGTGCTCCTATGTTGGGTGCATAGATATTTACAAGTGTTACATTTTCTTGTTGGATTGTTCCCTTTATCGTTATGTAGTGCCTGTCTTTGTCTCTTATTACAGTTTTTGATTTAAAGTCTATTTTGTCTGATATAAGTATTGCTACCCCCGCTTTCTTTTCTTTGCCATTTGCATGGAATATCTTTTTCCATCCTTTCACTTTCAGTTTGTGAGTGTCTGTAGGTCTGAAGTGTGTCTCTTGTATGCAGCATATACATGGATCTTGTTTTTTTATCCAGTTGGCCACCGTATGGCATTTGATTGGAGCATTTAGTCCATTGACATTTAAAGTACCTATTGATAAATATGTATTTATTGCCATTTTGTCACTTTTTCTTTTTTTTGGGTGTTTTAGTAGTTCTCAGTTCCTTTCTCTTTCTCTTGCTCTCTTCACTTGTGGTTTGATGGCTATCTTTAGTAATATATTTGATTTCTTTTTTCTTACTTTTTTTCCTGCTTGTTATAGGTTTCTGGTTTGTGGCTACCATGAGGATCCTATTTAATATACTATGCATATAACGGTCTATACTGAGTAAATAGACTCTTTAGCTTGACCTCTTTCTAAAAGCTCTACTTTTTCACTGCCCTCCTCCCACATTATATGTTTTTCACATCATATATAGTCTTTTGTTTAGTGTGTGTCTATCCATTACCCTCTTATCATTGAAATAGGTAATTTTAGTACATTTGTCTTTTAACCTTCATATTATCTTCATAGGTAGTTGATCTGCTGCCTTTACTATACTTTTACCTTACAAGTGATTTTATTGCCTGTTTTTTCTTGTTGTTGTTTTGGTTTTTTTTGATAATTTTTTTTCTTTTATCTCTATTTGTGGTCATTGCTTTTCCACTTAAATAAGTCCCTTCAGCATTTCTTGTAGAACTGGTTTCTTGGTGATAAACTCCTTTAATTTTTGCTTGTCTGGGAAGCTCTTTATCTCTCCTTCCATTCTGAATGACAGCCTTGATGGATAGAGTATGCTTGGTTGTAGGTTTTTTCCTTTTAGCACTTCAAATATGTCGTGCCATTCTCTTCTCGCCTGTAGGGTCTCGCCTGAGAAGTCTGCTGACAGCCTGATGGGCTTCCCTTTATATGTCACTTGTGGCCTTTCTCTTGCTGCTTTTAGGATTCTCTCTTTGTCTTTAATTTTGGACATTTTGATTATAATATGTCTTGGTGTGGGCCTCTTTGGGCTTCTCTTGTTTGGAGCCCTCTGTGCTTCCTGAACTTGGATGTCTGTTTCCTTCCTCAGGTGAAGAAAATTTTCCTCTATTATTTCGACAAATAAATTTTCTGCCCCTTTGTCTCTCTCTTCTCCTTCTGGGACCCCTATAATCCGAATGTTAGCACACTTCATATTGTCCCAGAGTTCCCTTACACTGTTCTCATTCTGTCTAATTCTTTTTTCTCTTTTCTGTTCTGCTTGGGTGATTTCCTCTAATCTCTCCTCTAGCTCGCTGATCCGTTCTTCTGCTTCCTCTACTCTGCTATTGAGTCCCTCTGGTGAATTTCTCATTTCGAGTATTGTATTCTTCATTTCTGATTGGTTCTTTTTTATATCTTCCAGTTCTTTGCTGATGTGCTCACTGTGTTCATCCATTCTTCTCTGCATATCTGTGAGCATCCTCATTATATTTTGTTTGAATTCTTTGTCGAGGAGGTCACTAGTTTCTGTTTCACTTAGTTCTTTTTCTGGTGTTTTGTAGTGTTCCCTTGCTTGGAAAGTATTCCTTTGCCTCCTCATTATGCCTCTTTCTCTGTGCTATTTTCTTTGTACTAGGTGAGTCTGCTATGTCTCCTGATCTTGGAGAAGTGGCCTTATGTATGAGATGCCTTATGAGGCCCAGCAGTGTGCTTCCCTCTCATCACCGGACCATAAGAACCAGGAGTGACCCCTTTGTGGGCTACTTGTGTTCTTCTGCTGTGGCAGGGTTGCTCCCCCTGCAGGTACCCAGGGAGTCTGATCTTTCTTTCCCTGGCCAGCTGTTTGTAAATCCGGTTTGGAGGGGCCTCGGCACTGTTGGCTACAAAGTCTATTACCACACTCTTATTGCAATTGTCCTCTTAATTGGGTTGGCACCCAGTGTAGCTGGTTGCTAGGCTCAGGGGCGTACAGTTGTGATAGGCCTGAGGCCAACAAGGCTGTTGTCAGTTCTCTTAGGAGTGCAGCTGAGTGGGGCTAGCGCTTGGCATGGAGGCACTCAGTTGTTTCAGGCTTTGGAAGGTGGGGCTGATCCTTTTTTTGGCTATTTGTGAAACACAAGTCTTCTGCTGCTGATAAGCCTCACCCCCCCCCCCCACTGGACCACATACACTGTCAACACAGTCCTGGTCCGTGCACACTTCTCAACCCCCTGGAGTGTACCCCACCACCACACTGCAGAGGCCCCCACCTCTGCCCCACTGTCCCCCACAGTTCACCTGGTCCTCACACAAGCCCTGCCCCACAGAGGCAGACACCCTTCCTTGCCTTCCTGTAGAGGATCAAGGCACTCAGTCAATGCAGGTCGAAAAGTAGCCTGAGGGCTTGCTGTTAGGTGGGGCCAGTCCCTAGGGCGGGTTGCCTGCCTGACTGAACTGGATTAAATCTGTGCTCTAGTGGGTGTGGCAGACCCCTGGGCTAACAGCCCAAGGGATGCACCTCAATGGCCCCCACCGGTGTCCGTATCAGCACGCCTGGACAAGCTCAGAACAACGGCCCCCACCAATGTCTCAGTCTCCGGAGAGGATCCTCTTCTCACCAAGATGCCCCCAGAGCCCACCAGGTGAGTCTCGTTTCACCAAAGGACAGTCAGCCTTCTCTCTGGTGATTTTAGGTTGCTGCAATGAGTGAATTTGTGCGTGGGCCCTTTAAGACCCGGATCTTTTCGGCTTTCGGCCAATAGCTTTTTTGGGGTGTCCTCGCTGCAGTTAATAGCCAGCAAAGCCAGACAGTAAGACCCTCATCTCAGTTTGGCTGAATCTGAAGGATGCTTATAGCAGTATTGCCCCCGCTCTGGACCTCACTCCTCCAGGGAGGGCTCGTACCTTAGGTTGGCTCCCGCCTGGCCAGCTGGGAAGCTCTGCTGCTCCCAAAGGTGGCTTTTTTCTTCTCTGCTGGAGTTACTGCCTCTTCTGCTTTCATCAGGACTGTCCCTTGTCCTGGGGGTTCTTTTTATCCAGTTTTCAGTTTTCAATCCAGATTCTTCCCAAAATTGTTGTAACCTGGTTGTGTTCATGGGAGGAGGCGAGTTCAATGTCTGCTCATAGCACCATCTTGACGAGATCCCTAATATGGATACTTTATATTATTTTGTTTTACCATGAAAACCGAGCACAGTTCCCCCCCCCCCCCCCAACTTTATTCAGACAGCCCTTAGGCAAAACTGTAGCTAGCCTCTCTCAATATCTTGTTTTTCTCTTCTCTCCCCTTGTTCTTACTTTGTGGTGTTGATCTCTTTCAGGAACTTAGAGTTCTTATGGTCTCTGTTATTTTGTCTTCTCTTTAAAGCTCCATCTCAAGAAAGCATCTCATTGATTCATTCAAATTAACATTTTATTAGACTTTATAAATCTGCATTTTAACACAGGACAAAGTCCTAATTTTGCTTACACCAATAAATGAAATTCAAATCAGGCATAAGTTGGAGTGAGGAAATTTGGGGGAAATTTAAGCTTACTGTTGTGCTTGAAAATTGTCTAATAAATGACTGCTTATTAAACTTGTGCTGGATTGTCTGTTGTCAACTCAGCACCATCACCATTTCTTTCTGAGGCTGAGAACTATATTTTCAAGAGTGCTCTTGGGGCCGGCTTGGTGGTGCAGTGGTTAAGTGTGCACGTTCCCGGGGTTCGTTGGTTCGGATCACAGGTGTGGACATGGCACCGCTTGGCACGCCATGCTGTGGTATGCGTCCCACATATAAAGTAGAGGAAAATGGGCCCAGATGTTAGGTCAGGGCTGGTCTTCCTCAAAAAAAAAAAAAAAAAAAAAGAGTGCCCTGCCTTGAATGGGTTCCCTGTTAGTGTCGTCCAAATTCCACTCGGCCTCTTTTGCCAATAGAAGCAGTTCTTCTTCCCTTAACTGAGGAGATTAGCCTCTTCTTGCATGAAAACCATACGATGAGCTCTCCTGAAGTAATCATCTTTCTGAAAAATGCTGACCATCCTTAAAATTCAGTCCCACTTCCTCTCATTTCTTCTAGACCTGTAATTAGACACAAACTCTGTAGGTCACAGGAAGATGGGTATGAAGTATGACCTAAGAGGAGATACCATACTTGCCAAAAATGATAAGATATTGCCAATTTACATTAAAGAAACCTGAAGATGATATGGGAATATATCACTTGGTGTATATCACTAACCAAAGACTCTGGATTCAGTTTGTGGCCTTGAGAACCTGGGAAAGGCTCTATGAGTTTCCTCAGTTGGTTGACTAAAACCTGAATCCAGTAGTGGCTATTGTCAGAGTCTGGGATTAGCCTATTACAGTTTCGTGGGATACATAAGACTCTTGAGGTCCAATGTAAAGAACTTTATCATTGTGTAGCAAGCAGTATGGACATCGTGTTTGCTTCATTTTCTCTTGTCCCCTAAGTCTCAGAAGGATAATTCAGACAGCTCAGGTAGATGATGTGCATGCTCTGGATTGTCTTGTGGGTAAGGAACAATGAATTTGAGGAATCTACCTATTTTATAGCAAGCATACACTTTGACTGATGGAGACATTACCTCATACCTGAGGGTTAATCACTGAAAGCGCAACCGAGAGAAATGGCTTGGGTAAAAAGCAATCAGAGACTTGTATTCACAGAGTACCTGGCAAGAACATATAGTTTTGCTCAGAGTCCATGGTGGAATGCCTTTCCCATACATCTACTCCTTGACGCTAAATGTGCTTGGCAAAACTCAAATTTTTACAATTGTGTACACTTCATTGATCATTCTGATTGATCTGAAGGATTGAGGCTGAGGCCAAATTCATTCAATTTGTTTCATACAACAGTTAATTAAAGGTACTGTCAACAAGACTCAGGGTGAGGCCAGCCTGCAGTATTGACATCACCTATGCCTCCCAAGGTTCTGGACTCAGTCAACTGTGAATAAGTCGGAGGAGAATCAGTAGGTCCTATTTCGGACAGACAGGATGTAATCCAAGTCCAGTCTATTATCCATTATGACCTTTTCAGAGGAGTTTAGACGATGAATGTGCTGATCTTTGGTTTCATTGCCAATAATTGCAGGGGCAATAGATGGCACAAAAGACAATCTTCATTCCCAATGGAGAGACATTCTGTGGCCCACTCTCCTCCACAGACAAACATAAAACTTGAAGGGCACGGGTTTGATTTAGCCACACAGGCAGTGTAATCAAGTAATTGCAGCCTTGATTGCTATACATAGCATAACCCAAGGCTTTTTGGGTGTCAGAAGAGCCATATGAATTTGTCTCAGTCATTGAAACATGAAGCCATATGAATTTGTCTCAGTCATTGAAACATGATTGTGTCAGTTGTTGTGTTTGTACACGTACAAGGGGGGACCCATGTACTAAAGCTGATATTGATGGCATCGAGCGTAACAGAATAGTTCAGGATCAGTCGTGTCCAAATGGGTTTTTCTGTTTTCATAGCACATGGATAGTGATGACAAGCAAGTTAGATTGCCAGCTGCAGCTGCTGCTTGACTCAGAGCACAGCAATTATTAGAATAGAAATACTCAGCAATTAGTGGGTATACTCATATTGGTTTCCTGACCTATTGAGTGACAAGGAGGGTCAAATGGAAAGCTCTGGAGCTGCTCTTTCTTGTCATAATAGTAAACAAAAGCAATACAGCTTTTCTGGAGGGATTTCAGACATTTGTGTCACCATCAAACACTTGAAAGAAGTAGGAATGATGATTCATATTACATCTCTACTAAAGTTATCTATTTTTCTGGTACAGAAGACAGACAACACTTGGAAAAAGACAGGGGAGTATCATAAACTTAATCAGATGGTGATTTCATTCACAGATAGTGTTCTGGATGTGATTTCTTTACTTGAGCAAATTAGTTTTGTCCGTGGTTCCTTGTATACAGCTACTGATCAGGCAAATTCTTTTTTTTTTTTATACCTATTAATAAAGACACACCAAAAGAAGTTGAGTAATGAGAGAAGTCCACAAGTCAAAGTTCAGAGAAGAGTGCATTCCAAGCAGACACTAGTTAGTACTATGGCTATCAACCGAGGCTGGGGCTGGAGCATACTAGCAAGGTGAAGAGTGGCATGGGATGAGGTGAAAAAAAAAATGCTATGTTTTGATGGCATAGGGCTTTTAAGGAAAGAATTTAGAACAACATGTTAGATTTCATTTTAAGCATAGTGGGCAGGGCATTGGTATGACCTGATTTGTGTTTTAGAAGATTTCTTCAACTATTGTGTGGATAATGGATTGAAGTGGGGCAAGAATGTCGGGCATGAAACAGTTAGAAGGCCATTTCATAGGGCATGTGAGAGATGATATTGGCTTGAACTGAGGTAGTAGTAGTGGAGATGGAGTGAAATGGATGAATTAGGGAAATATTTTGGAAAGCAGAGTTAGTAGAATTTGATGAATTGAAGGTGAGAAAGCAAGGATGACCTTAGGTTTTTGGCCTGAGCAACTGAATGGTTAGTAATACAGGTTATGAACTAGGGGTGGCATGAGGACTAAGGTAAGGGGTTGAAGACTGTAGGGAGAAGATATGGTGGGGGAGTGGGAAGATTGAGAATTCTCTTTTGAGCATATAATGTTTGAGATGCCTTTAAATAGCCAATGAGATGTCCAGTAGGCAGTTGGATATATGAGTCTGGCATTCAGGAGAGTGGTCCAGAACAGGTATAGATTTTAGAGTTATTGACTTACAGATGATATTTAAATCTATGGGATTTCCTAGAGGCAAGGGGAATCCAAAGATGAGATGTAGATTCATGGTCAACACTGGAGCACTCCCAACATTTAGAAGATAAGCAGCAGAAGAAGAGACAACAAAGGAATCTAATGAGTGAGGTAGAAGGAAAACGGGAAAAAGTTGGATCATAGAAACCAAGAAAAGAAAGCATTTCAAAAAGGAAGAATGATCAAGTATTTTATTTTATTTTTAAAACCACTTTATTGAGGTATGATTTATGTACAAAAAACTGTACATATTTAATATATATAACTAGATGAATTTGGCGTTAAGTATACATCCATGAAAGCATCATCACAATCTATGCCATAAATGTGTTCACCACCTCCAAAAGTTTCCTTCTGCCCTCTTATTTATTTATCGATAAGAACACTGAACATAAGATCCACTCTCTTAGCAAAATTTTATGTATATAATTGTTAACTATAGGCACTATGCTATGCAGATCTCTAGACTTATTCATCATGCATAACTGGGAATTAGTACCTTTTGATGAATACTCCTCTGTTTTCCCCTACTCCCAACCCCTGGCAGCTACCATTCTACTCTCTGTTTCTATGACTTTGACTATTTTAGATTCCTTATATACATGGTATCGTGTAGTATTTGTCTTTCTGTGTCTGACTTATTTTCTTAGCATAATGTCCTCCAGATTCATCCATGTTGTTGCTAATGGCAGGATTTCCTTCTTTTTTAAGACTAAATGATATTCCATTGTATATATGTATATACCACATTTTCTTCATCCATTTGTCTGTCGATGGGCATTTAGGTTGCTTCCATATCTTGGCTATTGTGAATAATGCTGCAGTGAACATGAGAGCACAGATACCTCTACAAGATCTTGATTTCAATTCCTTTGCATATAACCCTGATCTGAGATTGCTGGGTCATTTAGTATTTCTGTTTTTAATTTTTTGAGGTAACTCCATACTGTTTTAATAGTGGTTACACCAATTTACATTCCTACCAACAGTGCACAAGGGTTCCCATTTCTCCACATCCTCACCAACAATTATCTTTTTAAAAATTTTTGTTTTTATGATACCATCCTAACAGGTGTGTGGTGATGTTTCTTTGTGGTTTTAATATGTATTTCCCTGATGATTAGTGCACCTTTTCAGGTACCTATTGGCCATTTGTATGTCTTTGGAGAAATGTCTTTTCAGGTTTTTTGCCCATTTTTAAAATCGGGTTATTTGGTTTTTTATTATTGAGTTGTAGAAGTTCCTTATATACTTTTTACTTTAACGCTTTATTAGATATATGGTTTGCAAATATTTTCTCCCATTCTATAGGTTGTCTTTTCATTTTGTCAATAAACTTTGAGACAAAAACTGTCACAAGAGACAAAGTCATTACATATTAATAAAAGGGTCAATTCAATAGGAAGATATGACAATTATAAATAACTATGCACTCAACATCAAAGTACCTAAATATATAAAGCAAACATTGACAGATTTGAAGGGAGAAATAGCAGTACAATAATAGTAGGAGACTTCAATACCCCACTTTCAATAATGAATGGATCATCTAGACAGAAAATTAGTAAGGAAACAGCAGATTTGAACAACACTATAGACCAAATGGATCAAGTATTTTAAATGCAACTGAAATTTCAAATGCAGTAAAGAGAGACGTGATCTCTGACATTTGATAGCATGGAGATTATAGGGATCTACAAGACGAGTCTCAGAGGTGATGTAGGGATGGAAGTGGTGGGGACTGGTATGTGTTAAGGAGAAAATAAGGGGAGCTTAAAGATATACATAGAATTTAATCAGAACAAAAATGGAATATACAACAGCCCAACAATAATAACAAGAGCAAAATGAAAACAGAGAACTTAGACAGCAAACAAAAACCCAAAACCACAATTCAAAACCTTCCTTCAATTAAATACATCTTTGAGCTATGTTCTTTCTAATTTTCCTCTTAGCACTTACCTTCCTCTGATCACTCAGTTTTATTCCCATACCACTCTAGAGTCTACCTCCACCATCCAGTAAACTGCTCTCTTCACAGTTGTCAACGACTTGTAGTTGTATGTCGCTCTCCTCTTAAAACTTTCTCCTCTCTTGTCATCCACGACCTTTTATTACATTGTTTCTCCTTTCTAACATGTTCTTTTATTTGTTGTCTCTCTTCTTTCCTTCCCCAAATTGTATTTGACAAATTTATTTTCCTTCAGTTTTTATATTCTTCCATACTAATTGTCCCACTCTCTTAAGGCTTCAGTGACTTCAATTATCCCTTCAGTGTGAGTGACTCATACATTTAAATCTTAATCCACTTTCACTTCTAAGCTCTACGCCACATCTCTAACTTTCTTATCAACGTCTTCACTTGGATAGGCTGCAAGCAGCATGTTGCAATCCTGCTCCTCTTCTAAACTTTCCATGTAGTGAAGACAGTAAGCTCTCACAAAGATAATATTCTTGCATAGAGTTGGAAATTGTTCCAGGTCAAAGTAAATTTTATAGGAATAAGAACTCCTTTGGAAATGTATCCATTTTAGATTTTTAAAGTTTAAATGTAAAATAGCTATTAGTAGAAATATTTACTCCTGACAAATGCTGAGAGCTATGTAGAAAGCATGCTTTAATAGTGTAATTAATCAAATGTTTAGTAAGACATTAGTGGTCCAAGGAGAGATTATCAGTATGAATTTTCATTAGGGACAACATACTTCAGACCAGAGTGGAAACATAGTTTGGAATGGCTGATTGAACTATTGAACACTGTACATTTAGAGCACAGCATTTTCATTTGTGTTTTACTGTAAGACACAACAATATGTACGTATGTATATAGCAAGTAAGTCAAAGATTATGATTTTAATGTATTAATTATATTTACCTCAAACATTAAGTTAATGTTATATGGATAATGGTTATTCAAAGTATTTTTATTAATAGGTAGCAGTTTTGAATTGACAAAGGAAAAGACATTTTATTCATAACAAGTTGAAGGTATCCTAATGCAAAAGACGCTTATGGGGTATAAAATTGATTTTTTGTTCTTCATTCATAATATTACATTGAATATGAGCCATGCAATGAAAAACTGCCTGGGATGAATTTATTTAAATACCAAGAATGTTATTATTCTAGTAAGAGAGGGTCCATTCAACTTCTCTATTACATAAGCCTATTGAGTTGAAGGCTTCAGAGATCATTTTTTTGCATGGTATGCAAAGATGAATTCAAAGCCAGTAAATGGTAGTTTAAAGGAGAGAGAGTTGACATAGAAATGCAGAATCAGAAATGGTTTTAAGGAGGAAGTGATATTTAGAAAGGCCTTGAAACATTAATGGGAGTTACATAAGAGGACATGGGATAGGGGAGTTCCAGGTAGAGAAAACAGAATAAGGATTCAAGTGGCAACTCTGAGTGTCTTTGTGGAGCTGAGATGAATTCAGTTTGACTGAATATCTGTGGGTGTGATAAAGATGAAGATTAATTTGGGAAAACATTGTGAGTAGAACTTGAATACCTGGCTCCAAAGTTTGGACTTCTGGAGATAGTGGACAGCCATAAAATTTTTTGAGTTGGGTGTGAAAATAAAGAGTCTCAAGCTTTAGAAAATATAATCTGACAGTAGTGTGTAAAATGCGTTGGTAACTGGAGAAGGAAGAGAACGATAATTGATTTCCTTGCTGTAGTAGCCTATGT
Organism: Equus quagga; assembly: GCF_021613505.1. Lineage (NCBI taxonomy): Eukaryota > Metazoa > Chordata > Mammalia > Perissodactyla > Equidae > Equus > Equus quagga. The sequence continues at coordinate 123,643,102 of NC_060270.1, read as the reverse complement.
GTGGATAGGGTCCTATGGCATTATTGCATTCCAGTTGGTGGAAAAGGCTATACTTTGCTCATATCTGATCCTCCCATTTCCTATGTGAATCTTATGCGAGCTCATCTGTCAAATTTTCTCTGTGGGGACCTTCAGAGACGAATTCTCTTTGTGCGTATTGAACTTCTTGTTGATGGCAAACTGGCACTGCCTTCATTGATTTTTAGCTTTCTACTGTTGAAGCCTCTTGGTTTACTATCCTCATTTTGCATTTTAGACTAGTGCATGAAAATGTTAATTTTCTGGGAATCTTGATTTTCTGATAAGAACAAGGGCGTTAGAGCCAGGCAGACTTGTGTTTGATTTCCATTTCTTGCCCTTATACGGAAGGTCAAAATTCTCTGAGCCTCCATTTCCTGACTGTGAGAATGGGTGAAATAATACATAACTCAAAGTTTTTGAGAATCATCAATGAAATAAATTATGTAAAGAGCTTAGCTTATTGGCTTGTTCATATGAGTGATCAATAAATGTTGCTGGCTTTCCGCCTCATCTTAATTGCCTTTTTGTAGAACTCGGCATTGTTGATGATTTCTTTCTTTAAGATTTCCTTCCTCTTTTCTCTTCTGTAACAACTACTTTTCTTGGGTCTTCTCACACGCCTCTTTGGCCTCAGCATACTCTTTCATCAGCTTTTTACTTTCTTGTATACTGACCTTGCTTGGAGTCTCATTCTCTGCCCTCTCCTTTATGTTCCTAGATGATCTTTATTTCCTACAGTTTCAACTACTATGTGAAAAATGATGTCTCCAAGTTTTTATGTTTAGTAGAATCTGTCTTCTTTAGTTTCATATCCATTTTTCATACAGCAAGCTGAATCTACATGCCTAGATGGTTCACAAATATTTGAAACTTAACATGTCCAAAACTTAATGTTTCTTTTTCCTTTTCCTGTGTATTTCCTCTTAAATTCCCAGTAAATGGCGTCACTGTTAATTGACTTTTCCAAGCCAATGTCTTAGGAATTTTTCTAGACACTTCCCTCAGTCCTACCTTGTGCTGTTCATCAGTTGTCACCTCCTAAATAGTTTTCACTGTGCCTTTGTTTTTTCTGAAAGGGCTGTACTTCAGGCTTTCTTTGCATAGATTATGATAATAGCCTTCTGACACGTTCACCTGCATTCTATCTTTTTCCTCTGCAAATTCTTCCAGAGTCATTTTTCTAAAATGCAAATGACCCCATGTCCATCAGGGTAAAACTCAGACTTCTTACCTCAACATTCAAGGCCACTAGTGGTCAGACCTTGCCTACCTCTTTGGTTTTTTCTATCTCACTAAACTATTGTATATCTCAGGGTACAGTATCATAACTTTTTTTGTGGAAATTGTTTTCTCTGTTTGGCATGTCCTTCTCTATTTTGTCTTTAAGTCTTTATATATTCTTTAAACTCTTAGTTCAAAAGTCAACTCATTTAATATTCAGATATTCTCATTAAGAATCAACTATGTGCTAGGCACTGTGCTAGTCAATTCTTTGTGAATGATTCCTTGACTCCTCAGAACTTCTCATTCAGCCCTGTGCACATCTCTATTATCAAATTGAATTGTCAAGCTCTGCATATTTGTCTGCCTTTTTTGCTGAACCATGTGCTTCTAGAGGGCAGGGAATTTATCTTATTCATCTAGGTGTCATTAGCTCTTGACACAGTCATAGATAATCATTAAATGTTGAACAAATGAATGAATGGTTACCTTAAGCAAAACATTAATAACATTTCTTAGGGAGATTTGGAACAACCTAATTTTCCTTGAGCTTAGTAGAATAAAATACCGTTTCCTGAAATTCTAAACCTTCTGGACTAGAAAATGAATGTTTTAAAATAAATGGAACACCTCAGCATTCTAGGTAATTGGCGTGAATAATTTCTGACAGAAGGCTGAATGTCAAATAGCTATCTACTTTACCTCTCTTTTGTGTTTATCATACATATTTTGGTAGAAATTAGCAATCAACCAAAGAGATGTTTACTCACAGATACCATTGCTTTTCATTTGGGTGTGGATAATGCACACTAAGAAGGCAGGCAGAGTTTCTAGGGAGTAATTGATGTTGACATTTTGTGCTATCATGTGGAAATTCTAAAAAAAGAATAGGCACTAAACTATCATTACATGCCCAATAGTTACAAGCAAGGGTCATGCGGATCAATGATTCTTTAGTGAAATGTCATGTAGCACACACTGTCATTATCTTATTCTTACAAATAAGAAGCAAGAATGAACTGTTCTGTTGAATTCATGGGCAAGGAGGGCTTTTTGGATTGTATAACACTAAATCCTCTTTTTGTAAATGAGACAATTGAGGGCCAAAGATGTTAATGGATTAACTTGAGGTGACAAAGCTAACTAGTGTTAGAGGTAGGATAGAAATCAAACATCCTAACTAAAATTTCTTCCAGTTGTTTTAAGTTCTGGCAGAAGATCATATTCTGTGAACTATGTGGGAGCACGATTGGTATGGTATTCATTTTAAACAGGCACATTCATCAGTCCTTAATTATATGCATATATTTATTCCTATGCTTAATATTTATGCATCAAGTAGCTCATATTTGATCTTAATTTTATGTCATAAACTGAGATTTCACAGATTATATTTTTCCTTTTTTAGCTGTTGAAAAAATCAAGATAATGTCAGTTTTCCCTTCAGCTCTGCACAGATAAATGTAATTAGCCTAATGCAGTTAGTCACTTCAGGGCCCTGGAAGGTTAAGTCTAGTCTCTGGGCTTTAAGTTTCCGTTGGATTTCCTACATTTCCTGGGAAAGTTGTTAGAGTCTGTAACAGACATTCAGGTCCTCAGGAGCTCTGGATTAGAACTTGCCAGGAAAATAACGTGATGTGAAGCTGCCTGATAGTCCGGGAGTAGACAAAGATGGGGATGGAAAAGGAAAGGAAAGGGAGATGAGCAGTACGACAGACGATTAAAGACAAAAAGCAAGGACAATATATCTAAGAAGTAAGAAATGAACCAAGAATTTAAGGCAGGAAAGTGAGTCCTGGCAAAGTGTATGGAATTTTGCCTGTTACAGTAACATGTTGTGCTAGAAAATTTCACTTATCTCATTTAATCTTCACAACTTCAGAACATGTCCCATTTTACGGATGAGGAAATGAGACACACTGAGGTTAAATCCTGTGCCCAAGTCACATACTTAGTAAGTGTCAGGACTAGGATTCAAACCTAAACCTGGTGTCTTCCCCTGTGGCAGGAGGAAAACTCATTATGTGCTTCTCAGAATGCTAGTTCGCAGCTGGTAAGGACTGCTTTGAAAATTTAGCCCTTCTCACTAGGTTGATTCAAATGGCTCTGTAGCACCTGCTCTTGGGAACATCAGTGGGATCCTTAGCAGAGGGCTCTGAAATACTGAGGCCAATTTATAAGCCCTTAATGGTCTTATTACTGAAGATTGTCTGGAAGATGAGAGGGAATTCTTCCATTGGTTTTAGCAGGAGTGTAAGAGGGAGGAAGTTGAAATAGTAGAAATGACGATAATCTAAGACTTCCCAGAAATGAGGGAGTAATGGTGTTTTTTCTTTGGCTGCAGAAATCATTTACATGAACGAGAGTGGAAGCTAGTCCCCAAACGGGGAGGAGGGAGTGTGTGTCTGTGTGTGTGTGTCTCTGTGTGTGTGTGTGTGTGGCTGTGGTAGCGGTCCTGTTCATAAAACTGGGCTGGGATTTGAAGCCCTATGTGATTAAGATTGTAATTACACCTTAGCTTTGATTGTCTCAAAATATGGTGAAACTTGAAAACAAGGTTACTAAGGGTTAAATTGCATTGTACACATTTAAACACATCCACATGCCCGACACCTGCATTAAAATATTTTTAAAAATCACAACTCGCAGTTTATAAAAAAGAGCAGTATGTTTATTTTCATAAGAATGGAACAGTTTCATTTTGTATAAAGAACTAAATATGAAGAATTACAAAGAAGTAAAAAATCAGCCAAAACCTACATGATAGAATAATCGCTTTAAATATTTGCTGAATTAGCATTTAAGATACAGTATCTCTTTATGTGTATAAACAGATAGAAAGATAGAGAGCTAGGTGAAAATAATTTTGGAGCAGATGGGATAGTACTCTACGTGCATTTTTTGATTAAAATATAGCATTTAACATGCATTAATAATAAACCTGAAATTGAAGTAATTTCTTAACTTCAGACTAAATATTTGTTTTTAATCACAAAATCATATTAGGCCTTGGAGTATCTCTCTAGAATTAAAAAAATTCTAAAAAACTTAAGAGATTGAATCATTGCATTTTTAAACTACATTTTTTTCAACATTAGAGAGTAGCTACAGATTTTCAGCTGTGACTAAAGACTTTAGCATACTTAACCACTCGACCGTGAATGGCATTAGCATACTTAGACTTTTCTTCCTTCTCTTCATTTCCCTTATGCCTGGTTCCTTCAGACATTCCTGAACTAGCTTTACTTTGGCCTGATTTTTCTTAAAAAGTTTATATTTCTGCTATCTTGCTATATTTTATGTGTTTTTGCAATCCACACTTAGTCCACAATAAGAACAAGGCAGAATATAAATAAATAAAAGATAAGCATAAAATACTGGAAGTTATTATAATTCAAAATGTTTATAATCCTGACCCCTGATTTACCAGTAATTTTTCTGTGTGTAATAGTATGCATAAAGGTTACCTCTAAATTATATATCAGTTGTTGGAGGCACAATTTAGAACAAGACAGAAGTCTTTCTCTCTCTTTTTTTTTTTTTTTTGCTGAGGAAGATTCACCCTGAGCTAACATCTGTGCCAATCTTCTTCTATTTTGCATGTGGGACACTGCCACAGCAGTTGCTGGCTCAGCATGGCTGCTGACAAGTGGTGTATGTCTGTACCCGGGAACTGAACCCAGGCCGCAGAAGTGGAGCATGCCAAACTTAACCACTAGGCCACAGGGCTAGCCCCCAGAAGTCTCTTTAAATCAGTACACCTGTTCACTAAAGTCTCTTCATAAATTCTTGTGTCTTCAATTTGCCATTTATGATCAGTGGAAAAATATTTACTTTTCTTTGGTGTTGAAGTTGTGGGTTCTAGTATAGTGAGACCATCAGGTGAGTGACTCTTGGCTTACTATTTTTTGAATTATAGGATGTTAAATAAGATCTGCTAGGATCAGGTTCTGAAAGTGAGTTATTTTTCACATATCAAAATCCAAGTTGAAACACTGTCTTACTTGTTAAGATTAATTAAGAAGTGGTACTTGCACATTGGCTCATTAACAGAAGAAAAATTGGCCCTCTTGAATCGCTCATAGAATTTTAGTAGAAAAGTTAATGATGAATGTAAGCAAACCTCATAAAAATATGACCCTTTTACTGTTTAGGAAAAAAAAGAAAACATGATTTTTTTCCCCCTCCAAGGTAAAGATAATTACCCAGTGTGCAGGTCCCCTGCAGCTCTTTTCTGTTCTTTATGTGACCTCTTTCCTAGTGTTAGAAATCACAAACTTAACTGTTTCTGATTTGTATAGTTGAGCAGTATTGGATGTTAAAATATTGGAATTGGACACAGTTGCTCTGTCATAGGTAGACTGGAGCTTGGACAAGTTTCTTAGCCCTATGAGCCTCAGTTTCATCTGAAAAAATGTTGGAGGTAAACTAGTAGGTCTCTACATGTAAAATTCTATTTGCAAAATTTTTATTTCCAAATGAGCTATGTTGGAAATCTAAGAATACTCTTTTGGGCACCCCTTGTGTGAAGTTGCATGGCAACAATTTCAAAACATTCTTGGAACAAAAGTATATTGACTTGCTTTAAGTGGTTTTGTGAAATGAAGTAACTATAATTGAATGTCCAGTCTCAGCAGAGAGGGCTGTCACTGATCATGTTTCTGTGGTCAGCACCACCTTGCGTCTCTGAAACCCTGCAGTACTTCAAGCTATTGGAGTGACGGTTAACCTTTTTCCGATTTCCACTGTGGTGGCCGTGTCTGAATATTTGAAGATGAAACTCTAATTGTAGTGAACAAGGCAATCTAGTCATCTCATAAAACAGCAGCCATATTCCTGCCCACTTTATGGTCAGTACAAATCCTGGGACTTTCAGCCAGATACAAAATCAAAAGGCTAAGTGTCTTCTACCAACTTTTAGTATAATGTGTTGTCATTGTTCCTAACTTTGTTAGCGGTGATAAAGCATGTATCAAATTTTGATTGTGGTTATTAACTAAGTACCGTATATCTTGGAGTTTATGGAATTTCTTTATAGATCTGTCACTAGGTTGAATGTAAGTAAAAGTTTTACAGTGTTGAGTTTTCATGTATATTCTGTGTCTTCGTAAATATTTCGGTGAGAATGTTGTGTTCTGCTCTTCTAGTCAGATGTTTTATATGTAGAAAATTGTGTTAGGGTTTTCTAGTTAGATGCTGTCTTAATCAGAAAATTGAATCCATGAGTCTGAATTTTTCTCACTAGGTAGAAAATATCAGAATAGATTATCTTTATGGTCCTTTAACTCCAAACTACTGTATTTCATTAACGTATGCCTAGAGTAATTGAGCTGTCTCTGTTTTTCCCAGTTAGTGATAACACTGTTCATTCTGAGTTTATCCAAACTACTGGATATGTGTGCTACATGCTGGCAACTACTTTAAGATCACTTCGGAGAGGTTAGTAGATTGATACAAACAATTAGATAAACCATTTGAAATGGTTGATAGTTACATATAGTTAAGTCGTCATTAGAAAAATAGACTTTGAAAGTTCAATTTGTCACCTGAGTTTAGCAGCCACAGCTATCGTGTCTAGTTTGGAATCTGAATCCCTTAATTCACTACTTAGGGGACTGAATATTATGCCCAACAGGAGTCATGTGTTTGTTTCTTCACTGAAAAGCTGTGACAGTTTCTTCTGGCAATCTTAGTACAAAGTGATTTCAAACGGTCTAGAAACTGTTGTTCTCCCCTGCTTGGTGAGTGGTGAAACTTGGGCGTGTTGCTTCCTGCAGTTGCATTGCTTCCAAAGAGCGCTGTAACTGCAAATAAAAGAAGGATTAATGAAAGTGGCGAAATCTGCATCTCATTTGAAGGATTGCTTTTTCAAACCCAATCGTTGTTCCAGAAGCTTATTTTTTTTTTTTTTTGATTCCATCTTTTTGTCGACAGAGCAGTAGTATGTGGCATGATCAAAGACCATGAGTGCCTTGAGTCCACCGTAAGACTCCATCTACCTATCTGTTTTTGGAAAATTATTTAAGAACTCTGGGACTCATTTTCCCCCTTTGTAAAATTCTGTAATATATGTAATACTTTTGAAAGATGGCAGAGTACTTCTGAGGAAGGTCTTAAATTGGACAGGTTGATTTTGAATTTTGGCTGCAACTCTTAAGAGCTGTGTGATTTCGCTTGGTCTATTTAGTCTAAGACTCAGTTATTTCAGTGGTAAAAATGAGGTTAATAGTACTTTATGGGCTAGTCCTGGGCATTAAACCAGATAATCTATGTACAACATTTAACACAGTGCCTGGTACAAACGTATACTTATTAACTGTTGGCAATTATTATTAACTCTGACTAAATACAGCGCAGATGCATGTAGAACGTGGTCAAACTATTATCACTGAGCATGTGGGGGACTCAGCATGTGTCCTCTTAAGCAGTAGTTATAGTTAGTCTCTTCTCTCTGTGCATCTATCAGCTAATATGTTCTGAGGAGATACTGCTGGTACGATATCTATTCAGGCATTAAATTATGGTGGAGATGACTCATGTTTGGCCTGTTCTACTTTTCTGCTTCACTGGATTTTGTGTGATTTTTCTCAAATTGAATTGTCCTTATTTCCAACTGCACACTGGGTTGCTGTCTAGTGCTAATATTTCTTAACTGAGAAATATCCAAGTGATCTTTATTCTGATGAAGGAGGAGTCTTAAAATTCTGTAGCAGATCTTTTATCTGGGATATTTAACAAGTTCTATGTGTTTTTCTAATTGTAAAGGATATATGATACTGATTTCATTATTAACATAGCTCTGAGAACAACTGTAAAGTAATAAATAGGGCACTTCCTTGTTTTTTCTAGAAAATGAATGCAGTTTAAGGGAGAACTTTTCCCTGAGTGATAGGTGATTTCAGTTATTTAAAGCAAATGTTTTTCCATGGAATATACACAGCAGTAAGCCGTGATATAAGTGAGCAACACACAATTTTGCTTATATATTTCATAGACTAGTAGATTTTTTTAAAGGAAAATGTGGTATAATATGATTTGAAAGGAATATTTATCAGAACATTTCCTTTTATTGTCATATTAATGTGGTAATTTAAGTAATTTTTTGTGCTAAGGAAAGATTAAATTTACAGTGTGCATGTATGTATATATACAATACATTACAAAACATGATTTTGACTTTTAAAATGTGCCATTATCCATTTTTTCAATCCTCACTATTAATCACAGAATAGTGTATGTACCGTCATTGTAATACACCATAGCACAAAGATTGACAGAGAGTCTTTTGAATTACTGTTGGATTAGAGATACAAATAATCAAATTTCTTGATCTGTATATACACACAGACACACACATATATACACTCACATATTTATATATGTAAAACTTTCTTTAACTCAAACTTTTTTTGGGAAAAGTCCCTATCCACTAATCTAATGAGAGAGGCCATCCTAGAAAGAGAGTTCGCTTGAACTCAGGAGTGCCAGTCCCACAATTTTATAATTAAAGAGTCACCTCCCCGTCCTCTGCCCTCCAACTCATCGTTTTTTCTTTCCTTTGGGAAGATATATAGATTTATGAGATACAGGTAGGAAGAGGAGCACTTTATCATTATTTTAGGATTTCCCCCAGACCCTAATTCAGTCACGTAGTGAGCGGGACCATGTGGAAGTTTCTTTATACCTAAAGGAGATAGACCGCATCCTAGAAGCAAAGTAATCTTCTATGGCTGTGTTTACCCTAAATCGAAACAACCTCTGTTCTCTCTAATTTATGCTTACATGGTGAGAAACGCCTAGGCTCACCAGTAGAACGATGACCAGGTAGAAGAAGTGGGGCCACTGGGTCAGCTCTAAGATGTGGAGCAGAATCGGCTTAGGGACTTCCCTACAGACGTTTTTAGGGTGGTGCAGCTCCCAAGTAGCAGTTTCTTCTTTTCTTGCAGCCACAGGGGAATAGATAGTCAGAAGCTTTGAAAAGAGCTGAGGGCAGAGCATCCAGATGGGTCCAGACCTTTAACTTCTGCACCCATAATTGTGAATATCACAACCTGTTGTACTGAGATCCATCAAAGTATGTTTGCCCTTCACACTGCCTCCCTGGAGGGAGGACTAAGGAAGGGAAGGGGCAAAGAGAGGGTCCTGAGATCCTTTCTGAGCTCAGAAAGCCTCTGACATCCTTTTATGTCTTCTTTGTATTGTGACTCCAGAGACTTCTCATCCACATAGTCTTTTGAAAGCCTGATGGTATATTTGCTACATACATTTATCATCATGGCTTTGATGTAGAAAAGTGAGCTTTTAGAGGCTTTATTATTAAAGATAAATCATTTTATGAAAAGAGGGAAAAATAGAGTAGTTGTTTATCCTCTTTTGAATACTATAGATTCATTCACTTATTCCCTTCTTGGTGTTATAAAAATGAGAAGATCTTTTATTGGTCATGTCAATCTCCTGGGGTTTCTCTTGTGCCCTATGTTCTAGAATAAAATTTCTCTTCTGTTTTAGATACATAGAGAGATATCTCCCTGGTCTTGGAATATATTGTTATTTCCTAAGGCAATAAATCAAGGAGGCTGACTAAAAGCTCTAAAATAACTAAATAACCAAGTTGTTGAGCCACTAGCAAGCATATGCAATTCATCACTTGAATGATCCATGCCACACAGGGAAGAGATTGTGGATGAAGTGCCATCGCTCTCTTTTTATTTATTTATTTTTAGTTTCATCAGGGTGAGTTACTAGGGCAGAGAATATGAAGAGGAGGATATAAGAGGAAAGAAATAAGGAAGGAAAGCTTTCTATTTTATTGATTTCAAGGGATAACAATTTGTTATTTATAGAGCTGGAAGGAGGCATTCAGGCATCAGCTTCTTTGTATTATAGCACCGTGACTATGCCAAGGATGTTATTTTAACCAAGGATCAGGAAGAAAACTTTTAACTGCTATTAATAAAACATGTGTGAGGTCTGTTTTTGTACATCTTAAAAAATCCACCTAGGCCAATTATTCTCAAACTTTAATTTGCATATATATCAATGCAAGTCTGTTTAAAATTCAGATTCTCAGGCTCCTTAAGATTCTGATTCACTCCTAGGGTGGGCTCCAGAAGCTGCATTTTAGACTAGCATCCATGAGATTCAGATGTGGGTGGTTGGCACATTCCTCCTCCGAGTCCTGCTAGAACTTTGGAACATCTGAAAAACAGGACAGTTACTCTTAACAAAATACAAATAATTACTAGAAAATAATATCCATTTAAGGCTTGGTACCACCTCCCACTTACTATGAAATCCCTGTTGTTGTGATTGCTTGTATAACTTTGACGGTGTCCTGTTTGAGGCGTCTTGCTGTTCCTGTTGTTTCGAGTGGTGAAGTCTGTCTTTGTTGCTTAGAAACAGAAATCAATTATGATTAACATAAGCAAAAAAGAAATCTGTTCAAAATCTTTTCCAAGCTCATAGAATTGTTAGGAGTCTGGAGGACCAATCTTGGAAAAGGAGCGGGACTCAAGGAGCTGCGGGTGGAGCTGGGGGGCCTGGCAGGAAGAACCAGCTGTGGGGTTGCCATGCAGGAGGAGATTGGGCCGTGCCTACTGCTATTGCATGTGCCGCTAAGAGCGACACTGAGAACATCCCTGGCTCACTTGCTCAAGAGTTCAAGTTCGGGAGAGAGTGTTTACAATTTGCTCTGCCCCCCTTTCCTGGCTGGGGATAAAGACAGGAGAGAAATCTTAAAAGCAGATTTCTTAGACTGTTGTGAATCCTTACATCAGCCGCCAGAGAGTTCCTGATCTCTGCAGTTTTATTTCGTGTAGTGATGCTGGTGAGAAAGCATAGGTATCAACTATGTGATTTATTATTCTCACTGACTAGTACAGAGTCAGTGGAAAAAAGCAAAAGGTCATCTGTGTCCAGAAACTCAACTTTTAATATGCTTCATGAAATCAATCAAAACATAATATTTCTCCTGTTTTAATATATATATTCATGCAAACTTTTTTCATTTTACCCCATATTATATCTATATTGTTTTAATATGAATATAATGCTTACAATCACTTACTTTCAAAACAAATGAATACATCACTAGAATGAGACATTTATTCTATTATTTCATACACTTCTTTGGATAGTCGTGAATATACTTATCCTAGTTCTAGAAGCATGGTCTTATGGTTTCCACTAAAATGTATGCTACTTTTTTTTTGCTGTTTGTTCATTATATATGAATGAACTAGTCAACTTATGGAAGAGGGGAGTTAGAGAACACATTACTCATTTCTTAAACCAAAAAACTTTTAATTTTAAGCTTTGTTAAAAATTTCTTTCGAAATATTTTCTTGACTTAGACAATACGGGATGCCTGAAATAATTGAATATTTTTTGGTTGATTAAAAACTGGAAGTTGCTTAAGATCCCTGTTTGACTTTATTCGGGAGGGTAAGCACTCCCTAAGGACTTTCTGGATGATTTTCAAAGGATATTGCAGACATCAGTACATTTCTCCCAAAATACTTTAGCATGGGTATCATTATATAGTTCAATATTTTTTTATAGTTTTTTCTCTAGGATAAAATGTGCATGTAATAAAATGCATAAAACTTAGTTATATTTTCGGAGTTTGACAAATGCATACACCTATGTAAACCTAAGTAAACACCCATATCTATATAGACCATTAGCATTACTCCAGAAAGTTTCCTTGGGTCTATTCCCACTCAACCCCAGCCCCACTCCCCACCCAAGAGTCAGTCATTATTGCGATTTTTAAAAAATTACGAATTAGCTTTGCCTGTTCTAGACCTCCATGTAAATGGAATCATATCTTATGTACTCTTTTGGATAAGGCTCTTTCACTCAGCATGATGTTTCTGAAATTCGTCTATGGTGTTGTGGGTATCAGTAATTTGTTCCTTTATATTTCTGCATGGTTTCCGTTCTATGGATACACCACAGTTTACTTATTAATTCTCCTTTATATGAACACTAGGGCTGTATCCAGTCTTTGGCTATTGTCAATAAAGCTATAATGAACATTTGTGTACCAGTCTTTTTGTAGGCATATCTTTTCATTTCTTTTGAATAAATACCAATAAATAGAATTTCTGGGTCATAGGGTAGGTATGTGTTTGTGTTTAGTTCTATAAGAAACCAACAGATCTTTTTCAAAAGAGGTTGTACCACTTTACACCCCCAACCAACAATACAAGGGAGTTCTGGGTGCTCTACTGTTCTGTCCAAATTTTGTGTTGTCAATCTTTTTGATTTTAGCACTTATGTTGGATGTGTAAATATACAATTTTTTTTTCTTTTGAGGAAGATTAGCCCTGAGCTAACTGCTGCCAATCCCGCTCTTTTTTTTGCTGAGGAAGACTGGCCCTGAGCTAACCTCCGTGCCTATCTTCCTCTACTTTATATGTGGGACGCCTGCCACAGCATGGCTTGCCAAGCGGTGCCGTGTCCACACCCGGGATCCGAACAGGCGAACCCTGGGCCGCTGAAGTGGAATGTGCGAACTTAACCACTGCGTCACCAGGCTGGCCCCTAGAATATACATTTTTTAAAAAGATTTTTGTTCCTAGGTATTCCAGCACCTACTTGCGTAGACAACCTTGGTATGCCTAGATCACTTGACTCTTGAACGCCTTGCGCTTTAAAAGGTAGGAATATAATCCAATTGGCACTCCCAAAGTGAATTCCTGATTGTCTTCTCTTTAGGACAGCCTGAGTCAACAGGCGAAGGATGTTAATTACTTTGTATAACTTCTGTGGCTCCTGATGAGACAGGCGGATGAAAGGCTCTTCTTCTAATCAGACAGAGAAAGCTCCAGTATCTTGGGGGACCTCTAGACAGTTGGCAGGGATGCACCTGTACTACCCTACTGATGGCACGCTTGGAATGCAGACTTGGGCACTGAGAAATAGTAGCCTTTGATGTTCATCTTTGGCTAGGATTTCTTTCTTCCTGGATCTCAAGAGGATGAGAGGAACATTAAGGGTAGCTTATGTTGTAGCCATACTTCAAAAGTGTGTAGATCTCTACAAAGGCTAATTCATTGTGATAGAAAGGAATCTACTCTAGCTTGATCTCATGAACTAAGAAATCAATCCTTATTAGACCAATAGATTATGGTCTGCTCTTAGAAAACGTAGCTTTTGGGTTCTTTGGGAAGCAATGCTGAGAGAGTTAGGACTGTAAGGGGTTTACATTACTCAGTTAGGGCTGCCATAACAAAATACCATGGACTAGATGGCTTAAACAACAGAAATTTATTTTCTCCAGTTCTGGAGGCTGTAAGTCCAAGATCAAGGTGCCAGCATGTTTGGTTTCTCCTGAGGCCTCTCTCTTTGGCTTGCAGATGGCTAGCTTCTCACTTGTCCTGACATGGCCTTTTCTCTGTGCACACACAACCCTGGTGTCTCATCCTCTTTTGATAAGGACAGCGGTTATATAGCATTGGGGCCCTACTCTTAGGACCCCATTTAGCCTTAATTGCCTCCTTTAAAGGTCCTATCTCCAAATACAATCACATTGAGCATGAAGGCTTCAGCATATGAATTTTGAGGAGACACAATTCATATTTCAGACCATAACACCCTGCCTTGACAGGTAACAACTCTGCAAGATAAAAGAGAAAGAAGCCTTCATTAGGCGAGGAAAGCTTTCAGACCATGGTGTCAGTCTGACACCTGTGAAAGGAAAAGAGGAAGGAAGCGGAAGTGGGTAGGGAGATCCTTAGGCAGTAATGCAGATCTTGATAAACTCACTGGGCAACTTTGGGAGCAAATGCTTGCCCATTAGGACCCTGTATTGGGAAGAAATGGCCAGATCCTAGTAACCCTGCTGTGCTCAGTCCTTGGCTGAGGGCTTTATGGGAAGAATGTAGCCTTTAGGTTGTGAAATATATCCATTTTGTAACCTGATGGTCACCTTGCATACACCTTGCACCTTGCATTACATATTCTATTTACCAGGTAGTCCAATAAATGCTGGTGCATTTTACAAGGCGGCCAGACCAGGACATATGTCTTCTTTCTTTCCCTAGGAGAGTCACCCCTCTCCCACCAAATGAGGAGGGAAATGAATCACAATCTAATTGCTTTAACTCCTTTCTTTCCAGTAGATTGTCTAATACCTAAAATCTACTTTATATTATTACCTTAAATGTCCAGAAAAGACAAATTTATGAGACAGAAAGTAAATCAATGGTTTCCTGGGACTGCGAGTGGGAACAGGGACTATCAGCTGTACATGGACATTATTGGGACATTGTTGGGAGAATGAAAATGTACTAACACTAATTTATGATGATGGTTGCACCATTTGATAAAGTTACTAAAAACACTGAATTGTAAACTTGAAATGAGTGAATTTCACTATTTGTAAAATGTAAAGTTGTTAACAAAATTAATGCTGAAAGTAAAACTCTTGTTATAGAGACAGATAAAAAACAATCTTTCATATTTGGGAGAAAAAAACATACCTGAAGAACATGTTTAGTTAGTGAAATTCAATATGTCAATCTTGCAAATCACAAACTTTATCTTAAACAGTTTTCTTAGGATAATTTAGTCCAATTTTGTTATTATATACTCTATAGTTTTATAGTATGAATAATTTTCTCTAGTTAATTGAAAAAATGTTATATAAAATTGAAACTACATTAAATGAAAACTGCCCTTCTTACCCCTAATAAACAATGATTAAGATATGGTAATTTACTAAACATGAAAGTAGGTCATTTTGGGAAAAACTGTAATATGTATAAGTAGCATCCAAAATTCAAATGTATAGCAATGAAAGATGTTTGATATGTCACTGTGTACAATGGATTGAAGAAATGGCGTGGGCGTATTCCAAATGCAGTACACAGGGCACATATTTGAATCCTATACTTCGAGGTTGCTCTGAGTTGTTGATCATAAATTGAATTGGTTAAGTAATTAAATTGTGAGTTTTTGAAGGTCAAAGACATTGTTTCCCTGGCATGTTTTACTTGTACTGTTCTGTATATATTTAATAATAGTGCATTACTGGGTCAAATTCTTAAAGTGATTCAATTATAGTAAATGATAAGATTTAACTAAGAGAGTCGTTAATCACTTTTAATCTATCTCTTGCAGGCATAGGATTCTTTTTAAGGCATAGACTTTGTAATGATTTAATTTTAGCAATAGCGTACAAATATATTTAGTCTTAATAATTCATGAAGTACCAAAGTATCGAACAACTTTAATCAAATCCACAGTAAATTTATTGGCTGGAAAGATATAGCATAGATTCACATATTTTAATTCGAAACTGTAAAGTTTATGATATGTTAAATATTTGAAATGAATAATTTTTCATTCACTCCTAGAATTGTGGGTCTCAAGAGAAGCCTGTTACAGATACCCTGCTCTCTGTTACTTCTCTATTCATTTCTGGTAGCAAAAAACCTTTTGAGGCACTGAGAATTTTTTTCCCTATTCACCTTCTTGCTATATCATCATGATTATTATTATTATTTAGTTCATGCCATTACAGAATATTGGCTCCAGGTTTTTTTTTCCTGTTCTCCCTGTTCCTTAGGAAAGTTTGAAGTAGGTACTAAGCACCTAATTTCCTAGGTCTTCTGATGTTCTTCCTTACTGTCTTTAGGGTCAAGGAGGGAGCAGCGGAAGGATGATTTGCGCTGATTGTTTTTAGTCTTTCTGCAGTCCACTTGGACTCATTTGTTCTGCCTTACAGTGCTGAAAGTTTGAGCGAAACTAGAGTTTGAGGATGTAATAAATTGCGCGGGTACACATACACACATGAAAAGATATCAATTCATGATTACTTGTATGGCTTGATTGCTGGGTGTCTGTGGGCGCCCCGTTCTTCTCTTCTTTGCTTAGGAATCTTTAGGCCTTTAGTGGACTTTAAATAAATCTTCTTCATGGGCATAGTTATCTCCAACCAAGTGCATTGGAGGGTAAAATTCTTCAATAAAAAATGGGGAGATGCTTTGTTATGTGGGCAGTTAAAAGAGAAACCAACTGAGCCTGAGAGAACAGGAAGATTTACTGGATCAGGACGGAATATTTAAAGGCTTTGCTTGGAACATTCTGGATCTAAAAGTTATATTTGCTCAGACATATTAGGCAAACATTAGTTATATGGGAAGTCTTCAGAATACAGCATGTTTGAAGAAAATTCTTACAGCATGGAAGCCAACTTTAAAATTAAAGGTCAAATGGAACTTTTTTAAAACCCGGTTTTAAAAATCTTGTCTTTAACAAAGACACTGTGGAAAATCGAAATAGAGGTAGACAGAAACTGTGGGAAATAGAATGAGTAATAGTAAAGTGAGGCCAAATTTGGGGACATTTGGATAATTTATAAACTGAGCTGAACTTAGATAAAGTGCAGGCAGCATGGCAAAATTTGAAGAAAGGCTGTCTAGGTCTTACATGATGGCTGCAAAGGGTGTTTGTGGAATCATCCTCGTAGAAAGGATTCCCAAGGGCAGGGAAAAGCAAGAGCTGAAAAGAGACTTTAGAAAATGGAGAGGGAGGCAAAGACCTTTAAGGTAGATCTTAGGAAGCATTTGAAGAACAGGTCTAATTCAACAATTGAGGAGTCAGTGTGGTGTTTGAGTGTTAGAATGAAGAAGGAGTCTCCCGTAGGATTGAGGAGCTAAAGGCAGAAGGAATTCCCAAACAGGAGTAATGACAGCAGTCAGGGTGACAGAAACCTGAACTAAAAACTAAATATGTGGCACATAAGAAGAAGAGGAGGTGTGTGAAGTGTGAAGAGGGAGATCCTGTGAATGTTGTTGGATGGTTGCTTATCGTTTTTGTGAAGTACCTGTCTCAGAAAAAGAGCAGAAGCTGAATCTCTTGACTGAGTCCTTGTAATTCAGAAATGAGGTGCAAGAACCTCAATGAAAGGGAACATGGAGAAAATCTCAGAAACATTGTAACATGAAGTTATGAGTGTCAGTGCCCAGGGTGGGAGACTTGGGGCCCATAGGAGCCATCATTATAAAAATCTAAATATGTTCAATGTACATAGCCTTTCCATTGGCAGAATCTAATCAAGTTTTAAGTTGGGGAACCCCCAAACAATTGGAAAGGATTTTTTAAAGACCCAGAAAATCTGAAACCATGATACCTTTCACCTTTTTTTTTTTTTTAACATTTTTGCCAATTAAGGTAAGTCTGTGATCAGTGCATGAAGCAAATTCTGTTACTGCATTAGAGAGTTGGTGTATGATTTGTAAAATACTGTAGTATTCATTTGGTTCTTGGATTTGATTCTATGTTTATCTTTATTCATACAGTAAATAATTATGAATCTGGTATTGCCATTTGTGCTTTGATATCAACCTTCCATCTATTCTAGGAACTGAAAAGTTGGGCATTTAGGAGACAGGTAAAAGTTTCTTTCCACATTTGACTTAGGTCCATTGATGCAAATAATCCATAATCAATCCAGAAACCAAAATTGGAGTGAGTTTATTATGTGAGCCAGTTTTGAGGACTTTAGCCTGAGAGTGACCTTCCCCAACCAGGAAGCACTCCAAAGAAGTGGAGTGTACAGTGTGATTATATACCACCTTGGAACAGAGAATATACATCAAATATGACAGGAATATCTCTTTTACTGCAGTCACAAGATGTTTTCCTAGCAAAGCAGGCCATTGGTCACAAGATGAGCACAGCAGGTCAATAATTAATCCTTTCTGGGAAGAAATACTTATCTTTAAAGAAATGCTGATATAGGGGGAGGCAACATCCCTATCTTTAAGGGCATCTTTCTTGGCTTTGGGACATTGTAAATGTTTAAAGCAGATGTACAATGCATGTTCAACAGGCCACATCAGGCCTTTCTGGAAAAACAAGATCGGGTCCAATTAGTTTTAAGCCAAATGGCTTCCTGATACTTCCACTATATCTTATTTCCTTTCATTTATTCATTAGGCCCAAGATCCGTATTTAAAGTAAAAGATTAGTACCTTGTTTGGATAGAGCTATGATGCTTTCATTGAAAACCTTCCAGGACAAAGCTGCCCAAGAAGCTTGAGCTCTGATGGGGTTCTGGAATGAAAGGCCTCTGGCTTTGACTAAGCTCTGAAAGAAGAAAGGGAGGACTTTCATTTGTCTGAATTAATCTATGGGAACAAAGAATTTAGAGTATTGTGTTATTCACAAAGGAAAAAAGATTTAGTGCCCCAACTGTCAAAGAAGGAACTGAAAAGATAGATTGCAACATGTTGGCAAGCTTTTTTTATTCCTCTTGGATCCTTTCGGTGGGAAGAGTGAGGATGTTATAAAAGGTCTCTTTTTGGGGGTTTTTGCTCATTTTTGCTTTCTTGAAGTATTAAAGTATAGAATAAATATTAAATAATCTACTCTAGAATTTCTCAACTTTTTCTCATCAAATACAACCACCTAATGCTCAGTGCCTAACACAAAAACAGGCAAACAAGCAAACACAATTTATGTGTCAAAAACCTTCAGAAAATAGGAAACACCTTATCTCACCTCTTCATTTCATAGGTTAAGGGATGATTTTAAAATCACATTGTTGGTTTGTGTCTCTTGGAAGAATGTGAAGATTTGAGCAAAACTCCTCCATTAGTAGCTTAATCTGCTCAATAGACTTATGCTTTTCCTCTATTTATAGCAAGAGAGCAGAGCTGCCTCGAAATTCCCCTCTGGCTAAATATGCTCTCTCTATTCCTTTGCTATGTCTCGCTAAAAATTATTAAGTGCATAATTAGCTAAGTGATTTTAACAAGATAAAAATGATGCTCTTAAACTGAGGTTTAAATTAAGAGTTTAAATTAAATTAAATTAAGAGTTGTCTTTCTTCTTCCTGGTACAGGAGAGGGAGATACCTTTACAAATGGAAATTTCCTTTACAAAAGAGAAATTTATACTCTACTTTTAGAGCTTTTCCTACTGCTGCTCTTCCTCAGTTGCCTTCAACTCAAAATAATCCTTAAGCCAAAGAGGCACATTTTGAGGTGCCATATTTCAGTCACCTTCAATGTATTTTTATATATATAATTATTTTGTTTATATATATATACATATACATGCTATAATCTGTAATATGTATCTGTGCTATTCTATCTAAAATCAACAGAATTCTTTTTGAAACATAAAGAAAAGAAAGATTAAATAGTTCTTGAAACTTCAGCCTTTTTGGGTAGAGATTTTAAGAATTCTTAGGATAGGTTTTGTCAAAGCAACAGTTGTACTAGACAAAGATAAACAGGGAAGAAGACATTATTCAAGGCTGTTAGAATAGGATAGTGGGAACAGAATTATGTCTGAGCTCAACTCCATTGAAACAGAGGGCAGGAGGGTTTTTAAGCACTGAGGTAAACCACTGGAACAGTGCTAGAAGGTGTTAGTGGGGGAGGTTGAACAATGGGATATGTTTAGCATGTCCAATTATTTCCTGAGTCTCCAAATAGTTTTCCTCTGTGGTGAGGCCATGTGTGTTGCTAATTGTGCTTATCAAAGGAGTTAGGCTCCCACCCTCCTAGAGACTGGGAGATGGGGGCTCAATCTTCCTTTATGATTACAGTTCAAAAGGATGGCTCCCAGGTCCTTGAGAAAAGTCTTCCTGGGTTATAAAACTGGCAAGAAGCCTTTTACAGGATTCATGTCTCAAAGGGGCAGAGAAAGAATTTACAATTACATATTTTCTAAAGAAAATGCTCTAACAGAGGCCAGGGCCTAGAGTCAGGGAGAAGCTTGTCTAAAGTTTAGCCAGGCCGAGGACATTGGTAAGGCTCTCTTGGTCAGTTTATTTGATTAGAACTCTTCGCTTGTAAACCTGAAGTTCCTAATCATACAGACAAGGCTTTGATATTGAAGAAGCAGATGGATGGTGTTTTGATCTTCAGTAGGTTTCCTTCTTGTGCTAGACTACGTGATGTAAAATGTAATCAAGTGATAATTAGTGATAACACAGAGAATAGGCGATAACTTTATGTGAGCTTTTTTTGTAATCAAAAGTGTTTTAGATCACGCCTACAGTGAGATTTTGATGTATTAGTTGATGAGGGTATTTCCTTTGCCTTTCTAATTTGTTTTCAATTTTCATTAATTAAATATTTTTGTTAGCATGTTTAATTCCTTTCTAGTTGTCATTGAAATAAATAGGTTGCATTGATGTGAGAACTATTGAGTTTCCTTTTATTAACCTACACAGATGGATTTAGCTAAGACCAAAACCTCTGAATTCTCTGAGCTTTTCAAACTCTGCTCCCCAGCATCCAGTTTATAGTACATTCATTTTACAATCTTTGTCTTTGCCAGGACAAGTAAGAAGGCGTTCAAAAGAGGTCTCCCCAAGATGTGCCACTTTGGCATATAGGATATTTTGAGCTAAAGGCAATTGAGACACTGCAGGCTCAAGAGAAAATTACCTCTCCCGTAAGGAATTCAAATGGGGGGCTTTGCCCATCATAAGAGTTATTACCAGAAATAAATATTCCTGGCCTCTCTGCATGGCAGGGCAAACCTCTAATTACTGAACATCTACTCTTCTTATCATCTCTGTCCCATTTCTTAGCTCAAGATGGCATGTATATCTCATTTTACCTTTTCGTCTCTGAATCTCTCATGTATGTGGGGTCTCTGACCCTATCATGTATGTGAGGTTCCCATACATAGGTAGTTAAATTTGACTTTCTCCTATTAATCTGTCTCATGTCAATTTAATTCGTAGATGAACCAGAAGAACCTAGAAGAGTAGGAAAATTTCTTCCTCCCCTACGAGTACATGGCATTTACTCCATTTTTAATAGGCAAGAAACATTTTCAATGCCTTAGTCTGATTTTTCTGTTTGTTATATTCAGTCTTCTTGTTTTAACATAGCTTTTTCTCTCTCTTCTACTCCAAGTATATAACAGAAATTAACTATTAAGAAACATTAGAGGGGCCAGCCCCGGTGGCCTAGTGGTTAAGTTCGGTGCTCTTTGCTTCAGCGGCCTGGCTTCAGTTCCCAGGTGCAGACCTATACAGCTTGTCTGTTAGTGGCCATGCTCTGGCAGCAGCTCACATAAAAAAAGGAGAAAAAAGAGGAAGACTGGCAATGGATGTTAGCCTAGAGTGAATCTCCCTCAGCAAAAAAAAAAAAAAGAAAAAAATTAGTGTATCTGAATCTTGTTGGAGAAAATCTAATTAAAAATAAAATCTCCTGCCAACTCAGTGAATCTTCCTCACAAAATGTAGAAAAAAAATAAAAGTTTTATTATTGTTAAATCATTAAATCAGGCTGCGATGTACATCATAGGCAATATGCTAAAGATATTGCAAAGACAGAAAGAAATCCTGCTCTTTTTATATACCCAGGCAGACACAATCCGTTGCATTCGTGTTAAATGTCTTTGTCCAAGGAAAAAGAAAACTTCATTTATCTTGACAGGCAGGAAATTACAACCTGGACCCAGGCACCTCTGCTAAACTCCCAGAGAGACAGAGACATAGGGCATCATCCTTCTGGATGTTCACATTTCAAAGGGATGACTCCCAGGCCCCTGAGAAAAACGTCCCTAGGTTGCAAAACTGGCAAGAGGCTCATTTAGCTTTTAAAAAGATTTACATACATCTCAAACAGACAGAGAAAGCATTTATAATTTCAGGTCTTCTGAAGGAAATGCTAAAGACAAGGGAGAGGTGAGGAAGTTCTCTTTTCCTTTTCATACGATGGAAAATTTTAAATTTAAATTTTTTAGATTTGTGTTCATCCTTATAATGCATGCAACATTCTTTTGAACTATTTTCTCCAACTTTTAAACTATTTTAAATAGAACTAAAGGTGATATATTTAACCACATTTTAACAGGTGCAGCAGATAAAACTCCCAAAGAAGTGCTTCCGTGACTAAAGGTGTCCTTTGTGAAGTAGTGAGAACACTTTTACCTGAGATTATTTTTAAAACCTCACAAAGTCTGTTTCTTTAAAACACAATAAAAGGACTTATATGTGTGTCTGGAATCTTGTAGTGATTTCAAATGAATGAGATTTAATACATAATTAATTGTGAGAATGTTTATTTGCCATAGGACTCTCTTTATTCTAACTGTACCCAAATTACAAAACTAGACTTTCAAAGCATTACTTTATTTGTGAAATGGGAAAATTCTGATGGACCTACTCCTTTCAAACAGAATCATGCTTATTTATTTGTTTATTTTTTGTGAGGAAGATTGGCCCTGAGCTAATGTTTATGCCAGTCTTCCTCTATTTTGTACTTGGGATGCCGCCACAGCATGGCTTGATGAGTGAGCTGTGTGTCGGTCTGCACCCGGGGTCTGAACCTGTGAACCCTGGGCTGCTCAAGTGGAGCTCATGAACTTAACCACTACTCTCCGGTGCTGACCCAGGAATCATGTTTAGAGTCCTTAGATTCATTCTTTCATTCATTCAAAAACTATGTATTGAGGGTTTACTGTATATAAATCACTATTCTTGGACTGGAGAAAGATTTAGTGGATAAAAAGACTAGGTGTTTAAAGGTGCTAATATTTCTTATGACCTTAGAACATTCAAGGAGTCAGGGAGAAAATCATATTTGCATTTATATAGTGTATGGGAAAGAAATATGCGTTCCTTAAGAAAAAATGTTAATGGTTATTCATGAATTTATTTTAAGGTTCTCGTCTTTGCAACTTTTCCATATATATCCCCCTGAGGTGATCATTTGCAATGTTGCTGATGCATAGATTTGAATATAAGGTGCTGCAAAACAGGAGAGCTGGAACAAGTCAGTTATTTGTTAAGTGAAGGTAGCTAGCTGTCATGAAGCACATCACAATTTGACTCTGTATTCTCCATTTATTGTTAAGTATATATGTAGTAATTCTTTGAAGTAATTTAGTTTTTAAATTTTGGGGTAAATTTATATACACTCTTTATACATTTAAGAGAGTTTTAGGATATATTATTGTAAGCTGAGGTTTCTTTTCTACTGACGGGGAGGAAAAATCTCTACCCTTCCAAATTATTCTGGGTGGTCTAAGAATTAAATTAACCTGATACAAATGAACAGAAGAACAACTAACAGAAGTTTAATAACATCTATATTTCCTGTATTCATGGGAGAAACCCAGGAAAACTGAATAAGTTGCCCAAATGGCCAAGGCCACCACCTTAAATATTATCTTCAGCTAAAGACAAAAGAAGATGTTGGGTGTAGGAGGAGTCGTTTATGGGAAGTGACCAGAAATAGCACAGTAAACAAGAGTCAGGTTGTTATGCAGATTTAAGCCATTGCCTTCTCCATTGATGAGAGTTTCTAGAGATTGAGTCATTCCCCTCTTCCTGGTATCGCCAGGGAGATTTTCCTTACAAACGTAAATATCTCTTACAAAGGGTAACTTCTACTTGGTTTACAGAGCTTGTCCCATGTCTACTTTTTCTTAAAAACACCTGGCCTAAAATAATCCTTATATCAAAGAGACATATTTTGGGGAGACAAATTCTGCTCCCCTACAATGCTTTTTGTGATTCATTGTTTCCTTTTTGTTTTCACTCTGCATTTTTGTAAAATCTTTTTGAAAATTTGAATACTGGCAGTGCAGGGATAAGAATGCCCACTGAAGAGTCTTTTGAGGTTGTGGGTGGGTCAAAGCTACAAAAGCTTTAAGAGTGAGCAGAGTGGAGTAACAATGGCATTGGTGGTAGGAATTATGCTAAAGGAATCTAAAGGAGAAGATCAAACAGATGGAACATAAATCAGTGCCTTTTGTCAACCATCGTGGTCAAAGAGAGATTATCTATCTAGGAATAAAAGAATTGGAACTTCTGTTTTTTCTTTTATTTCTTTTTGTTTTTAAGGCAGGAGATCATTTCTCATAGAGATAAAATATGCAGGTTCTTCATCACTCTGAGAAAAAAAGCTATATACTTTTATTGATAGTGGTTTTATTCTGTATGATGAGTTATTAAAATTTGTACAAGGAAGAGGAAGGTTGAATTGTCTTATTAAAATATTACTTCTTACTCTTTGGCTTCAGGCTCTTCAATTATTTTTCACTGCTTTTACAATAAAGTCCAAAGTCCCCAATGTGGAAATGAAAGGCCTTCCCTGGGACAGCCCTTAGCAACTTCTCTATACCTATGTGTCCCAGTTTACTCTTCTCACCCTTCACACTCCAGGCTTGGTGAACCTCCTGCGGTTGTCTATGCCACAGTGTCAGGCCACTGTGACTTTGCTCATTCTTTCCCCATCCTACCCTCCTGGGAGTGCATCAGACAGGAAAGGTTTCCTGAGTGATACGGCACCTCAGCGGGAAAAGTAGTTTAAACAAATGGTTCTGAAACTTGAGTGTGCTTCAGACACTCCCAGCAAGCCAGCTTGCTCAACTACAGATTCCTAGGCTTCCAGGGGTTTTAGATCCAGCAGGTCTTGGAGGTGAATCCAGGAACCTGAATTTTAACAAACACTCCCGGGGATTTGATGCAGGTGGTTCACAATCACACTTTGAGAAACCCTGCCTTAAAGGATAGCCCTTGGCTAGGCAGGAAAGAAGCTGGAGAATTGAATAAGATGGCATTCCAAACATAGGAACACCTTGGACATAGGCATTAGGGCAATTAGGGCAGTGGTGTGCTTGAACCAGCTCATACTGGCTTGTAAGAGTTGGTTGTTAAATTTTCAGGAGTTTTGTGAACTGCTTGTTAAACACAGCCATTATTAAAATTAGATTATGTGAACTTGCGAGTCAATAAATTGTATTAAAATCAAAAGTAATAAACATTGAAAACTCATCACTTCCTAATTATTTCACTATTTTCTATGTTCTTAAGCATATCTATGCTTTTAAGGTTATTTGTGTATTTGTGTGGTGGAACGGCCATATAATTATGTGCTAGTGTGCATCTCTTCCCAACTCCATGTTCAGTGATGCTATGTTAATAGCTTGAAATTGGCTGTAGTGGGAATAGTTGCAACATAGAAATAGGCAAAGGTTACAAATCAGGGTTCCACCTACATCACCCTTCTGCCCCAAGCTAATTTACACCACATCACCACATAAGGGTGAAAAAGAGTTGGTTGTATCTAGTGGAATGTGTGCAGTGTGATACTTCTGGAACTTTAGCTGGAAGGAGCTAAATATAAGGGTGAAGAAACTGGTATTGGCCATATCATGGAGTACTTTGTGACCTAGTTTTAAGAAGCATAGACTTTATTCTAGTGACGATGGGAAACCATTGTGGCGGTTTAGGCGATAGAGTCTCTGGTCAGATTTAATTTTGGAAGGGTGGCTCTGTGGAGGATAATTTGGAAGCTGACAAAACTAAAGGCCAGGGAACTGTTTAAGAGGCCATATTCCATATGACAGGTGATGCTGAGTTCAACCATGGTAGTGGACGTATAGATGGAAAAGAGCAGACTAATTGGGGAAATATTTGGAAGTTAAACTTAACAATGATTAGAAAGAAGATGAACAAGTTCATGGGGTCATATATGACTCCTTTTTCTAACCTGGGTGAATAAGTGATTGATGGTCCAAGCCACTGAGAGAGAGAATACAATATTGTGGCCCACATAAAACCTGTTGGAGGCATGCCATTTGGGAGACTTCCATATTATAATCACTATCCTCTTCTATCTCTGAACTCATAAGAAAGGTTACAGAAGAGGGGTGGGATGAATGTGTATATATAATATTATATATTGCATAATAAAATGCATGTTGTAAAATGCTCACAGAGCTCAGTTAAGTAACATTTAATATTGATGTGACCTATTGGAAGGTGGGAGAGTTGAGAATGAGACACATACAAATTAAGAGCCTAGGGGTCCGGCCCCATGGCCAAGTGGTTAAGTTCATGCGCTCCACTTGGGCAGCCCAGGGTTTCACTGGTTCAGATCCTGGGCTGGACATGGCACCACTCATCAGGCCATGCTGAGGCAGCGTCCCACATAGCACAACCAGAGGCACGCACAACTAGAATATACAACTATGTACTGGGGGGCTTTGGGGAGGAGAAGAAGAAGAAGGAAAAAAAGAGAAGATTGGCAACAGATATTAGCTCGGGTGCCAAAAAAAGAAGAAAAAAGAGCCCAGGATTTTCCCTTAAAATTAGAGAAATAGCAGTCACTCTGATTGAAGGCTGTGTCACCCCCACTATGTTCTAGTGTTTCTCCGTTATCACTGAAAAGAAGAGGTAGGAAACTGTGCAATTGAAAATTGAGCTTATAGGGGAGGAAGACATTTCCTCTACCCTCTCTGGGTTTGTCTGGCTGGAGAATGAATTAAATTCACATGAGACAGAATAGCAGGAGAAAATTAAACAAAGCTTTATAACATGTATACATGGGAGAGGCTCAGGCAAGCTGAGCAACTCACCAAAATGGCTGAAGCCCTCACCTTAAATATCATCTTCAGCTAACGACAAAGGAGGATGTTGTGGGTGGAGGGGGAGTCCATCTTGGGAGATTACCACACAAGTACAGGAAACAAACGCAGGTTTAAGTCCTTGTCTTTGGCATTGATTAAGAGTTTCTACAGTAGAAAAGCCATTGGTGGATTTTGTAAGGGGACTGGTATGAGTAGTTTTGAGTTTTAGAAAGATTATTCTGGCAAAAGTGGAGAACAGAGCAGAGGGGATGACAGAGGAAGTGGGGAGGGAGACCACTGAGAGACTGAACAATCCAGGTGAAGAGTATTGTAAATCTGAGTTAGTGTAATGGAGTTGAAGGGGCAGATTCAGACCTGTTTACGAGGGGGAGTCTGGGGACTGATTGTGGTGAGAGAATGAGAGAGAAGGGGAAATCGAGAGTCATTTGGTCTAATCTGTTGGGTGCAAGGGTACTTCTCACTGGCAGAGGTGAGAGAGAAGGGTGAGCAGGTTCCAGTGCATTGTATTGATTCCTGGCACTACCAATGTCTCCATTTCTAAAGTATTGCCAATGTGCAATCTTATGAGAAGTAAATTATTGACATCATGTGACTGGAACAGTGAAAAGATTAGAAAATTACTTGTGCATTTTTGATGAAAACTGAACATCTATACAAGGAAAAGTATGTGAATACTTGTAGTAACAAAGTTGTTGCTTCTGGGTATTATTTTATTTTTATTGTTACGACTTTTGGCACTTTGAACAACCAAAGAAACAGAAGTGGTATAATATTATGAGGTGCTCAATAAATTAGGGCAATTTAGTTATATGAAGAATATATGTTCAAATAAACCAATGTGCCAGCATGAGTAGGTTTCACTCTACATGCACTTAGAGGAAATAAAACTATTTTTACTTGTAATTTTGCAATCTAT
The DNA here is from genome assembly GCF_021613505.1 of Equus quagga. Classification (NCBI taxonomy): domain Eukaryota; kingdom Metazoa; phylum Chordata; class Mammalia; order Perissodactyla; family Equidae; genus Equus; species Equus quagga. The sequence continues at coordinate 123,615,582 of NC_060270.1, read as the reverse complement.
ATGCATTTCAACATTTTAGTATTTTTGATGTATTGGATGTCTTTTGGCCATTGATAGTGATTGCTAAGGGGTAGAGAAATTAAGTAAATCTTATTAACTTTGCTGTGAAAGATAGCGATATTTAGCTAAAAATTTGGAAAGACATGCAAATGATTATAGAGATACTGTGGCCATAATACATCCCCTAACACGTTAGGTCTGTAGAACATTTCTCCAATTTGTGATTCCTTCTAAAATATGCACATGGAAATCACTGGAGTGAACCCCTTGTTCATACTGAGAACCAATCCGTGAGGAATAAAAGCAACTTTTTTTTGCTTTTAACCATTGCGTATCCAATTTAACAGATCATTTTAAGTATTATGAATGTAAAAGATCCTAGAATCTTTATGAATGTAAAAGATTCCTAGAAATGATCATGTTTACTTTTAATTTTGGACTCACAACATTTTTTTCCTTATGATCATATTGGATTAGAAACTGAGATATTCTTCATTAATTTTGAGAAAATGTCAGAAATGTTATATTTAAAAAATTCAGCAGTCTGTAGTTATGATTGCCAAGGTCAATGCAGAAAACATAAGGGAGATAACAAGAAGAATCACACTAAAAACTTACACAGGAGCTGTGAAAATCTGAAGGCTAATGATATGTCAGTGCCCTCTTACAACACGACAGCACAGAATGCCTTTAAAGCAATGGGATGTTGGTATGAAGTAATTACTGAGAAGCAAGTTGAGGTGTTAAGTTTGATATATTGTGGTCTTTTCTATCTGTTCCAATTTGCGGCCATGGTAACCGTTGCTACTCCTCCAGCCTGACTACCGTCCAGCTCTCAGCATTTTCTTTCAATGAGACACTTTTGGTTGGATGCAATTTCATTTACCACCATTTAGTTGAATTTTTACAAACAATAATTCAATACTTAAATAAATTATTGATCTTCAGAGTATGGATCTCCAGAGAAGGTCATGTTTGGACTTGAATTTCTGGCCCCTTTCACTTTAGTTACTTTACTGGAATATTAACTCAGTTAAAAAAATAATTTCACTATAGCTTTGAACACTTTAGAGAAACATACCGAATGGTTATGCCATTGGCATTATGAGTCACTGGGTCCAAATTTCGCTTTCAGAAAGCTGAGAGGGAAAAGAGCTATGAAGAATGTTAAGGTAATTTTTCATATTAACCTACTCAGTGTTTTCTTTCTTTAATAATGTATCAACACAGTGTTTTAAAAGTTAATTTCTAATTTTTGTCTCATATGTTCTCCAGATATTGAAAAATAATTAGCATGCTTTCTTCTGTGAGGAGAACCTGGACTTTGCAGGCATATGATGCCAGTCCTGCGTTTGCTTTGGTGACTCTGGCCAAGATACTTAACCTCTCTGCTCTTCACCTTCCTCGTCTGCATTGTTTAGGATGTTCTATCAAATGATGTATGTGACAGTTCCTAGCACAAAGTAAGAACCGAGCATACATTTTACGAAGTGTAGTTCTACTTTTATTCAAAGGACAGGGAGCAAAATTATGATTATCCAGGGTTCTTCAAGAACATGCATTGCTTCCTATTTTACATATGTTATATAGTTTCAAATTATGCCCACACAGATGATTTGAAACTATTTATGAACACATTACAATAATGACAAACATTAAAAAATTTTTAATGAGGGAAAATTTTAGTTATACTTTCAATGTCTTGCTTGAAATTCAGAAAAAGTATTCTGTAACATAGTTCAACAAGGAATAAAATATAATAAAGGGATGCATGCACCATTCAATTCTGAAAAGATTTCTTTCTTAGAAGATATAAAATCATGAATTTGAGTATTTTGTTACCATTACTAAAAGTAAAACATGTGCTAAGCGATGCAAAAAAGAATTGAGAACACTCGTTGCCTGTGCTTGTGTGATTGAAAGAGGATGACATTTAAATCTAGATCAAGTGAAGGAATTTCGGTTCTGTACAAGTCAAGAAGAAAAGTCTTTTTCCACTGGCTCAAAAGCTCTAGAAAGGAAACGTGAAAAGATTCCATTTTTTCCCACAGTAATTTAATGACCATGTAATTTCACTTCTACCCTATGACTACACAAGTGAACCTTGGTTATGGAATGGAAAAAATGGAAACTATTTAAGTTTAACTTCTATCCATTTTCTCCTTGTACAGACAATTATATGAAATGTATTTTTATGTTGCTATTGAGGAAAATGCAATATTAAATTTTTTTGCAATATTAGAATTTAATCTTTAATTCTATGCAATATTGTAAACAAAACATATCCTAATTCTGTTAATCTAATTAAAATATGAAACATTTTATGTGTATTTATAACAAAATTCTTGAGGGAATTGGAAAGTAGAGAAGAAAAGCCTATTAACTAAATAATGTTTGTAAAAAATACTTTATGTGACTGAATAGAAGAAATAAATAATATTGACGTCTGCTCTTGTATATCTTAGAATGATTACAGTTTGCGTACTTCATTCTTGATCTTCTCTACAAACATCCATCTCCTCCAGTTTTTTTCTGTCTTTAAATGGGAACACCAGCCATTTGTTTGCTTAAGTCCGAAATCTGTAAGTCATCCTTCACCCCTTTCTCTCACTTCTCATACCCTATCAATAAAATTGTTGATTCTGCTACTAAAACTTTTCAAGCCCTATCCACTTCTCTTCATTTCCATTGCCACTGGCCTAATTCAATTCCACTATTTTGCTGTTATGAATAATGCTGCTGTGAACACTTTGTAGACATTTTTGCATAGACATTTATTTTCATTTCTTTCAGGTATATACCTAAGAGTAGAATTGCTTTGTCATGTGGTAGCTCTGTCTTGAACATTTTAAGGAAATGCCAAACTGTTTTCTAAAGTGATGACACCAGTTTATATTTCCACCAGCAATCTGTGAGGATTCCAATTTCTCCACATCATCACCAACACTTGTTATCATCTGTCTTTTTTGGTTATAGCCATCCTCAATGACTAATGATGTTGAGCATCTTTTCATGTGCTTATTGGATACTTGGATATCTTCTTTGGAGAAATGTCTATTTAGGGCTTAATTCTTAAATAAGAACAGTCACTTAAGGGTCTGTAGGTGTAGAAAAAAATCTAATCTACAAGAATTGAGATAAACATACAGAAAAAATGACCCTGGGAAAACAATAATAATTCAGGGGAAAGACATAAAGAAAGAAAACTCACTCTGATAAGCAACTTCAGAGACATGTGGGATCTCCTGCAGTCACAAAAGAGGATGCTCTCGAAAAGAAAGTTTGAGTAGCCAACTGTCTAGAGGTGTAGCTCTAAAACCTCTCAGATTGGAGGGGAGCTTTGAGACATGCAGCTGGAGGTGGCAGAGCCAGGACCTCCTGGCTGCTGGATTGGACCAAAACCATGTGCCTTCCAATAACCGTGTGTGTTACTGTGTAGTGTTGGTTCATAAAGTCCTGTTTCTGATTGCTAATCTTGGATGCTGAGACGACAGAAGGAGTCAGCCCATATTTTGAGATTTTTCCTTTGCAAGATGTGGTTATAATTTTCTATCCTTGAAATATCCTCTATCCTGTTTTAACACATCCTAGATTAATGTCAGGTATTCAGATAATAAGCATGTTTTGGCTTAAAATGTAAAATTTATAAAAGTGAATTTTGTATGTATCTGCACATTGGCTGATGAGCTTAAACAATGGAAGAGTCCTCAGCTTCTCATACAATAGCCTAATGGCGTGGGACTCATGAAGAATTAGCCTTCTTCTGCAGGTCAGGTGATAAGAGAAGGGGCAGAGCCTCACTCAAGGGTTGGACTGCTGTGGGACATTAACTTGTTTGGGCATGAGATGCTCAAATACTAAAATTAGTTAATGGAGCATTTGCTCTTCCTGTCTTCTAGATTACCTCTCTGTGCTCCCATTTACTAGTTTATCCTAGTCACCCAGCTAGAAGTAACAGGGCAGATATTAGAAACTTGGAGTCTGATTCCTGTTCTTACCCTCTTAGTACACTCTGCTGCTTATTCTTTTCCAGGAAAAACAACAGGGCAATTAAAAATGGTAGCCTTTCAGAGGTTTTGTCTTGGTCCAAGAGTGGTCATTTGACATCAGTCTTTTGCCGACGTATCTAGCACGTGCAAGAACGTCTACCCTAAAGCTAGCAGTAGAGACTGGGGGAAACAGCAATTGGTTCTTCTTTGCTCTTTTTCTTTTTATTCTCCACACACAATTCACAGGCCTTTTCTCCTCTTTAGTGCCTGGTAGTACTGAGTGGACAAGGGAGAAATAAAAGGGAGCTCTGTAGAGTAAATAAGTTAGCTTGGAAGCAATTTCCAACACTGTGTGATAAAGATTTTACCCTCCTCGCTGTCAGGGATATCTGTTACCACAGAGGGTTTTTATAGCTATCACAGAACTAATATGAGAGGAAAAACCTTGACTTTGGTGTAGAAAATTAATACTAATGACAGTCATCAATAAAAATAATGAAAACTGCATATCATCTATGGATAATTACCTTACGTGTAACAACTATGATGAATGTCATTAATATCTGTCAAATTACTACTAGAGATTTTATTTGATTACAACACTAAATTATGTTCAAATATGCTGGGTTCTTTGGTTCTGTGTCTGAAATCTTAAACTTGAATATCCTCTTCCTTCATCATCATCTCCTTTCCTCCTAGGTTAATAATCTAGGTCAAACTCACTTTAATTCTTTGCACCTTAGTTTGTCTATCCGTAAAATAAACACTTGCAAAGGGTTGTCGTGAGAACTAAAGAACATCATGTAGGCAAAGCAGCTGGCAGAGTGGCTGGTTTACCGTAGACACTGTCTAGACATCCCCTTCTCCATCTTTCCTGTGTTTTTGGTCTTCAGATTCTTGACCTTTCAAGTTTTCCTAGTTACTCTCTTGCCTGTGTCCCTAGGATCCTCATCTCCCTGTCCTTCTTATAAATTACTTCACATTTCACATAATCTGACTTCTCTGCTCCCATGCCTGAGTGCTCAGTGCAGCAAAGACAATTACATGTTGATGGATTGGTCCCCCTGCAGATTCAGATTCTATATCATCTGAACTCCTAATACCCTTTACTATCCTCTTACTTGCCTTTGTCGAGTTCTCTGTCATTTGCGCTTATTTATTATTTCAAAAGTATGTCGTCTTTTTTTTTTTTTTGAGGAAGATTAGCTCTGAGCTAACATTTGCCGTCAATCCGTCTGTTTTTTTTCTTCTAGGGAGGTTGGCCCTGAGCTAACATCTGTGCCCATCTTCCTCTATTTTATATGTGGGATGCCTGCCACAGCATGGCTTGATAAGCAGTGGATAGGTCTGTGCCTGGCGTCCGAACCGGTGAACCCCAGGCAGCCGAAGTAGAACACACAAACTTAACCGCTGTGCCACCAGACAGGCCCCTCAAATGTATGTCCTTTTAAATCCTGAATCTAAGATGCATCCCTTATCATTCTGCTGTGGTCTGAATGCTTGTGTCCCCCCTTCCTCAAATTTGTATGTTGAAATCCTAAGCCCCAGAGATGATGGTATTGGGAAGTGGTTGGGTCATGAGGGTGGAGCCTTATAGGGCAGGCCCTGGAGAGATCGCTGACCCCTTCCATCATGTGAAGACACAGCAACAAGGTGCCTGCTATAAACAAAGAAGAGGGCGCTCATCAAATTTGCCTTGATCTTGGACTTCCCAGCCTCCAAAACTGTGAGCACGAAATTTCTGTTGTTATCTGGTACCTAATCTGTGGTGTTTTGTTATAGCAGCCCAAACAGACTAAGACATATTCAGATGGTAAATGACTTCACGGCCTACATCACAGGAAAAGTGAATGCCCTCAACTTTGACTGCCACTAGCCAACACAGCTACATTGGCAGAATCCCGTCCTTTTTACTGGTCTCTGGGGAATACACGTTCATCCTTCTGTTCAAGGCATATACATCAACTTGTGCTTTTGATGCCATGTTTTGATCATTATTCTTCAGGATCATGCTCTATCAGTTTCTCCCTCTCATAGTCTTCTGTCTATCTCTCTCTTGCATCTTAAGTTTCTCCTCCTCTCATAGTTCTTTCTTTAATTTTTCAAATTGAGATATTATTGACATATAACATTGTATTAGTTTTAGATGTAGAACATCATGATTTGATATATATATTTATTGCAAAATGATTGCCGCAATAAATTTTGTTAACATCTATTACCATACATAGTTACGCATAGTTACAAAGTGTTTTTCTTGCAATGAGAACTTTTAAGATCTACTCTGTTCGCAACTTTCACGTATACCAGACAGTATTATAAACTATGGTCACCATGCTGTCCATTATATCCCTAGGATTTATCTTAGACCTGAAAGTTTGCACCTTTTGACCATCTTCAGCCATTTTGCTCGCCCTCCACTCCCCTTCCTCTGGCAGTCATCAGTCTGTTCTCTGTATCTTTGCATTTGATTTTGTAAGTGAGCTCATGCAGTATTTGTTTTCTCTATCTGAGTTATATCACTTAGCATAAAGCCCTCCAGATCCATCCATGTTGTTGCAAATCGCAAGATTTCCCTCTTTTTTATGACTGAATAATATTCCATTACATACATATATTATATACATAATGGAGATATATATATACTACATTTTCTTTATCTATTCATCTGTAAGTCGACACTTAGCTTGTGTCCATGTCCTGCCTACTGTAAATAATGCTGCACTGAACATGGGGTGCAGATATCTCTTCAAGTTACTGATTTCGTTTCCTTCAGATATATATCCAGAAGTAGAATTGCTGGATCATAGGATAGTTGTATTTTTAATTTTTTGAGGAACCTCCATACTGTTTTCCATAGTGGCTGCACTCGTTTACATTCCCACCAACAGTGTACAAGGGTTCCCCCTCTTCCACATCCTTGCCAACATTTGTGCTTTCTTTCCTCTTTCTCCAGATTATCTACTTGCATTGGATAAAGGGTGGCCATTGTGAAGTACATAACAATTTTTAATGCCATTAAAACAATTTTGTAGAATATGGCAATGATCTTGGATGTCCTTTGTTACAATTGTTATATCTTTTATTACAACTTAATAGAAGAGTAAAATTAAAATTTAGATCTTCTGTTGTAAAATGACCAAATTATTTTATATCTAGATAAGAAAAGTTCCTTTTTATTGCCAAAATATTTTGTGAACTCTGTAATTCTGGCAATTTTTTAAGATATTTTGATGAAGCAGTCCTTATTTTTTATGTTATATTCCTAAAAATCACACGATTACTTTTTAAAAATATTATTTATATTAATAATTATATCTAGTGTTAAGGCAAATACTTATATTCATGCCTTATCTCCCCTGACAATTCTCTTTACTTTTTCTTTCCCTTATCACACCCTAAATTCTGAATAATAAAACTGTTATGATGTGTTTTATGCTTGAATCACCTCTGTGTTTTCTGGAATGGTCACCAGGTAGCAGAAAGATTTGCTCCCTCACCTTATAAGGAAGGAGGATAATAGAAATAATTGTTTGCTTTTGGTCTTCTTCCAATCTAATTAATTCAAAATAATTGTTATTACTAGATTTGAGATAAAAGAAAGACTAATGAATCAAAAGAAGTCTTTTTAGTTTAATTATGTATAAGTAAAGAGATTACTATAAACACACTTCAATGATTGTGTGTTTTCAAGTTAAAGGAAGCGTACTCATGTTCATGCATAAATACTGTTACAATATCTGTCTGTATAGTGATTTTCTTTCTAAGTTTCATCAATCAGGGCTAATCATGGTACTTTACAATATAAAGAGAAAGTCCTAGCACTTTTTCAAGGTCAGCACTATTCATAGCATGTTCTTACTCAAGGGGTAATCTTTGGCAACATCCTTATAAATTAATTGTGTTGTAACTTAAGTGAGGATTCTGCTCTTCCATTCTGCTAGTGCTGATTAACACGATGCATTAGCCGGAGCTGTTAGTTTATTACCGTGGCAGGGATAAATTGATTACATTGTTAAACCAGCAATGATGAGAAAACTTTAAAGGTACAGCCAAGGAAGTTTTAGTGTATGTCTTACCTGTCTACAGTATAATCCTGTCAAAACTATAAAGTAGGGGTAGGAGCTAGACCAAAGCCTCAAGGAGGCCCTTTTGAGCAACTCCAAACACATTTTATACAATTGCCTTCAGCAATAGATATAACAATGTTTTGGTTATTGTATGCTTGTTGTCAGGATGGATCAAAGCTTTTCCTTGTTTGAAAGCTACAGCTTTAACAGTGGAAAAAACGTTGCTTGGCCTTCTTTTTCTCCTTTGAAGAATGCCTGGTACTTCTCTAGTGATTGTGGAACTCTTTTTACTGTCACAGTCATTAAAGAATGCTGCAGAGTCCTATCTATTCACTAGGAAATACATTGTTCTTATCACCCGCAGTCTTCTGGAGAAAGTGAAAGTAAAACAGCATTGTAAAATACAAGCTTGCCAAATTCACCGAAGACCTGCAGCTGTCTTGCCCCCAAGTGCTCCCTTTAGCCCTAATGACAGTTAAAGCTACTCCTTCAGGATCACACAGTTGTCGCCACGTGAGCTTGTGGTATGTCACCTATGAGACTGAGAATCTCAGCCTGCGTGGTAGGTTTCACCCTATTCTATGTGGACATAACTAAATATCACCAAGGTAATATTCTCAAAATTATCATCACCATAAGGGAAACTAAAAATATTTATGACTGAATAAAAATGAAAGTACTACATGTCAGTATTTGTGGGATAGTGTTAAAATGGTATTTAAAACATAAATTTAGAGCCTCAATTGCATTTGTTAAAAAGCAGAAAAAAGGTAGGCATTAAGTCAAGAATCTAGAAAAGAACAACAGAGTAAATGACAAAAAAGGAGGAGTAAAACAAAATAAAGATAAGAGTAGAAAATTTAAATACAAATGTTAGAAATAAGTTAAAAAAACAAAATACAGTTATAGGAAAACATAATTGTGTATAAATCCTTAGCAAGAGTGATCAAGGAAGGAAGAGAAAAAGCACAAATAAATAATAGTTGCACCACAAACAGGCAGCATGACCTGAAATGTATTAAGATAAAAAAAAAAACTTGTCTCTGAACAATTTTATCCCAATACATTTCAGAACTTGAATGAAATAGACAATTTTGTAGTAAATGTAAATGAAGGAATTTGAACAAAAAATAGAAATCCAAGTAAGTTAATAAAAATTCAATAAATTGAATCAGGATCAAAATCAACAGAAGACGCCATACTTTGATGGTCTTCCAGATAAATTTTATCAAACTTCCCAGAAAAAGAATTTCTTATGTATACATATTTAAATTGAGATATAATTGATATATAACATTGTGTAAGTTTAAAGTATACGATGAGTTGATTTGATACACTTATGTAGTGCAATGTGATTACAACCCTATTGTTAGCTAACACGTCCATCATGTCGCATATTTATCATTTCTTTCTTGTGGTGAAAACATTTAAGATCTGCTCAGGAGCTTTCAAGTATATAATATAGTATTGCTAACGATAATCACAATGCTGTGCATTAGATCCCCAGAACTTATTCATCTTCTAACTGCAAGTTTGAGAAAGACACTTCTATGCTTATTATGAAGATATATACATATGTAAATATATGTATTCTTTTCAGAGAGCAGAAACAGAGCAAAAGCTATTCAAGTCATTTTATAAGGTTACTGTTACTTTGATACAAAGCCAAATCACTGTAGTGCAAGAAAATAAAATTATAGACCAATCTCATTTATGAACTGAAATAGATTATAAGTTATATACTCACAAATCAAATTGAGCACCAGGTAAAAATCAATAATATATCTTCACCCCATGATACACACCAGAAATGCAAGAAATTTTCAGCATTGATAGATTGAAGAGGGTGAGGCCTCACTGCTGTAGATGCAGAAAAATGAACTGAGGGGTTTGCTGTCATCAGCAGAAAAACCATTAGCAAATTAAGTGTGGAAAAGAATTTATTAAACTGGAAAAGTATGTCTAAAAATTTTTGATATCAAGCATACCGATGGTGAAACTGTACAAACGTTCTCAGTAAAGAACAAGACACAATGCTCCCTATCCTTTCTTGTCTTCATCTTTGGAATACAGGTCCTAACCATCACAATAAGGAAGTAAATGAGGTATAATACTGGAACAAGAATGTGTCCACTTCTTTTTTTCAGTTGCTGTAATTATATAGAAAATCCTGAAGATATGTTAAAACTATGAGTTTAGCAATTTCCTGAAGACAGAACAATGTGAAGGAAATCAGTAACATCCCTATACACCAGTAGCTAACCAAAATATATAATTTGCAAAAAGAGATTTCCTATTTAAAATAACATAAAATTTATAAGATATCTAGGAGTAAATCTAACAATGTGCGAGACCTATATGGAGAAATTTATAAAATCGTATTGAGGAGTGAAAAAGAAGAATAAGCAATGTTCATGCAATATTTTAAATAACTTATTCCTTTCCAATTTATAATCAAATACAATTACAATAAAAAGTTTCTCCATGAAAGGTGACAAACTGTTCATAATTAACGGGGAAAAGAAAAGGGTCAAGAATAGACACATAATTCTGGAGATGACTGAAGTCAGGAATTCTTTCCCTACTAATTTTCAAGACATTTAAGACTATAGTAATTAAGATTGTATGTTGTTATGGCAAGAATAGTCATCAAAATCCAATAAAGAAAGACCAGAATCAGTGTTATACATAAATACGTATAAATAGATATAGACAGAGATATGGATGTATTTGCATGAGTGGAACTACAAATACTAGAAGGATCATCTCATCATTATTTGGTGCCTGGATAATTGATTATCATGTTTAAAAAAAACACAAATGAAACAATTCTCTCAAAGTATAACAAAGGAATTTTCCAAGTGGATTAAGGCTCTCAATGCGAATACTTTTTCTTCAAAAATTTTGAAGAAAATGTAAGTGAATATTCTCATGATATGAAATTCTGGAGAGTGGTTACCTCTGAGATAGATGAATGCAAAAGTTTATGTGGAGAAGCATACAGATCATTTCAGTTAAGTAATACTCATTGTTTAAAAACTTTTTAAGGTGATATAATATCTAACATCAAATTATAGATCAAGCTATGATAACTTTTCCATTATATTATTTACATTTTTTGTATGTTTGCAATATTTAAAATAAAATAATCTGCCAATCTTGGATTGCTTCCTGGATAAGGAGAATTTTACTGTTTCTACAATTGGGTAATTCTTTTTAATCAGTGAGATATCATTAAGGCTGAAGATGAACAAGAGAGTGGAAACTAGTTTTAAAATAGTCAACTTGTTCTTTTTACAGAACAAATAGATATTATTGTATAATAGCAGCTTTAAAGAAATCATAGCATTGCCCCACTGTCTGTCTTTCATTTAAAATATAATCTTATTAAATATTGAATAGACAGAAGAAATACTGAAAATAGGAAAAAGATAAATGTTTTGAAGGAAATTGTAGCAGATAAAATTGGAATATAAGTACTTTACAATTCATAGCTTATAAATTATATAGGCTGAAGTTAGCCTATGAATTGTAACTCCACGAATACATTAATGTTCCTTCTGTCTTTTCACTCAGAAATTTAAGGTGAAATAACATTTCATTTAGTGTAAATTATATGTGCATGATACGGGTGTTAATTTTCTTTCCAACCATTTCCTCTGAAGTAGATCCTAAAATCTACCTTTTTTCTCTGGATCAAAAGAATTTGATCCAAAAATGAAGGTATTAGATATCTTAAGCACTATTCAAATAGCAGTTTATAATGCATTATTAATTATGCATAATTAATTAATTAATGCAATCTTAATTTTTTGATATTTATAAACAAAATATTGGTAAGGGTAGAAAACAAATCAAATTTAGGGTAATAGTTACACATTCTAAGGATGGTGATAGTCATTGTATCACTTTTGTGTCTTCAAGTTGAATGTGCCAGATAAAAATCTTTATACATAAATATATATGTTTCAGAAGTACTTTATAGGTGCAGCGAAGAATAGTGAGGATTCTGGGTTCTCTTTCCGTTGGCTGGATGCCCAGTGCACTTTGTATGTTTTTGGCAGTTTACTTTTCACCTTTTGTGTAAACAACTTTATCTGACTTGTCACCCACAAAATATAGTATGGTTTATATTCTTTTTCTATTGTTGTGTAACAAATTACTACATGCTTAGTGACTTAAAACAACACAAATTTACTATCTCATAATTTCCGTGGGTCAGAAATTAATCACGGTTTCATTGGGTCCTGTTCTCTGGGTCTCAGGCTGAGCTCAAGGTGTCGGCTGGGACTGGGTTCTCATCTGGAACTCGGCGTCATCTTCCAAGCTCATTAATGTTATCTGACAGATTTCAGTTCCTTGCAGTGGTAGGACTCATGGCAATTTGTTTCTTCAAGGCCAACAAGAGAATTCTCACTTGTCTTCTAACATGAAGTCTATGGAGCCTAATTAAAGGAGCTATCCCACCCTAGTCACAAGTTCTACCCAGACTCAGGGGAAAGAGACAATACAGGGTGTGCACACCAGGGGCAGCAATCTTGGGGGCAGTCATAGAATTCTGTCTACCACTGGATGTTTTGATCCTTACTTTAATTAATGTAAAAACAAAAACAGCAGTTCACCAACAATCTTGTTTCTCCTCTCTTTGGGTTATTGTTTCTCGGCAATTCATAGGACTGTTTTCTGAGAATAACTCACCTGGCTAGTGGTTGGTGTGTTTCTGATCTTCTGAACTAAATTTGGAAAAGCAGATAGCTACAGGTTAGCTCATGTTTCTTAAGGATTGTGAAATAGCTTCTGTGTTTAAAAGTGCATGAAACGCTGTAAATCTCATTTGTCGACAGTAATAAATCACTTGATAGGCACTAGTGTTTATTGAAGTAAGTAAAATTTAAACTTTTAAATAAAATTGTTAGTGATTATATTTGAAGAGTAAAATTAGTAGAATAAAATAGTATGTTGTCTTGGAAATATATAAAAAAATGGACTCCAAAATTTTATGGAAATTTTTGGAGGAAATTCTTATTGTTAGACTATATGCCACAAAATTTTATGTTCCTTTTGCCTTCTTCTTAAGTTATAACAACCTTTGGCTTTTAAAAAATGATGATTATTAAGTGCTTTAGTCATAGAAACATAAAATTTGTGTTGTTTTTCTTTCTGCTTTGAACAGCAGAGAATTGAAAGTTTCATTTTCTAAACTAGAATTATTTTAACTGGTGGTGAAGTTGGTTGAGATAAAAAAATAGAAATGGATAAATCAAAATTCTATATTTTGTGTTATTGGCCAGTTTTAGGACCTGCTAAATTAATGGGGAGAGACTTCAAAGAGAAGACAATAAAAAAATTCAAGTCCAAATGAAGCATATGTGGAGCCTTCAGCCACAATCCGATAATACGATGGAAGTACTGTCAGAAGAAATGGATTAAAGGAAGGAAAAAAATTGACTTACTTTTGAGGGGCTGGGAACCCAGGTCCCAACTCTTGTCAGTCTGGGTAGATTATTAATTTATGTCACAGTATTGGACGCATCAATGCAATGAGTGTGGCGTCTTCACACCTCTCACCTCTGTGCTCTCCTCCTCTCATTCCCAGCAGGGATTAAGAGAGAAATTCAGATGAGAAATTCTAGCTGTAGTTTTGCTGTCTTTCAGTATCTGCTTCAACTGATAGATTTTGCAGTCAATCCTGGCAAGTTTCTTCACGTGTGGTATCAATGAATAACAATTCCCAAGTACTATTAAAAACAACATAAAGAAGTTTAAGTAACAATTGCAGAGCTGGTTTTCTGGAATTTTCTAAATTATTTTTCTGTCAGAGAAAATTTAAGTACATGGAAATTACATGGGCTTTCACAATTTGAGGGGGTTAATTGATTATATTAATCAGTAATTCCGTAATGCAGAACCATTTAATGGCCTCTACTACAATGCAAGTTATAATTTTGATCTGAACGCTTCTCACTGCTTCTCATTTTTAACTGACATTTATACTTAAGCTGACATGCTTTTACAAAGATTTAGATTAACTTAACTTCCAGATTTTATAGTTTAATTTTTTTCCAGGAAGATTAGCTCTGAGTTAACATCTGCCACTAATCCTCCTCTTTTTACCAAGGAAGACTCGCCCTGAGCTAACATCCGTGCCCGTCTTCCTCTACTTTATACGTGGGACGCCTGCCACAGCATGGCCTGATAAGTGGTGCCTTGTCTGCACCCAGGGTCCGAACCTGCTAACCCTAGGCTGCCGAAGCAGAACGTGCAAACTTAACCATTACACCATCTGGCTGACCCCTTTATAGTTTAATTTTGTAAACAATAGAATAAACATCCTTTATCAAGGATAAACAGAAAAAAGGGATAGTACATGAAAGTTCAATGGAGTATTCTACCCAAATAAATTCTCGAGAGTTTGTGAAATGCTTACATCCTAATAAGAATGTTGAGATTCTTTTAACTCTTTTTATAATGGATGTTACATATTTAGACTGTAGTCTATTTTTTTCTTTCACAGAGATTTAGATACTGGATTATATATGATGGCTATATATGTTTTCACTTTTCATTGTACAGAACCTGAATCAGAACTTTACTTTGGTATATTATTACAATTCTTTTTGGTACGTTATTGCAGTTAAATATTTTAGTTAATAGGTAATACAGAACCAACTATAAACATACTTAAAATTATCTTAGTGAAATAAAGATGTCAAAGATTATAAGAAAAATTGCATCAGTCACCTCTTACATTATGTTGAAATGACATTTAAGCCACTTACCAGAAATGTAGTAGGTATTATTTATGGACTTCAGTCAGTTATAAGCAATTGGGTTTAGTTTTTATAAAAATGACATCTGGTAAGGGTGTCATTTATTTCTAGAAATTAGAAATGTCTTAAATTAAGCCAAATTCTTCTGAGATATACCATGCTAACAAGGAGATAGGGAATTAATGTTTAAAATAAAATGAACATATTAAAATGTGCAAAGCTGCGTTGCAGTAAAAATTAGGAATAAAAAGGAATAATAAGGTTACAACAAAGCAACTACTTTCCTACATATTGAATAATATCTTCAGCAACCAAAACTAATTGGTCTAAGTGACAAATGAGCTAATAAGTAGTTTAAAGATAGAATATAGAAATACAGATAATTGCTTGTGTTCCTTTGAAGTAGCGAGTGGCATTCTTTTTCATTTCCTAAAGGAAATATGCAAGCTATTTATGTCTGATGGATTAATCTGAACTCAAAATTAATCAAGCTCTTTTTATTTTCCTTCTTAGCGTATTCAATTGTTAAGTATAAATGACTTGAATCAATTTTTAAAACCCCTGGAATTGAAATGGGTAAAGTGGAGGAGTATTAATGATAGTGCAGTTGCCTTTGATTGGGGCAAAAGTTCAGAAAAAGAATAGCAAATCCCTGAATTAAGCACTATAGATAAAGTGTTTATATTAGCAAGCTGTGATCATTCAGAAACATATGAACTCAAGCAAAGTATCTATAAGTTAAGATGTAGTCAACTTTTAAAATAGCAATACTGATTATTTCTAACGTCTTCATTCTCCATTCCACTGCCAGCTATTTAGTTACAGTTGACATTGTTTCGTCCACCAAAGCAATGCAGCCTCCATTTTTCCTATCTTTATTTTATATTACAGTAGGACATCGATTGCCAAAGAAGATATATCCCAGTAAATTTTGTTGTCAGAAACTTTATCATGAAGAGTAGATATATTTCTGATTCTGCCACTTAGCTGCTATGAGATGTTCAGGGAAAGTCTCTCTGGTGAGGTGATGTTTGAGTTGAGACCTGAATGGTGAAAAGGAGTTAGTCCTACACAGATCACGAGGAAACAGTTATAAGCAGAAGGAAGAGAAAAATGCAAGGTTGAGAATGAACGTAGAGTGTTAAAGGAACAGAAAGAAGATTTGCATGATTAGAGTGTGGAGAACTTGGGAGAGTCCAGGGTGAGAGAAAGGTAAAGGGGTGGGAGAGGGGCAGATCATGTTGGCTTTCTGCCAGGGTCCAGCCCCAGCAGAGTCCAGGGTCTCCTGAAGGGATGGACGGAGTCGGCGAGAGAGAGATGCAGTGAGACAAGGAGTGAGGTTTCCAAGTCTGATTTATTCGAAGCATTCAAGCACTTATATAGGGTCCAGGTCATGTGTTTATGATTTCATGGAATTATCTCAGTACATAATTTTGGCAAACAAAATGGGTATATAAGCATATCTTGTTACAATATTAGCACAGTATGTCTGTGAGAAGCAAGCAACCTTTGTTAATTATAGATATTGACCTTTTCTATATGTCTACCAGGTGCCTAGATGTTTAAGACTGATTACAAAATGGGGTGTAATGTCTAGACTTAGTTTCTCATGGGTCGAATGGCCCTAAGCCTCTATCTTTATTCCTGTAATAATGAAAGCAGAAGTATTGCAAAGTATAAGGGGATTGAAAGCCACACAGGCACAGTGCTTGGGGTTTCTCTTTGACCATTAACTATTTTATAGGGTTCTCAATCCTCATCATAATCCCAATTCCTCTGTGTCAATATATTATGATATTTCTTTGCAACTTTATCAGGATCGTGAGTTGCCTTAGGAAGGGGTAGTTTTTGCATGCCTCTGTTCCTGGGTGGGTGCCACCATTTACCTCCTGTAAAAATTTCCTGATTTGGCCAAGTTCCTCTTATGGGATGGCCATCAATGTTCCTCTGACCTACTTTATGAGGGGAGGAAGGAGGAAGCTGACCAGCAGAACTTCCCCTAATTCCCCAGCAGTTCCAGGATAAAAATAGCAAGAGTAAAAGCATGATACATACACAGATGCTTTGCACTTTCCCTATTAACCCTTGAGAATTGCCTTGCAATTTCTCAGCCCACTGGCGGACCTTGTCACGCGGCAGTGGTAACTATGCCTAGAGACCGGCTCCCGGCAGCTTTCTGTACCTGAATTTTATTCTGAAGGGAATGAGAAGGGCAATCACTAGAAATTTAATGTATTTTTTTCCACTGTGAAATATACCATACACACCAAAGAGTGTCTGTCTACCACTTAGCTTAAGAAATAGTTTAATTTTTTTTTACCAAATAAACATTTTTTTTTACCAAAACAAATAACCCTGAAGCCTACCTGTTCCCTTCCTCATAGCATTCTCCTCCCTTCCTCCCTGCCAGCCTGAATTCTACGGTTTGCTTTCCCTAGACTTTCTCTTTAGTTATTTCTTATGCTACAAATCCGTGGTTTAATTTTCCCTCTTTTGAAGTAGAAATATTGGATTTACACTACATACGTTCTTCTGTGACTTGCCTTTTTGACTCAATATTATATATTTGTATTTCATTTGTTTTTCCTGCTGGATAGTATTTCATTGTATTACTACACAACAGTTTATTTATCTGCTATATTATTGATTAGTATTTGATTTAGCCCTTTCCTTTTTATTTTGCCTTGAATAAATATGAATAAACTATGAATAAATTATGATTATGCTATGAATAAACTTGTACTCTTATCCTGATCACATATGTAAGAGTTTCTCTAGAGAATTGTTGGATGTAGGACATGTGCATCTCCAACTTTAGGAGGAAATACAAATTGTTTTCCCAAGTGACTGTATCAGTTTACGTATGCACCAGCAGAGAATGAGAGTCCCCAATTCTCCATATCCTCTCCAAAACTTCGTTCAGTCAAATTTTAATTTTTTGAAATGTATCTAATGAAGTAAAAATATTAACTCCCTATAGTTTTATTTATTTCTCTTCTATTTGAAATTTTTTATTGAGGTAACTTGATTTATAACATTGTATAAATTTCAGGTGTACATCGTTATATTTCAGCTTCTGTATAGACTACGTTGTGTTTACCACCAAAAGTCTAGTTGCCATCCATCACCGTACAGATGTGCCCTTTCACCCCTTTTGCCCACCCCAGACCCCCTTCCCCTCTGGAAACCATCAGTCTGTTCTCCTTATCTTATCTTATGTTTGTTTATCTTCTACATATGAGTAAAATCATATGCTATTTGTCTTTCTTCACTGACTTATTTCATTTAGCATAATACCCTCAAAGTTCATCCATGTTGTGCAAATGGCAAGATTTCATTTTTTCTATGGCTGAGTAGTATTCCATGTATATATATGTATATATATATATATATATATAAAACTAGAAAAAAAACAAATTAAACCTGAAGTAAGTAGAAGAAGAGAAATAATAAAAACCAGAGCAGAAATCAACAAAATGGAAAATCAATAAAGAAAACCATAAGCCAAAAGCTGGTTTTATGAAAAGATTAATAAAATTGATAAACCTCTAGCCTAGTTAACCAAGAAAAAAGGAGAGAAAATACTAGTTACCACTGTCACAAATGAAAAAGGAGCCATCATTAATAATCCTATGGCTATTAAAAGGATAATAAAGCAATATTATGAACAACTCTATGCCCACAAATTTGAGAAACTAGATGAAATAGACCAATTCCTTAAAAGACACAATTTACCAAAACTCAAAGAGAATTAGATAATCCGGATAGGCTATACCTATTAAATAAATTGAATAATAGTTAATAAAATTTTAAAAAAGAAAGCTCCAGGTCCAGATGGTTTCACTGGTGAATTCTACCAACATTTAAGGAAGAAATGATGCCAATCTTCCACAATTTCTTCTAGAAAATAGAAGCAGAGAGAACACTTCCTAACTAATTTCATGAAGATAGCATAGTCCTGTAAATACCAAAACTGTATGAAGACATTACAAGAAAGAAAAACTACAAAATAGTATCTTTCATGAACATAGATGTAAAAATCCTCAACAAAATATTAGCAAATAGAATCCAACAATGTACAAAAAGAAATTATACATCATGATGAAGCAAGATTTATCCCAGGTGTATGCAAAGTTGGTTCAACATTTGAAAATCAAGTAATGTAATTCATCACATAAACAGGCTAAAGAAGAAAAGTAATATGACACTATTAATAGATGCCAAAAAAAGAATTTGACAAAATCCAACAATCATTCATGACAGAAACCCAGAAAAATAGAAATAGAGGGAATTTCCTCAATTTGATTAAAAAATCTACAAAAATGCTACAGCTAACATCATACTTCATGGTGATAAACTAGATACTTTTCTCCTAAGACCAAGAACTAAGACAACTATGTCCCCTTTCACCACTCCTATTCAATATTGTACTGATCTTCCTAGCTAACACAATAAAGCAAGGAAAGTAAATAAAGGGTATACAAATTGTGAAGGAAGAAATAACACTTTTTGTTGGCAGATGACATGATTGTCCCATGAGAAAATCCCAAAGAACTGAAAAAAATCCCTCCTGGAACTAATAAGTGATTATAGCAAAGTTACAGGGTAAAAAGTTGTTAGTATATAAAGAGCAATTGCTGTTCTCTATACCAGCCATGAACAATTTGAATTTGAAATTAAAAACACAATGCCACTTACATGAGCAACTTAGGTATAAATATGAAATACTTAGGTATAAATATAACAAAATATGTACAAGGTCTATATGAGGAAAACTTAAAAACCCTGATAAAAGAAATCAAAGAAGATCTAAATAAATGCAGAGATATTCCATGTTCATGGATGGGAAGACTCAATATTGTAAGATGTCAGTTATTCCCAACTTTATCAATAGAGTCAATGAAATCCCAATCAAAATCTCAGTGAGTTGTTTTTGGATATTGGAAAACCGATCCTAAAGTCTATATGAAGAGGCAAAATACCCGGAATAGCAAACACAACATTGAAGGAGAAAAACAAAGTTGAAGAAATGACAAGGCCCAATTTCAGCAATTCCTGTAGAGCTACAGTAATTAAGACAGTGTAGTATTGAACAAAGAATAGACAAATAGATCAATGGAACAGAGTAGAGAGCCCAGAAATAGACCTATACAAATATAATTAACTGATCTTTGACAAGGGAGCAAAGGTAAATCAACGGAGAAGGGATAATCTTTTCAGTTGATGGTGCTGAAACAACCAATGTCTACATGCAAAAAAAATAAATAAAGAATCCAGACACAGTCCGCATACCTTTCACAAAAATTAACTCTAAATGAGTCATAGACTTCAATGTAAAAGATAAAATTACAAATTTTCCTTGACTTAGGGTTACATCTCAATAAACTCATTGTAAGTTGAAAATATTGTAAGTCAAAAGTGCATTTAATACAACTAACCTACCGAAAATCATAGCTTGACCTACCCTACCTTTAATGTGCTCAGAACACTTACATTAGCCCACAGTTGGGCAAAGTCGACTAACACAAAGCATATTTCATAATAAAGTGTTGGATATCTCATATAATTTACTGAATACTGTGCTAAAAGTGAAAAACAGAATGGTTGTATGGGTATAGCATTGTTGTAAGTGTATCAGTTGTTTACCCTCGTGATCACGTGACTGACTGGGAGCTCCAGCTCACGCTGCCCAGCATTGTGAACACATCTTGTACTGCACATCACTAGCCCAGGAAAAGATCAAAATTCAAAATTTGAAGTATGCTTTCTACTGAATGCATATCACTTTTGCACCATCATAAAGTCAAAAAAATTGTAAATTGAACCATCGTTAAGTTGGGGAACGTCTGTATAAAACTTCTAGAAAATAACTTCTGGAAATAGGAGAAAATCTGGGTGATCTTGGGTTTGGTGATGAATTTTTACGTACAATGCGAAAAGCAAGATCCATGAAAGAAAAATTGATAAATTGGACTTCATTAAAACAAACAACTACTGCTTTGCAAAAGACACTGTTAAGGGAATGCAAAGTCAAACCGCAGACTTGGGGAAAATATTTGTAAAACACTTATCAGAGAAAGAACTTGTATCCAAGTATGCAAAGAACTGTTAAAACTCAACAATAAGAAAACAAAGGATCCAATTTAAAAATAGTTTGCCAAAGATCTGAACTTCACCAAAGAAGATATAATGATAGCAGGGAAGAATATGAAAAGATGGTCAACATCATCTGTCATTAGGAAATTGCACATGAGAACAACCATGAGATAAAATTGCACACCTACTGGGAAGACTAAAATCTATAAAGCTGATGGTACATAATACTAGCAAGGATGTGAACAACAGGATCTCTCATTCATTGCTAGTGAAAATGCAAAATGTGACAGCTACTTTGGAAGATAGCTTGGCAGTTTCTTACAAGGCTAAACATAGTCTTACCATATGATCCTGCAACAGCGCTCCTAGGTGTGTACCCAAATGAGTTGAAAACTTATGTCAATGCATAAATTTGCATATCAATGTTTATGGAAGCTTAATTCATAATTCTCAAGAGCTGAGAGCAGCCAAGATATCCTTCAATAAAAAAAAATGGGTGAACAAACTGTGGTAATTTATGCAATGGAATGTTATTCAGCAATAAAAAGAAATGAGTTATCAAGCCATTAAAAGACATGGAGGAACTGTAAACACGTATTGCTAAGTAAAAGAAGCCAGTCTGAAAAGGCTGCATACTGTATGATTCCAACCATATGACGTTCTGGAAAAGGCAAAACTATAGAGAAGGTAAAAAGATCAGTAGTTGCCAGGGATTTGAGGGGAAGAAGAGAGGGAAGGAGACAGGGATGCATAGGTGGAGCCCAGGGGGTTTTCAGGGTGGAGAAACTATTCTGTATGGTGCAGTAATTGTGGATACATGACATTATGCATTTGTCTGTACAGCACGGAGTGAACCTTAATGTAGTCTTGGACTTTAGTTAATATCAATGTTAACTATTTAGTTAGTATCAATATTGATTCATTAATTGTAGCAAATATACCACACTAGTGCATAATATTAATAATAGGAGAAACTGTGTAGGAGTGAGGGGTGTGTGGGAACTCTCTGCACTATCTACCCAATTTTTGTCTAAATCTAAAACTGCTCTGCAAAATAAAGCCTATTAATAAAAGAACACAAAAAAATGATGTCAGACTGTATCTTTTAGTTATTTTTACTCCATGTTTTACATATGAAAGTAATTTAGTTTTGTCTGTTATATAATGTTCTACTTGTGGTGACCACAATTTACTCATTCTTCTGTCAATTCCCTCTTGGATTGTTTCTAGACTTTTTATTATGAATAGTGCTGCTATGAACATTGTTGTATATGTCTTCTGGCCTATATTGGTCAAGAGTTTCTCACTGATATATTTAAGAGTTGACATGCTGGAGTACTATCTTTAATTTATACTTCTACCAGCAAAGTATGAGATAATGTGAGGCATCTTAGTTTCTGCCAATCAATTAATAAAAGTATTTTTTTTGTTGCATTTCCCTGATCACTAGTGAAGATGGCAATCTATACATATATTTATCAACATATGCTTTTTCCTCTTCCGTAAAATGCCTATTCATGTTCTTTCTTCATTTTTAATTTGGTTGTCTTTTTTTATGTTGTTTTATCCTTAATACTGATTTTTAAAATTTATTATAAATCATCTCTTCTCTCAGTTTTTTAAGTGTGTCTTTAGAGTAATAGAAATTCTTAATTTAAATTGTTAAATTTGTGTGTAATCTCTTTTAGAGACTGTAATTGCATTGTGGCTATAGATTAGTCTGGGGGAATGGACAACTTTGTAATGTTGAGTATTTCTGTCCATGAAAATTTATTTTTTTTCAGTTTTATATTTTTTCCCACAGAGATTATAAATATTTTTTGTTAGCTTTGTTCACCAGTATTTGATCCTATTGTAACTGATGTCTTATTTTTATTTGTCTTCTAGATGATTCTTGTTTGTATTTAGAGATGCAATTGACTTTTGTGTTTTGATCATATGTGTAGCCACATTGCTAAATTCTATATGCACTATATTGTGTGTAAGTATGAAGGAAGGAAGGTGCATGGGGAGAACAGTAGAAGGAACTTTACCAGTTTTCCCAAAAATGATACTTCTGAGGTGAGACTTTTTTTTTTGGTAAGGAAGATTAGCCCTGAGCTAACATCTTTTGACAATCTGCCTCTTTTTTTGCTTGAGGAAGATTGGCCCTGAGCGAACATCTGAGCCAATCTTCCTCTACTTTGTATGTGGGATGTCTCCACTGCATGGCTTATGAGTGGAGTAGATCTGTGCCTGGGATCCCAACCTGTGAACACGGGCCACCAAGAGGAGTGTGTGGAACTTTAACCGCTTGGCCATGGGGCTGACCCCTGAGACAAGACTTTTAAAGACATTTTAAAATTCTAAAAAGAAGACAAGCTTATAAAAATTCAAACTATAGAGAAGCATATAAAGCAAAGGGACTCTCTAATCCACCAGCTCACTCTATGGAAATAATGATTATCTGCAGTGCATCCTGCTAACACTGTTCTTTTCCTCTCTCCAGCTACACCCTTTGTGTATATATACGTTGTTACTAAGCTGGGATAATAATTTACATATTATTTTATTTCTGATAGCTATGTTGGACTGTTCAAATGTCAGATTGATGTACATTTTTATTACGACTCTAAACTATAGTCTATTCCCTCATTCGAAAGCACTCTAGTTTAAGGATCATAAGTTTTATCATCCGTGATATGATTCATCATCAGTCTTAAATCATCTACTCTAGTTTCTACTTGCCCTATAAAAAGGGAAAATGCTTTGGACAGCTGTACCAATCTCCTTGTCTGAGCTGATATGTTAGACACAGCTCACCACAATATTATAAACTATTTTATTCCATGGCAAAACATTTTTTTGGTGTGATGTTCAGAGAGTCACCTTGCCAAAAGTAAAATAAAGAGTTAGAGTTTTCTTAATTTAGCCTTAGCCTACTGAACGCACCTTTTGGTGCTAATTCCTGTTGCATTTACTTCTCATCTGACTTGCATCTACCATAACTAAACAGCTTCATGGTAGCCTAATAGTGTTTCTTTTTCATTAATATTTCCCCTTTTCAAAATTAGATTTATCTGACTCTAGCATTTCTGTTTTCTATTATTTTATATTTCGTATCTGCACTTTTCCTGCTTCAGTCTTCTTTCAGTCTGGTTTGATTTTTTTCTTTCTTCCTTTCTTCCGTTTTTTTTTTGCTGAGGAAGACTGGCCCCGAGCTAACATCTGTGCCCATCTTCCTCTACTTTATATGTGGGATGGCTGGCACAGCATGGCTTGACAAGCAGTGCATATGTCCACACCCGGGATCCCAACCGGCTAACCCTGGGCCCCTGAAGCAGAAGGTGTGAACTTAACTGCTGCGCCACTGGGCTGGCCCCTGTTTTGATTTTTTTGACATTGCTTTGCTTACGATCTTCTGATGTAATCTAGTCTGTTTGCTTGCTTTTTTCCAAACTGGGTGTAATTAAAAATGAGAAACTCCAAATTGTATTATTTGAATTGTTCTCAAATTGCCATGATAATGAATTCTCCCAAATTGGTTTTCAGATATAAAACATTAAAAAATATTAATTGTGGAAGGATATTTAAATTTTTTTCTGCATTGAGGCACTGAGATAGGAAGATCTTAATTTCTTCTTTTTCATAAAAGAAGAGATGTTTTTAAAAGCTACCTGTACTTGTATTTAGAAATAGATGCAGACTTTTATCTCAAATGACATTTTTTCCTTTTTTCTGGCGAATGTCAAGAAGTGCATTGAGAAATTTAGAGAAAGATGAGTTATTCATGTGAAACATTTGATTTATCTTTGTTTTAGTGAGAGTTCTCAACTCTTGATTTATGAGTCTTGAGTGATTTTTTATGACTTTTCCAATCAGATAATAACCAATTAACCACAAAAGTCAAAAGTTGAGGTCAAGTTAGATGCTTCCATGGTCATAATAGCACTTCCTCTAATTTTAGAGAGCTCAGATCAATACATTCTTTCTTTTATGAGGACTACTTTGATATATGTTTACCACTCTATTTTTCTTTTCATCTTTAGAAATAGACATTAATCTACTCTTTGATTAATATATAAATTTATAATTTTTGAATGTTTATTATTCATGATCAGTTATTAAATGTTCATGGCTTTGCTTATAAATGTAGACATAAGTCATTTAGAAATTAGTTCTTTTTAACCTTACCTTAATTATGTAACATATTTGATAGATGATGCTCCTATTTTTATCACATTGTCTAACCACATTAAAAACATAATATACTTTTATTTTTTCCTACATCTTACAATTAAATATGGGTTTGTGAAAAATTTAATGTCAGAAAATATTTTCTATGTGAATTAGTATATCAGCTTTTTTTGAGGTGCTTGTTTTAGTCAGGTATTACCTCAAGAACGTCCCCCCAACTCAGTGGTTTAAAACAATGCTGCCTCGCACACAGCTTTGAGCAGTTGCTTTGCTTCTGGCTCTGCTTCTGGTTGCGGGTGTGTAAATCAACCAGAGAAGCTCTGCTCCAAATGTGTTTTTGGTCCCCAAAGTTCAGGGAAGTGGCTACCTGGGACCATTTTATTTATTTATTTATTTATTTATTTATTTATTTAATTTATTGAGGGCAATGGTGGAAACCTCCCAGGGTGAATAGAAATCTCTTAACCCCTGGGCTTGAAACTGACGCTTGATCACTTCTGCCTACATTCCATGGTCCAAAGCAAGTCATATGACCAAGTCCAATATCAATGAGGTGGGAAAAAGTACTTCTTCCATGGAAGATTGGGATAAAGAAATAAGTATCTTCTGAATATCATCTAATTTACCATGCTGCCCTTCTACTGTGAATTAATAACTACATTACCTACAATGAATGTAATTGTATGCTTTTGTGAGCAAACTAAAGTTTTAATTCAGAAAAAAATGCAATTATTTATTCACAAAGAATACTTTGATTTGCATTTGTTTATGTTGATACTTGGAACAAATATTTTGCTTTTTCTGAAATAATGTTCACCAGGTTTTCTTGCTAAGATGTATACAACATATTTTTAACCTCAAACAGTCTGCATTTACAACGTGATCTGGGAGACTTGTGCCGAGATTAAAGTTGTCATGAAAATAAGATAAAACTGTCAATGTTTGTAAACATTGTATGAAAAGAAAAGAATTAATTTTCTAATGTTTCATAAGTCATGTAACTTCTATTTTGGTCTATGATCTCATATTAATTTACTAGGGAAATTGTAGACTCAGTCACATATGCATTAGTTTTCAATGCAAATCTTAAACAGTTTTGTGTTGACAAAATATTTCATCTTGCAATTTGAGTGTGATTTCAGTCGTATGTGACAGGATCACCTGTTTTTCCTCGGTCCAAATCCTAAAATTTATACAATATTGCTGTGTAAAAAAGAACAATGTTTCTTTCTTTTCTCTTTTCCCAGTGATAAGATAAATTACTACTTGAAAGTGGAAAATGATAGTGTTTAATAGAAGCTCACCTTTTAATTATTGGTATTTCTCATGGCTTTCTTTTGGAACTTCTTCTCCATAATTTCTGTGGGTACTATCACAACCTCCCATGGCTTCAATAAATATCTTTTATTTATTTTATTTTATGTATCTCATATGCTGATGATTCTAGTCCATACAGCTCATATCTCCTTCCCAAGTTCAAAATCTATATTTGCAAGGTATTATTGATCATCCCATGTGAATATATTATAAACAACTCAAACTGAACACATTAAAAATCGTTTAGTATATTTCTTGGTCAAAACACTGTTCTTCTTTTAATTCTGTTTGGTTAATGGCATTGCTGCTCACATAGTCTCTTAGGCAGGAAACTTCACTGGTCCAGAAATGGACAGCCAGGCCACGTCTGAATTTTGAGAACAGGATATCTGCTCTCCCTACTTTCAGGACCTATGAACCTAACTGTGGTTCTGTTAATTCCTTCATGCCTCAAATAGTCATCAGCTAGGAAGCCCCTCTGTCTTCCCTAACCCTTGTGTTCTGGTTAACCATTGATGTGTGCAAACTGACTCACGACTTAATGGCTCGAAACAGTAATACATAATTGTTGCTCAGGTTCCTGGGGGTTGAAGGACTTAGCCGTGCAGTGCTTCCTTGGACATTCTCATGCAGAGCCAGTCAGATTTTGGATTGGATTGAAGTCATCTGAAAGATTGACTGGGCTGGACATCCAAATGGCTCCACCACATGATTGGCAGTCAATGTTCAACTGAAGCTGTTAAGCAGAGGACTTACATGTGGCCTCTCCAGGAAACTCGGGCTTCTCACATCATGATAGTTGCCGTATTATATTAGTCAAAGCAGTCAAAAGATGGTGTAAAAATAAACTCTGTTCCTCGGTGGGGACAGTCCCTTTGTAGAAGAGCATAAGAGATGGAAGATATTTTTGCAGTCTTCTTTGGAAAATATAATTCTCCACAATTTACAAATCTTAGGCTCCAGATCAATTTATCGAAAGCTTAGTTGTTGAAATATCAATTCACCAATGATCTGCATTTATTTTACTGCATTTACCAATTTACCTAAAACTTGTTTATTTAAATTTTAAAGTTTACAGTAATACTTAAGGGACCATCGATAGGTATTAAGGGCTTTGGAAATCCAGGGTTCTGAAGCCTTCAGGCTTTTCCCCCAGCCCTCCATCTTACTTTTTTATGCTCTCCTCTACCTTCCTCCACTGGCCTCCCTCTCTCCTTCTCTTTCTTCATCTCCCATCTCTTCTGCTCATTTCTCTCAGCTCTCAGCCTGCAGTCTGTCCTTCCTTGCAGCTGCAGCTCAAACCTGTGCTCAGGTTGATTGTCTTTTCTGTCTTTCTTCCATCAGCTCCATTTACTCATTTTTTATTACATGTCACTCCCACAGTACTTATCACATTGCTTATTTATATTATTTACTTTTTATATTCCTTATTAGACAGAGAGACTGGAGGTCAAAGACAGTGTCTTGTTCATCTTTATAGCTCCATTACTAGGCTTGACTCAGAGGAGACATTCAATAAATGTTTGCCTATTGAATTACTTATGATTCAAAAACATTTTGATAACGTTTAGTGCAGGTCCAGAAACGTGATGAAATTTAACAGCAGAAAATATAAATTTCATTATTTAGGCTCAAATGGTTTGCTTTAGTGTATTTAAGAATGACTCTGCTTATTGGCAATTCATACGAGAAAATTCTTGTGAGGTTTTGGTAATTTCAAAATTGGTCATGCATTAAAAAATATAGTACAATGTTAGGCATGATGAGCACCCTAGAAAGAATTTCATTTAAGGAAATATAAAAAGGAGTGAAAATGCATGCTGTGAAGACTTTGAGAAATATGGTAATTATTTTAAACTATTGATAAACTAGCCTGTGAGGATTCCGCCAGCTGTTGAGTATGTCTACTCTATTACTTTGGAACTGGGGAAATAACCACAGGATGGGTTCAGGGACCTGCTGAGTCCACTGTGAGATGGACCTGAGCTGAAACTTCATTGATCACGTGATCTCCATAAGCCCCTGCTCTGACTGGTGGACCACAGTGATGTTTTGGGTCTCCTGGAATAAGTGTCAGCTCAGAGCCGGTGTACAATAGTCCCTGAAAGGTCTGATTATTTCCTTTTCCCCAGTGTACAGTTACTCTGGTAAAGGGCTGTAGGTCCCTTTGGGAAGGCTGGGAGAAAGAGTAACAGAATAAATGTTTGGCAGTGTACTGGGGTCCTTCCTCAAGGGAACCTGTCTTCCACTTCATTCAAGGGATTCTGGGTCCGTAAACTGGCCTACATCTGGGAATTGATTGAGGGGCCATGACACTCTGTTTTTATGATTCAAGTTAGACTTGTGTTCACTTGATCTAGAGCTTTTCTGTGTAAACAGATCAAGTAAGAATTTAGTAGGTTTCCTCTCTATTTCACTTTTAGGAACATCGTCACCAATTAGCCAATGTGGTAGGTGTGTGCGAATCACAATAGTCTGATTGTTGCTTTAACTCTTCTGTCCATTACAGTAACCAGGCCCACTTTACCTTTGAGGACTGATTGCTGTTACTTGGCCCCTGCTACCCTGGTATCCAATTACTCTCACTGCCTTTAGATTTCTCAATACGATGACTGTAGTTCCTGCTGTAAGGTCTGGCTTACGGAGAAGAACTCTCACAAAGCTCTTCAAAGACGCCAGGGCTCTCCTCACAAATTTATTCCTCACAGTAGTGGTTAAAGGTATGTCTTCTTGACCCTCCCAGTGTGACTGAATAGATCTTAAATGATAAATCCACTCTAAAATTCCAGCCTCTCAAGCCTTTGAATCCCTTCCTCTACATTAAACCAAAGCAAGTCTGGCATTTCTAACTTGCTCCCTGTGGGCAATCTTTTAGTCCACATTTCAGCCAATCAGGCAACCAAACTGTTAGAGACCTTTCTAACTCCCCAAGCTGTAACACTAAAGGCAGAATCTCCGCTTTATGAGCCTATATCAATAAATTGAGCCTGATCCAACTTTCTGTTCCTTCCACCATTATCCCACACACTTAATATCCATTCCCACACGTGTTCCCTGGATTTCTGTCTGTATAAATTAGAAAACTCAAGCAGTTCTCTTGGAGTGGACCACACCTTCTCATTGGTCACACTTTGTACCTCACAAGAGCTGCTAGTGTAGACAGCTGATAGACTGAATGCCTGCAAGCTTGAGATCCAGGAAGAGCTGATGTTTCAGTTTGAGTCTGAAGGTGCGAAAAAAACGGATTGGTTCAATGCTAGAAAGAAGTGAAGCAGAGAGTTTGAAGAGAGGCAAATTTCAGTCTCATGTTTGGAAAAACTTCTGGGGGGTTAGAGTTGTTAAAACTCAAAATGTATTTCTTTAAGACTGAATTAACAAATTTACTTTTATAGAAAGTATTCAGAGGATGAAGACATATGCCTGAGATTTTTAAGGTGGATGCTCATGTTCAGCTAGTCACGTTTCCTCTAACAAACATTTATCCAACAATGTGTGCAAGACGTACATTCTAATAAAAACAGTGTGTTTTGCATCATGATTGTTTCTCATAGGTTTGAGGATCACAGCCTAGAGGATCATGTAAAAATGATAAAATGATAAGTAATTTAAAAGAATCCAGAACAGCTATGGGACCAATAAGAGCACTACCTTAGAGGATGAACTAGGTGGTCTCCAAGGTTCTTTCAGTAAAGGACTCTGGGTTTTAAAATGATATGGGAATGCAAACAAGTCTGCTCCTTTTTTTTTTTTTTTTGAGTAAAAATGTTAGATGTTAGCCCTGAGCTAACATCTGCCACCAATCCTCCTCTTTTTGCTGATGAAGACTGGCCCTGAGCTAACATCCATGCCCATCTTCCTCTACTTTATTTGTGGGACTCCTGCCACAGCATGGCTTGACAAGCAGTGCGTAGGTCCGCACCTGGGATCCGAACTGGCAAACCCTGGGCCACTGAAGCGGAATGTGCGAAGTTGACCACTGCGCCCCTGGGCCAGCCCTTCAAGTTTGTTTTTTGTAATGCCTTTGGCTCATTTCTTAGTTCTTTATAATAAATTGACACCTTAAGAAATATTTATTCACTATTGCAGCAAAATGCTAGTTTACTCATGAATTATAGTAGAAATGTGTTGCATTTATAAAAATACCCAATTTATCAGTAAGGCATACTTCTGGTATATCTTAGAGGATTCATGCATTTTCCTTTCCAGACAAAAAAATATTTATGACACTTTTTATTTCTATCAGGCTTAATGATTTTTTAAAAAGTTAGTTGAGAAAAAAGAGGCCTAGGAGGTGATCGAACTAAAAAAATGTTTATTTCTTTACAACATTGGGTTATTCTTGTATGGGTACATCATTTTAAAATGGAAGGATAATATTCAAATGTTTCTTCATTATTTAGGAGTTAGAGCTGGCCAGTCAGATAACAGCCTGTAAACTAAGATTGGGAATTGGATTCTGTGTGATCAATGATTGGAAATATTAAACTTCCAAGTTAGGACGATGGCATGGTAAAGAGCTGATCTGACCTTCTCAGCTTCTGATTGGAATACTAATAAAGATCTGGAAAAAGTGAAACCTACATGAGTGGAGTAAGAGTTGAGGTAAGAGTTTACTAGCAGAAAAACAGGAGATGATAATCCCACGTCCTTTAAAATTGCTGAGGATGGCTTAAGAAACGTGACAAAAAGCTCCATCCTCTGAACCAAAACAGAAGGATTTTCCTGGAGAATAGTTGAGAGGTTTCTGTGACTATCTCCACGGCTTTAGCTGAGGGATAAAGAAAGAATCTAGGTGACAGGTAGAGGATCAAGATTGCAAACTCAGGAATTGGAAGTTAGGATATGAAAGGACCTGTGGTGAGTGAAATCTTAAAGTGGAAATATTGTCACAGACTTAAGTGTACATTCTAGAAATTATTATCAAAAAGAAAGATTATATTTTATCAGGTAGTAGTAATAACAGTAATCGGGGTCTATATGCCCACCATCAGTCAATAGAACAAGAGAAAGGGATGAGGTGATAAAGCATAGCAGAACTTCATTTTACATCTTATGTGTGGTGTCCACAAGAGTAACTGCTTCATTTTTGACTTTATACTTAGAGAACATAGGCTGACAGCTATTTCTAAATGTACACGAAGGGGTAGTTTTTGCCTCTTTCAAGAGTTATATTCTACTAGTGTATATCAGACTTTTGAGTTTTTTATTTGTTCTTCTTGAGTTGTCCACTTTTTATGTTTCCTTATGGTAACATACTGTTTGCCTATAGCCCCCCATCTCCTTATGGAGCCCCCTTTTACTTGGTGCTGGTTACTGAAAATTCATGAACACACATACTCCAGTAGTGTGCTACTCTATATTCCTTTACGATGTTATATATTCATTCTCAACAATAGCCCAGCAGAGTTTGGGTCATTAAATAATATTACAATGTAGGAGTGGAAAATTAAATCTGTATACTAAATGTGACTAATCTATGGGAAAGTGCTCAAAAAGTAAAACTCTTTATGGGGGCTTTATGGGGGCTTCCATTGGTCTGCTCCACTTCTTTACCTCAGGCTTCTCTGCTCAGACCTGGGCCTCACTGACAACAAGAAGGGAATCTCAGATTGGTTTTTCAAACATTTCCAAATATAGTGACTACAAAATTATAAACAAAGTTTGGAAACAACCAGACAAATATGAGTCAAGAAAACAGAGGTTGTAAATTTAATTTCAGACAAAATAGAATTTATGGCTAAAACATCATATAGGATACAAAAAGATAGAATGTAATTGTGAACATATTTGCAGCTGACAACATGGGCTTAACATAAATAAAGCAAAAACTGACAGAACCACAGAAATAAGTAAATAAACCAACAACAAATGTACGTGGAGATTTTAACATATTCTTCCGACAATTTGATACTTAGAAAGAAAGAAGCAAAAATGTTTGAATCATACTGGTAGTATGCTTTGGCTTATATATAAATTTATGCCCAGCAAGAAGAGAGAGAAATATTCTTTCCAAGCACACATGAGATATTTATAAAAATTGACAATAAACTAGTTTGCAAAGGAAGGTTCAATAAATCCCCCAAATAAGTCTCATGGAGAGTGTACTGTCTCACAAAGCCCAATGCTACCAAACAGAACTTGCTTTAAAAAGGAGCTCAAAAGAAGAGTTATGAAATTCTCAGAAGAGTGAGGCATAGCTAAGTCAGCTATATACTTAGGATTTGTGCACTTTCTGTATGTGTGTTATACTTCAGTACTATTTATTTAAAGAACAAGAGATCACCCAAATTTAAACAAAGTGAAATTAAATCCCACTGGAATTTTGGCTGGAATTACGTTAAACCTTGCAAATAATTTGGAAGGGATGAACACGTTTAAAAATTAACATTTAATTTTATTTTGAAAAAGTCAATCTTTTGGTAGAAAATAGCTATTCTAAAACTATGTATAGAAGCTATCTTAGAATGGAATTCTCGGTAATCATGTAACTTGATTATTTTGTTTTCTTGGTATTGGATCATTTGTAAGCTGTTTTGGTTATTGCAATTGCTTAGATAACTCTTGGTACAGATGAATTCAGTGTTGTAGCTTTTATCAATCATTCGAACTCTTATAAATTATATGAATGGCAATCAGTATTAGCATTTTATTTACCTAATATATTTGAGTAAAATTGCTAATAGACTGCACACATTGTATCTAAAGACATAACTTATTTTTATATTTTTTGCATGTCTTACATGGAATGATGTTGATTTTATTTTCAACCAGGTAATAGCCCATGCCTTTATAGTGTGCTTATTTACTGCTGTGTACTTGAAGGACATTTTAAGTTTTGAAAAATGTCTACTGTAGGCATATCTATTCTATGAGGCTTGTTTATTTCTTCACATAAACAACATTTAAAAAAATGAGATTAGAAATCTGAGTCATAAAACAATAACAATAGCAGAAACAACTAGCATAGCTTTTCTAGATTAGGTAAGGAAATGAATCAATTGCTTATCTCTGTCACTTTTGAGAGTATAATTTTTTATGAATTCAGAAATATATTTAGCATATAGTCCTGATTGTAATAGTAAATTCATATTAATCATAATAGTTTATGCATCATTTAAAGGATAATTACACATTATTTATAGCTTGTTTCTTTGGTCAAATTTGATTTACAATTCCAGATAACATAAATGCCTTAATTTCCAAACACAAAGAAAAATGTGTCCTATATTCTTTAATGTATTTTCTAGCATTAAAAATGTTCAGGGTCTGTTCTTTAAAACATCTGTTTCAACTTACAGTAACAAGATTGTGAAGAGCTGTTGTTATCAAGAGATATTAGCTGATCCAGATGATAGGATAAATATAATTAGTATAATTCTAATAATAAGTTTCTCTGGTTTATTGTTATTTAAACCACTTTAAATCACCCTGATCTACATATTTTTTCTCCTTAAGATTAAATTCTATTTTTAAATTTTGTGTCTGGATCTTACAATACTCACTGTTGCGTTGCATTCATGACTGATGGAACGATGTTAGCTCAATTTCTCTTAATTTTTTACTCCTCTACTTTTACAAATAGTTGCTGGTATGAAATTAAGTTTGCTTTAGTTTTTGGCTAGAATTTTCTGCTGTTGTTTATTTAGTTGATTTATGATGAGTATATGTGGTACTTTTCATCTTTTCTAGTGAGAGGCATAAGGAAATCACCGTGGAATTACTGAAGTCAGCCTTTCCTCCATTGTCTTGAGAAAGGAGTTACAATATAAATATGTTTTATTTAGCTGTCCCAATCCGTGGCTCAGTCTTCCTGGAAGGGATTGGGATTCTGGGTCCCTGAAGAATCTGGGTCCCTGGGTCCCTGAAGGCTTTCACTGGAGCCAGCCTAGACTCAGTGCTGCTCTGGGGTGGCTCCTGCACTAGGAGAGAGTTACATCAGTGAAGTGAAAGGTTAGCACTAAGGGTAGTGCCCTTATGGCATCCTCAGGGGACCACAGTGCCCTGTACGGGGAAAGACCCTTATGAAAAAAGTCAGAAAAGAAAGAAGTATCGTTAATGTTAAGCCCTTCCTCTCCCAGACTCCCCAAATCTCTCTCATCTGTCTCTAAAAACAGCCTGAAAGTATCACATTGTTGAACTTCTCTTCTTTTCGTAATTTTCTTCAAGTATAAATGAACTTTCTAGAAAATGAAATTTCCATAGTGGATTCTTAAACTAGTCTTGTTAATTATGTCAAGTGAATTTTTTTTTTTCCTGAGGAAGATTTACCCTGAGCTAACATCTATTGTCAATCTTCCTCTTTTTGCTTGAGGAAGATTTGCCCTGAGCTAACATCTGTGCCAATCTTCCTCTATTTTGTATATGGGTTGCTTCCACAGCATGGTCACTGATCAGTGGTGTAGGTCCACATCCAGGAACCGATCCTGGGCCACCAAAGTGGAACACACCAAACTTAACCACTAAGCCATGAGGCTGGCCCCTCAAGTGAATTTTTAAGGCGAGTTAATTTTACATTTAAGCTATGTCTTGGATTTGTTTTGAAGAAATAAGTATCTGCTCTTCTGTTCTGTTCTAAAAAACTTAAATTGGAATTTTGATGGCATATATTTAAAGATGAAGTGCTCTGATTCAGGAATATTTCATACTGAATATCTGATTCAGGAATATTTGCGTATCTTTATGCAGAAGAGGCGTATTTTGATGAATGACCAGAAAAAGAAGCAAGATGGTTTCAGAGCATTGATCTAAACGTCAATATTCCAGCCAACCAGAAGATGTCACTATTGTGTACAGAATGTGTAAAAGAACTTTAAAAAAAAAAAGCCAATAACTTTTGTACAGTTCCATTGTGTCTCTCCTAATCTTGCTAAATTTCCTCTGGAGCTCTTTGAAAGAAAACACTGGGGTGAAACATTGTCTTCAAGCTGACAGGCACCAAAAAATTACTACATTTGTTGGACAGGCATGCCAGTCAGTCACACTCCTACATCTTTTCATTTGAAAAGAAGAAATTAAAGTACTTTGGCAGAAAAATTCCACCTCAATTAATAATTTTGTATGGTGCAAATTGGGAATTAATAACCACACAGTATATCTGTTTTACCTCGAGCAAAAGAGCATGTCTATCATAAGTAAATTTAGCCGACATTAATTAAGAAAAATCAAACTGTTTCACAAATGCCTGTGATTAAAGTAATAGTTCATTTAAAGCACAGAAAATAAAGCTGCCAAAATATACATTTTAACTTGAGATTCATGAGTGTCACTAATAGAAAACATTCTTAAACAATACGTTAGTCTGTGAAATTAAAGAGTTCTTATTATAATGAAAATGATGTTGACATACCTGTGCTTGGCACTGTGAGAGGTGTTACAAGAGAAGTTTACTTCCATCCTTGCAAAGTTATTTTCCTGTCTAGGCAAGGAACCAAGATTGGTGGGGGATCTCATTTGTGGGTGAAGAACTTTCCTGGATGTGTTTACTCTGGCAGCAAAAAGTCAGGGAAGGCAGGTAGACATGAAAGGCTTAGCAAGGGGATGTGGTCTGAACAGCTGGACATAATTCGGGTCACTGGCTGCTTTGACAGGCAGGATATCAAAGGCAAGGCAATTAGGCAACATCAGGAATGTTTCCCACTGAGTTATTTATTTTTTTCACGAAATGTTTTGTTGTTTTACCCTTCTCTTCATTTAGCCCCAAATCGAAGTCTACCCTTAGTACATGCATTTGTGCATTGAAAAAGAATGACTTGTATTTTTAAATTTGAAAAGTATTCTCTTTTTTGTGATTTAGTTGATGAAAGCAATCCCTAAATCTTGTTTTTTAAATAAAGATAAAAAATTTTAGTTTATAGATAATTTGTATTTAGCTAATGCTTATCAAGTGCTTACTATGTATCAGGTGTTATTCCAAGTACCTTACTCGGAGTACCTCCTCATAACCAATCTATGAGGTAGGTTCTACTATTATTGAAACACAGCGAGGGTGAATAAATTTTCCGATGTTACTATGCTAAAGAGAGGCAGAGTCAGCAGTGTTCAAACCCAGACAGTGTGGCATTAGAGACCAGTTTTAACCACACTATTCCATACTGTTTCTCTGAAATGTATCAAATGCATCATTTATTTGTGGCTTTCCCTCTATGGTAAAGTTTGTTGTTGCAGTTTGCTGCTGAGAGTTAAGAGGAAGTGGAAAGAGGTTTTCACAATCCTTCCTAACCTACCAGTGTAGATGGAAAGAATCAATCCTATTGAAATCTAGGCACTGATTTTATGTTTTTTTATTCATCTTAACTTATCTTGATTATTTAGAAGAGACAGGGAAAATTTTATCTTCCTTCAGCATATAATTTTTTATCCTTAAAAAAGATGGTAGTTTTTAGTGAAAGTTCATTAGAACCCAAACGTCTTTGAATTGAAGTCTCATTATTTAAGAAGGGAAGGAATTTGAGCTATTTTCTTTTGTAGTTTTATGAACAACAGTGTCCATTTGAAAGGCTGGGATTAAGGTAAATACTTTAGCCCTAGAGAATTGCAAAATTTATTGACCCATGTATGCCTATAGTGTATGACCTGGCACCTAATGTAACAAATAGATACTTTATCAGGTTAAAGCTGAACTTAAAACAATACATTCTAACATGTATTTCTATGAAGAATTTTTATTGTAAAAGAGAAGAGCAACACCTTAAGATAAATATCTATGCTAATTTTTTTATGGTTTAGTGACTCTAACAACTTGAAAAGCTTTTGAGATTTCTTAATTGGGATTAGAGATGATGAATTATTTATCGCTCCAAGGCCAAAAGGATGCCATGGATTTTGTATTGACAAATATAATAGAGATTTCCAGATGATAAGATTACAAGGCAGCTCACTTGAGCCACTGGCTTTATTTTTTATTGAGATACGATTGACATATACTGTTGTGTAAGTTTAAGGTGTAAATGTGTTGACTTGACACATTTCTATATTGCAATATGATCACCACCATAGCGTTAGCTAGCACCTCTATCACATCACATAATTATCATTTCTTTTTTGTGGTGAGAACATTTAAGATCTAGTCTCAGCTCCTTTGAAGTACAGAATACACTGTAATCACTATGCCATAATTAGATCTCCAGAATTTATTCATTTCTAGTTGCAAGTTTGTACCCTTTAACAAGATCTGCCCAATTTCTCTGTCCCCTCAGCCCCTGGTAACCACCATTCTATTCTGTTTCTACAAGTTCAGCTTTTTTACATTCCACATATAAGTGATATTGTACAGTATTCATCGTTCTCTGTCTGACGTTTCACTTAGCACAATACCCTCAAGGTCCATCCATGTTGTTGCAAATGGCAAGATATCCTTCTTTTTCATGGCTGAAGAATATTCCATTGTATATGTATACCGCATCTTCTTTAATCCATTCATCTGTTGACAGACATTTAGGTTGTTTCTATATCTTGGCTATTGTGAATAATGCTGCAATAAACATGGGAGTGCAGATATTTTTTCCATACCTTGTTTTCATTTCCTTTGGTTATATACCCAGAAGTGGGATTGCTGGATCATATGGTAGTTCTATTTTTAATTTTTTGAGGACCCTCCATACTGTTTTCCATAGTGACTGAACCAATTTACATTTCTATCAACAGTGCACTAGGGTTCTCTTTTCTCCACATCCTCACCAACACTTATCTCTTGGCTTCTTGATGATAGTCATTCTAATAGGTTATGAGATGATATCACGTTGTGGTTTGATTTGTATTTTCCTGATGATTAGTGATGTTGAGTGCACCCTTTGATAGCTCGACTGGTAGAGTGGAGGACTGTAGACTGAACATGTGTAAATCATTTGTTTTAATCATGTATAATGCTTCAGAGTGTAGAAAATCCAAGCTCACAATGCTTTAGTTCTTATGAAATTTATACACTGAGAGAGTAATGCCATTTTGAATAAATAGATCAATTTAACAAACATACATTTATCACCTTATTATCAGGTCAAATAACTTAATGAAGGATATATGAAAGGAAAATTTCTGCTCTTATAAACTGGAGTAGGGAGGCAGGGTTGTTGTGTTTATTTCTATCTTGAAAGTTTATAGAGTATATAATTCTTGTCATAGCTCTATATCCACGTATCTATAGATTTGTGAAAGTATAACTAATTATCCAAGTGAAAATAAGATAGGACTAGATGAGTTATATAGACAATCAGATCCATATGCGTTCAGGGGTGAGGAAGAGCTTGATGCAGACTGAGGACACCAGGGAAGCCTTCATGGGTGATAAGGATTTCAGCTGGGTCTTGTAAAACTGGTAAGGTTTAGAAAGAAGAAATAGTCAAAGGTGCCTTCCAGACATGCAAAGGTAGAGAGGCAGAGCTGAACAGGGAGTGGTGTTAGATGAGTCTGATTAAATCAAAAGTTCCTGGGAGATGACTTTTGGTTGACTCAATGCAAACCAATTTCTATTGGTAGAAGTTTTCCTTAGAGTACATATCATCTTGGTAGTTAAGGTGTAGGATTGCCTTGGGTTGAAGAATTTTATATTAATTCCAGTTCCAAACTACTGAAGGGAAAAAATTCTCTTTTTGTTTCATTCTCCCATAGAAGAATGTATGTTTCTCATCAATTAAATTATGATGGTAATTTAACTTTATGTGTGTATTAAATAGTATATACCTCCAATCCTTCTGGGATTAAATTTTTGATAAAATTTGCTCTGCAATAG
This sequence comes from Equus quagga, assembly GCF_021613505.1. Lineage (NCBI taxonomy): Eukaryota > Metazoa > Chordata > Mammalia > Perissodactyla > Equidae > Equus > Equus quagga. The sequence goes on along the minus strand of NC_060270.1, from coordinate 123,576,440 downwards.
AATCCACAGGAAAGATCATAGCTTAGGAACTGGTAAGGCTAATGCTCTTTCCTCTGTATCAAGGATACTGTTTGAACAGTGTTTTCCTGGAACTGGAGGAGAAATTAGAAAGTGTGAAGACATTTATGGCGTTTTACTGAAAAATGGGATTCTGTTAATCTAACGCCCTCTCTTAAATACTATAATGACAAAATCATGTCAGTCTCTGAATGAGATGTAAAAATGGCATTAATCTGGGGCTGCCCCATGGCCTAGTGGTTGTTTGCTTGCTCTGCTTGAGTGGCCCAGGGTTTCGCCAGTTCGGATCCTGAGTGCAGACATGGCACCGCTTGTCGGGCCATGCTGAGGCGGCGTCCGATAAAGCACAACTAGAAGGACTTGCAAATAGAATATACAACTATGTACTGGGGGGCTTTGGGAGAAGAAAAAAAAAGATTGGCAACAGATGTTAGTGCAGATGCCAATCTTAGGGAAAAAAAGAAAAGAAACTATTAAAAAAATGGAATTAATCTAAGAAGTAGAAAATAAATTTTCGATTCTATCTTGAAATTTGATATTTATCGTACTTTCTGTCATAAGAACAGTTTCAATTTTATTTCGTGGTTGCCTACCTAGAAATATATATGGTGGAAGTAATTTTGATAAATGACAACACGGTACCTTTGTAGTTCACTTGCACATACTACAGTTGCACATTTTGGATCTCAAAGACTTTAGGAAACTTTTTTCCTCTGACAGTACTCAATAAATTTTACTTATTTAGATGCTTAGATGAGGGGTGGGATGAAGGTTACACAAAATGCCATATTTTGAGAAATTGGATAGTTTATCTCAATTTAAATATGATTGCAAGTGTAATTTTAAATATATTTTTCTTAGCTAAATATTCATAGAAATTTAAATCTTCAAAAACTTTGGTCAACATTCAGTGAGGAAGTTGTTCTTAAAATCATACTTAGCTTTAAAGTAGTCGCTGTGATAAGTCACAGAGCCAATTCTGTCAAATTATCCTCCACTTAGGGCATTATGATGGCTATTAAACATGAGCAGCCCTGGCACTTACAGAAAGTATCCTTTGGTGTTTCGGGGATTATTACAGTCCTTGATGTTCAGCAGTCTCGTGAAAAGACGCTTAGTATGACCAGAAATGGAAATCAGATCATCATTTGCTCCGGTATTAGGAGTTTTATCTATTGTGATAGTATTACAGGTTAAGCACACTCTCAGTATAAATACAGTAGCCATTCCTCTCAAGTGTAGCTTACTCTACCCTTTACTGAAATCTCGGTAATTTTTAATCTTAGCCAAATAGTCTCCATCTTCTGAAATTTTTATTTGACTCTATTTACTCTCTTCTCTATCACATTCAGCATGCATGGCTTACGGTTTCTATCTGTTCTCATATTTAATTATTTTCCTTCGTCACATAGCTATTTTCTTATGTCCATAGTATATGGGAGTTTCAAAGAAAGTTATCGAATTTACTTTCTGTCAATAGTTCCTTGGGAGAGCAAAAACATATACACAAGCATACAAACATTTCCCTCCCTTACGCAATGGTTTACTGAATTTTGACTAAAAATAAAAAATTAGAAACACTTTAATTTTATAATAGGTTAGTGTTTCCTAGGAATTTCCCCAATATTCAAATAGAAATTATGAAGCACACATCTCTGTTAGAGGGAAACCTCCACATCCCTGGCCTTTTGTTTCTATGTGGAGGGACCTCATGGAGCGTGATGTTCCAGTTTGTTCTTCATACTTCATTTATTCTTCCGAGAGAGAATGACTTATCTGGTGAGTGTCGGAGGAGGAATGGAGCAACTTTATTCTCATTCTCGCTCTGCCTCTTGTGCTCTTCAGTTTGACTGCCGCAGAGAGCTTAAATTTGGGTCTCAGAAGCCTGTGTTTGTGGGGAAGCCTGAAATAGTCACACACTACCTTTGCCTGATGCTCTGTCTGTCTTATTCAGGGTAAAAGATTAAGATGCCTGGAAAAACTGCAGGTCTAAAAGCATATTCTACAATGTGTTTCCTTAGAAATAGAGGTGATATTTTATGTGAAACTTGAGTCTATCACTCAATCGTTTTCAAATCTAGGAAGGGAACAAGCAAACGTTATTAATTTGACTCCTTAGACCCCCCAACAATCATAACATACCCTTTTTTTGTTTCATTTCATGCAATAATCACTGAAGCTCTTATTTTCAACTCACTGGGGGAAATATTTTGTTCTCTCAGCACTTTTTCCCTGGTTCTAAATGATAAATTTAACTTAGTAGAAATGAAGTACTGTTAAAAATCTCTAATGTTTTGCCTTGGAAAATGAAGCAATTCTAAATGAATCACATTTTAAGTTTGTTCATTACTAAGTGAACAAAGACTGACTCTTTAAAAGAGATTTAAATCTTTTAGGATGTTATTAATATTTTATATTTAATATTAATTCAACTCACAAATTATAGCAAAGCTTGTGCATACGCTTTTACAAAAAGATTTTGGCCCTTGGACAAATTGGAAAGTGACTGTGATGAACTAGAATATTTTCCATGCTTTTATAACTACTTTTCATTTTTCTTTTTGCATCTCTGCCTAAATTTGTCTTATGGTTAGAGATTTGAGGAATCTCCTGGTGCGTAAAAAAATGTGTGAGAGAGGTAAAATAACCACATATTACAGTTTACCAGGTGTAGTCTTGGTATCTGCTTGTTGTCTCAATATAATTATTAAGGACAGTTCTCTGCACTGTGAAAATGTTCTTTACGATCATAAATTACACGATCACCCCAAGAACAGCATACATAGTTAGCGATACTTGTGCATGGAATCACACTTTTAGGTGCTTTAATGTTGTTTGCTTCATTAATTTATTGTCAGAAACATTTCCACCTCTAACTTGACCTGAAATTTGTTGTTGTTTTTCAGTTTAGTTTTCATATTAGTTTTTAAATTTGTTTTGATTAGGAGTTAGTTTGCATTTTATTTTATTAGTACATATTTAAATGGAGGCAATAATAGTACTTATTGACTAGCATTACTAGGAGGAATTAACCCAGGTATCTGTTCATCCTTTAGTCCAGTTTTTAAATTGTTTATGATGACAAAAAAAATTGTAATAAATGCAGATTCTGCATTAGGAGGACTTCACCTGTAAGTGAACTCGCAATTTTAGTGCCTGATTTTTATTTGTGCCCAAAATTGCATTATATGAAGTGACATTAAAGTCATTTGCCTTTCAGGATGTTGGTAAAAATGCCTGACTCTTAAGATGGAATGTTCCAGCACTAAAATAACAAAAGTCATCTCATTTCTGTACTTGTACTCGTGTTGAGTTCTTTTAGCAGTTATTAAGAAGAAAATTATTTTTTGCAGTAAGAAATGAAGTCACACTACATTTTAATACGAGACGACTTTAAATTGTTTAATAAACTGTACCTTTAAGCTGATGAGAAAATAACATGGAGTACTGGAGAAATGTGCTATTTTTATTTTGGATAGTACCAAGAAAAGAATAGTGGCAGAGTTAGTGCATAAATGATGTTTTTTAAAGGAAAGGTCAATTTTCATCTCAGTCTCATTTAGACATTTCACTGTAGTTCAAATAAAGAAAAATTTGGAGAGAATCAATTTATCATGGCATTGCAAACTCAAAAGAACCAACAATATAGCATGCATGCATTCACGTGCACGTGTTAGAAATATGGTAGGTGCCTATTTACATGGTGAGTAGATGTTGTTCAAAGATTCTGTCTTTATACGCACCAACTTTAAATGTTTAAAGAAATACATAATAAGAAATCATTTTTTGATGATTGTTTCAATGTTACATTTTTTGGTATCCACTCTTAAGTAGAATAGCCCATCAAAATGATGCCTTAGTGGTTCAAGTTCACTGTTTAAAAAAGCCTTGATAACAGTTGTGTTGGCTGAAGTCGCATCATGCTCAAAATCAAAGAAGTTAGTTTAATAACATCTATCTATAACTAAACCCATCAACGACAATTTAGCTTCAGAAAAGTTCAGTACATCAAAGTTATTGTTTTTCAGTTTAGTTTTAATTTTGAAATTTGTTTTCGATTAGCAGTTTACATTTTAATTTATGTGGATGTACTTAAGTCTCATGATGATAAAATTACTTGTCAACAATAGGATTTAATAAATATTATTTTCTTTGAAAAGAGTTCATTATATTTGGATTATTATATATGGATGTTTGATAAACTCTGCCCTGAAAGACTTGAGATAGCCTCCTAAAAGAACTGAAATATATGGATTAGAGCTGTGTGAATAAGATTTTCTCTTTTAGATAAAAATGTCAAAGTGCTTAAATTTAAATCTTAGTTCATTGCCCAACTACGTGTATAGCCTTGATTAAATTACTTAACTCCTGTAAATCTTATTTTTTAATCCATGACATGTGGACATCTCATAGAGCTGTTCAAAGGATTGAACAACTACTTATATGTAGAACACCCACCACAGTACCTGGCATATAGAAAGAGCTGTATAAATGACAATTTTTCTTTTCATCATTTTATTAGTAATAATTATTCTAATATTTATCTGGGAGTTGTGGTTTTTTTTTTGTTCCATGTTTTTATGGCTGTTTTGATCCCCTCCTCTTCACCCCATTAGTGAGGGAAGAATTCTTGCTGCAGGCTATGGGGAATGCCAAATGCATGACACCCAAGGTGGGATGGATGAGATCAGCAGGTTGTTAGCCACAGGTACTCACAGCCTGAGGGAGGAGGACACCGCACATCATGTGCCACAGGAGGCTTGATCTTGGGAACAGAGTGAAGAGCAGGGGACTATGGGAAGCAAGCTTTGTAATAACAAGAGGGTGGGGTGACCTGGGTTCCTGTGGGAGCATGTGATTGGTTTGTTTGAATAGTTCTGCAGGCTGGCCGTGAACTGAAGCCCAGGACTCCGGGACAGGCAGCCACTGTGCCTGGTTCCCATGAAGGGGGTTGTTTGGTTAGGGGACCTTATACCTGAGAGCAATGTGGGGAAGGGAACTATGGTTAGGCCATTTGAGGCCCTCCCACGTTCAGATGTCAAGGCAGCACATAATATTTATTTCAGGCCTTAAACTACAATGACATTGGTTTAGCGCCAGAGCTAGATATTAAGAGGAGTTAGGTTTTTAGTATCAATAAATTCACATTATAGCAAACATGAAACAATAGGGAGAATAGGAGGCTTCCTATTTGGTCTTCCAATTTGAGTTTATGTTTTTCAGCTTTTTTTTTTTTTTTAAATTTTTGGAGATGGGGAGAAGGGCCTCGATTCATATCATAAGATGTACCGTACTTACATCAGTTTCTATAGACTCAGGTGACACCTGTGGCTTGAAATAAAACTTATGTCAAAGTTACCAAGGATATTGTGGCTTTTAAAAAAAATATCAGTTACTCTTTATATTTTGTGTTTTTAATCTTCAGGCTGTGTATTTTACAGTTTAAGTGATTCTGGGTGTGATTACAAGGAAGCCCATTACACCAATGTTCTATAATCTCAACGAATATCAAGTTGCTGAAGTAAAATTTAAGGTGAGTATTTTAGTTCCTTAAGTGCTATTTGGTTATCTCTTTTATGTACTTGCATTACAATTGTCATCATACAATATATATGGTGTGGTAAAATAGACACTTAAAGAACACCATTCTTTGATAATTATTGCTTCTCCTAATTCAATATAGCCCCAGGTTATTGAGTTAGAATGGATTTAACCTATAGAATACCAATTTTAAGCTCTTTTAGTAAATGCTTAAAGGATTGAATCTTAAATTTCTAATTTCTAAATTACTTCCTCTGTTGGTTTTAGAAAGCTGACCTGATTCTCTTAACAATTGGAATACAATTTTGGTAAATGTTAGTTAGACACCATAAGATACCTAACTTAACCCCAGTTTATTAGATCCTTTATAACTGACGGTGACAATTAACATACTTACCATAATTTAAAATTTGGAATATATGAACTAATATATAATAATTTGAACTAATAAAGTGATGTGAGTTTTACAAAATCCACAAAGATGATATCCAAGTATGTAATTAGTAAGCATGAGCACTGACTGGTAATTTATCATATTTTTTCCAATTATTGAATTGTCCTTTGGACTTGAAAATAAAATGTTATAAGGAGAAGAAGAAATAGGAATGGCATTAAAATTCTTAATCTGTGGGGCAGAAAAGACTTGCTGCCTGCTCTATGTTCATTCTCTTCTTTTTCTTTATTAATAGAACCCTGGTGTGTCTAACAAAAGTTCAAATCTCCCCACATTCCTCCACGTGGCTGAAGGTCTAAGGCAGAGGTGACCAAACTTTCTTTTCCTTTTTTTTTTTTTTGAAGAAGATTAGCTGTGAGCTAACTACTGCCAATCTTCCTCTTTTTTCGAGGAAGACTGGCCCTGAGCTAACATCCATGCCCATCTTCCTCTACTTTATATGTGAGACGCCTACCACAGCATGGCTTTTGCCAAGCAGTGCCATGTCCGCACCTGGGATCTGAACCGGCCCACCCTGGGCCACTGAGAAGCGGAACGTGTGAACTTAACTGCTGTGCCACCTGGCCAGCGCCAAGACCAAACTTTCTTAGTCATTGAGCTCTTAGTGCCTCAGTAATTTTTTCACAGTGCCCTTAAGCTGAAAGAAATACCTACCAGTTTTGTCAAGTGGTTCCATCCAAACAACTTAATAAATATCTATGTTCTAACTATGCAGTAGCCATTTGAAAAAGTAATATATATATATAAATTAAAAGAAAAACTATTTTTATTCCTTTCTGGACCAACTAAAATTACATATGAATGGGAGGCTTGTGGCTTGAATGCTGTACAACTTTTCAAATCTTGGAGTCAGATTGGACTCTGTTGCTCTCATTTCCTGTTCCACATTGATTTTCATAATGTGCTTGCATTTGTTTTTTTACAATAGTATCGTCAAAATCCAAGCTTTTCAAAGATACGTCGTTTCAATATAGCAAGATCAAATGTTGAAACTGAATTTGCTCAAGTTAGTGGTTCACTCAGTGTCTGATAGATGTCGAATACCAGGCTCTCCTCAAAAGTTTAAAGTATCCTATCACGCCCCCATGAATTTCCTGCGACACCATGAGGTAGTTTGGCACACAATTTGGGAACTATGAGTGCAAGGAAAAAGTGGTTGGCAGGGACTTCAGGGAACATTTAGAAATAGGCCAAACTCAGCTGGCATGTGCCCTCTTTTGCCTTTTCCCTCCATCCTTCTGCTCTTTCCTGCTTAGAATGCAGATATGTACAATGTCTCAAGATAGAGTAGCCATCTTACAATCAGGGGAATGAAAGCCATACCTTAAACATGACACAGCAGTAAGTTAGAAGGAAACTGGGTCCTGGATAACTCTTGTGTCAGCCTGGACACTCACTAATGGGCCTTTTATTGCTACATATGAACCACACTGTGGGTAAACTTTCTCCTGAGTGCAGCTGACTGCAACCTTAACTGACTTCATTTACGTTTTTAGCTATGCCCCCATCGGGTATCAGCCTGAACTTGACGTTTCCATATATGTGATTGGCATTTCAAAGGAGCAATCAATATTTGAAAGAATAGGATTTATCTGAAGGCCTGAATAAGTTTATTGAGGATGATGCCTTTAATATTCTTCAGCAAAAGAACATCCTTCAACTTTTCCAGTCTTGGCAATGAGTTGGCAAAACTGTGATGTATTATTGTGGAAAGATCTGAGTTTAGTAGGTGAGCTTAGGAAAGTTTGTTCAGAGAAATGCATGTTTAATAGACAATCTGACTAACCCTATTTACAACAACCTTTCCAAACTTTTTCTGTGTAAGACATGAAATTGCAAAGACATAGGGCTGTTGCCATTAAAATAAATGAAAATGCCAGTATCCATCCATTCAATATTAGCAATCCTGCCTGTTTTCAGTTTCACTTTATGTCCTCCTTCCCTACGCTCTTGCTGTCACCCAATATGAAAGGGCCAAGGACAAATGCTCTCACTGTTATTTTAAAATGGAGCCTTGAATTTGACTTGCATATTGATTGAAAAAGAACACTTAACTCATTTGCAGGCAATGGAGAATCCTTTTGGGACTTGGGTGGTAAGGGAAAAAGAGTCAACTATTTCAAACACAAAAACTCTATTCACAGTTTATCAAAGTATTTAAATATTAAAGATGTGTGCAGAAGTTCTTAAATTCTTCCCTTTCCAGCACCAGATTCCAAAGACCATTTTACATCCCTACCCGTCACCTGCCACTCTTACCTCTCTACTCCCCCTCCTTCAGTCCAGACAAATAGATTTTGATGTGTGTGACTTAAGTACCTAATATTATTTTGATCCTTTTCTCCTTGTCATTGAACTTAAACAGCAATAGTCTTCACAAATTAAGGAAGGAAATTAATAGTTACTGGTACCTTCTATGTGCCAAGTTCTAGAAAGTGCTTTCACGTATCTTATTTTACTTAATATTTCAGTTATTTCAGCATAAAAATGAGAATATGTAAGGCCAGGTGTTATGGTGGAAGGCTTGGGAGTCCACATCCCAGGCTTGCCATTCAGCAGCTGTTTGATCTTGTTCCATACCTAGATGCAGGTATTGTTATTTCCATGTTAAAGATCGTGAGACTGAGTCTCAGGAGGATGTAAGGTCTTAATTGTTTATTCTTTAATAGATGAGCTAAAATTTTAGGAAAACAACCTCTACTGGCTCGGAAGACTGAAACACTTCAAAGGAACAGGCAGCCTAACATGGTCTTTTGTAGTATTAGTTTTCTGTTTTTGTAAGACTTCCAAATTAGCTTTGGAATGCTAGTCTTTTTTTTCTTTTTAGGAAGATTAGCACTGAGCTAACATCTGCTGCCAGTCCTCCTCTTTTTGCTGATGAAGACTGACCCTGAGCTAACATCCATGCCCATCTTCCTCTACTTTATATGTGGGACGCCTACCATAGCATGGCTTTTGCCAAGCGGTGCCATGTCCACACCCGGGATTTGAACCACAGAACCCTGGGCCACTGAGAAGCGGAACGTGTGAATTTAGCTGCTGCGCCACTGGGCCGGTCCCCCTGGAATTCTACTCTTACCGTTGAGAATTGAGACCACTTGCATCCAATGCAAATTAGTTTCCTGCCTTGAAAGACCAGCCTTAAACCACTTGATCTCAGACCCTAAAACTCTGTATAAATAGTATTTTCCCTTGTCCTCTTTTTTTCGAGACACTACTATGACTTTGTTGATGGAGATGTTCTCCCTTATTAGAGCAGGTCTAAAAATTTAGCTTTATTTTTTTCCGGTGGTCTTTTGAGTTTTCAGTCAACACCATTGATAATTAAAAATTTTGTACTCTATCATTTTGTGTAATTATTAACCTTACCCACAGGCAGATCTTGCCTTTGTTCTTGGCTTCTGGGAGGTGATCTCTAAACTCTTGGATTGACCTGCTTGATAAGAGTGTCTTTGTTTACTTGGGGGCCTTAGGCCGCACTGCATAATCTAATGTTGTGATTTGTGGTATGGGCTTTAGGCCACACAGTATCAGCTCTACCTCCAAGGGGCTAGAAACTAAAGGTCAGTCATATAGGTGGTCAATCATATTTATGTGTCCACGCCCCAATAAAGACTGGATACCAAGGCTTGGGTGAACTTCCCCAGTTGACAATACTCCATGAATGGTGTCACATGTCATTTCCTGGAGAAGTTAACACTGTCCACAACTTCACTGACAGAGGACACTGGAAGTGCCAGATGTGAAACTGTCTTGGACTCTGTTCCTTGTGCCTTTTCCCTTGGCTGATTTCAGTCTATATCCTAACACAGTGAAAAACCATAACCAGGAGAATAACAGCTTTCAGTGAATTCTGTGAATTCTTCTAGCAAATGATGGAACTTGAGGATAGTCTTGGGGACTTGCAAGTGAGGGTTGTTTTGGTGACTGCTGAACTTTGGCAGCTGGTGTCCGAGTGATGGTAGTCTGGGGGATTCCTGAACTTTGTAAGTGGGTAAGTTACAGTAGAAGCGTAGCATGTTCTGTTTTGAATAAGACACTCAGGGATAATTCTAACATTTACCAAATTTCCTTCTCTTCCATGGTAGGATAAAGAGTGGAGAAATATTACAGAGCAAGAGCATCTACTTTATAACTTTAATCTGTTAGGATATAAATGAATACCTTCTATTTGTAGACTGGAAAGCATAGAAGAAATATAAATCATAATAATATTATTGCATTACATTTGCACCTTTCTGATTCCCCGACATTTCTATAAGGAATCTTTACTTCACAAATGAGGAAATTGGGGCTCAGATAGATGAAGTACCTTTCCCAGACCCGTGAGAATAATAAAGCCCTTACACCTAGGTTTTCTGATTAAAAATTCAGAGTTGTTTCTTTTCAAATGTCATGTCTTGTCCCAGTTACCCCCATAGGAAGCTACAGGTGCACATATATTTTCATGAAATAAGATTCTCTGATGCACCTTGTTCTATAACCTCAGCAATATATCATTGTGGCTTGAAAATTTTTGATGCTTTGATATGTGTTTTCTTTTGGTAAGTTCTCATTTTCCTCATCCCATTCAAGCAGGTAATCAACTTTGTGATTTTTCTACCTTGGGAATTTTCTGGCCCGGCAGAAGTAGAGCCTCTGAAGGTTACAGAGAGGGATTTCCCACAGACTACAAAGAATTTCTTTTCTGCTGGGGATAGGAGTGAGAGGTGTGGGTTTCACATACCGCGGAAATCGACCCTCTGCGTCCTGGTAATGACATTCAGATGTGGAAGTCCTCAGAGGGAATGGCCACTGGCTGCATCAGGGAAGCTGATTTCAGTCCAGGGAATCCTAACTTCATTAAAGACTTGGTATTCAATGTGTGCTACAAAAGTGATAGGGTGAATAATAGATCTGAAAGGTCCTTGTGGGCTGGAATAATGGAGGACTAAGTGATAATCAATAAACAAATGATGAGTACAATAATCTCCCCCCCCCAATATCCTAGTGCTGACCAGGACCCCAAGACCTTGATAGTTCAACCATAAGGAGGAATCCCAAGAATGACCAATGTCTGAATTTCATTCCAGCTTGGAGGATGTGGGCTTGGAGTTAAAATTAAATAAACTTATAGAAAAAAACAATGAATCATTTTTAAATGTCTTACACACCTAAGTTTGTGAACTCAATTCATATTACTATCATTCCTTTTTTTCTTTCTTTCTAATGAGGATTTCTTTAATATATCTCATACCATTTGTTTATTTCAATCTTTTGTGAAAATTTAGTTTGGATGCATCTCTCAGGAACATGTATTTCTACATTTCTAACAAATTTAAGTGCTTCTGTTTTTTCTTTAGACTTTTTTTTTTTGAGAACGGTTTAATTTGACAGCAAAATTTGAGGAGAAGGTAGGGAGATTTTTCATATAAGCCCTGCACCCTCACATGCATAGCCTCCCCCACTATCAACATCCTGCACCCGAGTGGTGCATTTGTTACAATTCATGAACCTACATTGACACATATAATCACCCAAAGTCCATAGTTTACATTATGGTTCACTCTTGGTGTTGTACATCCTGTGGGTTTGGACAAATGTATAATGACATGCATCCATCATTATAATATCATACAGAGTATTTTCACTGCCCTAAAATCCTCTGTGCTCCTCCTGTTCATCTGTTTCCCCACTCCCCCAACCCCTGGCAACCACTGGTCTTTCTACTGTCTCCATAGTTTCGCCTTTTCCAGAATGTCATATAGTTGGAATCACGCAATATGCAGCCTTTTCAGGTTGGCCTCTTTCACTTAGTTATATGCAGTTAAGTTTCTTTCATGTTTTTTCATGGCTTGGTAGCTAATTTCTTTATAGCACTGAACATTATTCCATTGTCTGGACGTACCACAGTTTATTTATCTGTTCACCTACTGAAGGACATCTTGGTTGCTTCCAAGTTTTGTCAATTATGAATAAAGCTGCTATAAACAGCTCTATGTGCAGGTTTTTGGGTGCACAGAAGTTTTCAATTCATTTGGGCAAATACCTCACCTCCCTGATTAAATTTATTCCTGGGTATTTTATTCTTTTGATGCAATTGCAAATGGGATTATTTTCTTAATTCCTCTTTCTGGTAGTTTGTTATTAGTGTGTAGAAACACAACAGATTTTTGTATATTGGTTTTGTATTCTGCAACTTTACTGAATTTGTTTGTTCTAACAGTTTTTTGGTAGAGTCTTTGGGCTTTTCTATATATAAAATCATGTCGTCTGCAAGTAGTGACAGTTTTACTTCTTCCTTTCTGATTTGGATGCCTTTTATTTCTTTTTCATGCTTTAATTGTTCTGGATGGGACGTCCAATATTATGTTAAATAAAAGCGGTGAGAGTCAGCCATTATCTCTTTAGATAAGCCTTCTACTACTTTCTCTCTCTCTTCTCCTTCTGGACTCCAATGATGAATAGATTGTTTCTCTTAGTGGTGTCCTGTAGTCCCATAGGCTTTCTTCATTCCTTTTCATTCTTTTATTCTTTTTGCTTCTCTGGCTGGATAATTTCAAATAATCTGTCTTCTAGCTCACTGATTCTTCTACTTGATTCAGTCTGTTATTGTTGAAGTTCTCTATAGAATTCTTCAATTTAATCATTGTATTCTTTGGCATCAAAATTTCTGTTTGGTTATTTTTTATATTTTCTATCTCTGTTGAACTTCTCATTTTTTTCTTGTAGTGTTTTCCTGATTTTGTTAAATTGTTTATTTCTATTCTCTTGTAGCTGTCTGAACATCTTTAGAACAATTATTTAGAATGTCTTCATTTCTTTGGAGTCAGTTACTGGAAGTTTCTTTGGTGGTGTTATGTTTCCCTGATTCTTCATGATCCCTGTAGCCTTGCATAGTTGTCTACACATTGGAAGAAACAGACACCTCTTCTAGACTTTACGGACTGACTTCAGTAAGGAAAGACCTTCACCTGTGAGTTGGGGCATGCTGGAGTGTGCTGTGACCCTGGGTCTAGTAGTGTAGGGCACCAAGAGAGGGGGTATGGGGCAGCTTTGGGTTCGAGGGCTGTGGCCACTTATGTCCACAACATCAACAACTGTGTGAGTCTGGGTGAGTGCTGCAGGGTTCTGCAGAGGCTGCAAGGGCTCTGGGGGTTCTCAGCAGTACCTTCAGGTCCAGCAGCTAGGGACTAGGGAGGCAGCAGTGGTGTTCAGAGCTGGTGATGTGCACATGTTTGGCTGAGGGGGCCAGCTGCAGGTGCCTGTGAAGGGATAGTGCTATTTGCAAACACACATGTAGTGGTGGGGGCCAGTGCAAGCAAGGGCTGGGGCCAAATATGGGCACACTGGCAGCTATGGTGGCCCTGACTGTCAGAGTACACTATCATGGGTGCTGAGTCTTGCTCTAGATGCATAGCAGTGGATGTTGGTGATGTGAGTCAGGCCAGGGGCATGCAGTTGCACAGCTGGAGGGGTTAATTGCAGGTGAGCCCAGTGGTGCAGGCCAGTGAGAAGAGATAGGGCTGAATTAGGGCCCATAGGAACTGTGGGAGCCTTGGCACTTGATCTATACTTCTGTGGCTGCAGGATCTTGCCTCTGGTGCACACACAGCAGTGGATACTGGTGACAGGCATCAGGCCAGCAGTATGCAAGTGCACAGCTTGAGGGGCTAGCCCTGAGCATGCACACAGTGTTGGGGGTCAGGGCCAGGGTCTAGGCTGGTGTCTTGCACTCATGCAGCTGCACAGGGCTGGTCTGGCTGCTAGTGCTCCTAGGCTCTGGCAGGGGTAGGGGTGGGTGAGGGAGTCAGGTGGTTGATATCAGTAACACGAAGACTTGTGGGGTGAAAATTGGTAAAGTCTGCAGGAAGTCCACAGTGTTTGTACTGGCCATTGGTTTCTTCACTCGTGTAACTGCTAGAGAAGGTTACTGGGAACAGTGGTTGCTTCTCCTGCATGGCTGATACTGGGAGCCCCTGCTCTTCTTCCTCCTCCTAGCCTTCTTTATTGATCTCTGGGTGGCGTGAAATCAAAGTGGATCCTTCATGTGGTGCCCTGAATGGTTGGGGAAGCTGGTCGGGGAAGCTGGTCGCTTACCCTGCTCTCCCTTTCTCAGCAAGGGGAACTTTTCCTACTGGGGAGTTCCCTCTTGGCATGAAGTAATGCTGGCTTGGGGGATGGGTTGATGCAGGCAAAATGAAGCTGGTCTTCCTTCCCTTTTTATGTGTTTATTCTCAAGTTCCACTCTGTTGAAGTTTCTTAAGTAAACTCTAGAGCTTTCCCAGAGCTGTTTCTGTTCATGGATAGCTGTCTAATTGTTGATCTTTGTGGAGAGTTTGGGGCTAGGATTTTGTACTCCACTCTTGGTAACATTATTCTTAAGTACTTTGTTTTTAATTTGCATCCAAATTACTTGATTATGCACCATTGTTCCAAGCTTCTGTTTCTCTGATTCTGGGACTTCCTAGGTGCTCCATTCAAGAAATCCATCCGTTATTTTCAAGTCAGTCTCCTCCTTTGTCTTTGTTGAATCTTACGCTGATTTATCCAACTATGAATCCCTTACTCTAATCCCATTCGTCTCTAATGTTCCTGAAATTCCGAAAACTCTGTGGTTGGTTGAGGTACATCCTCATTCTGTATGTGTGTATGTGTACATGTGCATGTGTGTGTGTTTTACAGATAATAGATAGATTAAAGTCATTTTCACATTTCTTTCCTTAATTTAACGATGCTTTAGAGGTGGAGGAAATAATCCTAAATGGCTCAACTCACTCAAGCATTTTCTTAAAACCAGTAAATTGAATTTTGGGCAGGGAATAACATCTACAGGATTTAGAAGAGGGACATATGCGTGTTGTGCTGCTCTCAAAGGCTTTATTTTTCAACCTTTTCATGATTACTACTTCATTGATCTACTTCCAAATTTCCTATATGCATCACATACATTTTAAGGTCATATGTTATCTGTAATACTTTTACACTTTTACTTTTTAGCTTTAAGAAATAATGTATCAACATGTGTGAAAAAAATTTTCTTGATGTAAACAGTCTAAATGCGCCCCAGTTGGGCTTACTATTTAATGAGTTAGGTTTCAGCTAGATTGACTACATTTAAAAGAATGGCATGTGTAGCCTTTAGTGACCCACTGGTAATTTAAAAGTCAAATTAAAGACCTACAAATCCAATCATCTGTGACAGTGACTTTAATCACCTCTTGGAGGAATTTACTGGGAATCTAAACTTTTCTAGTTCACATAAGAGCCTTCTTATATTAAATGGGAATCTCAGGGGAAATGATTGATAATGAGGAAAGAATACGTCATGTACATGTTTTCTCCTTAGACATCTGATGAGGGATATAATTTTATTTTCAATTAGTTTTTTTAAAAAAAATTTTCACAAAATGACAAAAAGTAAGGAAATACAGTTTATTCATAAAATAAAAGTTTTTTGATAAAAATGATTTTTAATCTAAATGGTATAGAATAAGTAATATAAATGATAATACTAATATAAAATATTAATTGTTTTCCCCTTTATTTTTAAATAAATGATATTATTTCACTTTAGTCTCCCTGTTGTATCTCTCTCTCACTGGCATATGTGAAATTTACTTCATGATATGCACAAAAGCAAAGCTATTGTTGTTCATTAAAACAAGAGCTAGTATTTATTGAGTGTTTATTATGTGCCAGGCCCTGTCCCAAGTGTAGTATAAATATTATCTCAGTTAATCCTCACAACATTTATATGAGATAGGATCTATCATCATTCCAATTTTAGAATAAAGAAATGGAGGCTTGGAAAGCTTCACTTTTTTTGCTGATGTTCCCCAAATTAGTAAATGTTGCAGTGTTAGAATCAGACAGCCGGACTCTTAAGATCTATCTTTCAAGAATACTTACTTTGCTTGGTCTTTGGAATACCAAGATGAAACTATATTGTCCCTGTCCTCAAGAAATGTGCAATCTATTTCAAAAGAAGGTAATTGTTTTATAGGAGTAATCTGGTTGAATAGAAGTATGAACATGCAAGTATTCTTAAAGCAATCTGCAAAGGTTCCACAGAAAATGTAGAATTTGAGCTGAATTTTCTAGAATGAGTGAGAATTTTTCCATTGCTAAATCAAAGGTTGGTGTTCAGGTTGAAGAAGCAGTGGGTCAAATTCTAAAGGCTTACGAGAGCATTGTGTACTTGAGAAAGAAAAAATAAAAGATATTAAAGTTTAGAAGCCGGCTGGCTTCTTAAAAAAAATAAATTCTATAGTTTTGACAGCTCTCTCTCAATTTTACACACACACACACATACACAGACACACACACTCAAAGTTAGCTGAGAAAAGATATGTTCCAGTCTCCTAAATTACTGAGAAATGACACCTCTATTTTTCCCACCATTGACAGCTTGACACTATTTCTCCTCAAGAAAATAATTTGGTCTTTATTGGATGGCCCCAAAGGTTTAGAGTGCAGACTGTCCAGCAGAGAAACTGCAGTTTTCTACTGTTTTCACTTATTTCCATCCTTAACAACACAATTACGAATAAATGGTGACTGCCCAGGCGGTTTCTGACACTGATGTGAGGAGAAATATTGCAGCAACCTGGTGGGCTTAAGCATTTAAAACTATGAATCACCTAAGGAAAAGAATATGCAATTTTAACTGATTCAGTTAATGAACAATAATATTTTCAGTGGAAGACTAAAGTGGCTTTAGTCTGGGAGAAAGTTAAACTGTATTGTCAACAGATTATCTTTTCAACGTCTCTCTGTCTTCTTTCTAGTTGTGAGAAAATGTAAAACTGTGAGGACTGATATATACAAATTCTTCTTTGAAAATTGCACAGTAGCAGAACCTTAGTAATTAGAATCATCATGGAACTACTGTATTCATTTTATTTCCAGCTACTTCCATATAATTAAGATGTTCATGAGCAATTAAAAATTATAATTTGTTTTAGTACAAAATAAAAATATTATGAAAAAAATTCCATACGGAGAAGGGAGGCAAAACAATATTTTTTTTTTTTTGGAGGAAGATTAGCCCTCAGCTAACTACTGCCAGTCCTCCTCTTTTTGCTGAGGAAGCCTGGCTCTGAGCTAACATCCGTGCCCATCTTCCTCTAGTTTATACATGGGACGCCTGCCACAGCATGGCTGCCAAGCAGTGCCATGTCCGCATCCGGGATCCGAACCAGCGAACCCCGGGCCGCCGAGAAGCGGAACGTGCGAACTTAACCGCTGCGCCACCGGGCCGGCCCCAAAACAATATTTTTTGTAGTCTTACTATCCAGAGAAAATTTTGTTAACACTTGGTATTTCTTTTCAGTAGACTTAAGAATGAAGTATGAATATTGCCATATTTCTTTTAGCCCTTTATAAGTGGGCATAGATTTATAAGATTATAATTCTAATAACTTGATAATTCTAGCATTTTATGACAGAACTCCATATAATTCTGCTTTTCAGGGGGTTGATAATCACCATCAAATCCATGGAATTTTGCTCATAAGCCATCAAATTCTGTTCTCACTGTGGCTCCCCTTAGATAAATATCAAACGATGTATCATTTTTTGATATGTAGCAAATGCACACCTACGTCCATTAACATTGGTGGTTTGGGGAAATGTTTGAAAGGCTAATGGAGCCTGATTATCAGCTGGCCACTTTGAAGTGGGTGGGCTTAGCTTAACCCTCCATTTCAGACGCTTTGGGGGTCCATAGCCCTTTTCAGCACTTGTGTGAACTCCTCCAGGACTTTCATTCTTCAGTAGCCTGTTGTTCTGAGCCTCTGCTTATGTAATTTGGTTCAGGTTATAGATGGTCTCTCCTCCTCTTACAGGGTCCTCTGGTTACTCTCTTGTTGGCTCAGACCTGGAATTCATCTCTCTTCCGTTGATTTACATCAAGTGAATGAACAAACAAACAAATAAACAAAATTCTCACTCAAACCGTATGCCTGCTTAAGTTGTTGAGGGAGGTGTGCGACTGCATGAGTTCAGGAGTATAACGTGTTCACAATGAAACCATCTTTAAAATTGGACATTTCTGTCTTAAAAGTTCTTTAGCCACCCTAAAAATGCAGACTTTTCGCTGGCCATCTCACCTCATACAGCACTTCTGCCTCAAACTAGTTGGTTAACTTCTTTCTCCTTTGCCTTGTTCCTATTTTTTTCTTTATCTCCTTTTCCTACATTGTCCCAAGTAACCCCAACTTATTCTCAATTTTTGCAGAGCAATAAATTCGTGTCTTTACAGCCCCTAATCTCAAAACATTGCATACCCAGACACATTAGAGAGCTCAACAGAAGAAGGGTGCCTTTCGTTTATTAATTCTTAGACAGCAGTATCATAAATGGCATTATTTTCTTTCCATTAAACTAGCTCTTAAAACAAAATAATTCTCATTTTTTCATAAAATATCGGCAAAACCAATCTAGCAGAAAATCAATAAATGCAACTTTTCTTTTCTTCCTTTTTCTCTTTCACCTCTCTTTCTTCTTTTTCCTCATCTTCTTCCTTTTGGCTTTTCTTATACAAATGATTTTATAAAGATGTTTATATTTTAAGTTCTTAAAAATATTCTGAAATTCAGAATTTGAAGTAAAATACAGATAAAATCATGTGAATTTCTTTAAAATTGTAACTACTTGGTCAGCAACTATGACTAGTTTATTATGTAATACTGAACGTGATATA
Organism: Equus quagga; assembly: GCF_021613505.1. Taxonomy (NCBI): domain Eukaryota; kingdom Metazoa; phylum Chordata; class Mammalia; order Perissodactyla; family Equidae; genus Equus; species Equus quagga. The sequence goes on along the minus strand of NC_060270.1, from coordinate 123,557,742 downwards.
TAGTATAATATTTATTTATAGTTATGTCATTGTTCTTACTGATAAAATGGTTTAATGTGTGCTAAAGTTAGAAGATACAAATTCCAGATCCAGAGACAAATTTGGGAATTAGGAGCAGAAATATGAAATAATTTTAGCTGTGGTAGAGATAACCAAGATTAGGATAAGTTGGATGGTCATTAGGCCTCTGAATTCCCTTAGAATTCTGTCGTTTTGTTACATATCATATAGAGAATCTTCTCTGTTTTACCAATAGTTTGTGCTATATGAATTTCTAATTCATATACATTTTTAAAACAATACATTTTAAAAACAATACATTTGCAACTAGTCTTGGGGTTCTAAGAATATGAAACACAATCAAGAATTCAGAGAATTTCAAGTGATTTAGTATGACTGGAATGTAGAATTGGATGAGGAATATGGCAGAGTCAAGATTGAAGATACGGGCAGAGCCAGATGAGCGAGTCCAGGCTATGAGGTGAAGTGAACTTATACACTTTGTTAAAGAATGTGTACTCTATTCCATAGACAGTGAGGAACCATAGAAAAATTTAAGTTGAAAGTGATATGGTTATTATATTGAGAGAGATTCTTTATTAATAATGCTACTCATTTATTTTCTGGTTTGCTTTCTTGGGAAAGAAAGTACAGTGAGCTGGCACTACACAATACCCATGACCTGTCTTTTCACTGCTTGGCTCCTTGAAAGTGACTATTAGTGAGGTGCTCTTAATAGTTATAGCCATGAATAAATTACTTTAATACTTTACCTACATGCTTTTTTTTGCAGTTTTGTTAAAACCTAGTTGTGTACTTGTGACCTCCCGTAAGAAAAGCAGATTGGGAATGACTAATGTAGAGAAAGTGGAGAGAGGCAAGTAGGAATACAGCTGGAGAGGATCTCGTTATCTTCTTGAAAGGTGACGTGATATGAGCTAAGGAAATGTTTTTGTGGCTGAAGGAGGGGGGATGCATATGAAAATGTTAAGTGGTATAACTAGTAGAACATGCTTGTCAGTAGGATGTGGAAAACGAAGGGGAGAAGGAGAGTTAGATAGTTACAACCTTTTTTTGTGTGACTGGTTTTACACTGATATTCAGAGAAATTAAAATGGAGGATTAAATTTTGGTAGAAAACTGGTGTGAGCAGGGTGGGCAAAAGTTAATTTTGGACACATTGAGTGTAAATGATCTGGGTTTTGATGATCTGTGTTTTCAGAAACCTCTACTACTTGCTTTAAATTTATGTTGAATTTTCACTAAAAGAAGAAATTTCACCTTTACAATTTAGCAAATGCAAAATGGTATCCATGGTCACATAAAGGATAATTGCAACAGTGTAAGAATAACCTCCAACCAACCTGTGCTTTTTAGTGACAGCTGGACAAACTTTGGCCTATGCCTTCCATTCATCCTTACCAGCCTTCTATTTGTTAAGAAGTGAGACCTTATATCTAGTTTAAGGAAACATAAATTTAGCAATGTCAAAGTTATAAAACTTAATTGTCATTACTTACACATTCTTTTAAAAATTATTTTTTATTGTGGAAATTCTCAAAGATATGCAAAGTTAAAAACAATAGCTTAATAAACCCCGTGTACCTATCACCCAGCTGAAGCAATTATCATGGCCAATCTTGTTTCATTTAATTCCCACCCACTCCCTCCTTCCAGCCCCTGAGTGCTGAAAGCAAAACAGCTTTATTGAAGTGTAATTTACAAACTATAAAATTTACCCATTGTAAGTGTAAAATTCAATGACTTTTAGTAAGTTTACAGAGTTGTTGAAGTATCATCACATCCAGTTTTAGAACATTTTTTTATCACCCCAAAGAGATTCCTTGTGATCATTTTCCTTCCCTCTCTTTCCCACCCTGAGCCCTCTGCAACCATTAATCTCTTTTCTGTCTCTATAAATTAATTACAAAATTCTTTTATTAGAAGTGGGAACAATATTTTTTATAGAGCCATTCCATGTGAGGATGTTTCTCAAACCATATTTAGTATAATTTTCGGTAACCCTATGATGTAAGTAGTCATTATCCTCATTTTAGAGATGAGGAAACCCAGGATTAATTGGTTAACTGATATACTCGAATCCATATCTTGGAATTGCTGCAGTGTTCTACCTAAACCTGTCAAAAACCCAAGCTCCTTTCTCCATGCACACCGTTTTATACCTTAAGCCATAGTGTTTACAAATACTTTCGTATATTGTTATCCATCAAGCAAGCGTTAAGCATTTAAACATATCAGGCACTGAGGTCACAAACGCTGCTTTGTTTCTATCATTAAGGAACTTATAATTAACTTATAGTTATGGAGGAATGTGACAAATATGGGGATATGACAAATTAGTGCAGTATATATATGTAAAGGTATATGAATGTGTGTATATAGGAGTGACCAGTTCTGCCTGGAGATTCACCAATGGCTTCTCATCAGAGATGGTTTTTAAGTTGACACTTAATGAAACAGTGTTCACAAGTGGAGCGAGGGGTCTAAGATCATTCCTGGTGGAAGGAAAAGCATTGTAAAGACACAATGGCATTATCTTGCCTATTTCTCTCCTCTCTTTTTTTCTCCTTTTCCTTCTTGTTCATGCTCTTCTTTCCCCTCCCTCAACAGCCCCCCTTTCTCTGGCATCTGCTTTGCTTTTCAATTTCTCTTCTCTCTAGTGCCTTCCTCTGGACTTCTGCAAACCCATGGTTACCTTTGTACAAATTTTTTATAGAGGTGTCCCTTCCTTGAAGTATGCAAGCTTGTACCAAGATGCAGGGGATTAATCAGTAAACCAGGGGTTCATCTCCATTCCCCACTCCAGGAGCCCTGGGTAGGGCACACCCTGGACCACCTGATGAGATGAGGTGGCTCTGGTCTCCTTTTCATGCAAGTGTCTTCCTCTCTAATCTCTGGAGATATCTTTCTTTTCTCCTCTTATGTCTTTCTTTTTTCTTCCCTTTCTTATTCTTTTTCTGTTGTACTCCTTTTCTTTTTACCTTTACCTCTGCTCTACCGATCATAATACGAAACTTGAGTAAACATTTAGGGATTTTTATTTACTTGCTAAAAATAAATGAGAGTTCCGTGCTTTCATTCCACACATAAAAAACAAGTAAATTTGCTTTTGTATGTGTCTGGAAAAAATTTTTCTTTATAATGATTTTCTACAGACAAACACTTTTCCCACCTGTATGTTCTGATACCACTAGAATTGACACTGAGGAGGAAGGAGTTAAAATTTTCCTGGATTACGATGAAACTGCCTGTACCCACAAGGTTAACATGGGAAACAAAATAACCAAAGTTTCTGAGCTTGCCTTGCAGAACAGCAGGAGGAAAGCTGATAAGAGAGTAGTTTGCTGACAGCCCCCCACCTGACTAAGCATCTTGCAGGAGCGCTGAGAAGCTGAAATGACTGATGGTAAGCTTTACATGTCGCAGACTAAAAATCCACTGCCTGTGACACAGAGAACACCCCCTCCCCCAAATTTGCACATGAGACCCATGAAGAAATATGAAAGATAGTGGACCCTGTGCAGAGGACTCTTAGAACTTCAGGCCCCAAGGCCACCAGCTCCCCTTCCCCGTCTTATTCTCACAGCATGCTTTGAAAAAATGCTCGGAACTGCACATAGGCAGGCTAATCTGCAACCCGTAGAAAGAATAACTTGTTAGTAGAAAATTTATGTCCTCTGCCCAAAACAGTTCCTTCTGTCCCAGATAAGGAAGTAACTGAGATTTTCTTAGATTCCTAAGGAATGTTTTGTTAGCATATCTGCTATGCAGAGGCGCCCAACGTTCTGCTGTCATCTATCACCTGACATTGCTGAGCCCCCTTCCGCAACCCTGTTTGCCTTATAAGTCATTTCCAAATCAGTTCCCCTTTGAGGTGGGTTTCTTGAGGAGGATAGTCGACCATCTTCTGATTTGCTAGCTTGTCATTCATGAAAGTTTCTCTACCGCTGCCTGCTTGGCCTTTTATCTTGTGGCGAGCAGATTGAGCCCTTGCTAGGTATTAGAACGGCTAATTGTTCTCTGCCTGACAGAAAATGTGCTGCCATTTGTTGTGAGCTATGGAAAATCTGCAAGCGGTGGTGTTGAATCAGTGCAAACACTGTCCTTCAGATTGCTAGAATCATCAAAGTGAAACCTCTAGTGCTTATTAAATAGGCTGTGGGATAACATTTTATAAGTTAAGGCAGCAAGGAAATGCCTTGTTGCAAAAGTCAGAAATGATCTAGGCAAGACTTTTTAGGCAATTTGGACACTAGAATGGGAACAACTGAAAAATCAGTTATCTGACAGTCAGCAAAAATGAACTGTCTCTGTAAGAGTCCTGCAAGAGGACAAATTGAAATAGTCAAATAATATATACTCTATCAATTAAAAAATCTGCATGAAACTCTGGACATGGGACAGTAAATAAAAAGTTAGGAAGGAGGCTCTGGCAGAGAGAGTGCAGAAATCCATAAGTATGTGTTATGTTGGATTTGCGGGTTACAACTTAATTTTGACTACACATTAGAATTACTTGGAGTGCTTTAAAAAAAATACCAGCACCAATGAGGGGTTTGTTTCATCATGTTTTATTTGCTCCCCAAGTGATCCTGATGATCTCGTAAGGCTGAGAACCACAGTATTACGTGACTCTTCCGTACAACTCTTTACTACCATGTTTTAGTGGGAAGCAAAAACTACTAGATTAACTCTTCTAAATCATCTGTTGTAAAGCTACGGAAATTAATGAGGAGACAAACAAAACTACTAAAATTTAACTACAATGCACTTCACCCCTCTAAGGCTTCATTATTTTATAACCAGAAAGGGAAGAAATTGTGGAATCTTCTCTCTGAATCATACTAATGGCTTAAGAGAATTATCATTTTTCTTCATTTTGTGGCTTTCCAGGAGGTGTTGTAAAAAATATTAATAACATGTACCTCTAAAAGCCATTATTCTGTTAAAAATTTTTTGAAAATCTAGTTATAGAAATATTGTTTTGAGGAAGTACATGCAGGGGAAGCATGCATTTGAGTTGTGAATGATAACTGAAACCACAAATCAAACTTGTAATTGTCATGTGTCAGTGTTCACATGTGCTGTCTAATCTTGGCAAGGGGAGGGACAGTCTCGTCTTGTTCATTGTCAGAGACATGCCTAGGTCTCAGCCTGGGACTGTATGGTGCCCTGTGTTTGTTGAATGAATGGAACTTTTTAGAAGGGAAGGAAAAAGCTGATGGTAGGTAATCTATTAGAGAAGACATCAGGTACCAGCTATGTTCAAGCTATGTTCAGCTATGTTTCCCCCCCATTGGAGAGGGGAAAACCTTGTTTCTAATGTAACAATCTTGAGTGTCGCATAGAATTAGACCTCTGGTTTTGGTGACAGAGAGGGACATCACCAGGATTGGATGACTCTTGGTAATGAGGTATATGTATTGTTTGGAGAATCAGAATGATGCCAGATATGACTCTTTGAATTCCAGCTCTGGAGCCAGCAAGAGAAGCTAGGGCCCAGGAACAGCAGTCATGCTCTAGAGGAGTCACTGTCATTTCATCATTTTAGGGTAGAAAATACTCCAGGGAATACTCTGACGTATAATGAAGAGTGTGAGGTTTAGGGGGAAAGGAAAGATGGAGTTACTGTTTAAAGCATTGTTTTAAGATAGATAATTTTATTAAGTCTATGTGACTTGGTTAGGATAGATTTGCATAAGCTTTTTCTATTTTCTCTTAATTCTTACAGTTAAGTTAAGGAAATACCTTTAACCACACACCACCTAGAGAAATTATACTATCGTGTCTTTCATACACTTCATTTATATTATATTATGTTATACTATGTTACATTAATTGTAGTATATCATATATACTAACTTGCAATTCAATTTTTATTGCCTCTTCTTATCCAATTGGTTTGTTTTTTTTTTTTAACAAATTTCCTCTCTTCAGCAACACAGAGTAGGAGTAAACAGGAAGTGCAGCCATAGACTGTTAACAAAAGTTAATGAGCAAACACCACTGAAGGGGAACCAAATTTGCCACCCCAAAATGTGGCTCTTTAGCAGGAGGATTATGTTAGGCTGATTATTTTTAAGAAACAGAAGGCTCAGAAAGTTTTTCTTGTTGCCTCCCCCTTAACTGCCTAAAAGAATTTAGATATATAACCTGTAACAGAAACAGAGTCACCAGAGATATCTACAAAGAATATGGGCTAAGTGTGGTGGGTGACACTTGGCCAGGTCTAGAGCTCAGAGTCCTCTCCACATCCCATTGTCTCTGCAAGTCACAGCAAACATCTCTTTACCACACATTTCCTTCTCCATCTCCATGTGAATTGCCTTCCTCCCCTTTGCCTTCTTGCCCCAAACATCCTCTTTTGTCTTTAGCTGAAGATGGTATTTAATGTGGTCACTTCAGCCATTTTGGCAAGTCACTCAGTTTTCCTGGGTCTCTCTCATGTATACATGTTATTAAACTTTGTTTGATTTTTCTCCTGTTTATCTGTCTCATGTCAATTGAATGCTTAGACCAGCCAGAAGGACCTAGAAGGGTAGAGGAAAATTTCTGCCTCCCTTACACCACCCGAAATCTGATAATATAAATATAGGAAATGAAAAGTAACAGAAGATAAATTAAAAAGATGAAAAACCCCTAACCACTAACATTTTTATCACAGGGCCCTATCATATTAAACATCAACTTTTCCATATTTACAGACATAATAATTTTCCACATTTGTAGGAATCTTACATTTTCCTGCCAGATGGGTGACAGAAGATATCATTTCAGCATTTTTTGTTTTCAAAATTTTGATAAAAATTTTTGTCAAAATTTATGAGAATTTAAAAAGAAAGTTAGGGGCCAGCCCCATGGCCCGGTGATTAAGTTGGCATGCTCTACTTCGGTGACCTGGGGTTTCACTGGTTTGGATCCTGGACAGGGACATGGCACCACTCATCAAGCCATGCTGAGGTGGCATCCCACATAGCACAACCAGAAGGACCTACAACTAGAATATACAAGAAAAAAAGAAAGTTATTAAACTGCGTTAGAAACTCATTTAATAGTAGAGAAAAATAAATTCTAATACTAAGCAGTTACACTTAACCAAGTCAGCCAGCATTATAACTCAATAAATCCAACTTAATCTAGATATGAAATAATAGTAGAGACACAAAAGGAAAAGCCATATATATTTCGTTTGTTTGTTTGAAAATCTTGCCCCTAATTTGAACTCATTTGATTCAAATATAAAATCTCAGGAAATTTAAGCCACAGAAATTCTACTTCTTTCTTGGCCGACACAGTAGCACTGTGGAATAGCTGAGAAACACATTTTCATGTGTTTGTAATTTAATTCTCCTCTACCACCTGTATGTGGCAGACAATTCCCTCACAGTTGCCAACTGTAGGTTTGCCAGCTGTTGGACAAAATAGAGAATAAATTTAACTCTTTAAAAACATTTTGATTCACTAGTTATGCTTACATGTCAATCATATAAATGCTGGCTGTCATTCTCATTGATCAGGAAGAATTTTGCCACGTTGTACATGGAGTGGGTACTGTTGGCTCAGCCAAATGTCACTATACTGAGGTGGTAATTGCTTTTTAAAACTGTTCATCAAAGCTGTTGAAACTAAAGGAAAAGGATTAATAAATCTGTCTTAAGTTTCTCTGTGTATCCGACTAGCTGAGACAGTTGTGATAAAGGGAGTGGTTCGGCTGAATAAGTGAATAGACTCAAGAATTCTACATACTTGGATTCAAATCCTGCTTCCTCCTCTTTCTGTCAGTGTCACTTAGAAGCAGATTTTATTATCGCTCTAAATTACAGTTTCTATGTCTTTAATATAGGGATGTATTTATACCTTAGACACTTATCGAACCTTTATTATGTACCTGGCGCTGAATAAGTTCTAGGTGTACAATGGTGAGCAAAACAGCTATGGTTATTGCCTTAAAGGAGCTTATAGCATAGGAAGGAGACACACGTTAAGAATAGCCACAAATAAATCCATTGTTTCAAATTGGGAAACCACTGTGAAAGGAAGTATTGTGAACTATGAAAGTTCATAACATGAGACCCTAATTTAGATTGAATAGTGAGGCCTTCTCTAAAGTTCTGTTTGAGTTGAGATTGAATTAATGAATAGGAGACACTTTGTAAAAGGTAGGAGCCAGGAAGGGAAAAAATGCATTTTAGTAATAAGAAATAGCATGTGCAAAGATTCAGCTCTTCGAAGAAACTGACTGTGGAGAGAAGGAGTGAGAATGGTGTGAGTTGAGGCTAGAGATAGAGATTATCAAGGGACTTAGCTATATTAAGAATTTGAAATTTCATTTTAAAAGCAATATGAATTTATTGACGAAGGGTTAAAGTAGAAGAGTGGTAAAATCACATTTGTATTTTTGAAAGGTCACTTCATGTACTGTTTTAAGAATGGACTGGAGAAGGGAGACAGAGTAGATAAAGGGAGAATGGCATGAGTTAAGTGGGTCTAGCTATGGTCTTGGGAAAATACGATGGTAGCTGCTAATACGGTTGAGAAGGAAAAAAAGGATGGAATTCAAAGATAGTTAAGGAAAACATCATTAGAGTTGGTGATTGGTAGGGTACAGAGGAAGGGATGGTAAAGGAGAGAGAGTTATCAATGTTAACTCTTGTTCAGTCTTGAGGAAACTGATATGTGGTTGGACCATTCAATGAACAAGGAAACCTCAAGAGACTAGCTTTGGAGGAAAGACCTCTGGGACATGTTGAGTTTGAAGTGACTTTGATACATTTGATACATCAAGGAGACCTTCAGAAATGTAGATCTGAAGCTGTAGAAGAGGTAAAAAATGATGATATGAAATTGGGAATTATCAGTGATTGGATGTTTATTGATGCCTGGGGAGAACGTAGAATATAAGAAAGTAGAGTATAAGAAGAAAAGAGGGCCAATAACTGAGCCTTTCGGGGTATCAATATGTATAGTCTAAGTAAAACACCAGATTCAGGTGTGGGTGACTGAGAAGGAGTGACTAAAGATTTAGGAAGAATGTGGCATCATTGGAAAGTGTTTATTTGACTCGTAAGAAACTGCTGAGCTGTTTTTTGAGAGTAGCTGTGCCATTTTGCACGTCCACCAGCAAAATATGTGAGTTCCAGTTTCTCCACCATCTTGACAGCACTGGGTAGTGTCAAGTTTTACCCTTAAAAAATTTTTTTTTTCCATTTTATCAGATGTGTGTAGTAGAATCTCATTGTGGTTTTAATGTGCATTTCTGTAATGGCTAACAAAGGTGGGGCATTTTTCCTGTGCTTATTATCTTTATATCTTTTGTATGTCTTCTTTGGTGAAATATTTGTTCAAATATTTTGCCATTTAAAAAATTGGGTTATTTTGTTACTCAGGTTTTGAGAGTTCTTTACATATTTTGGATATAGGTCTTTTGTTGGATATGTGATTTACAAGTATTTTTTCCCAGTCTACATAGCTTGTCTTTTTCTTCTTTTAACAAAATTTTTTGCAGAATAAAAGTTTTTGATTTTGATTATGTCCAATTTATTATTTTTGTCTTTTATAGATCCTGCCTTTGGTGCTTTATCTAAGAGCTCCTTGGAAAGACCATCGTTTTTACACTGAGTTTCCTTTGTACCTTCGTAAAATTAATTATCCATATATGTATGGGTCTATTTATGGATTCTCTGTTCTGTTTGTTGATTTGTTTGTTGTCTTCAGCTCAGTACCACACATAGTGTTAGCCTTCCAACTTTGTTCTCCTTTATCAAAATTTTATTGGCTATTCTAGGTCCTTTCTATTTCCATGTGAATTTTAGAATTAGCTTGCCAATTTCTGCATAAAAGCCTACTGGGATTTTATTTCAGATTGGATTGAATTTCTAGGACAACTTGGGAAGAAATGAGACAGAGCAAGCATCACTGAGGGAAGAACAAAATTCATGTTTTGTCTTCAAAGGTTATGCCATTGAAGGTTGTTGGTGTTTGGACTCAAGGGCAGAAGAAAATGCAGAAAGTGCTTTAAAAAAGTAATTGTGAGAAGAGGTAGAAGACAGAAAAAGAATGTTTGACTATTAGGAATGAAAATCCTAGTAGGATCAAATGAATGATTATTGATTACCTTGGATTCAATGCGGATGCAAGAGACATTGAAAAGATACTGAGTGATTTAAATTGGAGAGAAAAGTACACTATATTCACATAAAAGGAACATTCAAGACTTAATGATTGCACTAGTGGATGCAAAGCAAAGTAGTTATTTTAGCTGGAGAGGGGAGAGATTACACTAGAAGAGTTGAACTAAATTTTTGTGCACTGTAATTTCTGTCTTAAATAAAATAACAGTAACCACGGTGATGCTATCCATTTCTCTAACTTAAAAGTCTGTAATTAAGCTACTGAATTCACCCATTCCTACTTATTATGAATGTCAGAGTTTTTAAACCTTAATAGCTTTCACAATGCTCCTCAACTGAGCAAAATTTACCAGAATAGAATAAGAATGTCTCGGGGATATCCAGGAGCTAATGAATAGATGGCTTATTTCCTTGCTCTTTATGTCTTTATTAATAGATACAAAGAGAGCTCTATTAGGCGATTTTCCTTGACTTTAAAGATCTTGCTGTCTTACCATATTTATTTCTTTTACTACTGTAGTGCTCAACATTTGAAATACTTAGAGAAGTCCCTTAGGAGGTATGTAATCATCCGGAGACCAAGAAGTAAGGGGCTGGTCAAGGAATTAGTGTAGGAAGAGGCCCATCAGGGTTGGATATACAAGTAAACCCTCTCTTATAGCATGAAACTGTGTTAGAGCAGGCTTTGTTGCCTTATCAACATCTCTACCTTGAGCAATAACAAAATAGGAGTTCACATTCCAAATGTTTAGTTTATAAAAGACAGGTGGCTAAGGTCAGATCTAACTGAAGAACACTAATTGCTTTGTTTCCCTGCATTTCTCAGGGTCAATGTGGTTATGTGTAATGGTTAAAATCAACGTTTGAGATCTATACTCTGTAACAATTATCCTCTAAATATGAATCATTTTCCCAAAAGGGAGTTTTTAAAGGTCTGACATCACCTTTTAATCAAGGCCTTAAAATTTTGTGGAAAACCTTTAAACTTGTAGGGTAGATAATTTGATCTTACTTCCTAGGAAGTGCGTCTTGTATGCCACCCACTTAACACATTTATGATATCTCAGGACAGGGCTGTGAGATGGTCATTAAATGTTTGTTGAATATATTGAATAAAGGATAGAACTGAGACTAGGATCTCAGTTCACTTAATCACTAGTTTTCTATTCTAATTACTTTAAAAGTAATATTTAAGCTCCAACAAATTAGACCCAGTAAATAAATTCCTTTACAAGAATCTGGTTTACAGTGTTATCAAAAAAAAAAAAAAAAAAAAGAAGAAACTCCCAAAAACAACCCTACGGATAAAAAACTTTAAATCTTACCCTCCTTAAAAGTTTGGAAAAGTAGTTTAAGATATTCTGCTAAGACTCCAAAAACTGACAAGTTTCCTTCCTCTTATTTAGAATTACTTCTGCATTAACTCACTCTGACTCCAGTATTGCATTAGCCTGCTTTACAAACAAGTAATGGAGAGATAAGGGGATTAAAACTTTTGGAGACATATTCGGCAATAAACAATATTAAATCTTTCACTGGGCTACTGACAGCATTTGGACAACACACAGATGAAACCTTGAGGCATTCTGAGTCACAGAATTGAATTAGAGGGGCCAAGAAGCAATGTAAAATGAAACTCTGTGTTTCAACACACCTAGGACTTCTTGTTAGCTAAACACGGAGGTCTCCACTTTTTTGTAATACCAAAGATTCTAAATGTCAATATCAAGACGATCTGAGAGTCTCAAATGATAGAATTAGTTATAGCACCGGAGCTCATTAAAAGGAATATATGAAAGAGTTTTCTGAATTTTACTTCTGTCTGTATTTTCACAGATTCTCAAAGGCCTTCAGGGCTGTATCTGTCATCAGAATTCTTAAGAGATGTTAAGTGGAGTCTTTTTTAAAAAATATAAATTGTGGAGGGTTGTTCATATACTATGAGATTATCACATTCATTCAGGCAGTGGGGTGTTTCCTATAGGTGTTTTGCATTTACCTTTATAATTTTTAAAAAATATTTTAAATTAAGTAAATATCTAATCATAGTTTAAAATGTCAAATAATGCTAAATATTATTAAAAATGGTCATGCCTGCCACCTTCGCAACACTATCTTCTGGCGTTTTTGTTGTTTCTTCTGGCATTTGCCTCCATATATCTAAACAATTATATACTGCAATATTTTGCTATGTCACTTTTGGACAGTATCTATTGACTTCCTCCTGTAGTAATTGTAGATTTTACCTATCTTATATCTCCCTTTCTTGCTTCCTTAACTGCGTGCGTATGGAGATAATAAAATTTTTTGTTAAGTCCATAGTTACTCTTTCCATTGGTATGATTACGTAAAAAGGGTTAATTGCCAAACCAAGTAGCAGTCCTTGTTTACATGTTTGTTCTTGTGCAACATTTAATTTTCAGCTAAGAATCATTACATTTTTTTCTGCTTTGAGAATCATTTTCTTTTCTTTTCTTTCATTTGTTTAATTTTCTTGACTCTGTGACGTCTTGGTTCTTTTACCCTCTCCAAGAGCTTGGTAAAATGCCTTTCAATGAAATTTTCCAAGTCAATCTTATCAGTTAATACTTTGTTTTTCTTTGATAAACTGCTCCTAAATCAGGCACGATGCCTCTCTTCTCAGCTATGGTTGGTTGCTAAGATCTGCTATTTTGGAAATTCCTTTTGCCTCTCCCCCTGGATCTCTAGTTTTCCAAATTCCATGTCTTTCTCTTCCTTGCTATGTTCCCTCTGGTAACTTCACGATACTGAATACATGAGAGGTAAAATGTTGACATTCTGAATGTCAGAAAATGCTTTTTCTCTACCCTATTTTTTGATTTATAATTTGGACAGATACACACGTTTAGATCAGAAGTAATTTGGCCTTAGCAGTAAGAAGGCAATGTTCCACTGCCTTCCAGCCTTCTTGTTGGTGTGCCATTTAGGAAGACTGATGATGTTATTTCTGATTCTTTTTATGTGACCTAATCCTTTTAGGATAATCTCTTTTCGCCTGCTGTTCTGAAATTGTATAAAGATACGCCGTGGTGTAGATCTTTTTACGTCCATTTTGCTGGGCTCTGTTTAAAAAGGAGACTCATTTCCTTCTGTTGTAGAAAATCTTCCAGTAGTTTTGTTTCAAATAATTTCCTTTCACTTTTTCTTTTTTTCTAGAATTGTTTCCCCTTCCCAGCTTTACTGAGATATATTTGACATATAACATTGTGTAAGTTTAAGGTGTAAAACATTGAGAAATGATTACCACAGTAGAATTTCTGGAAATTTTAATTCAGCTTTTGGCTTCCTTGTCCTGTCCCCTAGTTCTTTCATTGCTTTCTTTCTTCCCTCTTCCATTCTCTTCCCTTCCTGCCCCTCCCCTCCTCTCTCTTCTCCTCTCCTTTGTCTCTCTCTGTTCCCCTCCTACCCTCTTTCCCCACCCACTCCTGCCTCCCTCTCCTCCTGGCCATCTCTTTTCCTCTTTAACTACTTTCTGGGAGAGATTTTGACTTTATCATCTAACCGTTTTTTTGCTCATTAAACAAACCCAACTTCATCTGTCATATTTTTAATTCCTAAGAACTTTTTCTTGCTCTATAAATATTCAGTTTGATTTTTGTAGTCTTTTTTTCTTTAATAGGTGTATTATCATCTTTTATCTCACTGAGAATATTATTTATAGTTTATTCTAAAGTTCTTCTGTTCCCTTTGTTGTCTCCGTATCCTCTGAGTTCCTTTATTTTCTTCCTGTGGAGATTTTGCTTGTATGTTGTTATTTCTTGTCTGTCTGTTCATTTTAAGAGTGAGCCACTGGGGCCGGCTCTGTGGCTGAGTGGTTAAGTTCGCGTGCTCCGCTGCGGAGGCCCAGGGTTCGGATCCTGGGCGCCGACATGGCACCGCTCGTCAGACCAAGTTGAGGCGGCGTCCCACATCCCACAACTAGAAGGACCTGCAGCTAAGATATACAACTGTGTACGGGGTGGGGGAGGGGGTGGTTTGGGAAATAAAGCAGAAAAAAAAAAGAGTGAGCCACTAAAACACTACTGGAAGTTACATGCATTGATGGGCATTGTTGAATCATGAGTTTTAGCTAAGATCATCAGGTAACCATCAATGTTCTTTTTCTTTCTTTTTTTAAACTTCGGACCTTCAAATGTCAGTATATAAAACCAGGAATTGACTGATTTTTTCTGTAAAGGATCAGATAGCAAATATTTTAGGGTTTATAAGGGGCTATACAGTCATCATCACATTATTCAACTCCACCCTTGTAGGGAAAGGAGCCATAGACAATGTGTAAATGAATGGGTGTGAATGTGGTTTAATAAAACTTTAGTTATAAAAAAAGTGGTGATCTAAATTTGATCTGAGGGCTCTAATTTGCTCAGAGCATTACTTTTAGAGGTTCAATTTCTCTAGAGATAATTTTTTCTTTTTTAAATGTCATCTCCTTTTATTATCTTATTTTATTTTTACTTTTTTGAGGAAGAGTAGTCCTGAGCTAACATCTGCTGCCAATCCTCTTCTTTGTTGCTGAGGAAGACTGGCCCTGAGCTAACATCCATGCCCATCTTCCTCTATTTTATATGTGGGACACCCGCCACAGCATGGCTTGACAAGTGTTGTGTAGGTCCGCATTTGGGATCCGAACCAGCCAACCCCGGGCTGCCAAAGCAGAACCTGTGAACTTAATCACTGTGCCACTGGGCTGGCCCCTTGAGATAATTTTTTCAAATTTTTACCGGAAGTCAAGGGTAAGGCAGGAAATCAGTCTGCTCGTGTTCTAGACCTGGGTAAGGGAAGGTAGCTGAGGGTTGTTCAGTTTAATCTGGAGATCTTCACTCGTCTAGCAGCTCAACTTTACCCCTCTCCTGCTTGCTATCCTCAAATCCTATGCTACATTTCTTGATAATAGTGTTTCTCAAACTAATGTGCATATGAAATACCTGGGGAGCTTATTAAAACCCAAGATCAGATTTATAGGTTTAAAGATGAGTCTGAGACTCTCTATTTCTAAGATGCTTCTGAGTGATGTTGATGTTGCTGGTCCTTGGAGAACAGTTTGAATAGCAAGGGAATAAGTACCACATTTGTGGATAAAAGAGAGAAGATGGTCTATTTTTCTTTTGAGTCTTTCAAACAATCCCAGTGTTTCCAGACTCGTTTCTCACTCCTGCCTTTCGTGGCTCAGATCCCTGAGTCTTCTCAGTCTTCTCTGGGTAAATTGACTGGCTTTTTGTTAGTGTCTTTCTCTGCAGGCAGCTAGATTTTGAATTCCTCTTCTAAGTCATGTCCAATTTTTTCATCTGTTTTCCAATTTAATATATATATTCAGGGTTCTTTTCCTGGTTTTAGTGAAGATGGAGTTTGCACTTTGGATTTTTAAAAATCATTTGGAGCCATTTTTGAAAAGATAAGAGGAGAACATGTTTGAAATTGGAATTGAATTAGAAAGTGAACCCATTATAAAATATTTTCTTGAACAATGTTGTGTCATTCAGACATAACAACAAATCAGACTTTTATTATATCCCACCTGAAATAGTAAGGGAATATAAATGTACATATAGAAATAACAGCAATCACTTCTGGAATAATACTTCAGAATGTTTGCTGAGGAAAAGGCAATAGTGGTTATTAATTATTGGACTTTGGATTTTTGCCAGTTTTGAATTTACTATTGAGAGAAATGGGAGGAAATGGAAATCCTCCCATTTCCATTATCTGGATTTATCTGTTGATATATTTATATTAATAATAAAATGAATTAGAGACATAAACACACCATTCTGTCACGGAATTACTCATGACCAGCCTGAGGCAAAATTGGGAAGTAGATGAAATTTGTTTTCGTTATCCTAATTCTAAACAGGGGTAACATGCCTTGACTTATTCCTGAAGTCCCACCTTTGCCTCTTCTCCTCTGCCTTATGACTTAGGGTTCCGTGTTCTGGATCTCTGTTTCTCTACCATTCTTTTGTCTCCTTGCTCATAAATAGTACACCCTGAATCGTATATAATTTGCCAGGTTAATATAATGGATAGCACATTGTTAATGTAAAATAATGCATCTCTACATGGTCTTTGAGGAGGTCTGATATTCTCAAAGTAGGCGTATTATTATTATGCCTGTCCAGAATTATTACCCGAATGCTTCTAATCATAACACATAATCTACTCTGTCTAAAAGAGTATTGGATTGGAAGTCATAAAGATTGCCACAAACAATAAGACTTTGGATAACTTACTAAATTTCTTTGAAGTAGGGCATTAGGTTATATTCATTTTGAAATATGTGCTTCTAAACATCGTATTTTATTAATTAGTCATGTTGAGGATTAATATATGTTTAGCCTTTGTACTCAGAAGAGGAAAAAGCAAATTGCATTTATATGTAAACTCTTTCTGAGAAATATATGGCTATTATGTATATTAGGTCAGAAAATATCTTAAAAATTCCACCTTATGGGCAGAAATTTCCTAAGAAAATATTGCTATTTTAAAATACTTTATTTTCGTGGAGTAAACTATGGAGAAGTGAGATTACTTGCAATATATTCCAAAGTAAACATATGGCCAAAATTCCTTTTTATTTCCTCAGATTATCTTTATTGTTTCTCCTGATAATAAAATTAATGTATGCTTGTAAAAATTCCAACAATATTGATGATTATTTGCATGTGGAACCCATCTTTCCAAAAGTTTTATGCATGTAAAGTATCTATGTATAAATTTGCTTTCTTCAATATTAAAGGATAACACCATATATATATAGTATTCTATAATTTGATTTCATGGTTCTTGAATTATAGGTAATAATGAATTCTATGGAGGGCAATAAAATATTTTACATTATAGAATCTGATTTCATAGTCATATCCGTAAAATTCTTGTTAGTTATAGAAATGTTACACCCCAATGAGCAAAAGGAAAGCATAATAAAATTTGTCACTGAGCATCTAATTTATCTCCTAGTTTGACAAATATATCTTAATTTTAATCATTTATGACTTTGTTTAATAGCAAACTAGTGAATGTGATAATATGTCTTAAAAGTTATTGCCTTAATATTATGAGATCTTACTATAATTGTGCTGTTTTTGAGGAAACATATGAAGGAGCTTTTGGTGAAATTATTATACTATGGATTAGTAAAAAATCATTAGATATGTAAGCACTGACAGAATCCTACAGTTTGAACTGGGATGTCTCTAGATTTTTTAAAAAATTTATTTAATTAATTTATTATTTTTTTTTTTGAGGAAGATTAGCCCTGAGCTAACATCTGCTGCCAATCCTCCTCCTCATTTTTTGCTGAGGAAGACTGGCCCTGAGCTAACATCCGTGTCCATCTTCCTCTACTTTATATGTGCAACACCTGCCACAGCATGGCTTGCCAAGTGGTGCCATGTCTGCACCCGGGATCCCAACCAGAGAACCCCGGGCCATCAAAGTGGAACATGTGAATTTAACCGCTGTGCCACTGGGCCAGCCCAAGATGTCTCTAGATTTTTGTACAGAGAACTACTTTTCATTTTACTGAAGACTTGAGCTCCTGAGGGAGATGAAAAATTGAGAGCTGAGAGTGGATGGCAAAGGAGGTGGTCATGCTACCTGCACATCATACTATTAATTGAGAATCCCAGGAATCCACAGAGGAAACTGAAATTATTCAGGAGATCCCAATTCCCTGTTGAGGGTTCACGGATGAGCAACGGACTGGTGACCAAGGCCCAATCTCTTCTGCCTTTGCCTCTCTAGGGACGTTCCTGTTGAAGAGCTAGGAGAGTGTGTCTGAGAATAAGCAGAAGTGTGTGTTAAAATGTAAGCTTCTTGGAAACATCTGAAAAGTATTTCTGAGCTGCAACTTTCTCCTACCTCCCTACCCATATCTTCTTCGGCCAACTCCATTTTCAGCAAAGGCAGAGACAGGATAGTGTTTGCTGGGAAACAATTCCCAAAGAATTGATGGCAGTGTTCCATCCTAGAAACACAGGAGCTACAGAGTTGACTCTAAGATTTGACTTCATGTTACGTTCGATAACTTTTTTCATGATGATCCTCTGATCAATAGCATAGAATGAAGGGGTTACTGTACCACCTGCAGACATCTCCAAACATTTGTTGATGATTTGTGAATTGGTCTCTTTGGATCCTTACAGCTTCTAGTCCTGCACACTAGGTAGGACTTCATGGCAGAAGAGCTATGCATGTATAACGACTAAAGAATGGAAAGTCCAGGTCAGCGTTGGCAATTACGCAGCACCCACACTTCCATTCTCAACTGCCGCACCCAGGGCAGACAATTCTAATCCACCATGGCACTCTTTTTCATTGGGCTTAAATGCGATCTCAGGATTCTTTTCCACAGAGTGTTCAGGAATCTAGTCCCAATTTTTTGAAGTTTGTATATATAAAATGAAAATGTATTTGGTCTTATGTCCAAGCTAAAGAGACAAAACTCAAAAGGAATTAAGATCAATTCCTTTGACATTAATCACGTCAGTGTGAGCCTTTTAGTTACCTTCTCTCTTCTGGATTTTGATGTTATCCTCATGATCTCAGCCCTCGATGCTTTGGATTTTAGACTTCCATGCGCTTTGCCCTCCTTTTCTTGCTTACTCCATTGGTCCCAGTGTGCCTCTCTAGTGGAGGAGTATTGTGGAAGTAGTTCACAAATGGTTTAATAGGTTTGAGTCCCAGCCCTGCCCTTTATAAGCTATGATATTTAAACCGTTCAAGTCCTGGTTTCCTCCTTTCCAAAGTAAGTCCTGCTATATGTGATATATGAGGTAATCTGTGTGAAAGCATGCTTCAACTTAACTTTACATAAATGTCGGTATATTTTTTACTGATGAGAATTCCATTTCAATAATCAACTAAAAATGGGAACCATGTGCATTATGTTGAACAATGTGAAATTACACTCATAATACTGAGTGCACCTGTTCTTGTTGGTCAAGTAGATTAAATTTGAGATACTTCACTAAAATATAGGTAGTCTGATCATCTTAAGTAGCAGAAAACTACATAAAAACATACTAAAATTGCTCACTAAACTCAGTAAATCCTGGACTTTTGCTTAAACCGTTGTAAATGTTTAGAGAGGCAATCTTCTGAGTTCTTAACTTGATTGCTATACCACTGTTTAGACAGCTCTATCAATTTAATTCTAGGTAGAAATATTATGCAAGTGTCATTGGAGAAATAGTCTCTTCTTTTCCTTAAATGATAAGTTTGGGAAACTTGCAGTAAATTAGCCTGATTCTCACATATCTAAATTCAAGGTTGGTTTCCCAGTTAGTTTTGCAAGATTTAAATTGGCATTGCAAAAACTCACTTGACTTCATTTCTAGGTAAGGTTTGTTGTGGCATGCCTTATTAAAATAATCATTCAAAATACATGTGTTTATACATGGTATAATAAGGATGTCCGTTAATGCTTGCTCGCATACACAATTATCCTAGCTAAAACACGATTCACACAGTCCCTTCTACCTTGGGAGGATCCTATCCTCAGGATCCTATCTCCTGGCTACAGTTAAGTGGACTGGGAATTAGAATTGATCGTAAGAAAAGTAAAGCCAATACATTGGCTTAATAGAAATCTGTGACTTGTTCTGTAAACAGGTGAACCAGGTCAATCAGATTCTCATTCTTGGGAATTGGAACTGGAAAACACAGAGTCCATTAGCAGTAAGCATAGCAGCCAAAAGGACGCTGTTAGGTAGTTGGCACATTGAAGTCATGTACAAATCGAAGTTATGAGGGAGCAAAACCTGGATAACTAGAGGAAACCGCATGACAAAGATGAATGATATAGGTAAGGAGAGAGAACACTGACACTAAGCAAGCCAATTTCGCCCTTGATGGAGAGAGAGGTTAGCCAACCCTTAGCGCTCATTCTGATCCAGTTCCTGTATCGTTACAACAAATTCCCTTCCATTGAAATAAATTAAGTGGATCTTTTTTTCTTGCCCAACAAATCCATTTGATAGTAAACATGACATAATTCAACTTTTCCTTGCAATCACACTTTGTTCTGATGCTTATTTTGAGTACTTCCTTGGTAAGAATTTTGCAATGATATGGACATGAAGTAAAGTTTTACTAGCAACTATGACTTTTAATACTTTACTGCTTCATTAGTGTTTGATAAATTTATCGTGACAATCATGCTTGAGAGATTAGAAAGATTATTTTTGTTTCAGTATAAATAAGCTCCAGAGAAGTAGTTTTTCTGTAACAAATCTTGAAAGTCCTGGGCACCAACTTTTGAAGTGAGCCTGGGTCAGATGTTAGGAATGCCACAACAGGACGAGGAATGTATGTTCATTCAAGAATGGCACTGAGTCTGGATGAAAGGACGTTAAAGCAATAAAACAGACGTGGGGAACAGATTAAAGGAACTGATGGGTACCTTGAAATGTCCTGACTGCCCATTTTCACTTTTCTACTTCATCAGGAAATTACCATGGCTTCCTAATGTACTTTTACAAAATTTTTATCTAGAAAGAGTAGTTTATTTTCTGTAAATAGCAAAGGTCAGAAATTGAAAATACCACATATGTTACGTTTAGGATAGTGCCAAGAATATGTTGCAATTTTGTTTTACTTTCTAAATACATTGCCAAAAAATTTAATAAAGGGAAACAGGCTTCTATAAAGGCATGCACATGTATATGTAAAGGTAAGCAGCTATCAAGAGATATATTCTGGCTTCA
Organism: Equus quagga; assembly: GCF_021613505.1. NCBI lineage: Eukaryota > Metazoa > Chordata > Mammalia > Perissodactyla > Equidae > Equus > Equus quagga. The sequence goes on along the minus strand of NC_060270.1, from coordinate 123,536,867 downwards.
ATACCAGGGATGTGCATATATTTATATTTTTCAACTTCTTGGACATGATTTAAAGGATGTTACGCACTGTAGTTTGGAAATGTAAATTGTTCTGTCTTCTCTAAAGATAGATTATCTTTTCTAAAATCCTTCATTTACAATATTTATTACTGATTTTATCACATCTGATTTATGTTATTTTCATAAATTGTTTCTTGGGGTAAAATTCTACTCTGTTAAATAGTAATTTAAAATCTGTCTTCCAAGACTATAACAGAACTGTGCTGGCACGACGTATCTGGAAGGGTGTGTTTTACTTGAGGACTATCATATTTCTGAACCCGGCAGTTCTAAATGAAATAACTGTTTAAACTGCTTGCCAGTAGAGAGTTTACCTGGTAAAAAAAATATTGGAACTAGCCAGGCAGGAAGGTGTTTTAATTTATATTTCACTACAGCTACAAAAATATGTTTTGCTCTCTTAGGAATATTTCTTTTTTATATTGCTTTCTCCAAATTTTGAGTCACTTGCTTGCTTTAAGGAACCATAACCCTATGGAGCTTTTGGTCCATTTAATTCCCTATAACTGATGAAAATTGAGAAGGACAAACGTACCAACCTGGTGAAATTATACATTAATTGATTTTTTAAAAAAATCAGGAAAAACCCAAACATAGTGCTCTGGAAACTGCCACCTTAACGAAGGCGCTGGAATAACAATACAGTACTTTTGCTTGTATTGTTATCTGTATATAATAAAGTCAGAAAGTAAATAATCCATTTCTATAACTGATGTGTTGAGGAAATTTAATGAAGTTATGTGACTAAAGGAAACATGTTTTTACCAAGTGGAAACACTTACGATTTGACTTTGAGAGGTGTTGGACCACACAGTTATTTAAGAATTTAGATTCTGTTTTAACTAAATGTTTTTTTTAAAAGCCAATAACTACTCTTTTGCTTTTAATATTTTAAATCAATTGATTAATCATGGAAGGATGGTTTCTTTTCAGTACAGAGATGTTTTTGCATATGTAGTTTCCACTATATTTTGTTGTACTTCTTGTTAATAAAATTATAAATCATTTTGAAAACTCAGGAGCTTTTTAGAAATACTGTGGGGTGCTGGTGATGAATGTAATATACTTTGAATTCTGCTTTAACCACCTTTTCTTTTAGGAAGATTCGCCCTGAGCTAACATCTGCTGCCAATCCTCCTCTTTTTGCTGAAGATTGGCCCTGAGCTAACATCTGTGCCCATCTTCCTCTACTTTATGTGTAGTATACCTGGGATGCCTGCCACATCATGGCTTGATAAGCTGTGTGTAGGTCCACGCCTAGGATCCCAACCGGAGAACCCTGGGCTGCCAAAGCAGAGTGCGTGAACTTAACTGCTATGCCACTGGGCCAGCCCCTTTACTCACCTTTTAATGCAGATCTTATTACCACCAACTTGATTACGAAGAAACAAGAATAGCGGTATTTGTATAGACATTATAGTATATAAATTTCTTTGAATAAATTATGTTATTTGAGCATTACGAAAACTTATTGAGATAGAGGACAGTATATTCCCACTAGCTGAATAATGAACAGTTACATAGTCTGCCCACAAATTTGGATGATCTTCATAAAACTAGGTGAAACCCAGTGTCTTGGGTCCAGGTGCAATGTTCTTATCCTAATGGTCACTGTCTCTTAACAAGGAATGAAGGCACATTAAGGTATACACTACTTATTTTCTTGGCTTGAGAGTAATGTGAACAAAAAATGAACCAAGGACTCCCCCAAATAAAAGATGTTGTCAATGTCATTAAATATAAGAAAGAACAATGCAGTACAAATAGTTTACCTTAATTTAGACTCACTTCAAGTTGATGAAAATCAGGATTCATCAAAATCCCACACTATTACATAAAATTAAAATGTCTTACGGAGAGCTGCAAAAATTCGACCAAATATTAAAATTGTGTTGAGAATCTTTTGTGCTTTAAAACCAGCTCTTTATGAGTAAAATTCTGTGAATTAACTGCTATTCCTCTTCTCTAATTAATCCTGAATGGAGGAGGATGTAGGAGGCAGATGGGTTAAAGTTTTCTTTTAATCGAGCAGAGTCTTTTATTTGTCATAAATATGTTTCTTAAGTTATGAGGCAAAAAGTATCTTGAAAATGAATCCTGGTCTTTGATGAATTAGAGCATTTCGTCCAGAGAGAAGCAATTCCAAGAAAAAGTTCAGAGAGAAATTTATTTTTAGAGAACTCATCTCACCGTTAACAAGAATAATAAAATGAGTGAATCACAGAATGCAACTGGAGCCTAGTCCTGGCAATTACGCAGCCATTTACCCCTCAGTGACAACTTGGGAGCCAGAGCTCCAGCACATTCTGGGTGTTGATTTCCTACAGGGGCATGTTTATGTTGTAGAGGAAGCACAAGCTGCTTGGAAGGCTTCAGATGGTTCTGTTGGGTTGAGGATTAATGAGGTTAAATTAACTCAGTCACTTAATGCACATTTTATTGAAGTTCAAGCTGTTCAGACTGTTGCAGTTAATATGAGTAACCCAGAATGTTGCCAGTTAAATGTAAGTTACACATCAGGGATGCCAGGGTCATTACTGACAGGAAGAAAGCAATTTTATTTGGTCATGACATTTATCATAACGGCATTCTCATGGTTTCAAAAAAATATATATATACATAATTTTTTTTCTCCAAAATGTCATTCATTTAGAGTTTGATTGTAACCTAGGTCAGGATTATGGTTTTAGCTGTAACTACTTTTATGCTGATTTGAGAGAACAAAATGCTGATTTAAGAAGGACAATTGAAATGAACAAAATTTTCCTTCTCCCATGAGTAGTACATGTGAGGAACATGTTGGGATAGCTGTTTTGTCTTAAACCTTTATGATAGCATAAAAACAAGGTCCTGAAAAGCTCCCATGTGGAGAAGACACATAAGGCAAAGCTCTAGCATCCATTCATTTACTAATTCATTCACTCATTGTTTATTGAGCACCAGTATGTGCTACCGCCTAAGCTAGTGCCATAGATACAATTGTTCTAACTCCCTTAGGTGTAGTATATTTATTAGCTTCAGCATTTAAGTGTGTAAATCTTATGTTATCAAGGGCTTTGTGGCTTCCTGTGGAGCATCCACAGATGTACTATTGACTTTAAAAAAAATCATTTCCAGATGCTTATAAAGTAAATAAGCCCCTTAGGTGATGGACTCTAATATTCACATAAATTGCTCCGTTTTTACTCTAGACAACAAAGGGAGGCTTAGAACACCATAAATGACAGTACCCTCCTCTACCAAAGGGCCCCAAACTGATACTTTTCTAAGCTTTTGTGCAAGGTGCTATAGACCTTTCAGAATGCATGGAATCTCATCACCTATTCCATTTCCTATAGTCTGAACTACCACTTGAAATGTCCCCTTTACTTTCAGGCCAGGCATAATGACATTGGAAAGAATAATCTAGAATGCATCTGTAGAAAAGAAAACACACACGCACACTCACTGAATAAAGGGCTCATGGCAAGGCGCCAGGAGTCTACCTGTACACTTGCCTGGTATAGCTGCTACTTCTCTCCACCCCCGGGCCTAGCATCCCCTGGTTTGGAAATAAGGCTGTGCCATCCCTACTGAGAGCAAGGCCACTGAGAAATGATTGCTAGAGGGAGGAAACATTATAGTTGCCAACCACCATTGCAGTTTTATCTTTCTCCTTGTCATTTCCCTACTGTTATTTTTCGCTAACTCTCCAGCTTCAAGTCACGAATGATTTATTTATTTAGTACAAAAAATTCTTATTAACTGCCAAATACTTTGTAGGCTCTTTAAGGAGTATACCTGACTCTGGCCCTTCAGGCATTTGGGGGTGGGGAGAAAAAAAAAGAGGTAAATGACAAATAAAATCATAGTGATACAAAATAGTATTTATTGAGATGGCTAAGACACACATACATCATAGCTCCTGGCTCACAAGTACTCAATGCGTTTTGATTTCTTCTTTGCCAGTGTTCCATACCTGCTTGGAGTAGGCCTGGTGTACATAGAGCTTTGAAAAACAGCTAGAGGTGTTTGTCTTTAACTTGGCTGGCTATGAGATCTTAGCAAAATTTATTTCCCATAGGAAAATGAAACCACTGGAATAAAAGCAAAAATTCAGAAATTAACTACAGTTATGAAGCACATGTGATATATGAACCCAAATTTAAAATATGCCTGGTGATATTTAATGTTAAATCATTTTTTGGCATATTCTATATGCTTAAACTTAAAGTTAATGCCTCTAGGTCGGTTATTCATTAAGAATGAGAAAGTATATATTTATTCAAGGTTGAGTATGTATTAGAATTTTAAAAAACTATGTATGTTATAAAGCTAATATGAAAGAACTCTAAAATAGGAAGGAAAAGAAAAATGACCAGAGATTTGTGAAAGTTTAACTTTCAGCGTATGGTAGAAGGAACTAAATAAGACGAACAGACTGTTGAAGTGTTCAATTTTCAGAATAAAATATTGAAGTATGTTATAGACATAATGATGGTAGATATAATATCTTTCAGTATGCTGAAACTGACCTGTGAAGAAACTTCGGGCATATGAGATCTGGGGACAAGGTCAACAGATTATGTCTGTGTTACCTTGACATGACAGAAACATTCTTTATCATTTTATATGGAGCTGAAATAGAGCCTTGAAAGAAAATTGCATGTTTTCTTTGATATCTAAGGTTGCTTTCAATGAAAGTATATAAATATAGGAATTAATTTTCTCTTATTGTATAAAGTGCATTATATATACATGAGATATGTATAAATTATATATATTTGTCCTTTATTATATGTGATATTTATGAACTTACTGTTTATATAATCGTAAGGTAGTTAAGGAATGTGAGCAGAGTTTTGTTAGAAAATAATTTAATTGAAAGGCATAAGGGACTATACAGAAAACAAGTTAGGAAGAAGTAGAGTGTTGGGGCCAGCCCCGTGGCCGAGTGGTTAAGCTCATGCGCTCTGCTTCCGGGGCCCAGGGTTTCACCAGTTCTCCTAGGCACAGGCACGGCACTGCTCATCAAGTCATGTTGAGGCGGCATCCTGTATAGCACAACCAGAGGCACTCATAACTAGAATATACAACTATGTACCAGGGGGCTTTGGGGAGAAGGAAAAAAAAAAAAAAGACAGGCAACAGATGTTAGCGCAGCTGCCAATCTTAAAAAAAGAAGTAGAGTGTTCAGTGTAAGTCCAAAAACTTCATTACACCTTAAGTTTTCAGAATGTGCTACCTGTCCCCCGCCTGTCTCTCCAATCTCTTCCCCTATATTATTTTGCTACAGTAAGCTGGATGGTTCCTGTGAGTTGGCACTAGTACAGAAAACAAAAAGAATTTGACACGAATTTCGGTTGATAACCTTTAGAAGTAAAACATAAGATCCATAGTAAAATGTTTGAATGATACCTTGGACAACCTAGAGCTGAAAGCCTGTGTATTCTAGTTTAAATAGAGCTGCCCTGTTACATGCTGAGGTAACGCAAGACTGTGAAGATAAAAGTGTACTGTGTACTTTTAGTAGAAAATCTGATGTGCTCTGCAATACTCAATCGTGTCGACAATAGAATCTTGACAAAAAAAGTCTTAACACAAGTAAGGAAAATGATAATATACTAAACAGAAAGGATATATTGGAAACAAATTGCTTTGGCAGCTCTTTCTTCATATAGTTTCAGATTTTTAGTTGATTTTGACACTTTAGGGGTATACAGTAAATTTTACAATAGAATTAGAAAAATCCATTATCTTTGTGTTTTCCCTCCTGTCCTAAAGAATTTAAAACTAAAAAAAAAAAATCATGTTAGAAAAGAGAGACCATAGGGTCAAGTCACTAGAGTATTAAACATGCCAATGGTACTAAGAAATGAGTTAAGAGGAACAGAGTAAAAGCTTCAAAAATATGATTAAAATTTGGAACTTAAAATGTCTCCAGAATTTACTAATTCCTGTATTCAGGAGTGATAAGCTACAAGGTGCCAAAATGTAAATTTTTCTAGACCAATTTATGTTGACAGAGAAATTAGAAGTCCTCATTTTTATTCCTTCTTTCATTATTTAAATCAATGGATATATATTGAGCGCCTACTTTGTGCCAGGTACTCTGCTAGGCATTGGAGTAAGTAATACATGAAATAATAAATAATAAATCATAAACAATAAGTAAAAGTATAAATGTGATAGTTCTTATGAAGAAAAGTTTTGTGGTATAGAGATAGTATATAATAGAGGAAGTTGGCTTATAGTCTGTGCCAGGGAAATCTTCCCCAAGGAAGTGACATTTGAGTTGAGATTGAAGGAAGAGTAAGAATCAACGAAGCAAACAAGAGAGGGAAGAATGCTTCCTGTGGAGGGAACAGCATGTGCAAAAGTCTTGGGTGAAGGAAATAGAGCATGTGTTATGGGTTGAGTTGTGTCCCCCCAAAAGATATACTGAAATCCTAATTTCCAGTACCTCTGAATAGGACCTTATTTGGAAATAGGGTCATTACAGATATAATGAGTTGTTAAGATGAGGTCAAACTGGAATAGAATGGGTCCTTAATCCAGTCTGGCTGGTGCCCTAATAAGAAGAGAAGGCACACAGAGACACAGACCCATGAGGAGGGAATGTTATGTGACAATGGAGGCAGAGATTGAAGTGCTGAAGCTGCAACCCAACGAGCACCAAGGCTCCTGGCAACCAGCAGAGGCTGGGAAGAGGCCTGGAAGGATTCTGCCCTACAAGTTTCAGAGGGAGGATAGCTCTGTCCACACCTTGATCTCAGATTTCTAGCTTTCAGAACTGTATGACAATAAATTTCTGTTATTTTAAGCCAACTAGTTTATGGTAGTTCGTTTTGGCAGCCCTAGGAAACTAATAAAGTATGTTTGAGGAAGTGAACAAAAGCTGATGTGGAAGGAGATGGACACTAAAGAGCAGGGGCAGTAGAGGAAGGCCAGCATAGCAGATCCTGCCTCAATACAGACCTTGTATATCATGTGAAGGATTTCGATCTCTAAGGTCATTACAAAATCACTGAATTATTCTAAACAAACAGTTGACTTGATCGAATTTGTGTTTTGAAAAGATTAATCTCGATTGGAGAGGAGGCAAAAATAAATGGTGAGAGACCACTTAGAGGGTTATTACACTCCTCCCATTAAGATGTAACGAAAAACTGACTGTTATGGACTGAATGTTTGTGTTCCCCCAAAATTCATATGTTGAAGCCCTAATTCCAATATGATGGCATTAGGAGGTAGGGCCTGTGGTAGGTAATTACGTTTAGATGAAGCTGTGAGCGTGGAACTCCCATGTTGGGATTAGTGTTCTTATAGGAAGAGGGAGAGACCAGAGCCCTCTCTCTACCAGCGCATGTGCACTGAGGAAAGGCCAGGTGAGTACCCAACGAGAAGGCCGGCTGGGAAGAGGGTTCTCACCAGACACTGAATCTGCTGGTGCCTTGATCTTGGACTTCTCAGCCTCCAGAACTGTGAGAAATAAATGTTTGTTGTTTAAGCACCCAGTCTATGATATTTTGTTATAGTAGCCGGTGCTAAGACAGTGACCTAGGGACAGTGCAGTGTAGTTGGGGAGTTTGGAGGGTTTAAAACATTTACAAAGTAAATTTGAAAGATTAGGTGAAGAATTGAGTGACAGGAGAGGGGGTGGTATCAAGGATGACTCTTCCACTTCTGCATTGTGTTTCTGGATTGATGATGGTGTTATTCACTGATGAAGGGAACACTGGAAGAGGACTAAGTTTGGGGGGAGAATGTAGTGATTTAATTATGTTTGATTCTAAATGCCTTTGAAACATCAAGTGAGAGATGGCAGCAGTAGGAGATAAGAGTCTGGAGTTCCAGTTTGTTTCCCAGTTTGTTTGGGAGCGTCTTGATTTACAACTGCTCTGAAAGCCTATTAATAGTATCTACTTCCTCTCCCAAAAATACTCTGGTTCAGGCAATAAGCTAAATGATTACTCTGGTTATAACTGCCTAATTCCTCCACTTAGAACTTGAAGGAAATCAGAACGTGTCACCCTTAAATGCGCCTCTTTGACATAAAATTATTTTGAGTTGAAGGCAACTAAGAAGCAGTAAATGTAGGAAAAGCTTTCTCTACTCTCCCTTTTTTTTTGGCCTAAAGGCAAGATATAAGTTCTCCTTTGCTAGAGATGACTCTAGTCTTGTATCAGCCAAGAGAAGGCATCAAAGGAGTCAACAAATGACACTTACTCCATTAGTTTCCTCTCATATACGTACCTTCCCACAGTCTGCCACTCCTAGAAGCCAAAAACTACTTTCCTTTGTCCTTTCATTTCTCTACAAATTTATTGTTGTTTGTTGAAGATGCTATGTAAGCTGGAGGACTAAGCCACCTTTTTGAGTTACTCATTCCCTGGGTTTCTCCCATGTATATATCAAATATACATGTTAATAAACGTGTTTGTTTTTTTCTTGTTAATCTGTCTTCTGTCACAGGGGCCCCAGCTGAGAACTTAGAAGAGTACAAGGAAAAGGGATTTTTTTTCCTCTTTTACAAACTCTTTACAAATTCTCATATTTTGTACTCCATAGAGAAATGTATTTGTTCTTTCCCAGCACCCATTCCCTTGTTTCTCACCAGTAGTGCCCTAATTTTCTTATGAAGAGTTCCCACTGCTTTCATTTCCATATGTGTGGGTTAGTTCAAGGGTGGATCTCTGCTGGCTTTACTCTATTGTTAAATCCCATTCTGTTGGGCACAGTGGTTGGATTAGGATGGGATGCATGACACATTTAGGGATATCGAGAGGCAGTGAATTCTAGGACTTTGTATAGGAGGAAAAAGAGATTCCATTGCCTTGGATTATGAAGTGTTAATGTGTGAGGGCTGGAACTATGGCAAGCATTATTGAGCACAAGGAGATAATCTGAAGCTTGCGTTGGTGGAGGGTAAGAGGCAGTGGTGGCTTGAGGCTTAAGGACACCAGAGAGGGCGGAGTAGAGAGTGAAAGAGAAATTGGTTTTATGGTGACGTTGTTTTAGCCACTGGATCATGATTAGCTTGAGTCCAGACCTGCTACCAGAGTTTTATTTATGTGAATTAAAATTTATCCTTTATTGTTTAAGCCAGCTTGACTTAAGTTACAAAATAAGTCCTAACTAGTAAGTTATTTTTCTGTAATTGTTGTTAAGTTGTACTATTAAATGTATGTCTCCGGGGAAGGCGGTGAGGGTGTCTGTGGGTGTTAAGTACAGAGTTCATTGTTGGTTGAATAAAGGCAAAAGATCAGATATTATGCCTTCTGCAATTTCTCCATATAGTTGCAGAATGAGGAAGGAGCCTTGTGATTTAAGGAATTTTCAAATTAACAGAATTTGAAAAGAATAAAGATGGAATTCTCTGACAACCATGCAGAGCAATGTGTAGAGAGACATAGCAAGTAAGAAGTACCAAGTTATTCAAGCAGCACCTTTAGGGTGCCCATCCTTTGGCAGTGTGGGGATCTGGCTCATTAGTAGACCATTACTTTTGTCTTACTGTTTATTCATTTCTACACTTGTGGACTCCATCTCTAGTATCTCAGTGTCTTTTCTTCTGGTATTTAACCAGTCTGATCTGTTTGGAGATTTAAATGTATTCTCCAGGTCCTACCAGAGCATTCATTTTTGCTTATGTTACATTTCCTTGAATGGGGGTAATTTTGAAGATTTGACTCTGGGAGTTCTGAATCTAATTAGTTGCATCAGATGCCTCCAGCCACTCTCTGAGGTACACATGTGGCCACTAGTAATGAAGGTGCAAGATTTATTTTCCATTCTCTACATCTTGCATTTCAAGATATGTATGAATTTTATTATTATACTTTAGGTAGATGCCACACTCAGGCTGGGTAATTGAAGAAAATATAATAAAATATTTATAAAGCTTAGGGAAAGCAGCAATGTATGGTGCAGCACCTTGAAGCTAGTAGCAGCAGAGAACCTTTACCAACCCTGGGTTTAAAGATGCCAGGAAAGGGAGTGGGTTAGTAGAACTTGGAGACTGAGTTTTATGAAGAGGATTGCCTGATGGGGGTGAGAGAGAAATATCAGCCTTCTAGGGAGCAGAGAAGGCAAGAAGAGTATGGGGTGAATCTGGAGGGGCAAACAAGATATCTAGCATAGGAGTTATCAGAGTACAGATAATATTTGAAGCCATAAACTAGGTGAAGTCACAAGGCAGGGGATGTAGATAGAGAAGAGCTCCAAGAACTAAGCCCTGGGGCTATCCAACATAACGAAGAGGAAGAGAAGAGGATAAAGGCACGATAGATACAGAGACGGAATGTGTAGTGAGGTAGAAGGAACATCAGGGGAGTGTGATGACCTGGAATCCTGGAATCCGAATGAATAAAATGTTTGTAGGAGGAAGTGATTAACTCCGTCAAACGATGCCCGAAAGTCAAGTAAGAAGGGAAGTGGAACCGATAATCAAATTAGCCACATGGGGGTCATTGGTGACTTTAAATTGAATTTCTGTGCCTAGTTGGGTAGAAAGTCTGGAGTGGTTTTAAAAGAAGGGAGAAGGATAAGAATTTGAGACAGCAATTATAGACAAATATTTCCAGGAGTGTTGGTTTGAAGGGAGCAGAAATGTGGTGGTAGCTGGGATGAAAAACAATGTGAAGTCAAGAGAGTGTTTAAGATTCAAAAAATAGCAGCCTGTTTATTCATTCTCCTATGTATGAGCATATAGGTTGTTTCCAATATTTCACACTGGCAAACAATGTTGCAGTGAATAAGATTGTGCACATGTGTTTTTGTATCATATCAGTTTGCATTCTCAAGGATGACCAATTTTTTTGAGCTAAGGGATCTTTCATCTATATCTATCTATCTATCTATCTATCTATCTATCTATCTATATCTATCTTACAACTAGCAAAGTGAATAAGCTCCAGTTAGCATAAAGAAAATGTCTTGTAGTTGAAAAAGAATTAATGCTTTCTGCTTTGTTCCCAGGTGAGCAAAGCAACATTTCAGCCCAGTTTAAAAAAAAACTAAAAAAGAAGGAGCGTGGATTATGCAAAGAATTGAGAAGACGATGAGAGCAAAAAACATAGAAAAGGAGGCTAGGATTGTCATTTCTAAAGTGTTTCTTTTGTTTAACTGACGCTTTACAGACTGTTCCTTCTTTTTCTCACTTCTCCATTCCTATGCCTTGTTAACTGAAATCTCTTCCCAAATAAATCATTTGCACTTAAATCCTATCTTAGTTCAAGGTTTGATGGCAGACCGCACACTTAAAAATTGGAATTTATTAAAAAGATTTTTTCCCCTTACAGTGGTTGTAGATCACTACTCAAAATAAGAATTTGGTTGTATTCTGCTCTTTCATAAGATTTCCTGGGAACAAGAGAATTCTGGGCAATCTGTTTATTTGGAGGGAAGGAAGAGGTCCTACTTTGATGATGCATAATACCCATGTGGTTAAAAAACACAGCTCCATTAATTTCTTGGACTGTTCAATGTTTAGTGGTTTAAATTAGAATTTAGATTCCCATATGTTAGTATAACCCTCCAAAATAATAGTGAAGTCCATTAAGGATGTTGTACATCTTACACTTAATAGGTACATTTAACATGGACAATGTATTAAAACTAGGAGCCTTGGTTATTTGAAGCGAATATAAGGGGATCTCTTTCAAAACCAAGACAAATAAGTGCTTTTTGATTATGAAACCGGATTTCTTTATTTGATGAGAGAGAGAGAGAGAGAGAGCTTTGATTCATATAGTCTTGAAGTACTTTGGCATTATGGGCATATATTATTTCAAAATGTGTGAATCTGAAGAGAAGGTTTTTATTTCTTTGTACAACATGTCTTTTGTGTTATGTTTGAGCTCAGTCCCACTTGGTTCACCCACAGTTGAACTTTGAGAACCTTAGATATAAAAACAAATTCTAATTCTATTCTCTTTTTTCTTCTTTTAGTATTTGGCAATATTTATTTCTCTGAATTATCTGTTTGCCGTGTTTGTTTTTATGGAATTCAACGTTTTGTGCACTTCCTTTAGCTATTTAGTGCACGGCACCTTTTTCAGACTCTTGAGAGGACTCCAAAGGCCCCTTTTCAGCCAACATTCTGGATAGATTTTTTTGACTTCTATTTAAAAAATATAGATTTATTTTTTCTATTTCTTGTGATACCTCATTCAAGTCCTGCTCTACATAAAAAATTTCATTATTGATCCAAGAACTATCTAAAAATATTTAGTATGTGCCAAGACCTGTGTGAAACATTGGTAATATAGAGACATATACTCATTGTCAAAATGGAAAAACTCTATTATATTGTAAAGAATGGATATCTCTAGAACAGGTCTATTTTAAACCATGATGAATTAAGCCTATTTGTGCAGAAACTGTGAGTGCTCTGCTCATCACTTCAAGCCACCTGAGAGGTCGCATGTGAATAAATATGCTAAATACTGATGCATACTGCGTCCTTCTATCCGGGAGGTGGGGCGCTAACATAACAACAAGTTACTCCTAATCAACAAGGAATGGGAGTCGGTGAATAAATGCCTTAGCAGCTCAGGAGGCAAATTCTGAGATGCATTCTATGTGGCCCTCAGATAGGTCCCCACGGGAATTGAGATAGGTCCCCACGGGAACTGAGCCCAGTTGTCACATTAGCAACCAACATTCTTTTTTGCCTTTCTTCTTTCTCTTTCTCGCTTGCCATTCCTGTTAATTGGGATCATTTCCCAAATAAATTACTTGCACTTAATCCTGTCTAAGGATCTGCTTTTGGGAATCCACGTTAAGAGATTGTTTGAACAAGTTATAAGATTTAGGTATTTCTATTTTCAAGTGTTTCTTATTTTGACTGTTTTTTTACCAGAACAATTTAGAAATGAGAAATTTTATTGGTGCTCTTTGAAAAAATTTGGTTTTACATTATCTTTCAAGGCTTCTTCCTGCCTTTGGCAAATTGAAAAATATCTGCCCCTGAAGGGCCAACAGTCACGTGAGATAAAGTATCACTTAACATTTTGCTGCCTCCACTACATTGCTGCCTCAGGCAAGTGCCAGATGGAAGGGAGAGCTATCCTGATTTCTGAAACAATGAAGTTGATATTGTTATTTTATGAGATTACGGGTCGTGTATGGATTTGTTTTTCTAGACCCCGCTTACATTCCCCTTTCAGATTTTGTTCTAGTGGTAGACTTCCTTTGATACCAACTATTTTATTCGTATTTGATCTCTTTTTGGAGTATTTGACTCGTTAGAGGGGACACATAGACATTTTTATTTGTTCTCAGTGAAAAAGAAAGTGTGACGTACACTACTGGCAAAATACATTTTCTTTAAACCCTTTCAACATTTTATATATGGGTCCACATACTCATAAATATATGCACATATATTCAATACTCATATATATATACACACACACATGAAATGGAAAGGAGTAAAAGTGAGGAAAAGAGTAAAGAAATATGAAGAATATCACAATTTTAGTTTCACTTTTCTGTCAGTGCCTGCAGTTAGAACTGGCCCCAAGTATAACAGAGTATCTAATTACTGAAAGAATATTAAAATGCCTATTTTAACCTCAAATATCTTCCCCCACAATCCTTCCAAGTTGCTTAAAATTCTCATGAGTATCTCATAATTTGGAACTTATTAAAAAACATCTTATGAGTATCTTATAATTTGGAAGTTATTAAAAAAGAGTATGTGATAAAGTACAAAGAAAATAAACTTCTTTATATTTCCTCAAAAAGTGCTCTAACAAATGGTTTTGACTTTATTGAATTACAGATGCTTAACATTTTAAAGTACATTCTAATGAATGTAATTTCATTATCTGCATGTTCAGGATTAGCTAGTTAATGTGTTAGCGTGAACAAACATGATTGACAAGCTCCCTAGCTCCTGTTTCAGCTCTCACAGGTCAGGGCTCCTGCAGGAGGCAGCCAAGAGAGACAGAGTAAAGGTCAGGAGCTTAGCGGGGGGCCAGTACAATGTACTATGGGGTTGAAGACAGTTGAGTGAGGAGGGTAATTCCAGAGATTCAAGAAAACTGAAAAGAAGAGTGGAAGATAAAAATATCATAAATTATTGAAAACTAATCTGTTTTAGATTTCTTTCCAGAACCAAGCCCGGTGAGAGATTAAAGTAATCATTTATAGAGTTGTGATTATAGTGAAGACAAGGGAATGTAAAACGTTGAGTCTTGATATAGGAATTCTTTTTCTAAATTTTAAGCTCCTTTCCTTTCTGTCTATTGTCTATCTTTTCTGTTCTTTCTCCTTCCCTCCTCTCTGTTCCCCTCTGCCTCCTTCTTCCTTCCTTCTTTTCTTTCTTTCCTACTTATTCGTATATTAAATATATTATATATTCATATGTTATTCATATATTTAAAAATTGTGTCATATACATTCTTTCCTCGTTAAGTCAAGGACTTTCACCTTTTTGCTTAAAGGAAGCACTTTATGGCTTCTCTTTGGCATATCTGAATTGCCAGCATCACTACTCTTGTGCTTTGGGGCCGTTAATAAGTAAAACAAGGGTTACTTGAACACAGTATTTCCATACTGCAACAGTCAATCTGATAACCCAGCTGGCTACTAAGTGACTAACAGGCAGATAGCATATACAGCATGGATATGCCAGTCAAAGGGATGACTCATATATATTCATATTCATATATTACTTTAAAATATATTCATATAATATTCATATATTCATATATGTGATCAGTTGATTTTATTGATGATTTATTATAGAAAACAGGTAATCCATTTACAAAGTCACTCAATTTATATTTCAATGTTACCATAATCTTGTGGTCAAAAGCTGACATCATAGAATATTAGAATGATAGAGTAGTTCATGAATGTAGCTACAGGTATCTTAATAAAATATTTTCAAATCGTGTTCAACTTTACATTTAAATGAGTTGCCCATACCAGATGGCAAACTTCCTCTCCTCTATCTAGGTTATATCAATTTCTTGTATTCTTTTCTTATTATTTTGTATTAAAATACATTTCCAGTTTTAAGACCATCTGCTTACGTTTCCAAAATGTAATTCACCTTGATTTGAAGTGGTGTCTCCCAATACAGTAGATATGATCAATCAATTCATACTGAAAACATAGCACTTGAAGACAGAACACAAAAGAATGTGTAACAACAGAGGGAAAATGCTGTCTCCTGGCCAGCGATTCCACAGCCTGTCACTGATCAAAGAGTAGTGCCCTTATCTTGAATTTCACTAGGTAGTGTAATTCCAATGGAGATGGAATGAAAAATGGGAAAAGCTGCACATTCTCTGAATAATATTATACCATGCACAAATGATTAAGAAACAGGCTCCAAGGGCCATCAAATAGAAATGACTTCTTACTATTCCAGATGTAATAATTTAATTCATATTTTCTTTATATATGCTGCTTTTTAATATGTGAATTTTATGAAAATGCCATCTATTTTAATATTTGAGTCTTTAATAAAAATATTTCCTAGGGAAATTCCAGGGTTATTTCCTAGGCATATATTGCCTCTCAGAGTAACCCCTGAACAATGAGCAATCACTAATTACTCTTCCAAGATTGTGGTCTATACCGTATTTTATTATCTTGTTTATGAGTATGTTATCAGAGTCACAGTCAAAAGCCTTGTGAAGCCAAGATATATGACTTCATTTGTTCCCCCACATTTATAAGGCTGTCACTGGGTAAAAGGGAATTCGATTGGACTGACATGATTTGTTGTCCACCAAGTCATGTTGGTTATTACCCTGCCTCCTGTACTTTCTAGAGCTTTGCAAATTGCTTGCTGGGGGATTTGTTCCAATATCAGGAAAGATATTGAAGTTAAAGCAAAGTGATCTCTAATTTCAGAAGTGTTGTCATATCCCGCCTCACTCTTCAGCTGCTCATCTTCCAACCTCCTCAGCCCTTTAGAAAAGAAGAGGTATATTTCTTCACCTGTTCCAGTTTCAGGTTATTTGACTATGGTACCTCAAAACACATATAGCTCACAGCTGTTAAAATTTTCGTAAAATCCTTAGTTAATCTAGTTAACTTTAGTTAACCTAACTAAGCATATATCACCAATAGTTCATGTTTCAAAGCATCTGGCTTTTTGAAGTAATTCTGGACCATCTTCCTCTGTATTTTATTACATCACAAACATTTGGCACAAATTTCAGTCTTCTTTTAGTAATTGTGGTTGACCTTAAGTAGTTGTTTTCGGAAATGCACTTGAAAATCTTTCTACAATTTAAGACTTTTTGAAAGGAAATATTTGTTGTCAGAATCCCCACCCACCCACCTTGGCTTGACGGAGTGATCATGTGCAAAATCATTCAAAGGAGCAGCATTTTCAGGGCCAGCCCAGTGGCGTAGTGGTTAAGTTCGTGCGCTCTGCTTTGGGGCCCAGGGTTCACTCATTTGGATCCTGGGCGTGGACCTACACTCTGCTCATCAAGCCATGCTGTGGTGGCAATCCACATAGAAGAACTAGAAGGTCTTACAACTAGGATATGCAATTATGTACTGGGGCTTTGGGGAGAAAAAGAAAAAAAAGAGAAAGATTGGCAACAGATGCTAGCTCAGGGCCAATCTTCCTCACCAAAAAGCATACCTTAAAAAAAAAAAAAGTAGCATTTTCAAGTGCAAAGATGAGCATTCTTATTCTCTGGTTTTTCTTATTCTGTTTTCAATTCTTGAAATTTGTCCTAACAGCTTAGCTGAGTGTTCGTTCTCCTCTCACTCCTGCTTCTCTCCCCTCTTCCTCTTCCCACTTCTCCACTTCCTCCCTCTCCTTCTCCTCCTCTTCTTTCTTCTTCTTTATATTACAACAATTATTAGCATTTCTGTTATTATTTTTATTGAAACTTCTGACATTCCTCAGTGTGCCATATTTAGCCAGTTTATCATCATTTTGCAGATCCTATATTTATGAAATATTACAGAGGTTTTGGTGCCTCTATGTTTTTCTAAGTAGCTAAACTCAATTATGGCAATTCTTATTATTCTGATATTAAATGTCTTACATTAAATTTTTTATCTCTAAATATATATTCTATGTTTATTTTTTTATGTTATTTTCTACCCATCTCTCAACAGAATAAGAGGAGCGTTCAGCTTGGTTTGATAAGACATGTAGATAATTTGTTTCTCTTCACATTTTTACAATGTGTGTTTAATAGATGTTCATAATTTCTTATCATAGAATTATGAATTCAGCAAGTCATCGGTACACTGGGTAAGAGCATGAAATAATTCAAGTGTATAGACCACTGAGTAAACTAATAAGACGTAAGGGTAGGAAAGAGAATTTTATGCTAAAACTTCAGGATTCAAAATGATTAGATGTATAGAGAATTGAATCAGGACACCGTGGAAAGAGAAATGGCATTGTCCCACCTATGAAGCTGTCTGCTGCCTAGTAGCTCTTGTTACTGTCTGAATATGTTTGGAATCCAAGGCAGCTTGGAGCTTATGGGGGTTGTGAAGGTAAACATAATGACAATAAAGATAATATTTATATCTATATCTTATATCAGATATATCCTTCATATGTCTATATAATGTTTCCTGTATAATCTTTCTCTAAGTACAAACCAGTATCAACTGAAACTCCACATCACCCTAATTCTACTAAGGAATGGGTTTGGGAATCAGACAGAATCGATCTGCAGCTAGTGCCAACCGTTGCCCATGGATAAGATGAAGCCGTTCACAGCTAATGTGTGACTCCAATAAAGTAAACCAGAAACAGGAAGAAGTCAAATGCTTCTAGCACATTAAAATTATGGATGTTGCTTGAAAAGAAGCATGGATGATTCATAGTAACACAAGGAAGATGCTTTCCTCATGGTAAAACTGTCTATAGCATCTGTGGAAAAACTAAGTTTTTATTATTTTGTCAAGATGTGCTTTCTTCATAGGCGGTCAGTAGGAAAGGTGACTGCCACTCTTACAGGTGGGGCAGCTGAGCTAGTACCAGAAACAATCAACACCTTGCCAGTGCCTGGGAATAGAACATATCTCTCTCCCCTCAGAAGGGCTGGAGAGGGTTTCCAGCAGCAGAAGGTAAAGATAGATTAGATGGCTTGACAAAGGGCTGCAGGGGAAATATGGGGCTTTTGAGGGGAAGCAGTGAGGAGAAGAAAATCTGTAATACTCCTTCCCCTGTGTGTATTGGAGAATGACTTGGTAACAGTAAGTTCCTCCATCTGTTCCCCCTACATAATACTTTTCCTCTGGGAGAGTTTCCTGACCCTTCAGTAAAAGAAGGAATTATAACTTCATCAGACACCAGTGTCTTAGGAAGGGTGTAGAGGTAGGACCTATAAGGAAGATGATGGCAACTACTTTCTTATCATTATATAGGGGCTGGCATTTGCAAACTCACGTATTTCCAGCTATTCTCCACTGGTATCTAACTGTGATTTGGCCTGCCAGAAATGGAAATGGAAATAACTTCTCTAGAAAGGGAACTCGTGTGTTATTAGTCACCGTTGGAACTGGATTATTTTACTTAGCATAACGTCCTCGAGGTTCATCCATGTTCTAACATATGTCAGGATTTCCCTCTTTTTTAAGGCTGACTAATATTCCATTGTATATATGTACCATCTTTTGTTTATCCATTCATCCATCGATGGGCACTTGGGTTGCTTCCACCTTTTGACTGTTGTGAATACTGCTGTGTGAACATGGGTGTACAAATATCTCTCTGAGATCCTTTCAGTTTCTTTTGGGTTTTTACTCACCAGTAGAATTGCTGGATCATATGGTAATTCTGTTTTGAATTTTTTGAGGAACCTGCACACTATTTTCTATAGGGGCTGCACCATTTTATATTTCCACCAACAGGGCACAAGTCTTCTAATTTCTCCACATCCTTGCCAACACTTGTCATTTTCTGTTTTTATGATAGTAGCTGGCTAATGTATGTGTGATGGTCTATCATAATCTTTTATAATTCCAGACTGAATACTTTTTTGTTACATATTTTAAAACATTTTCTTTTAGGCTGTTGCCTATCTTTTAACTATGCACATATGTTTTTATTGTAGTCACATTGGTCAATTTTTTTTTTAATGATTTGGATTTGTGACTTATATAGAAAGGAAGGTTTGACTAACCTCAAGATTATTTTTAAAAAACCGTCATATTTTTAATTATCACTTTCACTGGATTCAAAATTCAGAGTTGATAATTCTTTTTTTTTCTGTACTTGAAAATACTCTGCCACTGCCTTTTGGCCTCCATTGTTTCTTTTCTTTTCTTTTCTTTTTTGCTGAGGAAGATTAGCCCTGACCTAACATCTGTGCCCATCTTCCTCCACTTTATATGTGGGTCGCCACCACAGCATGGCTGACGAGTGGTGTAGGTCTGTGCCTGAGTTTGAATCTGAACCTGTGAACTTGGACCACCGAAGCACAGCGCCCTGAAGTTAACCACTACGCCATGTGGCCAGCCCCTGCCCTCCATTGTTTCGGATGAGAAATTATGTTTTCCTTATAGATAAGATGTCTTTTCTCTTTCATTGCTTTCAAGATTTTTTCTTGTATTTAGTTTTTCAAAAGTTTGACTATGATGTGTGTTGGTATGGATTTCTTTGAGTTTTTCCTGTTTGGATTTTGCCCAGCTTCTTGAATCCATAGGTTTATCCCTTTTGCCAAATTTAGAAAATTTTTAGCCATCATTTCTTTGGATACTTTTTAGCTTCACTCTTTTTCTCCTCTCCCTTTGGGACTCCCAGATGGAAATGTCAAATCTTTTGTTATTGCCCCACAGGTCCTTGAGACTCTGTTCATTCTCCCACCCACTTATTTATTTTCTCTCTCTTGTTTGGGTTGGGTAATTTCTATTTTCCATTTTCAAGTCACTAATTCTTTTCTCTGCATTCTACTGTTGAGCCCATCTGTTGAGTTTTTTATTTTGGTTATTGTATTTTTGAATTCTAAAATTTCCATTTGATTTTTCTGTGCTGAGACTTTCTATTTCTTCCCTGAGACTTTCTGGTTTTTTCAGTTGTTTCAAGTGTGTTCGTAATTTCTTGT
The DNA here is from genome assembly GCF_021613505.1 of Equus quagga. NCBI lineage: Eukaryota > Metazoa > Chordata > Mammalia > Perissodactyla > Equidae > Equus > Equus quagga. Next base: position 123,516,774 of record NC_060270.1, on the reverse strand, counting down.
TTGAGCATTTTTATGAAGTCTGCTTTAAAATCATTGTCAGATAATTCTAACATCTGTGTCATCTGATTGTTGGTATCTGCTGATTGTCTTTTCTCATTCAAGTTGAGATTTTTCTGGTTGTTGGTAGGGCAAATGATTTTTGATAAAAACCTGGACATTGTGGGTATTGAGTTTTAAGAATCTGGATCTTATTTAAGCCTTCTCTTTTAGCAGATCCCTTCTGACACCACTCTGATGGGGAAGAGGGGTGGCACCTTATTACTGCCAGGTAGGGGTGGAAATCCACGTTCCCCACATCACCTCAGTTCACACCTGGGATGCAGAGGTGATGGTCCTTATTACTGTTGGGTGGGGATAGAAATGTAGACTTCCTAATAGGTGTCCACTGATGCCACTCTGACTGGGAAGGGGAGAGTGCCTTGTTACTGTTTCCCTCGTAGCCTCCATTGGCCCTGGAATGGTGGTAGTGTTGGGGAGTGGAATGGCGTCGTTATCAGTGAGGGGTGGTGGAAATCCTGACTCTCCACTAGGCCCTCTCTGACACCACCCCAGCATGGACGGAGAGGGGCACCTCATGACACTGAATGGGAGTAGATGTCCAGGCTCTCTATGCGGTCTCCACTGACACCATGAGGGTCAGTCTCCTCTCAGCTCCTTACTCACCCTAGTGACATGATCCCAGGTGCCTCCTTGTGGCCTCACAAGGGAGAAATCTAGACTCCTCACTCAGCCTTTGCTAGGGGGGTGGGGGGGCATGGGGCTATAGCTTATTCTGTACTGTTTGGCTGGAATAGAGTGATTATTAGCTAAGGATTTTCTGCCCCTTTCTGGTCCTTTGGCTAGAGACAGCAGGCTTTTCTTGGAGCTCTTTTGGCCTACGCCTGTTGCCGTTTCCAGGTTCCTCACTTCTTGAACACCTGTTCTGGGATATATGAGGCAAAAATAAGACAAAACCCAGGAAAGTCACTGCCACATCCCTCTTTGGATCTTGAGGCTCCCTAGCCCATCTGTTTTCTTCTCTCTACCTTTTAGCATCTTATGTTTATTTTATACATAATGTCCAGGGTATATAGCTGTTCATAATGGAAGGAATAGAAAAAGTAGAGTTGATTCTTATTTTTTGTGGTTGTGTTTTATAAATTCCCTGAAACACTTAATTAGCAACTACTGAACCATTGTTCCTACAGGAAATACAGAGTTAGTCTTGTGAGCCTCTGATCTCAATATTTTTATCAACTGATCAATACATAACCTTGTTTTATGTTCATAGTCATCTTATTTAATATATGTTGTTGATTCATTAACACTCAGCTCACAGCTGTCAGCACTAGAACTCATGCCTGAATGGAGCTTGTCTAACATGTGTTTTCTTGGTAAGGTACATCATAGCTTTCTTGAACTTAGGAACACTGGAGAGCATTCAGCACTACATTTGGGAGCCATTTTAAACAGGGAAAATTACCAATGAAAAGCATAAAAAATATGTCATTAAATAGACTGTGAGAAAGACATTTGTTTACAGTATGGAAGCTAAAACAGGAAGACAGAACGTCATTTTGGTTGATCTCAGCTGGGAATGAGCACATTGGACGAGTCAAATTTTTGGCTGCTATGCATGTCTGCGCATGACCACAAAATCACTGTGAGTATTGATTTTGGGGTTACAAGTAGATTTTAGAGAATAGGCCAGGTCATAAATACAGAATTGGCAAATAATGTGGATTGACTGTATATCTACTCCATCTTTCCAGAAGTGGACATCAACTTATCATTTTTATAGTTTTGTATTTACATTTAGCTCTTTAAGCCATTGAAATTTTTAATGTGATTTTAACTTTATTTTTTTCTATAGAGATCCAATTGACGCAACATATTACAATGAAGAGCCATCCACGACACGCATTTCAAATTGTTCTCCAATATCTGTTCTCACTTTTTTTCTTGGGAAGTAGAAGCTTCATTTTTGGTTAAACATATAGCTGCTTAAAGAAGGACTACATTTCCCAGTCTTTTGAT